>NC_063442.1:11474508-12149508 GCF_020379485.1 Brassica napus | reverse complement strand
GATACCATATTTCGTCATCAGTAGACAAAATCTCAACCTCTGCGCCTATTTGAAAGTGAGCTATACGCCTGCTTACTTCAACCTATTAAAAATGAAGATTCAGTAACATCAGCGGTTTTAAATTGTTAGAATAATAATTAAAGATCAAATATACTCGATGCATACCTCGTTTGTTTCTGAAAAATCTATAGCACTTGTCTGAAGATGCTCTGTTTGCTGAGTAATAGGCGGCATCTTCGAAACATATGTGGAAACTAGCTCAGTAGTAGGTTCTGTAGTATCCTTGAGATTTTCTTCTGCTTGATTCTGCTCTGATGGTGTCTCATCGGATTGATCTCCCTCACTTGTCTGAAGGTGCTGTGTTTGCGGAGTAAGAGGCTGTGTCTTCGAAACATCTGTGGAAACTAGCTCAGTAGTAGGTTCTGTAGTATCCTTGAGATATTCTTCTGCTTGATTCTTTCTGCTTGATTGTGTATGCTCTCCTTCACTTGTAGAAAAATATTGGGTCGCAGTTTCTGTCTCACTCTATAAGACAAAAGTAAATGGTAAGAGTTAGTTGAATAGAAAAATATTACATAAACATTTTAAATATTTCTTCTTACCAAAGCATTCTTATTTTCTTCAATAACTAGTGCAATTAGTGAAGACAATGGAGAGGAAGGTGTGTGATGCACAGCATGCGTATCCTCCTGTAATAACAGTAAAATAAAAGAGGTAGTTATGAAGAAGTTTCTACAATTTAAAATTCAAGTTGTACTTATGAAAGACATTTCTATGCTTACCTTTTTATTGTTTGCTGAAATGATCTCAGTCAATGGCTGTGTAGCCTCATACGTTTCCTCTGTTACCGTCTGCAAAAAAAACAAAAAAAAGTCAGGTAGGGGATCAAAAACACGTACAAAAGCTTTCAAACATTACTTGAAATCTCCAAGATTTTTTGAACATTTACCTGCTGTTTCTGAATTGGAGTAAAAACTTGAGCCTCAATACTCTTTGGAGATATTGGAGAAGAAGGTGTCTCATTCATTTCCAGTGTTTCTTTTTGCAAAACTTGAGTCTGAGCAGCAGGTGACTCAATCACAATCTGCAAAAAATATCAGGAAAGGCCATCATGAATACATTCAATTATAATTTCTAGAGTAAATATTACCTCATCATCTGGTTTTCCTTCTTCTTGATTAGTTTTGGGTGGCGTTTCATCAGTAGAGGTTTGTGTTTCCCTCTGCCAAAAATTAGAAAGGTCTATATATGTAAATCACCCAAAACTAATTGTAAACTCCAACTGTCATTGAGCATATACCTCTTTTGTCAGATTAGGAGTAAAAACTTGAGTATCAAGGGCAGGCGTGTCATCCGATGGCTCTCTCTCAATCTGTAAAAATTATCACGAAGTCAATCCAGAGTACGTTCTAAAGCTTCCAAACATTAACTTAAAAATCCAAGATTTTTTTTTGACCATGTACCTGTTGAGTCTGACTTGGAGTATAAACGGGAGTTTCAATACTCTTTGGAGCTATTGGAGAAGAAGGTGTCTCATTCATTTCCACTGTTTCTTTCTGCAAAACTTGACTCTGAGTAGCAGGTGACTCACTTGTTAATTTCTCTCTCACAATCTGCAAAAAAATATCAGGAATGGCCATCATGAATACATTCAACTATAATTTCTAGAATAAATATTACCTCATCATCTGGTTTTCCATCTTGATTAGGATTGGATGGCCTCTCATCGGTAGACGTTTCTGTTTCTTTCTGTCAAAAATCAGAAAAGCCTTTATATGTAAAAAAAAATCACCCAAAACTAATTTGTAAACTCCAACTGTGAAAACAATATCATTGAGCATATACCTCTTTTGTCAGATTAGGAGAGAATACTTGAGTATCAAGGGCAAGAGTTTCATCATCTGATTCATTCATTGTCTCCTGCAAAAATCAAGAATGCATTCAAGAATATGTACAAAAGCTTCCAAATATTACTTCAAAACTCAACAATATTTTATTGGTTACATACCTTATGTGTCAAATTAGGCTGTTGAGACATTGGAGATAAAGGCGTCTCACTCGATTGTTGCGTGTAATCCTGCAAAAATCAGGAAGGCATTCAGGATTTTGTACAAGAATTTCCAAATATTTTCTTAAAAATTTTGAGCATATACCTCATTTTGTTGAGACTTTGGAGATGCAGCTGATTCAATCATTGTCTCCTGCAAAAATCAGGAATGCATTCAAGAAGTACAAAAGCTTTCCAAATATTACTTCAAAACTCAACAATATTTATTGGTTACATACCTCATGTGTCAAATTAGGCTGTTGAGACATTGGAGATAAAGGTGTCTCACTCGATGGTTGCGTGTGAGACATTGGAGATAAAGGTGTCTCACTGGATCGCTGTTTGTCAAATATTAGGAAGGCATTCAAGAATATGTACAAGATCTTCAAAAAAATACTTGAAAATGCAAATGTAAAAGAACATGTTTTGAGAATTTACCTTTTGTGTCACGTTAGTGGGAAAAACATTGTTGTTTCCTTCCAACTCTGACACACGAGCTCTAAGATGTATGTTTTCTTCTTCTAGTAATGACATTCGATCCTTCATGCTCTTCAGATTCTCCTCCATTACCGTGATGATCCTGTTCACTTTTTCATTTACTGAATCCTCATCAATCGGAGTAGAAGCTTGGCCAGTCTCCTTATTTGCCATCATTTGAATAAGAGCATCCAATGTGTCAAATGTGTCTACACACCTATTTTCCCAGTCATCGGCTGTAATCTTGTACCCTTTCTTTGTTACATCTTTCACTGTTTCCAGCTCGTCACTATATTTGTCTTCAATGGAGATATCATCTTCTGGATCATGAGGAATAGAAGGTAGTATGCAATGGACCTTCAGCTGAGAGTATTTAAAAAAAGACCAATGAGAAACATATTAAAAAGAAGAAGCCAAATAAACTGAGAAACATATACTTGGAAAAACTTACCTTTGTATCAGCTTCAACCTGTAAAACCCTATCAAGTGATGGATTCTCTACCTCAGTGTATTTTTCACACAAGTAAGTCGGCACAGGAACCTCAACTGTTGGTACACACTTACTGAACTTATCTCTTAGCAAAGGAATCGACTCTAGTATCCAAAGAAGGAATACTAGAGGATAACCTTGCAACTCAAATTTGGATTTATTCTCCAAATGATTCGCGACAGCGTTTTGAATTGACTTCAGGAGCACAATGTAAGCCTCTTTTCCCCATGGATATGTCATATCCTGTGCATTTTTCGCATATTCCAAAGGAAAACTCCCTCCTTTGCTCTTCCGCAATAATATGCTCTCTACCAGGATGAGCATTGCGAGGCATATTCTCTCCTCAGAAGCATCTTCTCTTGTGTTTCTGAGCTGGTCCACCACGTCACTTAACTTATGACTACGCCCCTTTAGCAATTCCCAATTAAATCTCTCGGTTTCCCTTCGTGGTCCTTCTAATGCACCACTACATTTCAAGCCTGTCATCATATGAAATTCTCTTATAGAGAACCTCATTGGCTGCGCACCGAAATGGAACCAGGCTTCATTCTCCTTGACAGAAACGATGCTTCTAGTGAGAATGGCGTAGACTATCTTTGCTGATAACTTCAATCCTCTCTCACTGAGCTTCATTACAGGTCCCAGAAATGATCCTCGGACTCTTATCATCTCATCTGGTTTTAGGATGCTTTTGACAATAGAGATATAATCTGAACCAGAGTATTGGTTGATTGCTGACTTTTCCTTTGGCTGTGAACCAATAGGATACTTCAGCTCTGGCAGTGCTAGTTTTAGAGGTACTGAATCTCCCATCTTGTTTCTATCCTACGTAAACAAGAAAAAAAAAAATTTCAAACTTTTCTGGAAGGCTTTCCTGAAATAACACAACAAATGCTTCCTGAAATTCTTATAAACACTAGACAGTTTCACAAGCAACAAAAGACTCATAAGCAAATTCAAGACCCTATCAAAAATATCAACATTCCTAATCAAAACAAGACTCCAAGCAAAAAAGTTTCAAAATGTGTTACCATCCGAGTTTCAATTTTCAACATTTAATAGATGCAGCAACAAATGCTTTCTGGAAATCTTCTAAAAACATTCAATAGATGCAGCAAGAGACAACAAACTTTTATTTTATAAATTTGTACAAACACACAGAAGGTTGAATCTGCAACATACCTCAAAGAGATGAATTATGCTCCAACAACTTTGTGTTCCCACAATTCAAAAGTCTTTCATTTGCTTCGCTGGTTAATAAGAAAGAGTAACAAACAAATCAAAATCAAAACGCAAGCTTCCCAAATTTTAATTCAAAAAACCTAATTTTAAAAAGCTACATAGTGATTTGTGTCCGATTTTGAGAGTAGAGAGTGTGACGCTGATGATTAGATAGCCGGAGAAGATGATTAGCGAGCCGGAGAAGATGATTAGCGAGCGGGAGAAGATGATTGGCGAGCCGAAGAAAATGATTAGCGAGCCGAAGAAGATGACTAGCGAGCCGGAGAAGATGATTCCCGAGCCGGAGACGACGATTCCCGAGTCGGAGAAGATGATTCCCGAGCCGGAGACGACGATTCCCGAGTCGGAGACGACGATTCCCGAGTCGGAGACGACAGTGCCGGTGAGGGTTTGAAGATTCCAGAGAGGAGACGACAGGATTCGCGATTGAAGGAAATGAAATGTTTTTTTTTTATTCTTATAACAAAGGGTATAAGGGTAAATTACCCCTTTAATGAAACCTATTTTTGTGACTTTCTCATTCTAGTGCTATTTTTGGGACATAAACTTCAAAAGGTGCTATTATTGACAATTGCCCTTGTTGTTATAGTTATAACATTAATTTTCTTTTATTTTATGTATATTGAATCCAATTCCCCTGAAAGTTATCTAAAATTTGTATATATTTTTTCTCGCAGATAAATAGTTTTGTTATAAAAGAAATACTCGCGTGTACATACGATAATTTCATCTAGTATCTATTTAAGGAACATCTTCTATGGTTCGAAGTTAATATCAGTTTGATTGATCATCATAAAATTGACAGACCAATAAAACATTACGAACAGAATACTATATGAATACCAACCAAGGTTCATGAATCCACGTTGACCTACGAACCGAGATAATGATTCCTTTCCTCACCATCGCCAGTACACTCTTCCTCTCCTCTGTCATCGCCGCTGATGAAGCTTTTCCGTCGATTCCCACTACCTTCCACGTAGCCATGACCTCCTCTGACGATCTGAAACCGATCCGTCGGGAGGTTTATGGCGAAAGGAAGATATTCGACATAACCCACCGGTACACGCAGGATATGCCGGTCTGGGAATCGACAGAAGGAGTTAAACCGTTCCTGCGTCTAACCACGAGTATGAAGAACCAATCCCTCTCTAATACCTCGGAGATGAAACTATCTGTTCACACCGGTACACACCTTGATGCACCAGGCCACTTTCATGACAAGTATTACGACGCTGGTTTCGATTCCGATTCGCTTGACCTCCAAGTCCTAAACGGTAAGTTAATAATGGGTTTCTATTTTTTGCTTTGAACTGATATTGTTTAAAATTGTGTAGGCCCTGCCCTGTTGGTTGATGTTCCAAGGGATAAGAATATCACTGGTGAGTTTGAGAGTTTTTATTAAACAATGAATAGTTTCAAGAAAATCATATTATGTCTAATGTTTTTGGTTGAATTTAAATAGCTGAGGTTATGAAATCACTTCATATTCCAAAGGGAGTTCGTCGTGTGCTCTTTAGAACATTGAACACTGACAGGTAAGTTTCAATATTTGATTATGAGCTCATAGAAAATGTTACTTTTGTTTCGAATCTAATCACTGTTTTTCTCTCTCTACTGTTGAGTTTATTCAGGCGGCTTATGTTTGAGAAAGAGTTCGATTCGAGCTTTGCTGGATTCATGATGGATGGGGCGAAATGGTTGGTTGAGAATACAGATATCAAACTTATTGGTAAGAAATGGATTTTCTAGTTTCTTTTTTTCTTTTTCTTTTAAGTATCCTCAAGAGTATTTCTTAGCTAGTAGCCTAGGACTACTCTACATCGTGGAATCTCAGGGCTTGATTATCTTTCTTTTGCTGCTTATGAGGAAGCGCCTGAAACGCACAAGTTTATACTAGGAGAACGGGTGAGTATACTATATCTTTCCCTATTAAAGTATCAATTACCAAAACTATTGCTTTTGTTTCTTGAAGATTTGTGGCATGTTTTTCTTCATCGAATTTTCTCTTTTAATATTCGACTATCAAACCTTTGGATATGATTGAGCGTAGCTATTTTCACTAGACAAGAAAGTCGTAGAGATCATTGGTTTGTTAAGTAGGCGTGTCAAAAGTGAGAAGAGGCATATATACATATGATTATCAGGATATAATCCCTGTGGAAGCGCTGAAGCTGGATGATGTGGAGGTAGGAGTGTACTCGCTTCATTGCTTACCGTTGAGATTGCCTGGAGCGGAAGGTGCACCAACGAGATGTATTCTCATCAAGTGATTCAGTTCATCTCTTTCACTATAAGCTGTTCAGTATACGAAAGTGATTATAAGAAAAATAAATAAATGCTTCTTACTTCCAAGATCTGGAACAATAGAGCACATGTTATGTCAAGAATTTTAAAGTTCAAGATTCACTTGGATACCTTTATAAATGAGTGTGACAAAAACATGTACTTTTAATTAGTCTTAGAGCATCATCATCCATTAGAACTCTTAGGTACATTAAACAAAAATATTATTATTTAGACAACTAAGTTTTATTTTTCCAAAACTAGTCTTCGATTAAATTTTTTATTTTCATTATCTCGCTAATTTATACCCGATTATCCGAGTCATGCCTAATGCAATTCTAAACAAGGTTTTTATCGAATAATGATGCTTATTTTTATAGTGGCACGCACAAACACAAATTAATTTTATGATTTTAAAATGTAAATTTAATTAATTTAGAAAAATTAAAATTGAGCGACATAATCTCTAGGTTCATTCATAGTATAAAATATTAACTTGTAGTATCATTTTTTACACCAACAAAAAAACTTGTATTCATTTTGAAAGTTGAAAACATGACTCTCTCTCTCTCTCTTTAAAAACCGAATTGAACCAAAATGTATTTAAACCGAATCAAACCGGAACAAAAGATCCTCTGAAGCAGGCGAGTCCTCGATGGGTTTAACCAGAAGACACAGAACCATAAACCCTTTCTTTCCCTAAAAACCGTTTCAATGGCAACCCTCACCACTCTTTGAGTAATCCCCATTTTATTCAAGCTATGCTTCCTTCAATCTCTCTCCTCCTCATCAAACGCATCTCTCTCCTCAACATAAACCCTAAAAGCCGCCGCCTTTTCCACCCATTCCTCGCAAAACCACTCTCCACCTCCGCACAGAGCAACCCTAATAACTCTTCCTCCCCTGAAGAAAACCACAAACCTTCCTCCTCCCTCTCTTCCCGCCTCAGCTTCGTCTTCGATCAGATCGACGCAATCGAGAAACGCCACTCCGAGCAAGACGAGACCCTCGAGCGTATCCGCGCTTGGCGCCAGTCCAAACAACCACCAACTCCTCCTGCTATTAGACGAGATCCGGATCCTGAAAAATCCGAATCCGAATCCGTCGGGGATAATGAAAGACCCGAGGAGGACTTGACTCAGTCAGTGTTGAGTAAGGAGAATGGCGCGGTGGAGTTGGTGCATCCGTGGCCAGAGTGGATGGAGCTTATGGAGGTATTGGTGAAGCAGAACTACTTTGATCTTAGGAGGCAACGTGACGATGATGATGAAGACGAGATGATGGTGCAGAGTTTGGGAATCGATGTTTCACCATCATCTTCGTCAAATGTTGGAGCTGCTTTGCTCCAGGACTTTAGAGCTGTTCAGAACGCTTGTATTAATTTCGGAAAAGACCGTTTCGATATTCTAAGGTTTGTTCAACCTTCTGAAAATCTAACAAAGCTTATGCCTTTATGATGACTGTTCATTTGCTAATGTTTATACTGTGTGGTATATAACAAAAGTTAGTTGTTTTCAGAATCATTTTGAAACATTATCAACTGCTCTGTGCTTTATATGAATTTTTTTTTTTTTTTTGCTTCAGGTCATTGTCGAGGAACGACATTCAGATACTTGTCGGCCATGGGTGTCCAGCGACTGATAGAAAAGTTGTTTTCTCGGGAAAGCTACTGAGGAAGCGTGTCCATCTCGATGAAGGAGATGTAAGCTTCATTTGATAATACTTTGCTTTTGTACTGAAGCACCACCATTTTCTTTTCTTATCATTAATCTTGAAGCATAGCTATCACTGCCCTTGCAATCTCTCTGATTTTGGTGTACTACTACTATGCATCTCTTACAATCTGTGCACATCCTAATGAAACATTAGCTTCCACCCCCAAAACTTTTAGAGTTTTTTAGAGGCATAGGCTTCCAAATTATGAATTTTTTTTTACTAAGCTTTTAAAAATATGTTTATAGCCTCCAAAATCTCAGATCCTGCCCTGCTTACATTTTGATTTTGATAAGACAGTTGAATGTGAGGTGTAGGTGATATATATGGAAGAATAGGATAGGAAATTAAGAGACTTTAGGCTTTTAGCTCATTGGCTGTGTGGGTTTTAGGTTTCATAATGTCTCCTTTGTTAGTCTTACTCTTTTCTTCTCTGGTTATTATTTCCTGACTGGTTTACTATCAATAGATTCTTCAGATGTTAACATCCATTTTATATATCAGGTCTGCAGTTCCTGCAGCTTGAGAAACTCGTGCGAGAAGGCGTTTCTGTTAACAAACAAAGAGGACGAGGCTCGAACCCTTGACCTCATGAAGATTTTGTTCACCTATGGTTTCGACCCGTTGAATGATACGGTAGTAACCAACAAAAGCCTCCTGAAGAAAAAATCTGTTAAGACTGTGGTGCGTAAGCTGCTGCATGAGGTTGTCAAGTTAAGCAAAGTACCAATCGATCCTAACCTTACTCCACCAGTTATCAAGAAAGCTCCACCTAAAGTCAAGCAGCCACCTCCACCTCCTAAAAGACGTGTTGGCCGTGATGACGTTGAGATGAAGAAAGGTGATTGGCTCTGCCCAAAGTAAGTCACACCCTTACTCTTTTGATCACCTTATCTCTTCCTTTTTAAGCCTATGTCCTGAGATGGTAATTTTTGTTTCTTAGGTGCGATTTCATGAACTTCGCAAAGAACACCATTTGCTTACAGTGTGATGCAAAGAGGCCAAAGAGACAGCTCCTTCCAGGAGAATGGGAATGCCCTGAGTAAGTTTCTACACTTCTAGGGGGCATGTTGAGTCTGAGAGAAAAACATGTTGTGTTCAAATGTCATGGAACTGATGATATTGCTTGTTGTTATGGCAGATGCAACTTCCTAAACTATAGGAGAAACATGGCATGTTTTCATTGTGATTGCAAGCGTCCACCAGATGCTTTCTTAGAGAACAAAACACAAGAAACACATCGGTTCACTGAATCACAATCAGAGAAGGTTGTGAAGAGGGATGATGTTTCCAATGCCTGGAACTTTGATTTTGATGACGATGAATCTGACGGT
Source organism: Brassica napus (assembly GCF_020379485.1). Classification (NCBI taxonomy): domain Eukaryota; kingdom Viridiplantae; phylum Streptophyta; class Magnoliopsida; order Brassicales; family Brassicaceae; genus Brassica; species Brassica napus. Next base: position 12,139,919 of record NC_063442.1, on the reverse strand, counting down.
GCGGAAGTTGCTGCGTTTGAATATGCGGATTCCAGTAGAAAGAATCAAAACCTTCCAATGGATGGTTTGAGAGATCCTGAAGAAGAAGAATTTGGTAATCTTCCTCCGGGAGCACGAGAGAGTTCTGAGATTGGTGGAAGGAGCAGACGACCTGGTGTTGGGTTTGATGATTTTGACGATGAAGATGACGTTGATAGCTATGAGATAGACGAAACTGGAAACAGAGAGGCCCCAGCTCGAACTTCTTTTGCTTCTGAAGAGTTCTCAGAGGATGAACAGTTTCCAGAGTCAAAGGCTGGTTACAATGCACACAGAGGAGGAAGCAACAGGAATGGAAACAGTAGGGGAGGTTTCTCTAGGGACAATGAGCTCGGTTTCAGTTCAGATGATGAAGCTTCCGTCACTCCCAGGTGGAAATCAAGCCACGTTGCTTCAACAAACAGAGGTCCGCCTTCTAGAAAACTGACTTTTGGGTCGGACGATGAGTTTGGGCTCGACTCTGATATGGAGGACGATGGTCCCAGGTCTGGTTTAAGGGGTGGTGGTGGCCAAAGAAGTAACGGTGCAAGAGGAGGGTTTAAGGGAAAAAGAAGATCCTATTCAGCTTCAGAATCTGATGATGATGACATGGATGATAAAGAGTACAGAGGGTCAAGTTTCTCTGGTAATAGATCAAGAGGAGGGAACAGAGGAAGAATGAGAGGTGGACGGGGTGGTTTCAATGATTATAATGCCTCAAGTGGCTTCTCGGATAATAGATCAAGAGGGAGGGGAGGAAGAACTGGAGGAGGCAGAAGGGGTGGTTTTGATAGTGACGGCGAAGATTACAGAGGGTCAGGTAGATCAAGAGGGAACAGAGAAGATAGAGGCGGGTTTGGGGAAAGAATGGGAAGCAGAAGTGGCGGTTTTGATGATGGGTTTGATAGAAAGAGCAGTAGAGGAGGACGCGGTGCAGGGAGTTTCAGGGGATCTAACAGAGGAGGAGGAAGAGGAAACCGCCATGGGAATAGTGATGGTAAAGACACAGACTCTGCTGATTTCAGAAACAGCCGGAGAGTTATCGAAAGATAAAAGAGAATGTAATAAACTGATTTACGTTTTGTTCCAGTATTATATTGCCTGCTGTGCATTTTAAACATTTATAAATTTTGAAACATTGAAATTTTGAAGAATGAATACATAAAGAGAGACAAAAATGAGATGGGGGAGAAAACACAATCACAGCAAGAGATCAACAAGTTTTAGTTAGATGTTTAAACATCAATAGATTTTGCTTAAATATTTGTCAAGCAAGTTGTCAACCATAACTTGATAAGCTCTCTCAGTTGGGTGGTAGCTATCCCAAAATATATAGGCCGAAGAATTAGAACATGTGAATGGATTCAATGAGTTACACATGTAAGATATTGCGAGAGAGCCTCTACCGCAACATCCTCTATCAGCTACCTCAAAACCTGAAACATGATGAGATAAATTCACTTAGACTTCAGTAGTTTGGTTCAGGTTTAATGATACAAATGGAAAATTTATAAGATGAGCTTACCGTATTTTGAAGGATGTTGGATCATGTTGAAAAGAGTATCATAAACATTAATGTAGAGGATAACACCGTCCAACTCTTTATCTAAAGATTCTAGTGCTGGTGAAAGCCTTGCGTTGAATTGTTTTGCCATGTCGTTTAAAGGTTTAACACATCCTCTTGTAAACATTCCTCCAAACACTGTTCTTTGAAGTGGTACACATCCAACCGGCACTGCGCTAAACACTCCGATTTTCTTAGCTCCAAGCTTATGTAATTCCTAAGTATTATACATAAGATATATAATTAGTGTTAGATATAAAGTTATATTGTTTGATTTAAGTTTGTATATTAATCAGTTTAAAATACATACTCTTACGAATTTGACTGCTGAGTCAGCCAAGAAATTGGGATATGAGGTGCGGTCATATTTATGAGATTGAGCCATGAAAGTGTGAGCAAGGTCGTTGCTACTGGAACACACAACAAAAAAACTATGGTCCAAGATATCTTGAGCTTTTTTCTCTCCAAAATGTTTTTTGATCGTTGATATGTATCGCTTGAAATATGTTAATTGATCCCAGACTGATATCACGGACTGCAAAAGAAAAAAATAATAGAAAATGTATCAATTAATTATAAAATGTAACAAGCGTTGACGACAAAATATATTATAACATACCATAATCTTAGCCGTTAATGGATCGTAACCAGTTCCTCCAGATGCAAATGTTACACCCTTGAGAAGATCTTGGGGCTTCAAATTCGGGTTCATAAATGCTGGTAGTGACTTGGCTATTCCCAACTTTTCCGCTGAAAGAAAATTGGTGAAAACAAATGTATCATGGTATAAAAATAGCTATAAGATTTTCTATAAACAAATATAAGAAAATACTTCAAATAGTTACCAATGAGATCAGAGGGAACTCTTCCATCAGAAAATCTTCCCGTGGCCAAGCCGCCCGGAAAATCCTTGCCATAGGGAGGAAAATTGCACTTCAAAAGAGTTGGGAGTCTATTGTTATTACCAGTATCCATAATTGAATCTCCAAAAACTATTAGTGCAGGGATTGTTGCATTCTTTCCTTGCTTCGCTGCATTAGTTTCAACGGCAATGAATACCAAAGCAAGCCATAACAACTGAAGCTTCATTGTCTTAGTTGATTTGTTTATTTTTCTTCTCCAGATATGTTGCCTTCTACAAATTTGAAAACATGCTTGTATATATATGTTCTTTTAATTTGTTGAACTTCTAAAAATATAGTTGTGTTTGTTGGCTCTAGTTAGTTATGACATTCCTTATGGTTTTAAAGACAACAAAGATTATTGTTATTTCTTACTAATAACATTGTAATAAGTTGGTTGTCACAACTTAAATATACTATGTTTGGGATTTAGACCAGTTACAGTAATGTAACCGCAAGATATAAAATGTTAAGCCAAACTTGGTTTATAAAACTATTATCATATTTTAGATTAGGACTCGCATTTTACGGGTGCTATTGACCTTTATCTTGTCTTCCTCTATCTCGCACTTATTCTTAAGCAAGTCTTCGAGAGTGCTTAGTTGATCCATGATTTATGTTTCGTCTTTTCTTTCCTTTTCGTATTTTACCAATTTGTAACTAAAAATAATTGTACTAATTATATATATATATATAATTATTAGGAACAAACCACTTGCCAAATTCCAAATAAACAGGTATTCTTCTCGTTTGAAATGTTCTTAGTGTCCAAGAGAGAACCACATTGATTTTCATAGATGATGGAAGTCTGGGACTTTCCCCGTATGGCCATTATTTCCTCACTTTGTTTATTTTATTTTGGATTTTAACCATAAATTCCATGCTTTAATTATTGTTTTGGTTTCAAAAATTTATATCATTAATTTGAATCCTAGAGTGAAAGAAGAAACTAAAATCAGTTCTAATAAGAACATGTATTAAAAATAAATGTTCTCTTCCTTTTTAATACTATCTTAAGAAAAAGACATTTTTAATAATTTATATTGTTGTATAGACACTTATAAAATTCTAAGAAAACTAAGAAGTAAGAATGACATATAGATCAAGTGAATGTGCAGTACTAGGCTTGGACATAAGAGTACCCGATTGGGTATGGATCGGTTCTTTCTGGTATCGGATTTTTTTGGGTTTTTAAACCACGCCCCAATCAGGTATTACAAAATTTCGGATCGGGTTCGAATCAGGTCCTCCTTGATCCGGATGGGTTTGATTCCGATGTGTAGAAACCTGAAAATAACCAATAACCAAAGTATATGAAACAGGTTCGGATATTTTTTTATCTAAAGTAACCATATTACCCGATTCAGTTAGTATATTTTGTATTCAAACTATCCAAATGTACCAAAAATAATTAAAAAAAATACTCATTAGATATGGTTTTGTTTGAGTATTTCTATCAAAACTATCTTATTTTATCTGAAAATACACAAAGTATTGAAAAGTAACTAATATATTTAATTTATGATTTTAATTTAAATTATTAAAATAATTATAAGTATAATTATAACTAATATTTTAGATATACATTTAACTTCTGGATATCTTCGGACACTCATTCGGTTCTCCGTTCGGATCGGGTTTGGTACTGGTTCTTCGGATATAGCAATTTAGGACCCTTTCGGTTATTTACCCCAGGTCTGATCGGGTTCGATACCCTGATTTTTGGGTCGGTTTTGGGCCGATTATTCGAGTCCGGATATTTTGTCCAGCCCCAATATAATTATTTTATATGCCATGTTTGGGAATAAAAATAAAAGAGAATGTAATAAACTGATTTTCCGTTGTATTAGTTTGTTGTAGTGCACTTTATATGACATTCATAAAATTGAAGAATGAATACACCAGAGAGACCAAAATGAGATGGGGAAACACAATCGCACCAAGAGATCAATAAGTTTTAGTTAGATGATTAAACATCAATAGATTTTGCTTAAATATTTGTCAAGCAAGTTGTCAACAATAACTTGATATGCTCTCTCCGTTGGGTGGTAGCTATCCCAAAATATATAGGCCGAGGAATTAGAACATGTGAATGGATTCAATGAGTTGCACATGTAGGATATCGCGAGAGAGCCCCTACCGCAACATCCTCTATCAGCTACCTCAAAACCTGAAACATGTTGAGATAAATTCACTTAATACTTCAGTAGTTTGGTTCAGGTTTTATGATACAAATAATTTTCTTGTAAAACTATATTTGTAAGATGAGTTACCGTATTTTGAAGGATGTTGGATCATGTCGTAAAGAGTATCATAAACATCAATGTAGAGGATTACACCGTCCAGCTCTTTATCTAAAGATTCTAGAGCTGGTGAAAGCCTTGCGTTGAATTGTTTTGCCATGTCGTTTAACGGTTTAACACATCCTCTTGTAAACATTCCTCCAAACACTGTTCTTTGAAGTGGTACACATCCAACCGGCACTGCGCTAAACACTCCGATTTTCTTAGCTCCAAGCTTATGTAATTCCTATGTATTATACATAAGGTATATAATTAGTGTTAGATATAAGGTTATATTGTTTGATTTAAGTTTGTATATTAATCAGTTTAAAATACTTACTCTTACGAATTTGACTGCTGAGTCAGCCAAGAAATTGGGATATGAGGTGCGGTCATATTTATGAGATTGAGCCATGAAAGTGTGAGCAAGGTCGTTGCTACTGGAACACACAACAAAAAAACTATGGTCCAAGATATCTTGAGCTTTTTTCTCTCCAAAATGTTGTTTGATCGTTGATATGTATCGCTTGAAATATGTTAGTTGATCCCAGACTGATATCACGGACTGCAAAAGAACAAAATAATAGAAAATGTATCAATTAACTATAAAATGTAACAAGCGCTGACGACAAAATATATTATAACATACCATAATCTTAGCCGTTAATGGATCGTAACCAGTTCCTCCAGATGCAAATGTTACACCCTTGAGAAGATCTTGGGGCTTCAAATTCGGGTTCATAAATGCTGGTAGTGACTTGGCTATTCCCAACTTTTCAGCTGAAATAAAATTGGTGAAAACAAATGTATCATGATATAAAATTAGCTATAAGATTTTCTATAAACAAATAAAAAAAATAATACTTCAAATAGTTACCAATGAGATCAGAGGGAACTCTTCCATCAGAAAATCTTCCTGTGGCCAAACCGCCGGGAAAATCCTTGCCATAGGGAGGAAAATTGCACTTCAAAAGAGTTGGGAGTCTATTGTTATTACCAGTATCCATAATTGAATCTCCAAAAACTATTAGTGCAGGGATTGTTGCATTCTTTCCTTGCTTCGCTGCATTAGTTTCAACGGCAATGAATACCAAAGCAAGCCATAACAACTGAAGCTTCATTGTCTTAGTTGATTTGTTTATTTTTCTTCTCCAGATATGTTGCCTTCTACAAATTTGAAAACATGCTTGTATATGTATGTTCTTTAAATTTGTTGAACTTCTAAAAATATAGTTGTGTTTTTGGTTCTAGTTAGTTATGACATTCCTAACAGAGATTATCGTTAGTTTTTTACCAATAACTTCGTAATGAGTTGGTTGTCATAACTTAAATATACTATGTTTGGGATTTAGACCAATTACATAAATGTAACCTCAAGACATAAAATGTTAAGCCAAACATGGTTTATAAACTACTATCATATGTTAAATTAGGATTCACATTTTACTCAGTTTATTTTACCAATTTATTACTAATAATAATTTTATCAACTATATTCACATACATATGTAATTATAAATCACATATCGTCATCATTATCTCAATATATATAATTAGGAACAAACCATTTTATCATGATAATGATTTTCCTTACTTGATTTATTTTATTTTGTATTTAACCATAAATTCCATGCTTTAATTATTATTATTTTTACAAAAATTAATATCATTAGCTTAAATCCTAGAAGAAAAGAAGACAAGAAAAGCACTTATCGTAGAAATACAAATATATATATTAGACAATAAACGTTGACAAACAAAAATATCAGAAAATAAACATTTTTTTTCCTTTTTAATATTATATATCTTAAACAAAGGAATATTTCTAATAGTTTATAATATATATATATATATATATATATCCATTATATATTAAAATAGAAGTATTACAACATTTGATGTATTAATGTGTCATCACCACAATAAGTCTTAAGATCCTTAAAGAAATAGGTTGGTCCATCTAAATATATAATAAATTTTTTATTAAATTAACCATAAATTCATTATTAATGTTCTTCATTTTTTCCTTTAATAAAAATTACGGAATTTACTAATTTGGCTAAAGTATATATGAAAATTAATTATTTTGAATAAGAAATCTTTGATAAAAATTAGTGTAACTTCTATCATATTTTTTTAATTTTAAACCAATATGTTACATTTTAATTTTTTAAAAACGATTATAAATTAATAAAACTGTTAAAAGTCTCACATTCAAGTTTTTGTGATCCATGATTTAAAAATTTTATTATGATAATAATGCAAATGATTACATAGTCATATAAGTATAAAGTATCATTTAAAAATTTTAAGATTAAAAGATGTATATTAATATTGTTTAAATTATAATATAAACCATATAAAATTCATAAATTACTAAAACTATTAATCCCAAATATTGACAACTTAATATTAAATTTTAAACTTTGCATTCAATTTTTTTAAAAAAATTATAAATTACTAAAACTATTAATTCCACAATGAAATTTCTGTTATCGGTGATTTAAAATTTTTGTTATAAGAACATACAAATGATCAAAAAGCAATATGATTAGAAATCATCATTTAATATATATTAATATTAAAAATAGACTATATATACTTTAATATCATTTAAATTTAATATTGTACCATATAAAATATAAAGTGATTGTTTAGATTAATAAAATTTATTTATGTGTTTGCACCAATTTAATTATATACGTAATAGTTACTGACTTTTTAATTATTTTTTTATATATTTACTATTTAATAATATGTAAAAAAACATATAATACATAAAAATTATATGTATATATAAAATGTTTATTTTGCACAAGACGCATATCTTAATCTAGTATATATATAAACCTAACAATGGCATGTAATAAGATCCAGTGCTTTATAAATTATTTGATATGCCAAGTTTGCGTTAAACATATCCAACTTTATAGAACACATCCTAAATCCCCTATATATTAATTGAAAAACATTACAACTTCTTTTTGTAGTCACGTGTTATCACTAGGATGATTCTTAGAATCATTAGAGAACTATGTTGGTTCATCTAATTATATAATAGGTTTTTTATTAAATAAAATTTATGGAATTGTCTAATGTGCCTAAAGTATATATGACTATTAATAATTTTGAATAATAACGATTTGATAAAAAATAGTGTAACTTCTATCATATTTGTTTACTTTTAAATTATTAAAATAAATTTAAAAACCACATTACCATATAATAAAATTTAAATTTTTCTGTATATATTATTTTTTGAATTTTTAAAAACACTATAAATTATTAAAGTTGTTAAGAGTCTCACATTCAAATTTGTGATCCATGGTTTAAAATTTTTGTTACGATAAAATACAAATGATTACAAAATCATATAAGAAAAAATTCTAATTTAATTAATTATTAAGATTAAAAGAGATATTATATATATATATATGTATATTTAAATTAAACTATATACCATATAAAATACATAAATATTTTAATTTTGAAATTTACTTTGAACTTTTTTTTTTTGATTAAAGCTTTGAACAAACATTGACAGCTTAATTTTAAAAAAATTATAAATTACTAAAACATTTAATCTCACAATGAAAAATTTTGTTATGAGTAATTTAATATTATGATACAAATGATACAAATGAACAAAAAAAATCATAGGAATATAAAGCATCATTTAATAGACATTAATATTAAAAATATATTATGTATGTTAATATCATTTAAATTTAATTATATATCCTATCAAATAGAAAAAATATTGTTTGGATTAATAATATTGATTTATATGTTTGCACCAATTAAATTATATATGTAATAGTTACTGAATTTTAATTATTCAATATATATTTATTATTTTTTGCTAAATGGTAAATATCATGAATCAAAATGAAAGTTATGGATACAAATGAATTGCATCCACAATTCGCTTACAAAGCCAATTTGCATCTTAGAGGCCGCAAAAGTTTTAAAAAACCCCTAAGAGACTAAGAGATTAAATTTAAGCTTCTAACAAGAGAAAGCTGAAGTTAATAATGCAATAAGATCAAGAGAAACAACAACGTAGGCACCCTATCCAAAACGCTTCTTGCTGAACCGGAACAAAACCGAAGAAGCAAGAGAATAGCCAGAGAAGACTCAGTTGAGAACTCACCGAACTGGCTCCAAGCAGACATCGACGGTAGCGCCTTCCTTACGCCCCAGAGCTCCGCTGGAGGAGGACGTCAACCAACCAACCCCTAGCTATCTCGACAGTTGACAAAGGTTCAGGCCCGAAGTGACGCTGCTTACGCTGAGGCTCGAGTTATGGTCAAGCGTAGGCGGTACAAACAGGCTCCAAAACCACCCACGCGACACAAATGATGCAGCAAGACTACGAGATAACACAATGTCTGACTGTCGGAGCTTTGAATGCAAGGGTATGAAGCGCAGAGGAGGTATGAAGCTCCTCGACAACAGGCGGTCCGAGAGGCGATAGAGGGCTATGCCTAAATGCAAGTGAATCACGATATCGGGTTGTCCTCAAAACCCTAGTAGACAACATCGGTAGCAAGCAGGGGATCCAAACGATCACCGTAGGAAGCCATGGTTATTGTCTCTTGAATTAAGGGAGAGGTCCCGACGAGATCCTCATGCTCTTCATATCGTTTTGAACGAGGGGAAACAAAAACGGGAAAGCTCTAACATGAACAACCGAAGGAGGAGGCAGGGGAAACTAAGAGGAGGCGGAGAACGGAGATGAAGCAAAGCACTTTATTCCAGCAAGCCTCTGAGGCGGATCTGACCCAGATCCAGGCTTACACAAAACCCTAGATCTACCAAGCCGACGGTGTAGAAACCCGTTAAAAAAAAAAAAAAAAAAAAAGAAAGAATAGAAAAGAGTGGTCGAGTATCTTTGTGGTGGTCGAGTCGCAGGCGATAAGGATCGATCGAGAAGTTTTGAAGTACGAGGTGGGCGAAGAAGTGATCGTGAGTGAACTATGAGTCGAATAAGTTGCTCGACCATAGTTAGAAAATGTCTTAGATTGATGAGACAAACGTTTTGGAAGCATAACATTTTTGGAAGCACGACGGTTTAGAAGCTCGACGTTTGTGAAGAATGACGTTTCTTCAGCACAAAGTTTTCCGCGAAACTTCGTATCAGCGGAATATTATTTTGAAGACATTGGAAGCATGATGGGACTTAAGCAGGACGGGAAGCAAGCACGACGGGATCGAAGCACGACGGGAAAACCCAAAATTAGACGTAAACCCTAATTTAGGTATTATGCAAGTCTTCGATGAAGCCGAAGGATCGGGAATATTTACCGCCAAGGTCAGACTTCAGATTGGAGTTTATTAAAAATATTAAACTCATCTGAACGGGAGAAGAAAAATATTTTGGGTTAATCGCGGGTCAAAAATTTACCGGAAGGACCGAAATCAGGCCAATGGACTGAGAAGCTCGAGGTGGCTCGTTGCATGGGTTCAGGACGTGGTGTCAACCATCCAGCAAGATAAGTGTCTACAGAAGCTCGAGGTGTCGCCATGCATGAAAGCAGTCCATGCAGCCTGACACGTAGAAGCACAAGGTGGAACGGCCAAGCACGAGGTGTCTCCGCGCATGCAACCGAAGCATGCGGCCAGCCATGTGTGTGATGCTGTGGCGCCTTGCATGAGTTCCAGTCATGCAGCCTGACATCTGGGGGGGAGTGGTGGCGTCCTGCATGTGTCCTGGACATGCAGCCAGCCATGTGGAGCACGAGGTGCCGCCGCGCATGCGTCCGGAGCCATGCGAAGCGACACACGGGTGGCCACCAACCTGAATCTGATTGGCTGGTGTCTTCTATAAATAGGCCACTACCCCAGCTAATTTGAGGACATCCAGACCTGTCCAAAGCCATTTCAAAACATGAGAGAAAAGTAGAGAAAGAAAGCAAGTGATTCCGAGCTATTTCGAGAGTTTTAGAGAATTTTCGAGATCAGTTCTCTACTGATTTCGAGTCAGCGCCAAAGGAAGGTTCTGTCCAACTGAAGATCAATCAAGTCAAGATCAGTTAAGATGGGAAGTCAACGTGGCTAGAGAGATAGAAAGAAATAAAGTGGTCGATGTAGAGTATGGTCGATTCTGAAGACCGATACTCCACCGAGAAGGCCAGTTTCGTCCAATCGATGATTCTATACGATTGTGAGGCGGAAGCTCTGTCCAATTCAATCCGTCCAAGCCAGTCATATTCTCCTACAATCAAGTGGAGGTGCTGTCCAAGATTAGTTCAGTTCCATGGGTTCAGATCAGTCGAAGTTCTCCTCGATACTCCGCCGAAATGTCCGAAGAACTGTCCAGCAGCTAAAGGAGATTCTGTCCAGATCAGTCCATCCAGACCTGTCAGTTTCTTCATGGTGACGCCGAGGTTCTGTCTAAGTCGAGTCCAGTCCACTCCAGTCATGTCGTCAATTGGGTTTTTGCCAAGTCTTCTCCGATCAACCAGCTGCTTCTCGCCTAGAACACTGTGAGTTGGCTTGTGTGAATTTCACTTGGAATTTAGGGTAGATCGAGTTTGCATATAGATTAGAATGATCAGGCTATTGAATGGTAGAGTCCTTAGGGTTATTTTATGGAACCGGACTCAGTTTAGCAAGGGCTAAGCTGAGATGAATGGAATTAAGACTGAATTGATAACCTGATTAGGACCAAGATTAGGATGCATCATGTTTTCTATTCTTGCGTGTTGATATGGTTGAGTGCAGGTTCCCGTTATCTTTAAAGATAGTTTCTCAGCGGGAGGCTGGACTATCTGGGTAACGGTTTGATTGTATTGTTTAGTATTGATATTATTGTTTAGTAGTTAGTACTAAGGGTCTTAGGCCATATAGGCCGGACTACTGGTACTACTGGTTTGTGTTGTAGAGTTGAGTGTCTAGTTAGGATCTGGAACTTTATCGTTACGTTAGGTTCTAAATTGAGTTTGTGTTGTGTGAGTGGTGCCGACAGTATGTGCGTAACCCGCCCATACTAGGCTTGTTTGGGGTTGATTAGTGTTTCCTCGCCCTCATATTCAGCGGGTTCAAGGAAACCCCTTATTCGCTGGATCGGGAAGACTCAGAGAGACGGGATCATGGCCTATGGCTGAGTGATTACACGACGGTGTAATGTGGCAGTGATCCGAAGGACTGTGGGCTGTCGCGCGGTGACCCGAATGACTGTGGGCCGCGGTCGGTTGAAAGTTCCTTCTTCTGGCCTTTGTGGTAGGAAGATAGGATATTGCCGATAGAGAGGATGAACACTAAGTCACCATTTCCCGGGGTAGTGTGTTGTGTTGTGTTTAGATCGAGTTAGTGTAACATCGATATACGGTGTTACAAGTTAGATCGAGTCGTAGTTACTCATAGTCTTATTATTGTGATTGTGTTTGTGGTTGACTGATTTGCTTGCAGGTTCTGACATTAAGTCTTAAGTCTGGTTTAGGTACCGGATTAGGCTTGGTGTGTATTTGGTTAGTGTAGGCCTGATGTTGGCATGTATATGTTTGAGGGATTGCTTGTGAAGGGTATTAAAGCTATGTGGTATCATTGGTTGGCCGATCATGTTCTTGTTTGATTGTTGGTTGATCGATTAATGATACTTGTATAGTCTAAGTGTCTAACACTACATGAGTATTGAACTCAGGCGTATATATGGTTAGCTAGGGATTGTTTGTTGACTTGTTTTAATGCAGGTTCCCGTTACTTGAAGTTAGATCGTGGCAGGAGGCCAAGTCTAACTTAGTAACGGTTTGCTTAGCCTTAGCTTTTATTGCATGCTAGGGCTAGATTGATTGTTATTTTGGGTTTCTGGATAGAGTTTAGGTTGCGGGTAGAGGCCGCCAGCTCACTGAGTAATACTAGATTACTCATCCAACTCCGTTGTCCTTTTTGCAGGTCGCTTTAGGCAAAGATGATCGGATAGCTCGGTGCTGGACGTTAGGACCGCCGGTGTAGATTTTCATGCCTTTTGTAAACGGTATTGTGAATTGTGTTATGTTGACTCGATTTGGCATTAGGCCGGGCCCAGTCTTGGATTATTCTATGTATGAATATTTCCTAAATTAATAAAAGTAATTGTTTTATATGCGCTTCATGAGTACTCTGATATTTGACTAGTCCGGTCTAACACAACGTTAGGTCGTAGTACGGGTTGAAAAGCCTTAGGCCTCGATCTAACGGAAAACGCTAACTCTAGGTACGGGTTGCAAAGCCTTGTGCCTTGACGCAGTGGGACGAGTTAGTGGATGAACTGGTCTAGGTCGTGGAGTAAAGTTTGTGACTCTGACCGAATCGTCCCTAGCCCGTCACGTAGCGCTTCCGGACCATGGTGTTGGGTTGGACGGTCAGTCATGTTCTTGTTTGATTGTTGGCTGGCCGGTTGGCCTTTCATCTCCAACCCTTGGTGTGGGTCGTCCGTCGGTCATGTTCTTGTTTGATTGTTGGTCGGTGGGTTGACCTATGCTTAGGCGGTTCGGGGGTGTTACAGACGGTGCCTCCTGTAGGCAACCGGACAATCACAACCTCACCCTCTCTCCGGAGACACTAGGGACACACTCAAATATCGATTTAGTCACCGGATCCGGCCGCAATCAGGTGAAGACTAGAGAAGGAGGAGCAAAGAGGAGGTGAGGAGACCATAGCTTAACAGGGATGAGGACTGGATCAAGGGGAGTGATTAGGGGTGGTGGCCGACGGTTAAAAGCTTACCGCCAGCCACCGGAGAAGAATCAAAGAAGAACACCGAAGAAGATGAGGTTTGGAGAAGAGAGAACATAGATAATTTTCTCTCACCTCTTTCTTAATTATGTTTAGTGTATATATATTTATTATTTCATAATATACATAAAATAATTTTTATATATAATCGGCAAGACAAGACGCGGATCTTATATAATAAAATAGGAATAACAACATGTATTGATACCGAATATATAGACTCCATAACTGCACCAATTTGTAACAATTTCATCTATATACTATACCCCCTTTGTTAAACAAAGCATCTCTATACCATACCTACTTTCTAATGGTTCGTCTACCCCAGTTTGATTAATTAGACGGTTGGCGTAAAACGTCCTATGTCGATAGGTCGTAAATTGTTAACCCGACGTAGAAACCCTAGTTCAAACCGATAGAAAAAAGAGTATCATCCATTAGTATTTTTTTATTCTTGATCCAGAGCCTATTATTGATATAGGTTGATAGATAAATTTTAGATATTCTACAAGGTTGCACCAGCCATGGATTTGATGTGTTACTACCGTGATGGAATTTTACTTTCACGTACATATTAGTTTTGAGATGCTTAAGAACCTTAAATTTATGATGAAAAGTTATTATAAATCACTAGACTAATGCTGCTCATACGCACTGATTTTTATTATCTTATAAGTTTCATTAGGATATATTTCTGATATTTGAAATTTAGGTTAAGGAGATGAGATTTGATCATGTTGAGGCAATCCACAATCTAATCTCGAAGAAAGTAAAGAACTAGAGATTAAAACTCGGTTGAGGCTTTTGTGTAAAAAAAAAAAAAAATCGGTTGAGGCAAATACCCTTTTTTAGGGTTTGCTTATTGATTGTGTGAATGAAATAATTTACAACCCTTAAGACCTTTATTTGCATGTGATTCTCTGATTTCTTGGCTATGTGTATAAAGAACATCAATAAAAAGTATGAACAAACCATTTTATACTATGGGTATAATAAACTAGACAAAACACAGTTTTGAAGTATCATTAGTATATCATTACAGTTCCGGGTATGAATTTGCATTTTGGCTTATATTCTTGATGTACGAGTTACTCGAAAATCCTAGTTCTCACTATAATCGGGTCACTTAAATTTAGACAACTTATTTAATTTGGAGATCACCGACGCCAATCAAAGTTTAATTGGATGAAGTACATATTGAAAGCACTAAATCATAAGGTGTTTACAAACATATAGTTTAACTTTAGGATTAGAATTTGTGAAGCAGCTTAAGTCATACAAATAAATTGGAGAACATTCTTTCCATAAGCTACCTTAGCTATGTCAACATTTTTCAGGTTAGTGTTGTTACAAAGTTGTGTCATGAAAAGAAGAAAAAAAAAACAATTCAACCTTAAGAAGATGTGGATATACATGATGGAGTTAAAAATATACATCGAATTTTCTCCCCATTCTGCATTCAGAAGTGGAAATTCCTATTTAGACAATGATATACATGATTTTTAATGGGAGAACAACACTTATTTCAGTAAATATATTTCTAAACTGGTGAAGATAATGTCTAAATTGGTCAATTAGTATGTGCTTCTCGATTCATTTGGAAGAGGCTGTGATTGTCAAGAGTATGTTATCCTTTTTTCTCTTTCACGGCTTTTATGTAACTTGAAAGCATATATTTCTGTAAACTGTGCTTAAAGAACGTTTGATGATACATGTTATGTAAAATATTGTACTTTGGTTTGATTTTCAAACCATTTTAACCAGTTAAAAGTTGTTATCAAAAGAGAAATCATAATACCATGTTTAATAAGCTCTAATATATGGTGTGATCGGTCTAAAACTATTATTGTATTTGCCATCATTTATATTCAAACTCGTATTAGGTATGTTTTTGAATATTGTTTTATTGACGAAAAGCAAAATTTTGGAAAAAAATAATAGATGATATATTTTTTTTGGTCGAGTGATATGTTTATTTTACTATACGTAATAAGTCTATAGTTGCTAATTTTACTATAGAAAAATAAGACTTATGGATTCATTCTTATTCCAAAAATATATTCTTTCAAAGTGAATAAAGAAAAAAAAATACAATATGTAAATATACATAGAATTAAAGAAATCATTATAAGAATATTTTGGTTGTAAGCTATTTTCTCTTCTTTAATTTATTTTTATTTTTTCTCCAAGAGAAACTTTTGGTCCTTGTTGTTGTGTTCTCTCTCGAAGACTTGTGTTGAAAGAGCGAGCGGCCAGAGTGATCTCTCTCCATCTCTCCCACCACATAAAGGAAACTAAACTTGTTCGGTCGTTGCCTAGTCGAGTCGAAGGAGTCTCGTCTCACTGCAATGCAAACCTGACACTATCTCTCTTCTTTCGATAACCTCTTCAGTCAGGTTTTTACCAAATCTCTCTTTAATACCGTTTTAGGTAATACACGTTCGTGTTCGTGCGATAGCTTTCGCGGTTTGCCAAAAAAACGTTATTGTTAATGCATAGAGAGATCGAGCAAAAAAACAAGATCCTTTTTTTTACATGAAGTGTTCATCTTTTGTCTTCACGTTTTCTGCTAGGCCGGCGTTAAAGATTTCAACTTTATGCTTTGCTTTGCTTCACTTCGTTTCCAATGTGATGTTTATCTCTTTACGTGTGGTCTGTTATCGTTTAGAAATTACTTGTCTTTGTTTGGGATTGACCCTTATCGTTCAAAGATAAGAAGCACGTTCTTGATTCTGGGTTTCACGCTCTGAAAACAAATCGATTCTATTCGTTTTTTTTTTGTCTAAGTCTTGTTTGGTTTCTTTGATTTTGCCTATGTGGTTCTGTTTCTTGTTTTCTGATTTCAAACAGTAGATTTATATCTCATTCTCCTTTATTGTATCTTTGCCTGTATGTGATTTTTTAAGCTTTTGTTTTCAAGACCTTGGGGGCAATGAGTGAAGAGTTTGTTCTTATATGATCTCAGATTAACCTGTTGTGTATGTGTTCGTCTGCTTGTTATAGTTTGCCAATGTACACTTGGAGTATGTTCTTTAACATTAAATGAGTGTGATCTTCTCTTATATGCAGTTTTTTTTTTTAAATTCCCATTTTAAAAATGGACGAAGAAAAGACTCTTATGGAAGAATATGTGTGTGGAGATCCAAAAGTTGATATTCGTGTTGGAGACGAGTATCAAGCCGAGATACCTCCTTTGATATCTGAATCCGAACGTGCAGCTGCCTATCTTTCGAATCCTCTAGCTTCTGAATCTAATGCCGTAGCTGTGGGACTACCTGTTGACATAACGTGGATAGACACCAAACTTAAAGACGATGTTAATGTAGACATGAACGAGTCTCTCAAATCTCTGAAAACCAAAAGAAACCGCAGAGTTGAGAAGATGAATCTTGAAGCTGTGCCTGAGAGACCATCAAGTTCTTGGGAAGATTTGGAGGTAGATGCCTTTGTTCTCGGTCTGTATACATTCGGGAAGAACTTTGCTCAGGTAAAGACGTTCTTGGAGAGCAAAGAAACAGGAGAACTACTTTCTTTTTACTACGGGAAGTTCTACAAATCTAGTAAGCACAAGATTTGGTCAAACTCCCTTAAGAAACGGAGTAGAAAATGCATACAAGGGAAGAAGCTCTACTCAGGCTGGAGACTACATCTGTTGCTGTCCCGTTTGATGCCCAGCATTACCGATGAATCATCGCTGAAAACAAAGCTTGTGAATGTGAGTCTCCTTTGCACATTCTCTTACACTTAATATATCATTGAATGTGTTAATGTGTATTTTCCAGTGACAGCTGGGACGAAACTAATATTACATGTTGTGGTTTCGGTTCTGACAAAGAAAAAAAAAGTGTACTAACAAACAATGGTTTGCATGATCCATTAACAGGTCTCAAAGTCATTAGCTGAAGGGAACACATCTCTGGAGAAATACATCAGCTCTGTGAAGGAGCTAGTGGGTCTTAAGTCTCTTGTAGAGGCAGTAGCAATCGGTAAAGACAAAGAAGATCTGACAGTTCTAACAACGGAGCCTGTTAAATCGAAGCAATGGTTCACAGTTTCCTCTTCTGCTGCGGTTCCTGCTGGTTTAGGGGTGTACAGTTCACTCACATGTGATGAAATAATCGAGAAACTGAGTGGTGGTTCCCGTCTAAGCAAGGCCCGTTGCAATGATATCTTCTGGGAAGCTGTGTGGCCGCGTTTGCTAGCCAGAGGGTGGCGTTCTGAGCAGCCTAAAGACCGAGGCAAAGACAACATTGTCTTCCTCATCCCTGGTGTAAAGAAGTTTTCGAGGCGGAAACTTGTTAAGCAGAATCATTACTTTGATTCCATCAGTGACATTATTAAAAAAGTTGTTTCGGATCCTGAGCTTCTTGAGTTTGATGAGGCAGCAGAGATAAGAGCTCCCAGTGAGAATAAAGAGGACCAATTAAAAAGGCGTTACCTAAAGTCTCCAGAGTCCTCTTCTTCTACACATATGAAGTTCACTGTTGTGGATACTACTAGTTTGGCTGCAGGAGGCAAGTTGTGTGCGTTTAGGGAGTTGAAGAATCCGAATCCAGAATCTCTAGGTTCTCAATCAAAGGCCTCTTGTGTGGATGTAGAGAAGCATGGTAAAGAATGTAAGTGGGAAAAGAGACGAATGAAGAAACTGGTGGAAGAGCCGGTGAGGTTCATGATTGTGGATTCATCAGGGATAAGGAGACGGAGACGTTTGCCCGCTAGTGATCCATCATCTTCGCAGAACAACCAGTCTGGTGCCAGTACAGGTGTGACTGGTTCTGGTGTGAAGGAGGAGAAGGTTCGGTCAAAGAAGAGGTCTGTCCGAAAATCAAAATCTGCTAACAATCATTCTCTTAGTTCTTCATTTCCCTTGCCAAAACGAAGGAAGCTCAGTGCGTGTGTAAGGAAAGATATAGAACGTTTTGGTGAAAGTTCGATCAAGACTGAGAAAGCAGAAGAAGAAGAAGCTGGAGACGGGATAGAGATTCCAAAGACTGAACCAAATGAGTTATGTTCATCAGAAAGACAACAACAAGAGGAGTCAAAGCAGTTGTTGTGTTCTTCAAATGATCTGGAAGAGAAACTGATTCAACTTCCTTCAAGGTCAGGCTCAGACAAGAGGAATTCTCCTTCCACTGATCATGGAACTAGTCAAGAAACTGCATCAATAAAACAAGAAGAAGAAGAAGAGCAAAACCAAGAGATAAACGCAGATCCTCCGAGAAGACAAAGCACAAGAAAGAGGCCATTGACGACTCGTGCTCTTGAAGCTCTTGAGTCAGGATTTTTTACAGCAAAGAGTACACCTAAACCGATAAAAAGGGAAAGGTCTAAAAGGATCAAGCACTCAGCCAATGTGAGTAACAGAGCTCAAGGTGAGTCAGACGATGGTTTTCTTGTGAAGGAAAGTACATCAAGTAAGCCGCTGGACGGAGTAGAGTGTTCGGAACCGAGCTTTCTTGCGGATAAAGCAACAAGAGCAGCGAGTAAGCCTGTGGATGAAACAGAGGATTCTAACAGGGAGACAAGCGAGTTCTCTACTAAACGTCCTCCCATTCTTTTGAAACTTCCCTTTAAGCGAGGCTGAAGTAGAATGAATCATTTTTGGGCTTTTACCTGATCTTAGAGCTTCAACTCTCTGAAGAAATGTGTATAGAAAAAAAAAACTCCGTTTCTTTTGTTTTTGCCTGGTACAACTCTTTGAAGACATTTTTATTCTTTTGAAATCGTTTCTCTTTATAATGAGCTCACACTTCCTAAATTTCTAAGATAGATAAATAAAGATATGTTTTTAGTCCATCTCTAGTACATTAACCAGAACTATATTTAGATTTCATTTTTCGGTTATATCTTTGTGTAAAGATCCAGTGGGATGAATGATTCACATAGGAATATACATGCTAGATACGGAGTGTAGAGGCCGCTTCACTGTATCATTCATTGTCTCGTGAGCTAGTCATTTGCCCAACAAGTATATTTAAGATCCCATCCATTGCTTGACTGTCTTTTTTCGGCCATAACACGGTCTAGCTTGATACGGTGACATTTGGAGAGTCTTGACCATCTTATAATTAAGCTCGTCTCACTTCGTTTGTCTAGACCCAAATGCTTATCATGGTCCTTTGGTCGATAGAAATGGTCTTCAGTGTCAATTCTCAGGTCCGGATCATCTAGCTCCACTCCAAGCTCCTTTGTTGACCTTCCCGGGCCGTCCTGGTTGGTGGTGGTGCCAGAGCCATGATCACATCGATAGATGTAAACTTATGATGGTGTGTTAGTGCAAATGAATTATTTATATTTCGAGAAAAGATAGGAAAATGGTCAAATGGAAAATATGTGATTAAAAATAGTGAAATGCATGCCCATAAAACACACTCAAAATAGAGTAGCACTTAAGATACTCTATGCTATTGAAAATACTCGACTACAAGTCTTTCTTCATTTGACAATTTCTAATGATGATGTTATGTATCATTAAAAAAAAGATTTGAGACTCGTTTGACTTTATTAGTTTTAATTGCCTTTGATAATTTTTCACTTTGAGTATTTAGGAACCTCAGCAGACACTTGAAATAAACTGATTTCATGATACATTCACCTTATCATACTAGTACTGGTAATGACGAAAGCATATTCATTGATTATAACCATCTGTCTAGCTTACTTTATTTATTCAATAGAAAGATATATACGAATTGAACATCACACCCAAATGAAAACATAAGCATATATAGCTTGGTCTCTGCCTTCATTGACCACCTGCAAGCCGTATAGGTTAAGTGAAGACTTCGATTGCATTGAAAAGTGAATTGAATTATATGATTCATTAGGTGATAAAACAATATAAGATCTGAATCTACACAAATTGTGATGAAAATGGCCATGAGCAGCGTAGCCCTTGATGAAGGTCCAACACGCCGGAATTGTATAATCACCGACTTGGATGTCATTATCAGGTTTTCTAAGCACTAAATGTGATCCTAAGAGACTCGCTGTGAGCTATTAGTTAAGATATGTCAGTACACGAAGAAGCAGAATGGTAGATACTCTATAAATGGGTGAAAGTCATGGATTTGTAGTCTTCCCATGTTAAGCACGCATCCTTCTCAGTCCTAATAACTAAAGAGTCGTAATTTGTAGTGTTCATATGTCAGTACTCGCACGCTCTCGCATGACTCTAAGCTTTTCGCTTATGAGCTTTACTGTAGCAGCAAGAATCCGTGGTGTTGTTTGGTTAGCAATCAGAAAAAAATGTATATATGTAATATTGATCTTCTCCTCCACGCTCATCTTTGCTTTTCCTTCTTCCTTTTCTCCACATATGATTTTGAAAAACTTCCCCAACTCCTCTCCTAATGCTCTCTTCTTCAACACTGCCTCCTTTAGTAAATTCATCATCATCTTTCTTGCCTGCATGACCTCTATCGTTTTAAACAGGCCTATAGTAAGATTATAGAAAATAATTACTTTCATCATATATTATAGGACACCGATCCAAGGAAATTTGAGGGATTTAGATTTCGTGGAAATTGGTGTTCAAAAAAAAAAAAAAGATTTCGTGGAAATTAAAATGGATTTTGAGGATTTTTGTGTTAATTTTGGTAGGATTTTGAGGATTTTTGTGGGGATTTTGAGGATTTTTGTGGGGATTTTAAGATTTTTGAGATTTAATTTTTTTTCAAAG
This sequence comes from Brassica napus, assembly GCF_020379485.1. Lineage (NCBI taxonomy): Eukaryota > Viridiplantae > Streptophyta > Magnoliopsida > Brassicales > Brassicaceae > Brassica > Brassica napus. The sequence continues at coordinate 12,118,754 of NC_063442.1, read as the reverse complement.
TCAAAAAAATATTTAAAATGCTATATAATATTTATTTATTTTATCAAATTCTGTTTTCTATTGAAAAGAGAATAAGATGCAGTAATTTCTTGAAATTTTATTTCTTATAAACAAAATTGTAAAAATATTTTAATACAGGTCATTTAGAGGTGGTAGTTCTATTCACTAACTTTTAACCATAAATTATCTCTCAAATCCCTTCAATAGGATAATGTTTAAAAAAAAATTAAAAGTGATTAGCCCAATAACCTGAGATTTTGAGGTATTTGTACAAATGATTAATCCAATAAGATGAAATTTTAAAGAATTCCTCCAAATGCCAAATTCATTAGAAAAAAAATAAAATTCTTTCGTACACTTAATCCAAGAGAAAATCGCATAAAAATCTTGAAAGTGACACTCGTTAATATTTTAGACCTCCAACGTTTTTGACTGACATTTTGAACTTTCAATCTAACATCTATATCACAAAAATCTTCAACTTAACTTTCAAAAATGTGACTGGAACTATTTATTTATGGATAAAAATTGATAACGTAACAGTTTTTTTAATTAAAAAACTAAAAATAAACAAAATCATAAAATTAGATAAAATTTAAATATTTATCTTTCTAAAAAAGGTTTTTTGCGTGTTCAAATAATTAAATATTTATCTTTCTAAAACTATAATAAAAATATTCAAATAACTTTTATAAATTTTATTAATTTTTTTTTAAAACATATAAAGTAAATTGTTAAACTTATAATACTCAAAAAAAAAATTCAACCGTAAGAAATTTTATAAACTTAGTGGATTTTTAAAAACTTATAAGATTTGAATTTTTAAATAATTTAATATTTCTTAAAGTTTAAATTTTCTTTTTGAGTTTTATAGTTTAACAAATTTATTTAAAATTTAAAAATAATTATAATTTTTAATTTTTAATATTTTAGACAATTTATAAAAATTATGTTAATATTTCTTTTTGTTTAAAAAGATTTAAATTTAATTTTTTGAACATCTAAAAAAAAATACAATTTTTCTATGCAAGAGTTTTCTACTGCCTAATCGGCATTATGGATTCTCTTGACAAGCTGGCCGGCATTTATATCTTGGTCTTAACCATTAAGTCTTTTTGTGACGAATTAAACTCTTTCGAAAATCGGTGTTGGACATGCTATGGTTTAGACTTTAGAGCGAGTGAATAATTTTCATATTAAAAATAGAGTAAAAAGCACACATTCCCCCATCCTTTAAATCCGAGTCTTACTGTATTCCCCATAATCTTTTGCTTTCCCCGAGTCACATTCGTCTCTCTCTCTTCCGCTTCAAAGAGCTAACAACTTTTTGTTTTCTGAAATGGCAACAGAAGAAATGAAACCGGAAACTAAGAAAACAGAACAGAAGCAATCCCCACAAGTCAAAGATCTTACTCCTCCACCTCTTGCACTTCCATACAAGGTATTAGTTACCCTTCATGCATATAACTTTGTGTTTGAATATTTGAACTCAACAATCCATGTAGTCAGTTTATAAGCTTCACTATTCCGAGATGAATCTTCTCGAAAACCCACTGATAAGTATTCTACAAGTTCAACTATTTTTTTGTCCTTCCTATATCTCTTTTCAATAATTTGTTCTTTATTTATTGCATATCTATTTTTTTGAACTCGCAGACATGCAACTTGAAGGTTTCCATTCACTGCGAAGGCTGCAAAAGAAAAGTGAAAAAAATCCTTACCAGCATTGAAGGTACACTTTCAATGTTGTTAGTTAAAAACCTATAAAATAAATCCTTCATTGTGGAGAACATATATTATGATTACAGGATAGTTAATTTAGTATTGAGCAATAAAATTTTAATTTGGCTGTAGGTGTTTATAGAGTGGACATTGATGTGAAGCAGAACAATGTAACGGTTATGGGAATTGTCTCACCAGAGATTCTGTTAAAGAAGCTTCACAAGGCAGGCAAAAACGCCGATCTAGTGCCGGAGATACCCGACCCGGTAGAGAACAAACCCCACGACCCGAAAGAGACCAAACCCGTCGACCCGAAAAAGATGAATAAAAAGAAGAAAGAAGAAAAACCGGAAATAACCGATAAAGTTACCTCTTCCGGTTCTGATAAACCGGAATCTGAAAAACCTGACGGCGCCGGAAAGTGTAGTTCCGGCGATAACAGTGAAGCTTGTGCTCCAGTCAAAGAGGATAAATGCGAAATTCTCAAAAAGAAAGACTCTGCTCCGGCAGATTCTTCGTCACCGGAAGATTCTCCGGCACCGACGGCGGAGAAGAAAGCTGAAGAAAGCAGTGGCAGTGTTGGTAAAAAGAAGAAAAAGAAGGGGCAAAGCATGAGCAGTGTTAACAATCCTACCGGTGGACCTGGCCGTACTAGATCACTACCTTCGCCCAATAGTACTCCTGCAGCAGAAGATCATGACCGTTCAAATAATCAACACGATGGCCATCAAATGCTACCCAATAGCGTTGCGCCACGTCAGGATATGTATCCCTATCCACCTAACTACTATGCGCCGCAGATCATGTACGGCGTAAGCTATAACGTTGCTCAACCTCCGGTGAGCGTAGACGCTGCATCGTATTACTCTCCTGCGCCACCTCATTCGTATGCGTATATGCACCCAGGCTATCCACCGTGCGATCAAAACCCGTATCCATCTCGACCGTCCGATTCGTTTGAGTTATTCAGCGATGAGAACCCAAACGGTTGTTCGGTGATGTGATTCTGAACGAAGAAGGCAATTACTAAAGTGACCTTGACTTTCGCTTATACGCCTCGTATGATTAAAGGGTGGTCTCGTATTTTAAAGTTGTACACGTGAAAGTGAGTTAATGGTCAAGTGAAACCTTCATAGTTAGGTTTTGAAACTATGATTATGTTTGGATAAAGTTGAGCCTCCTCTTTTTTTTTCCTAGCTTTTAATAACATTTTTTGCTTTATCATTTGATTTTCCCCTTTTGTTATTCACATGGTCTTTAATATCTAAAGTCGCTAAAAAGAATAGTTTGTGATTCAGTTATATTGCTGATTTGTAGAGAAGATGTCAATGAGGAAAGCAAGAAATGTGGAATATGCATTTATGCGATATTGCAATGCTTAGTTGTAAGGGGAAATGGTGATGCGTAAAGTGTAGAAGCTGACTGGGCACTTTTTTGGGCAATTTTTTGTTTTATGTTCTCACCATGACGTTGTATTAATCACTTGTGCATGGGGACATGCAATTTTAAGTGATTTTGACCTTTCAAATCCAAAATTTATTACTCCTAACATTTATTGTCCTATATTAAGGTGCCTATGCTAGCTGATAAGAAAAAGAAAACAAATTAAAAGCTCTGTCTTGCTTTTTTGTACAAAATAAGTTAATTATAGCTTCGATAAATGTAAAATTTCTTTAAAAGTGAAAAGCTGAAATAGTGAACTTCTCGAGAAAAAAGTAGGGAGGTTTTAGGATAGGGTAATCTACAAAATTACATATTCATTTCTCATTTGTCTACAATCAATGATGTCAGAAATAAGTTACGTAGAACAGTAACTCGACGCTTTTGTTTTATGATCTTTACTAAACATGCTTTCACGATGTTATCAACTAGACTGACACAAACATAACATAAATTTAACTTTGGTCATATAATTCCGGTAAAAAACAAATGAACAAAGACAAAAGAATAAATCACATAAATATACTCCCTTGTAAATAGTACTCCCTCCGGATTTGAATATATGATATTTAAGGTTGTGCACACATAGTAAGAGAAATTAAATACTTACTTTTATCAAATACTTTTTGGTTTTACTTTTAATTAGTTTAAAGATTAATTTAAATCCCATTAAAATTCAACCACTTATATTTTTTACATTTTGATTTATATTTTATTTTAAAAACAAAATACATTAATGAAAAGTAGAACATCATACATTTGTATACAAGGAAAAAAACTAAAACATCATATATTCAAATTTGGAGGGAGTAGTTGATAATTTAAACTTTTCACTATATATCAAGAAAAGTTAAAATACATCATATTGTTTTATTTTTTTAGTTTTATTAATAAAGTTTCATCATTCATATTTTTACATCTAAATTTATGTTTTAAATTTAAAAATAAATGCATTAGTTATACTCCAAACATTTATCTTTTTAATAGAAAGACAAAACCGATGACAAAAAAAAAGAAAAAATAGAAAGACAACCTAAAACATCAATCATTTATAAACGATTAAATTATTGTCTATTTTACAATATTTCGTAAGAACAAATATAGACAGAGAAATAAAAAAAATAATATCGATCTACTATAGTTATAGTAGTCAAGTATACAAATTACAATCTTCTCCAGACTCCACCTGATATTATTTATTTGTGGAATAAAATAGCAGTTTTGAATCCCTAAATGTGATTTAACCTGATAAACTGATATGATATATATTGCACAAAAAAAAACTGATATGATATAAATATATACAAAACTTGAGAAAATGATTCTCCATAAAACTGAATTTATCATTAAACCCAAATCAGGCAACTGTACTAAAAGTTAAACCAACATTCAAAAACCTTAACAATAGGAACAGAAAAGAGGGGAAAAAATGGATCTATGAAATATCAAACTAAGTTTTACATTAAAAAAAATTAAATAAAGAATGTAATATATAAATAGATGTCAAAGTCTAATTAGTACGAAATAACAATATAACTTCAAACAAGGAAACCATGATGAGGTGATAAACCTTTAGTGATATGGTTCCTAAGGGCATCTCCATCCCAACTCCATTTTTTCCTCTAAAATGGAGTAAAAATGGATATGGAGTAAGGAATGCTTCAACCCAACTCCATATTTCACTCCATAATAAAATTTACTCCATAAATGGAGTAGTTTATTTTTTGTTTGTTCATCACTCCATAATGGAGTGAGAAATGAAGTAGAGTTGGAGAAATTTTACTCCATTTTCACTTTTACTCCATTTTAGAGGAAAAAATGAAGTTTTACATTGGAGATGCTCTAAGAGCAGCATATTGGGGTTAACTATGCTTCTTATGCATACTCCATAATTTACTTCAAAATGGAATGGAAAATAGAGTAAAAACAAAAAATTAAAAAATCACTTCATTTATGGAGTTATTTTTTATTTTTTGTTTATATTCTATTTTCCACTTTATTTTTAGAGTAAATTATGGAATAAGAATAGAGATCGTCTTAGTAATGGATTCCAAATATTAAAAGAAAATAAGAATACAAATTCACTGCAATTTTCTTTTCATCCCCATTCAATAAAGCAATTACTTAAATACACAAAGAAAGATAACTAAATAACTGTATAAAGAAAAGATAACTAAATACACTTAATGGACAACACACAATGCCGTGACTCTTGTTATGATCTTATCAATTAGCCTCATGGAGCCACTTTGGTCAAATTCTTTGCGATATAGGAGTGGTAACAATGATAAATGGTTACACTCTCTCCGATCTTCTATGCACTAGAATTTCTGGTAGGTAGCATATAATCTAGTCTCAAGACACGTATTTGTTGTAGCTTTGTAATAGTGGCATTTGAAAGACGTGGAAGCTCCAAAAGGCGTAGAGACCCCCAAAATCTGTACCTGACGTACACTTGACGTTGCAAACATTCTCGAGCCAAGAGGAAATATCATTAGAAGATGATGTTGTCAAATCTCAAGGATTGTATGTACACTGCAATAGCAAAGAAGAATGGCCCAAAGCTCGGCCCCTATGTAGTCACGTACAATCTATGAACTTGGCTAGAAATATTAGAATGCATACTGTTAATCGGATACTAAACAGAAGGGTGTCATTTAAAAAAAAAATTCTAATCCCCATAAAATACGTTGAAATTGTTTAAAACCATTCCAAACCAACTCGTATCCCTTTTGATTACAGTTTCACCGTTGCCAATTCTGATATATATATATATATATATCTTAGTTTGTGTGTCCAATTGTGAAAACCAACTCTCATCTCGAGCTATTTAATTAGTAGTCTCGCTATCAGTCAGCCAAACATCCTTAGCATTTGCTTGTTTATGAATAGACTTTCTTGTTAGTTTTCTTTCTATTGCCTTAGTGTTTGTGCCTTTTCTTACGATTGCCCGTCTGTTGATTTTGTTAGTGTCAAGTGTCAACAGTCTCTTCTTTAATACTGTCCTGGTTTCCCACACAAAAAAGCTCCTTCTTGGTTTCTAAACTTTCTATTGCATATTTTCTTATGTTGTTTTCTTGTTAAGTAACTCTCTTCATCACATAGTTAGCTTCCCTTGCAAACATTACACCTCTTTGATGTCTTAATTATGATTTGAATGATTATTAATAGGTTTTGGATTTTTTTTGAACGTTTGTTGACCTCTGCAATCTCGCTGCAAATGCTCTTTCTGCATTTCTACAATTCACGTCATCCAACATGATTGTATCGCAATCAGAGTGCAATGTCCATCAGCCTAGCCATCAAGTAATCCAACTTGTTTGTAACGCAATCAGATTGCAATGTCCATCAGCCTAGCCATCAAGTAATCCAACAAAAAAGCTTTAAATCAATTCAACTTCCCTAATTTTCATCCACAAGTTTTACACGCCTATGTATCTGTTATCTTTTAACAACATACAAAACAAACAAAAACATAAAACCAAATTTTTAACGATGGATGTTCTTGACAAGGAAACTATTTTCTGTTTTTGTCCACTGGGAAAACTATGTATTTTAATAAATATTTAGTTGAATTAATAGAGGCCCCATCACTTGATCCTCAATCTCAACTTAGTCAAGCCAGTAAATGGATCCTGTGCCCGCTTTAGAAGTCACAGAGGCAATCGTCTTAAAAAAGTAAGGTTTGGAGCCATGCAATTAGAGCTAAATTTTACTTTTAACTCACTAATCAGATTGCTGTTACTTAGGCTTCGCTCTAATTGCAGCTAAAAGTAAGGTTTAGTGCACAAACTTATTATCAGATTGCTGTTGTTTAGGCTTCGCTCTAATTGCAGCTAAAAGTAAGGTTTAGTTCACAATCTTATTATGATACAATCTGATTTTGAGGGTTCCTTTATTATGGATGTAACATAAGAAGTTCTTGGATTATTCTACCAACCTAATGGAACTGCGTGGATTCTGAGGAACAATATTCACAATAGTACAGTACTAGAAATAGATCACAATCTCAAAACTCTAAAAACAGTTACTAAAACAGAGACGAATGCAAAATAAGATTCAAACAGATGATCCCTCAGTAACTTAACATTATTTCAGTCAAGGATATCAGTATTAGCATGGTTAAACCATCATAGGGAATCGGTTTACAAACAAATTTAAAACAAAAACATAATTGCTCCCTCAGAAATAAATTACAAATCATATAAAACTTTATCAGGTATACATTAGCAATTAAATCATCACAGGGAACGCAATCGAATTTTGACTTAATTTACTAATAAACAAAAACAATATGATAAGAAAGGGTTTAAGGGCTCAGAAAAATGTTAGAAAACAGTTATTTTCCTTGACCACAAAAGGTCTCATAATGAGCTGGGATAAAATGTTATCATCACAGCCACTTAAACCCAAATTCAATATCGAAAAACAATGGAAATCAATAATCAACAATAATTAGAAATCAAGAATGAAAGGCTCAGATATATGTATGAACATAGTTGTACTCCTTGACCACAAAAGGTCTCATAGAGCTGGGATTATATGTTATCATCATCGCCGTCAGAACACGAATCACACAACTAATGCCTAAATAATCTAAAGACAAATCAGAGGCTCGCACTAGAAACAAGAATGGCTTAAACTTTACAAATCCAAAAGACGATTACGTCGACTGAAAATTACAAGGAAGAGGCACAGCAGAACGACAAGTAAAGAGTTCAAAACAAGAAGATGTCGGAATTAGAGATAATCGAAAAAGATATTTATAAGAGACGGCCAAGAGAAACTAGGGTTTTCATATCACAAGGCCTTATTAACCTAAGCCTTTTAATTTGGGCTTTAAACAATTAGACGTTCTCAGAACTTTATCTGGCCCACCAATCTTGGTATAAGCGGAAGTTGAATTATTAATCCTTGACCGGTTCGAGACGGAAACGTATACGAATCTCGGTGCGACATTATCCGGTTCTTTCCCCCGATTTGGCTTTTGTTCGGTTCGATTTCGTTATATTTCCAATTATAGTCCCGGTTCGTCATTTTAGGTTATTAGAGCATCTCCAACCCGAAGACCTCATTTTAAAGGAAGCAAAAATTCAAAATGAGGATTTGAGGATTGGTTACTCCAACCATGAATCCTCAAAAAAATCTTAAAAGTTTATTTATCTATATTATTAAAGTTGAAGTACACATTGGGATTGTTTGACAATATGAATAGTAGTTAAAAAATAGTACTGTTTGGAAACATGGATAGCAATAAATTAGAAAAAACAATAATGGGCTTATGCTATTAAAAAAAATTGAAAGTCCATTACATTATATTAAAAAGTAATGGATCTATGTTACTTGATATATATATTCAAATCAAAATAATAATTTAAAATTAATTTATATCAAAAATTCATTCAAAAATATACATATATTCAAAATTTGATTTTTACTAACATATTTTCCAATAACTATTATATTTTTTTTAAATATATATAATAAAAATGCAATACAAAATCCAATTTCAAACACCAAATTAAATTATGGTTTTATATTTCACATTAAGTTTTAAAATATAATATGTGATTATTTATATGATTGTACGTATAAAATATTATTAATTATAAGAAAACTTATTTGATGGTACGTATAAAATACGATTAGTTATATGATAACACATATTTTGTAACCTATGATAACACATATAGGATATATATAATAGTGATTAGGGGTGGACGTTCGGATTCGTTTTCGGGTCTTTTTGGGATTTCGTGTTCAGTTCAGATCTTTGAAGATTTGGTTCTGATTTGGATAACCAATTTAAATAGCTTTGGTTTAAATATTTGGATAGAGAATTAATAATTATTTAAGTATTTTTAGAGTTTTGAGTATTTTTTTTAACTATTTAAGATATTTACGTTTAATTATTTGTATATATTTTCAAGCATTTATGCGAACTTAAAAGTATCATATATATAAGTATATAAATCTATTTTGGATACCCAAAATAATTCGGTTCGGATCGGATTAGGTTTGACAATATGAATAGTAGTTAAAAAATAGTACTGTTTGGAAACATGGATAGCAATAAATTAGAAAAAACAATAATGGGCTTATGCTATTAAAAAAAATTGAAAGTCCATTACATTATATTAAAAAGTAATGGATCTATGTTACTTGATATATATATTCAAATCAAAATAATAATTTAAAATTAATTTATATCAAAAATTCATTCAAAAATATACATATATTCAAAATTTGATTTTTACTAACATATTTTCCAATAACTATTATATTTTTTTAAATATATATAATAAAAATACAATACAAAATCCAATTTCAAACACCAAATTAAATTATGGTTTTATATTTCACATTAAGTTTTAAAATATAATATGTGATTATTTATATGATTGTACGTATAAAATATTATTAATTATAAGAAAACTTATTTGATGGTACGTATAAAATACGATTAGTTATATGATAACACATATTTTGTAACCTATGATAACACATATAGGATATATATAATAGTGATTAGGGGTGGACGTTCGGATTCGTTTTCGGGTCTTTTTGGGATTTCGTGTTCAGTTCAGATCTTTGAAGATTTGGTTCTGATTTGGATAACCAATTTAAATAGCTTTGGTTTAAATATTTGGATAGAGAATTAATAATTATTTAAGTATTTTTAGAGTTTTGAGTATTTTTTTTAACTATTTAAGATATTTACGTTTAATTATTTGTATATATTTTCAAGCATTTATGCGAACTTAAAAGTATCATATATATAAGTATATAAATTTATTTTGGATACCCAAAATAATTCGGTTCGGATCGGATTAGGTTTCAATTATTCAAATACCAAAATTTTGAATAATTCAGATATTTAATCAATTCTGGTTCGGATTTAGTACTACTTATTCGGATTAAGATCGGTTTGAATCTTCGAATTCAAGTTTTTTACTCAACCCTAAATAGTGACATAAGAAGCAAATATCATCATATTTAAAAAAAAAAAAATAGACCCGCACGGGCGTGCGGGTCAAAATCTAGTTTGCATTATAATCCTTGACATTAACAAAAGTTACTAATAATGATAATAACTTTACAAATACATATAAAACATATTTTTAAATATTATACAACACACAATATTACAATATTATATAATAAAAATAATACAAATTATATATATAGTAAAACAACACACATACACATAAATTTTAGAAGATGGTGGAACAAATTCATCACAACACCCTATTGGATCAAAGAAAGCAAAATTGAAGAGAAAAATGGCGGAAGGTAATAATTCATCCGCTGACTCTATGATTTCATCAAACGAACAAATTCTTGATTTTTTAAAAGAAAACACATCAACTAGGAGTAAAAATTATGAGTTGTTGCAATTACGTCTCCAGAACAGGCTAAAAGATTAACCCTAAAAGAACGAGAACAAGATGATAAGATATTACTAACAAATTTAGACTCTGTCGATGCTGATACAAGTGAGTATTTGCGATTGGAAAAAGCAAAAATCATACAAAAAAGAACTGAACAAGAGCAGCAACAACTTTCAATTGATCCGAATATGTATCAACCATATTTCGATTATTTTGGAGGTTCATGATCTGGTTAGCCGATGAATTCTGGTATTTTGATACCACTTGTAAGATATGTAATATTTAAATGTTCATGTAATTTGCTTTAATTTATGTTAAGTGTGTTTAATGTATTTTTATTTGTGTGAGTTTTATTTAATATATTTTTCTATTTGTGTGAATTTTATTTTCTGTGAGCTTTAATTAATGTATTTTTTATTTGTGTAAATTTTATTTTAATGTTATGTAATATTTATTTTATTTTATTTTGGTGTACTTAAACATATTTAAATAAAGTTAGTAGATTTATTTATGAAAAAAAATAGTTGTAAGGACTAAAAAGCAAATGAATAGTAGTTTTGAGGTTTTGAATACTGAAATCTCAAATTTGAGGTGTCACTATTCAAAACCTCAAAATTTGAAAATTTGAAGTTGGGTTGAAATGACAAAAACCTCAAAATTTGAGGATTTGAAATTGGGTGGGAGATGCTCTTAGTCCAGTACTCACAGGTAAGTTCGTTGTTTTACTCCCCGGTTTTACGGTTCGATAGTCCCGGTTTGCCATAATTTGCCGGTTATTAGTCTCGGTTTGTCATATCTTCCTGCTTTAGTCACGATTCGTTCATAATTTCTTTTGTCGAGCCCAAAATCAGCGAGCGCATCGGTGCCGGCGAAACTGTCTTCTTCTTCCGGTATGTTTTCTGAATTAGCTCTTCAATTTATTTATAAACTTCGATTAAAAAAGGGATATGTTTTGATAAATAGGAGATGATTTCTGCTTAGAATCTCTTCAACTCTCGAATTGAAGATTATATTTTTGTTTTCCGTTGAAATTGAGTCGCAAGGACATTGGGACTTTTAAGTAATACGAAGAGAAATTCGAGTAATTGAGATTTGGGTGTTGTTGATGAATAACAGAAAATCAATTTGATTAAAGGACAAAGCTTTATTTGGGCGTAATCGATTTTTGTCAGTGTAATCTAGTGAATTGTAAGTAGCAAAACGGTACATGTTTGTTTTGTAGGGTATAAGTTAGCTTTTTGGGTTTAGGGGTTTTGTTGATTTTCTTTTTCTCAAGTTTCATTCATGCCCTAATTTTGATTCCATCTTCCTTGTTGATTCTTCCACAGGAACAAGTTGTTTAACATGTTCTCTGGCATAAAGATCATACCTCGTGATGAGGTAAGGCTACTCGTTCCCTTTCATACTTCTTCTTTTATTTTTAATGTGTTAAAAGTCTGGCTTGAGTTTGATGTTTCAATCTACTCCTGTTAGGTGCTTGATGATACTTCGGATAGAGAAGACAAGAAGGATAGAAGAAGAAAGAACAAGGACGTTGATAGAAAGGAAAGTAAGAGAAAAGGGAAGAAGATTGCCAATGATGGAGATGACGACGACTTGCCCGACGGTGATATTGCTAGAAGGAGTAATGGTCTCGATTTTATGCTCCCGCCAACACGAAAGTCTGATCCAGATCCTGCTTTAGATGTAGAGGAAAAACTGGAAGAAAGCACACATGAAGAGGTGATTGAGATATGTTTGATTTGGAGTTTCAGTCTAACTCGGTTTGTAGTATATTGTTAGTTAATGATTTGTAAGTTTGATTCCAGGTAATTAAAGTGAACCCAAGAGAACTGAATCCTTATTTCAAAGGAAATGGAACCGGTTATCCAGAGGAAGAATCTGAGAAACGAAACGGTAAAGATCAGCTCTTACCAACTTCTGTTGTTGGAGATGGAGGTGCGAGTTGGAGGATGAAAGCGCTCAGGCGTGCAAAGGAACAGGCTGCGAGAGAAGGACAAAAACTTGAGGAGGTAAGTTCTTGTTTATGACTTTTCTTTGTGAGTATTGCCTTATTATTTGAGAGTTGTTGCACAGGTTGCTGGAGAACGATGGGGTTCACTTGGTAACCTTGTTGAGTCTGTGGCCTCTCAGAGAGCAGCTCCATCTCGTGCCCATTTGAATGCCATTAATAATAGAAGAAGAGAGAACAATGGAGACAATGATAAAGAGAAAAAACCAGAAAGAGTTTCTGAGAAGGTTCTTTAACCGTTAAAAACGTAGCTTTTATCTTTGAATTCTCATCAATAACAGTAATATTCTGACATATGTGACGTGTTTTGTTTGAAGGGCTATGGTCGGGACTACTTGAAGGATGACTCTATTCGTCATCGTGTATTGAAAGCCCCTAAAACCGATCCTTCATTATCCTGGGGGAAAAGAAAGGGCCAGACTCATAGACACGAAGACTCGAAGCTGATATCGGAAGCTGCATCTCACTTGAATAAGTTCACCAATGATGGAAGCTTCATGAAGCAAATGCTTTCTAAGCAGAAGAGTGAATCAGTAGAGCCTCGTGAAGATCATCACCACCGAAGCGAGGCCGAGACCCAAAAAGATGTTGTAACGACTCTTCCCAATATAGAATCTTTGAGTGTGAATCAACTAGCTGCTAAAGCCTTACAGCTCCGTCTGAAAGGGAAGCTTGAAGAAGCTCAGAAACTCACGGAAGAAGCAGAGAGGCTGAAAGCAAAGCAAGCCGTTGGAGACGATTCATCCAAAGAACAACAACACTACGTCAGAGCAGCGAGGTATCCTATCAAGGACATGTCAGGCAAAAGGAAGAAGGAAGATGATGATACCGATATGCATTTAGCCAAAAGCATAATGCATAACAAACAGTACAAAACATCAAACCAAGCTGCTGATGATGAGTATGACTACGGAGACGCTCCAAGCAAAAAGTCCCGGAAGCAGCGGGAAAGCAACGTTCCTGAAAAAGACAACCGCGTGAAACGCATCATGACACAGCAAGAACGCTGTCTCTTCTGTTTTGAGAACCCAAAGCGGCCCAAACACTTGGTTGTATCAATCGCAAACTTCACCTACCTTATGCTACCACAACACCAGCCCCTTGTCCCAGGCCATTGCTGTATCTTACCAATGCAGGTATACACAATATAAAGATACTCTGTATTTTGACTTTAACTGCTTCTTTGTATTGACGAGTGTTCTTTGTTTGTACTGAGCAGCACGAGGCAGCGAGCAGAAGCGTTGACGACAATGTTTGGGACGAGATCCGGAACTTCAAGAAGTGTCTTATAATGATGTTTGCTAAAGAAGGCAAAGACGCCGTGTTTCTGGAGACGGTGATTGGTTTGTCTCAGCAGCGCCGCCACTGTATGATCGAGTGCATCCCGATCCCTCAGGAGATAGCGAAAGAAGGACCTCTTTACTTCAAGAAGGCGATCGACGAAGCAGAGAGCGAGTGGAGTCAGCACAACGCGAAGAAGCTCATCGACACTAGCGTGAAAGGTCTTAGGAACTCGATACCTAAGAATTTTCCTTACTTCCACGTGGAGTTTGGGATAGACAAAGGGTTTGCTCACGTGATTGATGATGAGCAAGAGTTCAATAGCAATCTTGGACTGAATGTGATCAGAGGGATGCTTGAGTTGCCGGAAGAGGACATGTATAGAAGAAGAAGGCATGAGTCTGTGGAGAGCCAGAAGAAAGCGGTTGTGAGCTTTGCACGCCAATGGGAACACTTTGATTGGACGAAACAGCTTGACTAGACTGTCTATGGTTTGGGCGGTAAAACTCATCAATATATAATGTATCTTTTTGTAAACAGAAAGATTTCTTGAAGACAAGTCGCTTTGATCATCTTGAAAAAGTTGCATTGTTTTTCTGAACAATCTTTCTCTATTATAAAGTTACTTTTTGAATCGGAAACATACTTGAAAGAATCGGTTGAGAGTCCAAAGTTTTTATTGGGATGAGTTCTGACGTTTTTTTTTGGGTGGAAAGTGCACAAAATAAAGTTAGGAGAAGTGGCTAGAGATCCGCTTGCAGTTCAAATATCATTCATGGCATTTTAAAGTGTTTTAGCATTAGCAGATGGAAAAACTATCTGAAATCATTTTAGCCGTGGGTTATTTTTCCATCTATATTCTTTCTCAAGATACTTCTAAGCCGTGTGGAGATATGAATCTTTGTTTGATTCATAATCTTTGTCGAGAAAGCACTTAATTTATCTGAGTAGTTGGTCTTTTTTCTATACAGCAAATCGTTAGTTGTTTTTACCATCCAACTAGTCTAAACTGATACAGTCTTTCTCGAAAGACATTGATAAGCTGTGGGACATTTCTAAGCCGCCGTAGGTTGCCTTTGTCTAGAGACATTCCAAAGCCATGCCAGTTTTTGTTTGAGAACTGTCTTTGTCTATACTTTAAGGCTTTGTGGTTATTAAACAAAAACAGGTGTTTAAGCATTTTGGTCCATAGTCTTTGTCTTAAGATCTTTCTAAACTGTTTGTCAGTTTTTTTCATCCAACACATATTATCTAAGCCATTAGTTGCTTTAACTTTTTTTTTCTAAACCGATTGTCATTGTTTCCATCCATCATGTCTACAAACCAACCTATATTGTCTGTCTTATACTTTTAAGCCTTGTGGTTGTCGCAAAGACAATTCATAGTTCTGATTTTTTTTTGTGTTAAGACATCTCTAAAGCTGTTGGTCGTTTTCTTCCCATCCAACAAGTCTAATTTAAGCAATTAGTCATTTTTATCTATCTAAGGACTTTTCGGAGACTGTCTTAAGACATCATTAAGCTGTTGGTTGCTTTTCTCCCCATCAAACAAACCTTATTTAAGCTGTTAAGTAAGAATCTCTTGATCATTGTTAAGAATCTTTGCATTATGATCTTTTAAGCTCTTGGTAGTCTTTGTCAAAAGACTTTCCTAAGCTGTGGGACTTTCCAAATCTGTGAGTTGTTTTCGTATCAGCTATGTCTTAAGACTGATTTCAGACAATTGACATAAACTGTGGGTTGTATCTCTATGAACTGGCCATTCTTCCGTTGTCTTTTTCTTAACTTTTAAGATTTGGTAATTCTGTCCATCAACTCTTAGTCTTTGTAGCCTTGTGGTTATCCAAGCAGAAAACAATTTGTTTACGCATTGTGGTTCAGAGTCTTTGTCTTAACACATCTTTAAGCCATGGGTTTGTTTTTCCATCTAAGCAGTGGGTTTGTTTTTCCATCTATAGTAAGACTTTGTTGTAAATTCATATTGTTTAAGAATCTCTGCCTTGTGATTTCTTAAAGCAGTTGGTCTTTCATCAGTACAACAAGTCCTTAGTTTTTTTTCTACCATCCAACAAGTCTATAACATAGACTTTCTCAACATACAGTACTTCTAAGCCATGTGGAAAAAAGAATCTTTGTCAAGAATCTTTCAGCAGTTGGTCTTTTTTTCTATACAGATCATTTGTTATTTTCACCATCCAACAAGTCTAAATTGATACATAGTCTTTCTCGAAAGACCTTTCTAAGCTGTGGGACATATCTAAGGTTGTCTTTGTCTAGAGACATTCCAAAGCCATGGCAGTTTTTGTTTGAGCTCTGTCTTAAGACTGATGTCAGACAACTAGTCTATAAATCTATCATTGTTTACAATTTTATGCCTAGTGGTTATTAAACAGAGACAGGTCTTTAAGCCTTTTGGTCCATAGTCTTTGTCTTAGATTTTTTTCAAACTGGTTGTCGTGTCTTTCATCCAACAAGTATTATCTCATCCATTGTAATGTCCGTCTTAAAAATCTTTTAAGATGGTCTCGACTTCTATATCCTATTTTGTACTTTAATCAAGGACTTAAGCCGTGGGTAGGCAAGAAAGGAATCTAATTATCAATTCATAGTCTTTGCGATAAGACTTTCGTATCACTAGTTATCTGATTGGTCTTTCCACACTTTTAATTTTAAGCCTTGTGGTTATCGCAAATACATAGTTCTCACTTCAGAGTATTTATCTTAAGACATCTTTAAGTCACTGTTCATTTTTTATTTTCATCAAACAAGTCTAATTTAAGCCATTAGGTGTTTTTTCATTCATTGACGTTTCAGAGTCTTTGTCTTTAAGACATGTTTAAGCCGTTGATTCTTTCTCTTCCCATCCTACAAGTATAATTTAAGCCGTTAAGTAAGAATCTGTTTTAGATTCATAATACTTGATAAGAATCTTTGTGCTATGATTCTTTAAGCCATTGGTATAGTGTTTATTTTAAGACTGATTTCAGACTATGAATCGGTCAATCTTCCATTGTCTTTGTCTTAAGAGACGGTAGTTCGATCCATCTAAAGTTATAATCTTTGTATACTTTTAAACCTTGTGGTTATCAAGTAGAGACAGTTCTTTAAACCTTGTGGTTCATAGTCTTTGTCTAAAGAACAAGAAACCCTAAATAATATGTGGACATTTTGTTAACTATTTTTAATAATGGGTCTCTTACTTTGTGGACTCCGTCGCTATGTATATTCTTCTTAAACACACAGCACAATGTATATGAGTTCTGAAAAAATCTGCCACACTATGAATAATTACATGGTTAACTAAAATTTGTTTTATGGGCCCCTTACCTTGTGGGCCCTGGGCGGTTCATCCATTGTCACTTTTTTTAAGCCGGCCCTGCACGGCACATGTACTCTATTGAACTATTATTACTACTAGAGTTTTTAACCGCGCTACGCGCGGTTTACAGCTTTAAATATTTTTATTTTAATGTTTAACTACAATGTCACTATTTTTGTTTGGATCTGTTTCTTTTAAAAAAAGTTAGTTATATTATATTATTGGTCATTTTCAACTTAATTTTGTTTCATTTTTTTGTTTGGGTGATTTTTGTATATCAATAATACTTTAACTATGATTGTCTCCCTAAACTCAAAAGAAATATTGGTTTAGGACATCAACATTATTTCAAAAAACACAATAATTATATTAGTAAAAACATATGTATATGTATATTATATATATATATATAAATATATTAGTTAAGAAAATATGTATATATAACACTTAATAAAAACATATGTATGTATGTATATATTTGTTAAGATTAGTAATATTAATTAAACATATGGTATTAAACATATTGATGGTAGTACTTATTTGTAGGCATAACAAACATAAAATAATATTGAAGTTATATATATATGGGCTTGAGTTTAAAACTTTATAATAATATCAGTAGGCTAAATCTGAGCCATATTCTTTAATCCATTATTAGTTCACTCTATTAAAGTTAAATTTCTTTGCAAAGCTAATTCATGTAATTTTACAAAAAATTAGGGTAACAAAAACAACCTCATGACTTACCATCTTCATTTTCAACTCACGTCTTCTTCTCATACACAAACCTGCAGTTCTGATTTTTGAAGCTTAAGATTTCATACTGACAAAGTAGCTTTATCTCACTTTCTCTTACAATTCTAAGTAAGGTAAAACTATCTTTTGTTATCTACTTTCATCTATTTTTTCAAACTGTGAATAATAATCAGAATTCTATATGATCAGATGGAACGATGTCATCGAACATAAGACATCAACGGGAGCATATTTAGTGTTTTTCAGGTGACTGATTTTATAAGACATTTTAAAAACAGAAGGTATCTTTTTTTTGTCTACGTATGATTTTTGTGCTCGCACGCCTCTGAATCTATGTAGCAAAAAGTATATATTGCATGACTAACATTAGAACTTTGACTGTGTTTGTTCTCGTTGCATGTCTGTGCTGTTGAGCTGGTATTTTCATATATTGCTAAAGTTTGAGATAGTTAAAGGTGGAGATGTGTTTATGTTGGAAACCAAAATAAGCTAATAGTTTGTCATTGATCCCTCTTTCTTTTTAATGTTACATAAGGCAGAAAAGTAGTAAAACAACATCCAAAAGGTTTTGAGTATTAACAAAGTTCAATAATATATGGAAATATTGAGTAGAATACAAAATTCTTAATATCATTTTTTCATATTTATTTTAACCATATTTACTTTTAATTTAAAATTAAAAATATCATTGTACCACTAAATAATTTTTAAAAAATTTATTAGATGACCCTAAATTTTTTACTATAAATATTATTTATAAATATAAAAATGACCAAAATATTTCACAAAAAATAATAATATACATTTAAACCCATAAATTAACTTTAGCAGACATGCCAATAAAATGACATTATTACATGAGAAACTAAAAAAGAAAAATGTTACATGCTCTTCTTGTAAGCCTTATTCGACAAATAGTAGATGGACCTATGCATTAAAAGGGTTTAATGAGATGTATTTCTACATGTAAAAGCGGAAATAAATTAATTTACTTCAAATTTGAGATTAGAGTAGTCCCTTTGCTGAAATTTCTCAATATCTATATCCTGCTTGGGAAAATTACAAAGTGAGGACCGAGCACCAAAGCTATCATTTATAATCTTCAGATGGTTTTGGACCTTCGCTTCGGAAGGATTCATATGGCTGGAGAAAACTTCCATATCACAATACATGAAGTAGAAAGTAGAGGAATGTTCTGCCTCAAAAAAGAGTTTTCATAAAGTGCATGTGATGTAATAGAAAAATTTAAGAATGGATCAGCTTACTATAAAAACTTGGTGAAGAGTACATTCAAAAATCAAAAACCTTAGCCCTACGATGTGAAGGGACTTTAGAATTTTATTTTAACATCCAATTTGATGGTGTCCCCTCTGCTTGAGACTGCTCTCTCTCTCTCTCTCTCTTAAGAGTTTCTTAGACTTCATTATTATTTCCTCTGAACAGGCACTAAATATTTTGACCATAGCTTCTAGATAAAATTATACAATGTAGGGAATCATGAGTTTCAGCTGCAACACAGATAAAAAATGATCAAATCATTTATGCCTTTAGCACTGCAATATATAAAAACATGGACATTACAAACCTACTTTACCTCTGCTTCTTAACTTCTAAGTATCTAAGGTCTACTGGTACTAACACTTTCCTCATAACCAGCTCTTTGATCTCAGCAAGAATTCACTACAGAAACACAAAAGAAGTTACTTGATCGTACCTAACAAAGCAAAAACGAAATGGGTCATTTTCCAATTGAAAACCATGTCACCTTGTGATGAGGAAACGTTTTCTCGGAGGACATGCATTGCAACAATCGGATCTGAGATAACAACAAAAGCTTTTCGACCCAGCGCAAGTTAACAGTCCTCAATGCTTTAGATGAAAATATCACAGAAGTAAACAAAGTTGGTATCTTCAAGTAAACGAACACACCTCCTAGTGTTTTTGAATTTATAGTGTGAGCAAGAGCACTGATTGGCTCGTCTCGTCATCTTTCCATCTATACCTCGGAGGGTGGCTGCGATTTTGAACCACAGATAAATACGGGATCTCTCACCTCTGTTTAATAAGAGATTATTAAGATGCAGAACAACACTTCTATTATGCAATTTGTCGTATACTGTTAGGATTAGTATGGTTCTTACTCTTCAAGTTGGAGATGTAAGTACATAATCCTTTGACTTTCACCAGCAGGTATTGTGGATACCTCATGGGTGTCTGAGTGTCTAGGTTGTCCCCATTTATGAGGCGAATATGGCCAATGGGTATTGCTTTAATTCTTGTATATGTTGAAGCCATCTATAACATTTGACCAAAGAAAATAAGTTGTTTGAGATATTTTATATATTATAAACAGAAGAAGAGAACGTACAACTGTCTCATTAGCAGACTTGTGAACCAGTTCCTGCAAGATCACATAAACCTCGTAATACTAAAATCAAACAGAAAAAAAAGGAGAGACGATTATTGCTTATTTTTTTGGTAGGTTGCTTTGCTTATTCTTTTTTATATTAGAGATGCAAGTTAGAGTCTCAAAAAATTTAAAGCAGGCCTCGAATAGATATTGCTACCTGCTTGTCAACTTGAAATCTCTTCAGAGCCACCAGAAATTGGTTATGAAACACGTTGTACACCTTTTCACCACCAGCACGCCTGTGTCATCAATCATTAGCAATATGCACAAAAGTGTAAATATATAGCTACCGTAATTTTCTAGTCGGTAAGGAGTTATGCCTACTCAAACAATATAACAGCTCGGGTTTAAACTTGTAAATATTTAGCAGTAATTATGGCCAAAAACATACACTCCATAGACATGCTTCTTGAATAGTTGATCCAGAAGCCACAACTTTCTCCTAAAAACCAAAACAGTAATCAATGATATCTAAGAATTCAAAAAGAAAAAAAAAAGACTAAAGAATACACAATCTTACCCAAACATCAGACTTGCCAAGCTAATTGAAATTATTACATGTGCAAAGGAGCAAATTTATCTTTTCGATTCTAGCAGGAGCTTTTGCAGATTTGACATAAAATTTTCTCGTGAAGCAAGCTGAGTCTTTAGTTTCATCATTTCATGACTGCAGAATATGAAGAAAATATCAACTTCTGCACTTCCTAACAAAAAGCCAGTCACTAAAACGCTTTGTATATACCTCTTAATTATGTCTTTGTCTGGGAAGATATTTCTTCTATTTAGCCTCCAACTCAACATCGATCTCCTGCATACAAATTTAAATAAAAGTTCTCAACTTTTCTGAAGCCCACAAACCAATATAGTGTTTTGAGAATCGAACCTAGGTACAACGTAATCATTAGGATGCAATAACTTCGTCGTGAGAACCCTGTGAAGCGACCTCCATCTTGATCATAGCAGCTCTAAGCCAATTTTTGCAATGTTTTTGGCCTCCCAAAAATGCATCGCACCACACTGATTCTTTGATTGTACAAATAACTCAGGAGCTTCCCAGAAATGAATTAGACGGTAGCGTAAGTGGGTTTCGTGGTGACCTAGTAGCTCTTAGACAACCATATCGCTGTTTCTCTAGGCGACACTTTCCCGGACCAAACGGCTTCAGCAACACATTCAGCTCATCATACCTCTCATCTAGAAGCAACCTCGCTATGAACTCAAGCAATCCCTCAGCGCCTCAGCGCGTTGTCCGCGGGTCAAACCTCTGTCACCAGATGCACCTGAGGAAGCTCTGCCCGACGCTCCTCCAGCAGTCGCGTTCTGATCAGAAAAAATCACCGCCACTCTTGGTTTCTCGTTCTGGCTCAAGGGTGAACTTGTCTTTTGTGATTGAGCAGTCTAGCGGTTGCTGCAGCTCCTCTGGAGGAGGTGGGCTGTAGGATCCTCTGGAGGAGCCTTTGTTCTTCTTCTTGCGCACAACGGGAGTGAAAGGCATTTCTTCATATGAAGCTAGTGCGAACTTGATAGTGTCGATTATTGGAGAGTTTACGGATACGTCTGGTGAGTTTAGGTGATGGAGTATACCGATGTTTGGGGTGTAGAGAGAGTATCTTGTTCCTTTTGCAGGTTTGTGTGAGACAGGCAAGGATGCTCTACGAATGGTTTGTAGCTTGTTTCTGATACGTTAGATAGAAAAAAAAGTATAAAGCACTCTGAAAAAGAAATTAGTAAGATAAGGAGTATCTGGACAGATGACTAACCAGACCACCACTCTTAGGCTGGCTGATCTGTAAGAAGCCCCTGAATTTTTCGAAACAGCTGGTCTTCGAACAGTTACTCTACCAGTGATGTTAGCAGACAAATCCACTGGCATGCGGTGGTGCAAATACGTGTGCACTGGTTTAACAGAAGACAAAGAATTTTCCTGGTCAACTATAAACTTGCCAGAGGAAGTGGTTTAACAGAAGACAAAGAATCTTCCTTCTCTTCTTGGACCAAAGCTTATACATTTGCCAGAAGAACGCCTTCTTTGCTCAGGAGGATAGCTGCTTCTCCTTGCGGATTCAGATTCTGGTTGCAATGTATCGTCCCCCCCAGTAGCTCAGCTTGAGAAGAACCTTTTGAATGTAAGGCTGAAGCAGAGGATGTCTGAGAAGATCAGAAGCCTACACAGAAGAAGAAGAGAAAATGTTACTTACTCTTCAGGTTTGTACAACAGATCAAAAGCTTAAATGATCAGAGTTGTGCATACGCTTGGTCTGAGTTCTGGATTCTTCCTGAGCATGCTTTTAACCAGACCTCGACCGGAGAAAGCAGGAACGCAAAATCATAAAGAAGCTCTAATAGGTTTCATATTACAAAAAAAAAAAAAATATATATATATATATACGATATTTAAAAATTAATTGCTCCCTTATTTTGGTGACTTGCAGTTTGGTTTCATGGCGATGGCTTGAGCTTAGAGCGTTTGTAGGTTTTTTTTTGGTGACTTGCCGTTTGGTTTCATGGCCATGGCTTGAGCTTAGAGTGTTTGTAGGGTTTTGGTTTGTAGAAAGGAAAAAAAAAACAATATATAAAGAAGGATGAAAAGAGGGAGGTAAAACGAATTCATTAAGAGGGTTTTGATCGAGGGGAGTAAAGTTGAGAATTGATTGTTTAGAAGTGGGTTGATTAAATCTGAGTTTCTGTGATCTTCAATCGGAGAAGACGAAGTGTTAGAGGTCACGATGATTGATTTATTGATCGTAGGTTTGGTTTTTTGAAGAGGTTCCATTTGGGCAATAACAAATTAAATGAAGCCCACATGGAGAGGAAGTGGATTGCATCAAATTGGGCATAAGCAGAATCACGAAGCCCAAACAATTAAGCCTATCTGACGTGTCACAAAACCTGTCTCTGATTGGTCCGAATTAAAAATCCGACGTGGCACTCTCCCTATTCACCATATCCTGCTTTTAGTATTGTGATATATCTTAAAACATAATTTATTGATATTAAAGAACTTTCAATATTTCTAAAGATACATCTTTGACCCGATATTTCTTGGCTACTAGTAAAAATTATTAGTCAAAACTCATTTCCGTAAATATATTTATGAAGTATTTGAATATTTTCACCCATATATACTTTATACATATAAGATTTACAAGTTTAGAAAAAACACTAGTTCAAACCAAAATAATTAAATAAAGATCAAAGTTCTCACCAAGTGTTTGGAAAAATTGTTGATGGCTGGTGATCAAATCATGCATGCACAACCTGAAGTTTTAGGTATAAGTGAGAAATTCTTGGATACGAGTTTGGATTTCGATTGATGAAAACATATATCCCTAATAATGTTTTCTTTGTTTCTAGCTATTGGTGAAACCAATAACTATTTGAACGATAAATTATGGAAGTTATGTGCTGGACCTCTGTTTGATACTCCAAAAATTGGAGAGAAAGTATATTTCTTTCCTCAAGGGCATATAGAACAGGCAATATTTTTTTTATCTTATTTTAAATTTTTATATCATTTCACTTATGTTTTAATTTGTAAGACTTACTCAACAATTTGATGGTATTACCAGCTAGTTGCCTCTATGGACGACGAACTTTGTCAACTAAAACCAATTTTTGATATTCCTTCAAAAATTTGTTGTAATGTTTTTAGTATCAACCTTAAGGTATGCCTCTTTGATTATATATGTTTCTTATTTATAAAATACAGATCATGTAAAATGACTTAGACTGTAACTGATATTGTTTTTGATATATTTTATGTATGTTCCTAGGTAGAGCCCAGTACTAATGAAATTTATGCAGAAGTTTCTTTGTTGCCTGATACATCTGTGAGTAACAAAATAAAATTTTATTTATTTTAACATTAGATCTTCTTACAATCTCTTTTAAGTAATTTAATTAATTTTATGTTCTCAGGATGTTGAAATCCCTATTCCTAAAAACGAAAACAACATACAAAACATTAACTATTTCACCAAGGTGTTAAGTGCTTCTGATACCAGCACAAATGGTGGTTTTGTTTTGTATAAAAGACATGCCATTGAATGTCTTCCCCTGTTGGTAATTACCCTGGGCTTACATGAACTCATATTGTAAATCCTTATATAACATTTTGTATTTAATGTTTTAGGATATGTCTCAGCTAACCCCAAGTCAAGAGATAATTGCTAAAGATATCCATGGTCATGAATGGAGTTTTAAACACACTTCAAGAGGTGACCATTCTATATTTCATTTCAAAATTTGTGAGTATTTATTACTGATCTATATTTTGTTTACAAAAAAATCAACTAGGTACACCAAAAAGACATCTTTTCACATCTGGTTGGAATGAGTTTGCAAAAGGAAAAAAATTGGTTGCTGGAGACTCTTTTGTGTTTCTTCGGTATATATATCTGTTTTGCCATTTTAGATCTATTTCGTTCCTTGAATTTATATTTTAACTATTTGTTATCCTAGAGGAGAGAATGGGGAATCACGAGTTGGTATCAGTAAAGCAGCTCATCAGCAACGCAACATACCAACATCTTTAACTTCAAAAGAGAGTATGCACCATAGTGTGGTTGCTACTGCACTGAATGCTATTGAAAACAAATGTATGTTCGTTGTGTTCTATAAGCCAAGGTAATATTGTTTTTACTCTAATTAAACATTATCTAAATAATTGAAAATATAATATAATTTATTTGATGTGATGATATCAGGTCGAGCCAATTCATTGTCAACTTCGATAAATTTGTAGATAGAGTGAATAATAAGTTTAGTATAGGCTCCAGATTTTCGATGAAGTTCGAAGGAAAAGATCTAAATGAAATAAGGTAAATCTTAAACATTTATTTTACTTTATTTTTTCAAAATATGATTACTTACACAAATTATTTGACTACAATAGATACAATGGAACAGTAGTGGGAGTGAGAGATTTCTCCACTCATTGGAAAGATTCAGAATGGCGAAGTCTAGAAGTAAGAATAGTATTAATTCCACTTACATATTATTTTAAAATATAATTTAAAAAGAGTAATATATAATATCCAATAACTTTATTTTATAGGTGCAATGGGATGAAGCTGCAACAATTCCAAGACCTGATAAGGTATCTCCATGGGAGATTGAGCTGTTAACACATTCATCAAACATTTTCAAGTCAGATGCTCTAAAACATAAACGTCAACTCGAAGTACATGAGTTTGGTATGTAAACATTTCTCAAAGTTAAAAAACTTCTCTGTGAATTAGTTATCATTCTATTGATGTGTATAGGTTCAAAAATGTGGGCTCCTACAATCTACAATGAGCAAATGGTTCAAGCAATGAAAGAACCGTCAACCACAACCAAACTACTAGCTGCAGACTGTTTGGAGTTGATCTAATGGTTCCCGCTATAACAAAGGATCCAGTGGAACCTATTGTCTCAAACAAAAAATGTAAGATTTCTAAAATCTTTGAAGACGAAAAGGTTGACCATGTCCAAGCTAAAAGTCGTACTAAGGTATGAAAAAGATCACCATCTTCTTATTTTTTTACTTATTATTCAAATTTAAAACTATTTATTATGTAAAACTAAAACATTAGAAGACATAGGTTTTAGTAAAAAGTTATTTTGTGTATAAGGTGAATTTAATATATATATATATATATATATGTGTGTGTGTGCGTGTGTGTGTGTGTGTGCACTTTCATCCACAGTTTTATTCTAATATTAGATTTTGATTAAAATTGCATCAATAGACTGAGATTACTATAAAGTTCATATGCTCTTGATATGGTTATTGCCCAGGTTCATATGGAAGGTGTCATAGAAAGAACTGTAGATTTAACTATATTTGATGGATACAATCAGTTGATCGATGAACTAGAAAGACTCTTTGATATCAAAGGCGAGTTGCATATGCACAATAAATGGAAAATGTTCTTCATATATAATGATGGAGATATGATGATTCTTGGAGACGATCCCTGGCCGTAAGTTTTTCATAATTTTCTATTTTTTCTTATTAGTTGCAAAATTTAGTGAGTATTTTTATTTCTTTGTAGAAAATTTTGTAATATGGCTAAGGAAATATTCATATGTTCGAAAGAGGATGTCAAGATAGGGATAGCAGATAACAGATTCTCCGAAGGTGATCCAACATTAACAACAACAATCTTACCACCAGATGTCAACAACACTTAGAGAGAGTTTTGATTTTAAAAATTAAATGTTGCTTGTTTTTATTATATATTAAACAAAAGGATTTGAAATTTGTGTAACTTAAAAATATATTATGGAGTGTTTTGGTATTTGATGATTGGTGTCTTGTCTAGCGGTTGAAGTTTTAAATGAAACAAATATCTTCTTTTTTTCTTCTTTTTAATCTTTTGTCGACTTGTTTAGTATTGTGCGTGTATGTCTTTTTGGTATTACATATGTTATGGAATGTTTTGGCATGTAATACCGGCGTGTAACCACTCTTCTCAAGAACTCTCTGCCACAGGTAACATGAATAATTAACACGGTGGATATGACATATAAGGAAAATCAGAAATGCTGCTCCCAAAACTACTTTCACAGCTTCAGTGACTTGGAGTCATCTTCAGGTTCAGCTTCCTGTTGTTCAATGGCATCAATAAGTGTTCTTCAAAGACACAATCCCAAGCATGCCCTTGGATTGTCTTCTTTGCGCAAGCCACCAAGAGAACAGACAACACATCTTTTTGGTTGCTCATATTCCTTTGAGATTTGATCTTTCTTCTCATCCAAACTCCATTAGTGCTGTTATCCAAGCCGGTAAGGTGCATCAAAAATTTCCAGATTGTGCTTCAGGGAGCGAGGAACAGATTGAGCAGGAGTGCAGTCTTTGTAATGAACACCACCGAGCCTATAAATTGTTCCCTTACGTGTATGTACGCTCTAAAGAAGAAAAAAAGGAAATGAGTTAGAAGTTAGGTGATTAAACTAAGCACCTATCACAGGCAATGGCAATCTACTCAGAATAGCACATAGTTCACTATATCAACAACTTAGCATTATACCAAACAATTAAGCAAGTTAATCCAGTTGAGGCAAAGAGTTCTCTGGGAGTTTAAATATGCACAATCAAATAATAGTGAAGAAAACAAAGCTTTTACGGGGGCTCAGTCTGCAGAGCCAATAACAAGTAATCAAAAATATGCAGAAACGAAATAAGATAATACGAAAAACAAGCTTAAAATAAGAGATCTTTATTCTGAGTTTGCGTATAAGCGTTCTAGAGACCGAATAAAAAATGAAGTTCGTCTGGAAGCGAAACTACAACATAAATATAATAACACGGGCAGTAAAACCTATCTAAGTTCACTAGAGTAACCACCTATGCCAAGAAAACCATGTGAGTCACAACTCATTTAGAAAAAGACAAATATAAAACCTAAAGTTTCTAATTGCAGAGACTAAGTTTCTTCCCCCTTTCTTCTCTGTCCCAGCCTTGCTTATATACACCTCCAAGATCGAATGTGTTGTTATTTTCCTGTTAATCTATATCTTCTCTTTTCTCCCATCTTTCTTTATTTGTCGAGATTTGAGTTTATCTCTTTCGAAAATCTTTCGTTATCATGTTTTCTTCCTTGTTCCTCCCAAACAAAGTAACCATTGATATACTTTGGGTTTTATGAATTTTAACCATGTCATAAGTCTGGTTCAGAGTATATATTATAGTTTTGTAGTCATTTTAGGGTCTTTGCAGGTTCATGTATACTTTGGAGAATTTTGAAGATTATGGAGTAATTTGAGTGCATAACTGTGCAGATATGTCAGAGGTTTAGCACCGGATGGAGGTCTTCCCACCAATGGATGAAGCTCATAATTTTACACAAGATATAAAATTGAGTTAGCTTTTAAATTCCGTCGGTTTGAGGTTGATCCATTGGTTAGATCCATATATACGCATATTACTGAAGAGTGGTCCGTCTAACGCGCGAGAGGAAGCTGCTGAGATTCTGGTGTGGTGTCGAGCGACACCACATGGGTACCAAACGACACCCAACATGTTAACACCCGACTCGTGATTTAATGAAGTTTCGATAACTGCAAGTTGGCCAAAGTTTCTTGTATTTGCACATGCGCCCTTGAACATATTTTAACTTATTTTTACTAATCCTAATCCAATGTTGAAAGCGAATCCTTTTTTAAGTTTTAGAGAGATTATAAAGAATTCATTCAGTTTTCTTCGAACTCATGTTCGATTCATCTATGAATTTTATTCGGACTATGATTTGTGTTATTGTTTTTATGTCGAGTAGATCACTTCACAAATTTAGAGATTTCTTGGGCTTAATGTCAAATTTCTGATTGATGGATTGCTAGGGTTATTCATTGAATTCTACACCAGAATTTTTTCTCATACTAGTTTATAGAATAATTAACTAGACCTACACTTATAGGTGGAATGGTCACAAATTTTGTCATGAAATGTAACTGTGAATAAGAACTATCTAATATATATATATATATATATATATATATATATATATATATCTTAGGCCACATACTTTTCGTCGCAAATCGTAGCTAGTTTGTAATGTTTTGTGTCACTTTTATATTCGTGACAAATGGCCACAAAATCTTTTTTGGTACAACATGATTAAAATTTGTCCTGGTTCTCTTTGTGACTATTTCAAGGCTATTTTTGTCACAAATTTGCTGACTTTAGTTACATTTTTTGTTTCGAAATAGTGAGGATGGATCGTGAATTTTTGGTGGCTATGCCCGATCAGTCTACTAGTGTTTGTGTACGGAAGTAGTTTTTGAGGCCAGGCCTGAGTATTCGGTAGCCAAGCAGCATATATTTTGTATATGTGCCATCTTATATTCAAATGTTAACTCCTCTTCGAACTAAATCTCTTATAATAAAAAACTAGGTAATAACCCGCGCCTTGCGCGGGATGTGATTATTAGTTTCGTTATTTTTAATAAAAAAGGCAATAAATTTGTTTAATCTGGATATTGGCTAGGTTTTACGTTTTTTTGTTTTTAATCTTCTAAAATATAACTATTATTTTAAATTAATATTCATTTTAGTTTATTCGGTTAAAACATTTGATTTTTTGGTTTTTTCGGATAAAAACCTAAAATTAATATTATATGTTTATTTTCATATTATGAAGTTTAGATAGTTGTCATGTCGAACCAATAGTTTCATATTATAGTTTTTAAACAGATAATAGTTTAAGAAAAAGAAAAGAAAATTATTAAGACAAATCATTTCACTACAATTTGGTCGGTAGTGAAAGAAACATTAAGAAAAAATATTTCAACTTTCAAAAAAATTAGATACTTCAGCTGTGGTGAATACTTAGTTATAAGATGCTCACATCAAGGTGCACATGTATGTTTATGTAAAAAGTATATAAAAATAGTTGAAAAATATATAAAGATATTGTTAATTAATATTAAATGATATTTTTGTTCAGAATAATACATGAAAGATAAAATTAAAATTTATTTAAAATAAAAAAGACCTTGACATTAGTCATTTTTTCATCAAAAGAAAATAAAATTATATTCGTAAATAGAGATGGACACATATCAAGTATCTGGATATTTGGAAGCATTCTTGTCAATTCGATCTTTAGCCACCTAGATATTCGGTGACTCCGATATCCAAAATGTTTTAGAATTTTAAAGAATATCCGATTTGATTCGTAAATAAAATAAAATTTTAAAAATAATTTAATAATAACATTTTATTACAAAAATAAAACATTATATAACCTTTTAATTCTAGTACCTAATATAATAAATTTATATTGTAAAACTGATATAAAGTATAATATATATAATTCTTTTCATATATGTATATATATGCATATAACATATCGAATTAGATATATGTTCCTAAAAATATTGGTATTAGTGATTTGCTTCTTTTTTGGATATTGTATTTTAGTATTTGATTTGTTTCGTAAAGTTTCAAATATCAAGATTTTTTGGTTCAAATCAAAACGGATAACAAATCGAATCAAAATTTATGAATATTTTGCTCAATTTTATCTGTAAACAATAAAAATAATATATATATAGTTTGGCTTTTGATTCGTTATCTATTTTTATTCGAACCGAAAAATCCAGAGTTTTATTGGAATTATGTATGTGAGTTTTATATTAAAAAAATCACAAAGTACATAGTGTAAACACATTTATGATTATAGTGTGAACGCGTTAGCATATTTATTATCAAATCATTGTGAAGCTGCCACGTGTCTATTATAATATGAATGCATTTATTACAATGTTTCTCTTTTAATATATAAGGGATATATCTCTTATAAATAATAAAAATGTCAGCGATATGATGGTTGTGTTCCTTTATTTGCGTTCAAAATATCTTTATTTTTAAGGAAGTTAATCTAAAATGGTCCAAGTGATCTTACGAAAATCTCACACAACCAACTTTAATCTCAGTGGTCCAAAGGAGATAAAATTACCATCTTTCATTAATGAAGGGACGATCTAAACCCAAAATCAACTCTTCCTTCTTTTAATCACAACAACACCATTCTTCTTATCTCCTTCTCTCCTTCACATGTGACCCACTTCTTCTTTAATCTTAACCACATGATCATCTATTCTCTTGTTCAATTACAGCCACACAATTTCTATTCTCTCATCTTTCCTTCGACTAAGTATAACTAGTATATCTCGTACAACTAAACATAATAAAATGTGGTATAGCTAATATATAAATGTTATATTTATTTACAATATCCAACTATTACAGCTAGCACGACTAGTAACTCATGTTTTCCATATGGAATAAACAAATAAATATCCTAACTGATCTATAGTGACAAAGTTTCTTTTATTTTATTTAATGTTTTTCAAATTTTTGTTAAATTATTACATTGAACTCTTAAACATACATTATATACTTCATATTGTAAAGTTTGTTAACTAGATTAACCATATTATTATGAAAAGCAAACATCAAACATATTTTACAAAAGTTACTATGTGAAAATATTGATACAACACTTAAAAGCTAAGAAAATAAACTAGTATAACAAGTATAATTTGTATAATTTTTATTATATATTAAACTGGTATTACTGGTACAACTGGTACAAATTTGACGTTTGAGAAATTAACATAGCCAATTTGGTATTACATATGAGAAAAATAATTAAATATCCAAATTGGTATGTGATTAGAAAGCTTCTCCTAATTTATTTGAAGTTTTACAATTTTTTAAAAATTATTATAAAACCCCCATAAATTTACATGATTTACTTTATACAAGGTTTGTTTACTTGTTTAGCCACATTATTCTGGAATATCATACACCAAACATATTTTTTTTTTAAATTATGATTTCATAATATGTTAAACATAGTATGTACACATAAATAAGTGGTACAACTGATGCATATATATTTTATGCATGGTACAACTAAGTTTTCAAAGACTATGAATCACAAGGTTTAAGGAACTGTCTAAAAACCATATTGTATATTCGATTAACAGTCCTTGTTTAGAATTCGTTAAGCCGTTGACAGCGTTTGTCAAAAGACTTTCCAAAGTCATTAGTTATTTTGTATCAGCTGTGTCGTATGGACAATTGTTCATCCTTTCCATCCACCAACTTTGTCTCAAGTCTTTGGTCGTTTTTTTTTTCTTTTCCATCCAACATATAGTAAACAAGGCCATAGTCCTTGTCTAGACTTTTTACCAAGCAGAAACTGTTTTCGATTTAGTCTTTATGTTAAGACTGATTTTGTCTCAAGAGTTAGTCATTATTACCCATCCAACTCATAGTCTTTGTATACTTTCTAAGACTTGTATTTATCAAGCAGACATAGTTTTTTACGCCTTGTGGTTCATAGTCTTTGTTTCAAGACTTCATCAAGCCGTTAGTCTTTTTTTCCATCTACGGATGTATTTGGTCTGAGCCGCTGGTCATATTTTCCATCCAGTATATCTAAAAAACCGACCCCTTTTGTCTTTGCCAAGACACTTTTTTTTAAGACTTCTTTAAGCCGTTGAACTATTTTATTCCACCAAGGATTTTTTTATAAGCAACCCCATATCGTCTTTGTGTAAAGACTTTGGCTTAAGCTTGTTTCAGCTGTTGGTCGTTTTTCTTTCCATCCAACAAATCGTAAACCAAGCCATCCAACTCATAGTCTTTGTCTTAAGACATCTTTAAGTTGTTGGTTGTTTTTCTCCATCCAACGAGTGTTGTTTAAGCCATTAGTGTTGTTTCATTCTAAGGACTTTTTCTAAGCCGTGGGTCATTTTCTCATCCCCATATAGTCTTTGTCTTGAGACTAGTAAGCATACACTACCAACCAATAGATTACAAGTCTTATTTTCCATCCCCATAACACCCTTCTATAGACATGCACTACCAATCAAAGTCTTGTGGTTATTGCAAAGACATAGATCTTTAAGCCGTGTGGTTCAGAGTCTTTGTCTTTAAAGCTGTTAGTCATTTTTCCAATCCAAAGAATCTTATTTCACCCATTAATTGTTTATCCATCTAATGACGTTTTTCTCAGGCGTGGGTCATTTTTTTCTCATCCCCATATAGTCTTTGTCTTAAGAGTAAAGCGTGCCCTACCAACAAATAGATCCTAAGTCTTACTTTCCATCCCCATAACATAACGCTTTAGACATGCCACTACCAACCGAAAGATTCCTTACGGAACAATATACCCAAATTAAAATCTGACAGAACACTATTAGAGTAGTGCTTGCCTATGACCTTTTGGAATTTCAAATTGCTATGACATCAATTAGAACTGATCAAATGGGTTTGAATTTTTTCCTTCCATCCTCAAAAGACATAAATTTGAAAAAGACAAAAACAAACATGCATTTTTTTATTTTATAGACAGAGAAATTACCTCAATGACGATGGTTTCAGTTTCCCAGGTATGTAAAGCAGTAACTCTGGCAGGAAAAAAGGCAGGTGAATTTCCTCCTCCAAGCGATACTACCATCTGTTATAACCAAAACCATGTTCAGACACTAAACCACGCTGACTTGTGTGACATTAATTTACACAAGAGAATAAATTTGGTAGATTGCACACTAGTACACTACTATTGCCAAACCTACACTTAAGGGCAATGCAACAAACCATATGGGATTCATGATTTATATACAAATCTATGCATGTAGTGAAGATACGCGGATCATTCTACAGACAAAAGAAACGGACAGTGTATGCATGATGTGCGCACATAAATATGGTTTTTAAACTAATCGCAAAACGCATAGTGTAGCGACGATGAGTAGTAACTGGTGTAATAAACCTTTGGCCTTCTATTGATCTTCTTAATCTTACTCTTCTTCTTTCAAATCTTTGTAATACTCACTGATCCATTTCTCTACAATGGCCACCTCTTGCCTCCTCTGCTCTTTCAGCCACTCCGGATCGCCTTTTGTAACTGCCCTTAGATCTGCATGGTGAGCACATGTGTTCATGCAAATAATGTTGTTTTTCATTTTTCTCTTTAATCTATTTCATCCAACACTCCACCATTTGACAAAGGAATGTTACCTTTCTTACATGTGCGATAATGCTGCTAGAAATGTTCTTCCGTACCCTAGAAATATATGACATAAAAAACAATATGTTAAGATCCAAATCCAATACGAGTTTAACATCATGAAGTATACTACTTACCCTCCACGGCTCCACGAATCTTGCATTCCATTGGAGAATATGATGTTGCTTCCAAATCTCTTCAACACTGACTATATTCTCTACAAACACATAACCAATAAGCTCATTATTGAAACTTGAACTGATCCAATTGTGATCCAATGAGAGAAGACACAATAGAAGTTTAACTTTCCCGCCAAACTCTGTGGTGATCCAATGTGGCCGAGGCTTGGCTCCGTATCTACTCATGCATTGTTCTTCAAATGCCTCATAGTCATTTTCGTACGATGGGAACATGCTCTGGTTCGAGCAGCTCATTAGCATCACCATCTCTGTGCACACCTATTTCCACTCAGTGACAAACAATATGTCATTAGCATTTTTCTGAACCCGAATAGTCGTAGTATAAGCTTGCAGAAGCAAAGGCACAGTCAAGATTACTTGATCCTCAAGGGAACCCGTCTATGATCTTACACATCTGATTCAAAGCAAAAATGGTGCTAATATTGATTCATTGGAAACAAAAGAAGAGATTAATTGATGACACACTTTGGCATAAATGATTATTCTCACCTGCTCCACGAGATAACCAAGCAGTGGCGCCATGAAATTAGCTGCGGTCGCAATTAACTATGGATGTATAAACAAACAAACAAACACTCCCATTAACCAATCTCTTGTTGAATATTGTGAATGAAAGCCTCTGTAATTACAATTAAAACAACTCCGGTTAAGCCTTTTATTAGCGTTTAGAGCACAAAGAATGTAATCCACTAAGGCTTAAGACACAGCTTACTTGCAAGTTCTGAACTTTTTGCTGAGTTCTGACAAGCCATGTTCCATGTCGGAAACTGCATATAGCTCTTCCGAGCTTTTCTTGATAATAAAAATTAATATGAGATGCTAAAATTCAATAACACTCATATTCTTCAAACCTCAAATGTTTAAGTATCAAATTTATTTTATTTTATTTTTGAACAAAGTATCAATTTTATTTAAATCTGTGATTCGGTTAAATAAAATCTTTGAATTCGAAAAAAAGTGATCCTCAAATCTAGTTTTTACTCCTTAAAGCATGGCTAAAAAACTGGAAAAGACCAAAACACCCTCACATGAACTGAACGGAGTCAACGGACGGAGATTGGCCGTTAAAAGTCCCGTCTCTTTATAAAACTCCGACTCTTCCTTTTCTTCTCTCTCTCTCTACAAACATTTCTCCGCCCTTCCCTTACCGGTTTATTCTCTCCGGTTATCAACAATTTTCCCCGGTGAGAAACTAATTGGAATTTTATGCGGACGATCTTCATATTCTGATTCTACCATTCGAGCTTTTTAGTTACTGCTTAGATTTTTCACAGCTCATTGGAACCATAAATGGAACTCTGCTTGATTGATCTTTCTTTTGTAGGTTTTAAAAATTACATCTTTGGATGGGTTTGGATCCTGAAGAAGCTGATGGACATGGAACTCTCTGTTTACATGCATTCTCAGATTTAACCCATGTCTCTCCGCTTGTCTTCTTATACCTTCTCAAACAATGCTATATCCATGGTAAAGTCCCAACCTTTACTGCCTTTTTTCTTTGAAATCGAGTATTTTAGTTTATAAATAGAGTAACTTCAGGAAGCTGCAAGGCAACAAAGAAGTTCCAAGCGTTGCAGCACCGAGTCCATCAAGTTCTCGCTAACAACCCCCAACCAGGTCCTTCTACTTTCATTGTCTACTGTCTGAATCTGCTTCCTGTCTTTGGAGTTTACGGGGACGGCTTTAGTCACTTGATCATATCAGCTCTTCGACGCTACTTCAAGTCGGCTTCTGCTCCCGCTAGTAGTCAAGAAGACGCTGCCTCCGCGAGAAGCTTAGCTGCTCGGCTCTTCCTTGCTATTGTTGGAGGTTCTGTAGCTTATGATGAGAAAGTTATGGTGAATACTCTCAAAGTGTTTGATGTTGGGTTAACGAGCATCGATGAAGCTTTGTCTAAGGAGGAGGAGGGATCATCTGCTTCTTCTTGTGCTAGTGCGTTTCTTGAAGAATACATCTCTGAGTTGATCAAGTCCAAGTCTTTCATGACGGCTGTGTCTCTCTTAGAGCATTTTTCCTTCAGTTTCCCTGGAGAGACTTTCCTTCAGCAGATGGTTGAGGATAAAGACTTCCAAGCTGCTGAGAAATGGGCCACTTTCATGGGGCGGCCTAGTTTGTGCCTTCTTGTGCAAGAGTATGGCTCAAGGAATATGCTGAAGCAGGCTTATAACGTCATGAAGAAGCACTATCTCCAGCATGAGTTCCCTGATTTGTGTTACAAGTGTAAAGAAAGGTCTCTTTTGCTTTCTTGTTTTTTTTTCGATATATAATTGACAGTGCAAGATGACATTGTTATCCAATCAAATGCGCAGTACACTGAAGGATCTAGCTGAGAAAGCATGCTGGGATGTTGCTGAAACAAAGGCAAAAGGTGACAGACAGCTACTCGAGTATCTGGTAAGAACTTGTTGTGGTACCATTTGTTCTGTAATCATTTACCAAAAAGTGTTGAATGTTCTTTTTATGTTTTGTAAGGTTTACTTGGCAATGGAAGCTGGGTACTATGAGAAAGTTGATGAGCTTTGTGAACGATATTCACTTGAAGGTCTGCCAAAAGCACAAGGTATGTGTTGTTTTGTTTTATTGAACTTCTCTTAAAATGACAAGACGCTTACAGTGGTGTTGGTATATTCTTTATGTTGTTGCTTCAGAGGCTGAGGTTGATTTTGTTAACAAATGCTTTCTGCATCTCAACGATCTCGCTGTGGAAGAAGTAGTATGGGTTGATGATGTGAATGGGTTAAGAGAAGCAACTTCTTTTCTTGAAGGATGTAAAGTCGTGGGTCTTGACTGTGAATGGAAACCCAATTATATGAAAGGCAGTAAACCAAACAAGGTAAATAATGTTAGTTTCATCCCAACGGTTACTTGAAGTGGGACCTCTGACACAATGAGTTATTCCCATTCATGTTGTAGATATACTTATTGTTCTTTTGGCATGTCTTGTCTTCAGGTTTCAATCATGCAAATTGGATCTGATAGCAAAATATTCATACTGGACTTGATAAAGCTTTACTATGACGCCTCTGAGATTCTAGACACCTGCCTTAGTCAGATTTTGCAGTCGTACAGTACACTAAAGCTTGGTATATTATTGAGATGTGTATCCTCTTTTTTTTTTTTTAAACCTTCGCTTTGCCTTATTAAAGATTCTATCTGACTGAGCTGAGCATCATCTCAGGTTACAATTTTCAGTGTGACATCAGACAGTTAGCGCTTTCGTATGGGGATCTCAAGTGTTTCAAGAGCTATGACATGTTGCTAGACATTCAAAACGTTTTCAAAGAACCATGTGGTGGTTTATCAGGACTAACCAAGGTGAGCTTTTCTAAATCATAGTTCATAAAATCATTTAATGTTACATTTACATTTTGATCTTTTTTGTTGTGTGTATCAGAAAATATTGGGAGTGGGTTTGAACAAAACAAGACGCAATAGCGATTGGGAACAAAGGCCTTTGACACAGAATCAGGTTCATTATTGAAGCATAATAACCATTATCTAATCAGAGGCTGTCCTAAAACAAATTGAATCTGATAATTAAAGTGAATTGTGCAGCTAGAGTATGCTGCTCTGGATGCTGCGGTGCTGATTCACATTTTCCGACATGTTCGCGATCATCCTCCAAATGACACTACTTTAGAGACAGTCCAATGGAAATCTCACATTGTAAGTTAGCGAATCTTAAATGCCCATATCTCTCCAACTAGTAATTTATGAACTGAATCACAAATGTTTTGTAGGTCTCCCACATGGATAACCCTAAGAAGTCGAAGAAGAAGCCCAAGTGCCATTCAACTCAAACATCAGATTCGACATTTAACAAGCCATCATCAAGCAGTTGAAACAAATGAGATAAAGGTGCAATTTAACTGTAGTTTTTCATATCTAGGATTGGTTGCATAAATGTTGGATGATTCAAGTAGGAGCCAGTTAGGTTTGATGGCCTCACTCACCTAAGTGGAAATGAGTGGTGAATCTATTTTAATTTACATACCTGCACTGAGAACTATTCCAGTGAAAAAAAAAACAGACAGCTTTTTCTAGGCCTTGCCAAAAAAGTCTTTGACCATAACCTCCCACATTGAAGTTCCCAGTATATCTAAGAACAGAACAAGGCCTTTGTTCCCAGTTGAGGTAATGTAAGGATGCAAAGTTAAAACTTCGTGTTGAAGGAGTTAAAATCCCTGCGCCTTGAATCACACCACCAACATACGCATAATAGACTACATCGTCAATCTCAAAAGAATGTAAACCAAATTAAACGTCTTGAGTGAACAAAAATAATCAGAGATTTCAAAAAATTAAAACAAATGCACCTTGGATGTCTGTTAGAAAGAAAGAGCAACAACGTATATATTAGTACATCCATGGCGAACGAAGAGAGATTTTTATAGTCTAAAAGTTAAGAATCATCTTTTGTAGCTTTGTCAAAAATAAATTTTGGTGATAAATTTAAACATTTTATCTAAAAAAAAACTTCTTTCAACTTGTTTTTGTAGGGTAGATAGATTTTTAGAAGGGTGTTAAAAAAAAAAGGTGTTCAAAAAAAAAAGATAGATTTTTAGAATAATTATACATTAAGCATTAGCACACAATCACACACCCATGTGTAGTCTAGTCACACCCAAAACCTACTAATCGATCTTATCCCAAACAAATTAAACACGTGCGTTTAAAAATTAAAATCTACACCTCGCCCTTCTCCACACACTTATTCTAACGATATTTGATTTAAGCTATTTTTTCCCCGAAGATCGAATATTTTTCATCTTTATACAAAAACTAACATTACAATTTCTAATAATATATGCTCTTTATTTTTTCTTTAACAATACCTTCCAACCAAATTAAACTCGTGTGTTTAAAAGCTAGCTCCTCCCTCTATAATGTTTTTATATGGCATCAAGCACACGTATGCCAGAAAATTGTAGAAAGTCAAAAAGTATTGACAGAAATTTTACTCTTTTTCAAATTGTAAAGTCAGAAATTTTTTAAAATAAACCCTTCAAATTAATTTTCTCAGCTGATGTAATAATATTTATAGAAAATATAATATGATTAGTTGATTACCGTACAATTTCTTTTATTCATTATGTGTTTAAAATAATATATTATTTTTAGTGTCAAAGATACTTATTATACATATTTTATTATGTTTACTTGAACTAATCATATTTTTGTTAAATAATATTAATGCTAGCTATATTTAGTAAAAAAGTTTTGTTTGGTTTTGACATGTTTGGTCAAGATCAAAATGGTAAACCAATTTATGATTACCAGAAGCATTTCACAAAAACATTACATATTATTATTTGTTTTGTTTTATGGAGTTAGAAATATTTAGATTTTCGATTAAAATCAAAACGGATAAAAAATCAAATCAAAATTTACCGATACGTCGTTCACTCCTACTCCCACAAACCTGCTTTAAGTTTTTCAAACCAAAACAATAATTGCTATTTTGAAATCTACATCAATTTTATAATGTTTTCCTTTCAGTATAGTCAAATCAAATTATGTTTTATAGTGTCATAGGCCTAATAGCGTGCTTCTTCTTTTGGAATGGATATAGTGATTACAAAAAAAAATCAATATGAATCTTAACAAGTTGAGATAACCTTTTAATTGCTATAAACAAAAAAAGAAAGAAAAGAAGAATCTACAGGTTTAAGATATTTTAATATTTTAATATCATAATTTGAATCTCACGAGAAGCACAAGTGCCCACGAAAGGGCAATAAAAAGAGCCAAGAATCATTTTCAGCTACTTATAAATTAACGAAGCCGCGCCTCTCTCTCGATCACTTGTCTCCGTCTCACCATTTCCACCAATCACTACCTTCTCTCTCCTCTTTCTAGAGATTCTCCTCCTTTTTGGAATCTGATCAAGCAGCCCTTGCAATGGCTGAAAAATTAGACATCTTGTCTGAAGACTTCGTTCCAACGGCTGTGATCAACGAACCATTACCTTGGCCGGTAATAAACGGGAACAGAGCAGATCACGAGGAAGAGAATCTGAAAAAGACGAAGGTGATAAACGGAAGAGGAGAAAGAGAAATGGTTCTCGGCAGGAATGTCCACACGACGTCTCTCGCTGTGACGGAGCCGGAGTCTAACGACGAATTCACCGGAGATAAAGAGGCCTACATGGCTAGCGTCCTCGCTCGCTACCGCAAAACTTTGGTCGAACGAACAAAATATCATCTAGGTAACAACAACATCAACAAGGAACACACCAGATATTTCTATATATTAGTAGAAACTCTATAAACTAATACTTCATAAATTAATAAATACTATAAACTAATAAAATTAAAATCGTGATAAAAAAATAATAAGATTAAAAAAGATTTCGTAAATCGATAATATATTTGATATGACGTAGGTTATCCATATAACTTGGATTTCGACTATGGTGCGCTTGGGCAGTTGCAGCATTTCTCCATAAACAATCTTGGAGATCCGTTTATCGAAAGCAACTATGGTGTACACTCCAGGCCTTTTGAAGTTGGCGTCTTGGATTGGTTTGCTCGTCTCTGGGAGATAGAGAGAGATGACTATTGGGGTTATATCACAAACTGTGGAACAGAAGGCAACCTTCACGGCATTTTAGTTGGGTATGCTTTTTTTTTTGTGATTGTTTTTTCTTTTTTCCAACCTTTTATTGCAGTGTTTAATGTTGTTTTGAACATATATTTTTTTCAGGCGAGAAGTGTTTCCTGATGGGATTCTGTATGCGTCGAGTGAATCTCATTACTCTGTGTTTAAAGCAGCTCGTATGTATCGAATGGAGTGTGAGAGAGTTGATACGCTTATCTCAGGGGAGATTGACTGTGATGATTTCAGACGGAAGCTGTTGGCGAACAAAGATAAACCAGCCGTTCTTAATGTTAACATAGGTTCGTGTCTCTCTCTTTGTAACTAGGTTCGTATTTAGAAAGGTTTTTTACCCTTTTTTTTGTGCTGGCAGGAACAACTGTTAAAGGAGCTGTTGATGATCTCGACCTTGTGATCAAAACTCTTGAAGAGTGTGGCTTCTCACATGACAGGTTCTATATTCACTGCGATGGAGCTTTGTTTGGACTTATGATGCCTTTTGTGAAACGTGTAAGTGTATAGTTTTCAATCAAAATCACCTTTATTTGTCTTCTAAACAAGTGTCTTTTTTTTGTCACGCCTCTTCATAGGCGCCAAAAGTCACGTTCAATAAACCGATAGGGAGTGTGAGTGTGTCGGGCCACAAGTTTGTCGGATGTCCAATGCCATGTGGTGTTCAGATAACAAGAATGAAACACATCAAAGTCCTCTCTAACAACGTTGAGTACCTCGCCTCGAGGGATGCAACAATCATGGGAAGCCGAAACGGGCATGCTCCTTTGTTCCTATGGTACACCTTAAGCCGAAAAGGGTACAAAGGATTCCAAAAAGAAGTTCAGAAATGCCTGAGAAACGCGCATTACCTCAAAGACCGGCTCCGCGAAGCCGGGATCAGCGCAATGCTCAACGAGCTTAGCAGCACTGTTGTCTTTGAACGTCCAAAAGATGAAGAGTTTGTCAGGAGGTGGCAGCTCGCTTGCCAAGGTGATATAGCTCATGTGGTGGTTATGCCAAGTGTTACAATCGAGAAGCTCGATCATTTTCTGAAAGACCTGGTTGAGAACCGATCGGTTTGGTACGAGGATGGATCTCAACCACCATGCCTTGTTAAGGATGTAGGAATCAAGAACTGCATCTGTCCAGCTCACAAGTGACCTCGCTATTTCCTCCATATATTTTGGCATTTCTGTGTTGTTTGGTTTTATTTTCTATCTCAGTTGTAGTCACAAATTTCAGAGTCAAATTTTGTTAGCTTCTCTTATAAATAGGGCTGTTCAATATGGTAAAACCGAACCGTACCGAACCGAACCGAACCGAAATAGACAATATGGTTTGGTTTTGGTATATACCATATAAACCGAATGGATATAATTTTATAAAAACCGTAGGATTTGGATATGGTTTGGTATATAACCGATTAAACCGAATAAACCGAACAAAACCGATTAAAAGTAGAAACATATAAATATGTATATATTTTATAACAATACATGAAAATCTATTTGTTACATAAGTTAAATTTGTATTAATAATTATTACCATAATTTTATACTAATAAAAAACTTTAATTTGTAAAACACTTAATTATAATTAAATAACAATACATCGTAATTCATACATCTTATTTTCTAAGTCTTTTTTGATCTTTTTGCTTTATTTTAGTCTTCACTAAATTAATATAAAGATTATAAATTTGATGGACAATAATTAATGAAAATTTTTCAATTGAAAAAACATGACTTTAATGAACACTAAATATGGAAGAGTGGAAAAAATTTTCTTTCATGTTTTTGTTTTGTTTCATATTTTTATTTTCAAAATTTTAAGCTTTGATTTTAGTTATAGATTTGATTATTTTATTTGATGGTAGAAGCATTTTTATTTTTTTGTTCATTTATTTGAACATGTAATATATTTTTAATAGATGACTGTGTTGACAATATGACTCTAAAATTCATATAATATGATCTCAAACAAAATAATTATGTTTTTTGGTATAAAACCGAATAAACCGAAAACCAACAGTATATAAACCGAACCGAACCGAAGTAAATATGGATTTAGAATGGTAGTTATATTTTACTAACCGAAATACCGAAAACCGAAAAAAACCGAACCGAAACCGAACCGATATCCGGATTGAACACCCCTACTTATAAACAAGGGAAATTTGCTAAAATACAACAAAGTACTAAAGTTTGAATCCATGTGTCTGCGCAGATATTTTTGTTTTTATAAATAAAGAATTATTTTATATAAACAGTAGTATTTATTTTTTAAAATTTACCCATATTAAATAATTGTTTAATGGAGAATTGCATCCTACATCAATCAAACAAATTATAATTCATCCACTAACTAAAAACCCTGTTTTTTCAATATACACTATACACATTATAGATTATTGTCATATTACCCTTGCAACCAACCGGTGAAACCTGCTAACAAAAATAATTAAAAAATATATAAAAAACTTTTAGCACATCTTCTAATCCATCACCACCACCTCCACGTCTGTACTCCACCATCTCATTCCAGTGTTTCTCTTTCTTCTTCAGATTATCAAAAAAATCATACATTTTCTTCTGTCACATAATTCTTCTCTTTCAATACTTCACCAAAAGAACAATCAATTGTTCTAAAGAAGACGGTGAGTACACACAACAACTCTTTCATTTTTTTTTTAAATCAATTGATTCTCACAATCATGCTTTTGTTTTCATACTCTGTTTTTTTTTCTGTTTTCTTTTCTGTTTTTGTTTTAAAGATCCAGTGGTGAAGAACAGACAGCGATGAAAGCGTAGAAGGTAAGCACACACAAAATCTTTTTCTTTTTTTTCTCCTTTTTTTCTTAAATCAATTGATTCTCACAATCATGATTTTGTTTACATACTCTGTTTTTGTTTTTGATTTTGTTTTACAGATCTAGTGGTGAAGAACAACGACGGCGAATCAGTTAAAGCATCATCGTGTCGGGAAAAAGAGAGGAAATGAAGATGATCTCTATATGGTGGTGAACGAAATGAATGTGTATCAGCCTGTCTAAAAAAAGAAGAATTGAAGAAGATGAATTCGCCGTCTATACTATATTTGGTGAAATGAATAGTATAGTATATATTTTTAAGTGTAGCTACTTATGTACGGTTACCATACTATTTGAGACATATTTCTATACTACTCCTTAAAATGTAATAATATATCATGTTTTTAAATTTGATAGGTCTCTTCTTTGTCAATTTGTGTGATTGATTGTAATATGAAATTCATTTTTCGAGTGTTGGACAAATTTGATTATTTGGAACATTCGTTAAGTATACTACTTAGACTATATGGAATATAAGATATGCAATATGCTAACCAAGTAAATGTGATTTCAAGTGTTAAATATTGGAAAACAATGTATAGATTGTATTTGGGTTTATAGGTTCCTGCCTAGGGTTTAGATTTACTAAGTAAAGGTTTGGGTATAGTAAACCATATTTATATACATTCTATTTGAGTTTATATTTCTTTGATTAGGGTTTAGCTTAATCTATTTATTTAGGTTTAGTGTATATTTGGATTAGGGTTTAGTGATTATAATGTAAGGTTTAGTATTTAGAAGGTGAGGGGGTATGGTTGGGGTGAGCATTAACTTCTTTCATGCAAT
Organism: Brassica napus; assembly: GCF_020379485.1. NCBI lineage: Eukaryota > Viridiplantae > Streptophyta > Magnoliopsida > Brassicales > Brassicaceae > Brassica > Brassica napus. The sequence goes on along the minus strand of NC_063442.1, from coordinate 12,074,468 downwards.
CATAGATATTTTATAGTTTCACCAATATGTACTATGTTATTTATTTTGTTCCATTCTATTTGGGTTTTGTGTTTATATTTGGGTTTAGGGTTTATATTTGAGTTAGGGTTTAGTGATTAGAGTTTAGGGTTTAGATTTACTAAGTAAATAATTGAGTATAGTAAACCATATTATATATATTCTATTTGGGTTTATATTTTCTTGATTAGGGTTTAGCTTAATCTATTTATTTCAAGTAAATGTGCTTTCAAGTGTTTAATATTGGAAAACAATTTATAGATTGTATTTGGGTTTATAGGTTCCTGCCTAGGGTTTAGATTTACTAAGTAAAGGTTTGGGTATAATAAACCATATTATATACATTCTATTTGGTTTTATACTTCCTTGATTAGGGTTTAGCTTAATCTATTTATTTAGGTTTAGGGTTTCGGTTATATTTGGATTAGGGTTTAGTGCCTATAATTTAGGGTTTAGTATTTAGAAGGTGAGGAGGTATGGTTGGGGTGATCATTAACTTCTTTCATGCAATCATCGATATTTTATAGTTTCACTTATATGTACCATGTTATTTATTTTGTTCCATTCTATTTGGGTTTTGTGTTTATATTTGGGTTTAGGGTTTATATTTGAGTTAGGGTTTAGTAATTAGAGTTTAGATTTTAGTGATATGAACCTGTCAGTCTATTCTATTCAATAATTGAATAATAGAACATTCATATAACCTTGCTACTAAAGTCCTCTGAATTATTGAACGAGAACTAAGTTTAGTTCCTCGTACACTCTAAAAGTACTATATTATATCCACAGTGTAGTATAGTATTATGAACCTGGTTAATGTCATTATTTGAAAACGGGGAAAACTGTTTATGTCTCGGATGTGGGTTGACATTTCCAGGTTAGAGTTTAGTGTTATCATCTGGGTGGGGGTTTCAATAACTCACCCTCGTTGCTCCGTTACTTGTATTAGTGATATGAACTCATCCATGTGGTAGTGTCAGTCTATTCTATCCAATAATATAGTAATTAAACATCCATATAACCTTACTACTAAAGTTATTTCACAGTACACTGTAAACGTACTATACTATATCCACCATATAGTATAGTAGTATGAACCTGGGTACATTTGATATTTGAAAACGTGAGAAATTGTTTATATCTTGAATGTAGGTTGACATATCCAGATTAGATTAGAGATATTCAAATTTTTAAGGAATAGTACGCAATATATTGTAACTTTACCATATTATATCATCTACACATTTGTCAACATGTATTCTTTAATGGAGAACAACATCATTATATTTACACAAATGAATGGACTACATTATTTATCAAACTATTATTTTTCTATTATCCTCTATATATTTACTGAAACAATAAAACATATGTGGTTTGTATGTGTATGATGTGGCCTTAATTAATTTGGTTTATGTGGTTTGTATGTGTGTGATGTGGCCTTATTATTAGCCATATTTAATTTAAGTGATGTGGCATTACCTTCTTTCTTTCACCTGCTACTTGTTCAAGAGAGGGTTAGAACCGGATCAAAAGAGGTATAATTGTTACTTACTTAATTATGTCAAAATCATAAGCATGCACTTTATTTCACTTATGATTTAGGTTATTCAGCAAATAAGCCCTTGTTTAATATGATATTTTTAAACACAATAATTTTATAATTTATATTAAGTAATTTTTTTTGAATCATCAACTGAATCGCTTACAGATTTGTGCGTCCGCATAAATTGATATATATTATTTAAATTGGTGCTACATATATTGGATTTGCGTTGGGCTAATACTTATATGTAAATAATATATTTACATATTCATTTTTATATGTTCATATATCATATGAATGACTATAAAACGCTAAAGTTATCCTATGAAATGCTAATTTTGTCATTAAGAAGTCAATCTAGGCATGTTCAAGAATCAATTTACCTAACTTTGTAAATTTTGTCAGGTGTGTAGTATAACATTAATTATTTTTGAAAATCAATCTCCTATATATTAATTGAAAATTATTTAAAAAATCTATTTTATTAAAAGGGAAGCAGGTTTGATAAATCAAATTATAAAGATTGTTGTTTGGACCTTTTCCTTTTATTATGTTTTGGTCTAACCCTATTTATTATAACAAACCTTATCGACCGAGAGGACATCATCGTTTATTATAACAGCATGTGAGTTTATTTATCGGACCTGTAAAGAATATTTTTAGAATATGCCATCGTATGGTCCTGGACAAATCTTTATATTTAACTAAATGAGACTATTATCTTACTGAAAAACGCCATCGTATATCTTATATAAGCAATAATATAGCTTTATAATAACTACAAATTAAATCCCTTTTATATATTTGCTTTTATATTTTAATATTTTGATAGTTAATATATATATATATATAAATATAGTTGTGTGAAACAATCTTTCCAATACCAACAGATGTATTTACACTTCATAATTCCTACACTATTAAACAAACAAACATCATTTTTAAAAATATTTCAACCAAATTTCAAAAACGCAGATGCTTGATCACATCAATATAAATCATGATGACTCTAATCTTAAAAAAATTATATGAACACAAAATAAAAATAAATTTAAACTTTTATTTTTGCCGGAAAAAAATCTGCGCTTTCTAAGCGCGGATCAAAATCTAGTTATAACTTAAATTTTGTACTAATTAGAAAAGAGACTCGATAATATGTCACATAATTAGAATATCAATTTGGCTTACATGGCAGTATTAGAATCAATTGAATATTTTGTAAGTCCAAAATTCAATTGTTTGAGAATGTTATAACCGAAAATATAAGCTATATTTAGGGATATGATATACGATAAGCAATTGATAATCCAAACTGGAGCATAAAAAAGGAAAAAGATATATGCTTGCCAAAAGTTGTAGACGGAAAGCTGATCCCTCCCTATTGAGGACCTCCTTTATACGTATCTATTAAAACCTTGAGTTTCAGAAACTTTGCATGGAAGCGTGTCTCACGTACTGGTTCCTGGTTCCGAAGCGGAAACGGAGTCGGAAGCGTGCGGAATCGCTCGGAAGCGTGCCGGAATCGATAGTGTAGTTCCTGGTTCTAACTTCTCTTTAAGCTTGGAAAATTTTGGTACTGTTGATGTAATCCATGATAGATTTATCTTAGAACCTTTAAGATGGTGGGCAGTTCATGGATCTTCAGCTCCAAAGCTTCAAGCTTTAGCATTTAAGTTGCTTGGACAGCCTTCTTCATCCTCATGCTGTGAAAGGAACTGGAGCACTTACAAGTTCATTCATTCTGCAACAAGAAACAAGATTATGCCACAAAGAGCTGAAGATTTGGTATTTGTGCATACTAATCTTCGTCTCTTATCTAGAAGGAGTTCTGCTTACAAAGAAGGTCCTAACAAGATGTGGGATTTTGGAGGTGACCAATTTGATTCTTTGGATGATCTTAATATAGGAAGACTTGAATTTGAAGATCTTTCCTTTGATGAACCAGAACTAGAGGCTGTTGTGTTTGATGGAGAAGATGAAGATGAGTAAAACAATTGATCTTTGACATTGAACGTTTTTATTTTTAGTTGTGTTGCTTAATATTTAATACTTTGCTGGATTTGTGTGGTTTAAAGTTTACACTTTTAATTTTCAGAATTTTATTTTATATGTGGGTTTATATGATATGTATATATATATATATATATATATATATATATATATATATACGCTTCCAACACGGATCCGCTTCCTAGTTTTTTGAAAAAAATCGCTTCTACGTTTCCATACGATTCCGCTTCCGCGTTTCCGCTTCCGTTTCCATGTAACGTAGGAGTTTCTCGAATTGCTTATCGTTATAACAGTTTTTTTTTTCTCTTTTGATCAATATAGTAACAGTTGTAATACAAACTAGATTTTGACCCTCGTACCTACGCGGATGTATTTTTAAAAAATATGATGTTATTTGTTTTTATGTCATTATTTACGATTGGGCAAAAAACTCGAATTCGAAGAACCGAACCGATTTCAATCCGAATAAGTAGTACCAAATCCGAACCAAAATTGATACGTATAAAGGAGGTCCTCAATAGGGAGGGATCAGCTTTTCGTCTACAACTATATTGAGCAGGTATCTATATTGAGTTTCTCGAATTGCTTATCGTTATAACAGTTTTTTTTTCTTTTAATCAATATAGTAACAGTTGTAATACAAACTAGATTTTGACACTCGCACCTGCACGGATGTATTAAAAAAAAAATTGATGTTATTTGTTTTTATGTCATTATTTAGGGTTGGACAAAAAACTTGAATTCGAAGAACCGAACCAATCTCAATCCGAATAAGTAGTACCATATCCAAACCGAAATTGATTAAATATTTGAATTATTCAATTTTTTGGTATTTGAAGAACATAAACCTAATCCGAACCGAAGTATTTTGGATATCCAAATTGATTTATATACTTATATATATTAATTATTTTTAAATTTAATATATATAAAACCATCCATAATATATATGATACTTTTAAGTTTGTTTAAATACTTGAAAATATATAAAAATAATCAAACGTAAATATGTAAAATATTTAAAATATACTCAAAACTCTAAAAATACTTAAATTATTATTAATTATCTATCCAAATATTTAAACAAAACCAATTGATATGTTAAGTTAGGTACTCTGACATATGTTATTCAAATTTATATGTAATATATTTAGAGAAATTGCCACAAATACCACATTCATAGTATCAATTTTTATGTTTACATTAATCACTTTTACCTTCACTTTTAATGAAAGATAATAAACACTTATACCCCTATGGTTAACTAATCTAGACTTAGGGTTTAGAGTTGAAGAGTGGGGTAGAGTTTTTGGAATGTGAAATTTAGGATTCTAATAAATATATAAATAAATCCTTAGAAAATATAATTTAAAAAAATAGTTTCAAACATAATTTTCAATTTTCAAAAAGAAATTTTGAAAAAATAATAAAAAAAAATTTCAGAAAAAAAGAATTTCAAAAAAAAAATTATAAGAAGTTCGAATTTGAAAAAGTATAACTCGAAAATATAAATTTTTTTATTTTTTTTTATTCTTTTTATTTTTTATTTATTTAAATAATGATTTATTATATATATAAATAACAAGGGTATAAGAGTCTTTTGCCACTTAATGAAAAATGTATTTTGAAAATATCTCTTTAGTGGTGGTAAAAAATGAAAAGTGATATCCTGAAAGTGGTAAACATAAAATTTCCCATATATTCTATTGTTTATAGATTTTTAAAAAATTAAAGAATATGATAAATTTTAAATTTTTAAAAATAATTTAAATGGTTATCCAAATCTGAACCGAAGATGAAATCCCAAATAGACGCAAAAACGGACCAGAATGCCCACCCCGAATCACTACTCCCTCTGTTCCTAAATTTAAGATTTTTTAGGTAAAACATACTTATTAAGAAAGTTATTTTTTATTTAAAAAATATCATTAAAATTTTAAATTAAAAACTTTTCAATCAATTACAATATAAAACTATTAAATTTGATTGGTTACACAGTTTTTGATAAACTTAAAGCTACCTAGAAATATGAGAACATCCTACATATTGGAACATACAAACTATTCTAAACATCATATATTTAGGAACAAATGGAGAATTATTTATCTTATATGTGTCATCATAGGTTACAAAAATATGTGTTATCATATAATTAATCCTATTTTATACGTACCATCAAATATGTAATCCTATAATTAATAATATTTTATATGTACAATCATATAAGTAATCACATATATTATATTTTTAAATTTCAATGCGAAATATAAAAACCATACTTTTTTTTTTTTTGAATTATACAGAGGTATCCTGGCCTCATAGAAGTGATCCAGACTAGTTACGTGTTGCCACATGTCGGTCCTCTGTCCCTGGCGATGCCGAAATGTTAATTCCCCAGTGGCCGGGATTCGAACCCAGGTGGCGGTACTCACAGCTGTAAGCCCTTTACCACTAGAGCTAGAAGCCCCGGTTTAAAAACCATACTTTAAGTTGGTTATTGCTATATATCTTCAACATTTTTCTCATTTTTTTGTCGTTTTTTGTCATTTTGGTTATTGCTCGATATAAATATTGATTTTTGAGTTTATTCTCATTTCGTTTGGCCTGAGATTTAGAAAAATTTTAAGATTTAAAATTATTAAAGAGATACATAATTAGGTTAAGATCTGCGCCTTATGCAAAATAAATATTTTATATTTATTACTTATTTTATGTTTTTCTGAATATTATGAAATAATAAAATAATAATAATATATTAAATAACTAATAAATCAGTTACTATTATGTAAAAAATTGGCATTCGTATATAAATCAAACAAAATTTTTTTTAATTCGCAATCATTTTAGAATAAATGAATCAAAACAAAGAATCTTATATATCGTATATGATAGATAATTTAATTTAAATGATATTAACATAGATATTGTATATAGTAAACTTTTAATATGTATATTTATTGAATAAGGTTTCTACTCATATGATTTTAGGATTATTTGTATATTTGTGTAACAAAATTCTACATTAACGATTTTTTTTTAAATGTGGAATGTTTAGTTTTCAATGAAGATTTCAAAATTAAACTATACATCATATAATCATTTAACAGTTTAATTTAAACGATATGATATATATATATCAACATAAACTCCTATTAAAATAAATTTATTTATTCATATGATTTTCTAATCATTGCATCTTATTATAGAAAAAAAATTAAACCTTGATCACAAAAGTTTATGTGAGACTTTTGACAGTTTTACTAATTTATACTAGCTTTGAAAAATTCAAAATATAACATATACAATAAAAATCTAATTTTTTATTATATGATTAATGTAGTTTTGTAATTTATTTTAATAATAAATAATTCAACAAAAAAGATACAAAGTATACAGATTGTTGGCAAATCTTTATTATTTAAAGTCATTAATTGCCATATATATATATCTTAATCACTCATGTGATTGAGATCGTACGAATCAATCTTCACAGATTAGGTTTCACTGAAGAATATTTTTTGCGGGTTGTTAAGGTTTTTTGGGAGCAATATAAAAGGACAGTAGGGGCTACATTCTATTGCATCAAGCATTTTCGCTTTCTTACTGCTTACCACTATAGAGATTTTCTGTCGATTCTTAATTGGGTTACTATGGCGCAGAGTCAATTGTTGGGAATCAATGGGGATTTGAGGACTGGAGAGGGAACTCGTAAAAGGCTGAAGATCTCGGTGCCTCACTTTGACAACTCGGCTCTGATCAAAACGTATGCCAAATCTTTGATTGGCAGATGTATGAATCCGGAGAAACAAGAGATGAGTGCGCTGATAACGAACATGCCGAAGATTTGGAAATTGGAGGAACGTGTTACTGGCACGGATTTGGGATTTGGAAAGTTCCAGTTTGATTTTGAGAAGGAGTAGGACATTGAGATGGTTTTGAAGCATCAACCATATCACTTCGATTATTGGATGCTTGCCCTAGCAAGATGGCAACCAAAGAAGTCTCAACTATTTCCTTCGGAAATTCCCTTCTGGATCAGGGTTTTGGGAGTGCCGATGGAGTTCAGAACAGTTCCCACATTTGAAAGTATTGGGAATGCCATTGGAAAGACGGTCAAGGTGGACTTGGATCTTTCTCGCGTTCAGGTCGTGGTGGATGGCTTTAAGGAGCTATGTTTTGAGACCACGGTAGACTTCACAGGTGGGGAATTCTACGTTGGAGAGGAAGTTCCAGTTTCATTACGTTATGAGAAGTTATTTGGGTATTGCCAAATTTGCTCAAGCCTATGCCATAAGGATGAAAAGTGCCCGTTAGATAAGAAGAGTGTGAAGCAGAGCCCGGAGAGAAACAAAGAGACTAGAGAGGGCAATGGCGGATGGCATGAGGAGATGAGGCATGAGGACATGGCAAGGAGTTACAAAGGTGTGGTTATAAACGGTTCTGCGAATCAACACCAGAAGGAAAGGGAGGGTCGTGATTACTATGGCAAGGGAAAAGGAAAGATGTTCCAGGAACCTGAGTTTAAATGGACGAAGGTGGCTGAGAGGGGACACAAGCGATCTACACATCGAGGCAATTATAGAGGTGGTGGTGACACTTCGCGACACAGACTCTCTCGCAAAGAAGATATACGAGCTTTGGCACAACAACAACCTTTGAATCTCCCGTCTGAAGAGGCTCGAGAGGAAGGAGAGATAATGCCGGTGGGGGAGGACCCCAAGACTACACCTTCTAAAGAATTCCAAGAACAACTGGAAAAGACTCAGGCGGCTGGTAATGAAGTGATTTCGGACCATGTTGATGTGGAGAAAGGGTTACAGATGGTCAAGGGGCTAGTAGAGGATCAGTCTGCTACTGCAGATGATGATGTGATGGACTGGGATGAGATTAAAGCACACTTTCTGGAGAAGGGAATCGACATGGATGCAGCAGAGGATTTCAATGAGGACGATGAGGAAGGGCTCATGGGTCAAGAGGAGGAAAAGATTACACAAGAGGAGGAGGTTCAGCGCGTGGAGGAGGATGAGAAGGGAGCTGGGGCAGGAGAGGTAGTGCAGAAACAAGGAGTCAGGAAGAAACTGTCTAAGCTAATGGTGAGCACTGCAGCGAGCACAAAGATGAGGACAGCAAATGCGCTTGTCTCCCCACGCAAGCGTACTGCAGTTAGAATAAGTTCTCGTCATGGAGACATCAGCAAACAACAGGAGAGAAAGGGTCCTTCAAACCCGAGCTCGGACCATCTAAAGCCTTAGTTCATGGATCAGGTCTTCTGCGCAGAGAGAGCAAGCAAGTGGGAGTTGGAAACTGGGTGGGTGTTTTTATTTTATTCAACAAGCTCTGTGAGCATCTGTTTTTTATTTGGGGTTAAGGGAGTCTTATTTTTAGTTGTTTCTTATATTATCTGGTCTTCAGAGAAGCTTGTTGTTTGGTTTATGATTTGGATTATTAATGGTTTGTTGGTTTACTGGCCCCTGGTATTTCTAGAGATAGTAGTGGTAGTTGGTATCATTATTGGGATTGGGCATTGGGTTTGGAAAAATAGAGATAAGCTAGTTAAGACTTTTGGATCATACAATAGAGTCTCTTGGTATAACTTTGGTCTTGGTGATTATTATGGTATGGACGTGTGTTTTCTTTGTTTAAGGGAGAATCACACTTATGTTGTGTTGATATGGCGTGTTTTGTGGGTGATTGGTATAGATTGGTTTCGAGGCTGTTCTCTGGTTATGCAGATTGTACTGCGTATCTTTACAACCAAAAGGCAGCGATTTCAGTACTTGGTCTCATCAAACCAAGGAATCGATCTGTCTTTCTATATACAATACATGAGGATCAATGGAATATTTGTTATGAGAGACAAGATGGAAATATGGGATAAGGTGTGGGCTGGGTTTGGTCATTATAGGTATATAAAATCAAGAATTAAACACTCACAGGAAGCTTTAGGATTTCTTATTGTACGTGCGGGCATTGATATGCACAGGAGAGAATATCAAAATGTTATAATAACGTTTTATGGACAGAGTAGGAGCAAGGATCTAAATCCTTTTGGGAATGTTTTTTGGGTGTATGGTTTCACAGGTTTAATAAAGTCGATTATAAATATTATTAAATATGAAAATATTTAGCTGGAACTGTAGAGGACTAGGAAGTCACTGGACTATAAGTTATCTCCGGGAAATTTGGCAAAAGCACAAACCAGAATTTTTATTTTTATCTGAAACGAAACAGGATTTCGAATTTGTTCAAAGGTTTCAATCACATTTTGGATATGATAGTTTGGTTACTGTAGATCCAATTGGGAGAAGTGGTGGCTTAGCGTTGTATTACAACAAAGAGTATCAAGTTCAAATCTTATATTCTAATAACAGAATGATAGATATTGAGGCGGTGGTCAAAGGAAAACAAGTTTTTCTTACTTTTGTTTATGGGGACCCGGTACCAAAATTAAGAGAACAGGTATGGGAGAGACTAACCCGGTATGGGCTATCACGGTCGGAACCTTGGTTTATTATTGGAGATCTGAATGAGATTACCGGAAATCATGAAAAGGATGGGGGATCCCTACGAAGTGCTACTTCATTCATACCTTTTAATAATATGATTAGGAATAGTGGTCTACTAGAATTTCCGGCCCGTGGTAATAAATGGCCATGGCAAGCAAAGAGAGGTAAAGGGAAAGGAGCAATAACGATCAGATGTAGATTGGATCGGGCCTTGGCAAATGAGGAATGGCATACACTTTTTCCATGTTCTTACACAGAATATTTGAGGATGGTGGGTTCTGATCATCGCCCTGTGATAGCTTTTTTGGAGGATAAAGTATTAAGGAAAACAAGGGGTCAGTTTCGGTTTGATAAGAGATGGATCGGGCAGGAGGGGCTTATGGAATCAATTGCGACAGGATGGACAGAAAATCAGGAAGGACAAATGGTGGATATTGTTACAAAAATTACTAAGTGTCGGCATGAAATTTCATCATGGCGTAAGGATAATCAACCATATGGGAAGGACAAAATTAACGATCTTCAACATGCACTTGAGGAAGTCCAGTCAGATAATAGTAGATCACAAGAGGACATCCTTGAGGTGTCCAGGAAGTTACAAGAGGCGTATAAGGATGAAGAGGAATATTGGCATCAGAAAAGTTGGAATATGTGGCATTCATCTGGAGACCTCAATACTAAATTTTACCATGCTCTCACAAAGCAGCGTAGGGTCCATAATAAAATAGTAGGACTCCATGATGATTTAGGTAATTGGATCACGGAGGAAAATGGGATTGAGAAGGTGGCAGTGGATTATTTTGATGATATTTTTAGCACTACAAATCCATCAGACTTTGATAATTTTCTGGATGAAATAGCACCATCTATCTCCCCCCAAATGAACCAGATACTATTGAGATCAGCAACAGAGGATGAGGTTCGCCAGGCTTTATTTATGATGCACCCAGAGAAAGCGCCGGGGCCGGATGGAATGACAGCCCTATTTTTTCAGCATTCCTGGCATATTGTTAAGAATGATGTGGTTGAAATGGTGAATAATTTTTTGGTTACAGGCAACATGGATCCACGGTTAAATATTATTAATATTTGTATGATCCCAAAGGTAGAGAGGCCTACAAGGATGACGGAATTAAGGCCGATAAGTCTATGTAATGTGGGCTACAAGATTATATCGAAAGTTCTGTGTCAACGACTGAAACTTTGCCTTCCCCGATTAATTTCGGAGACTCAATCGGCTTTTGTGGCAGGAAGGTTAATATCGGATAATATTCTTATAGCGCAGGAAATGTTTCATGGTCTGAGGACAAATAAGTCATGTCAAAATAAGTTTATGGCTATTAAAACGGATATGAGTAAGGCGTATGATAGGATAGAGTGGAGTTTTATCGAGGCCCTCCTTAATAAAATGGGTTTTGACCCTCATTGGATCACTCTAATGGTGGAATGTATATCCTCGGTTCAGTATAAGGTCCTCCTAAATGGCCAGCCGAGAGGCCTTATAATTCCCCAACGAGGGTTACGTCAAGGGGATCCTTTATCTCCTTATTTATTTATAATGTGTACTGAGGCTTTAATTGCGAATATTAAGAAGGCAGAGAGGGAAAAACAATTAACCGGTATGAAGGTAGCAAGAGCTTGTCCGGCAGTCTCTCATTTGCTATTTGCCGACGATAGCCTTTTCTTTTGTAAGGCGAATAGAGAAGAATGTCAATCTATTCTCAGGATTTTAAAAGAGTATGAGGCTGTTTCAGGGCAACAAATTAATTTTCAGAAGTCCTCAATTCAATTTGGACATAAGATTGTAGAGTCCAGTCGGCAAGAGTTGAGAGATATTTTGGGTATTCAGAATCTAAGAGGAATGGGATCTTATTTTGGACTACCCGAAAGCCTTGGGGGATCTAAAGTGCAAGTGTTTGGATTTGTTCAAGAACGTTTGAACAATAGGGTTAGTGGATGGACTTTTAGATATTTTACTAAAGGGGGAAAAGAGGTAATCATCAAGTCGGTGGTTACGGCTCTGCCAAATCATATTATGTCGGTTTATCGATTACCAAAAGCTACAGTTAAAAAATTAACGAATGCAGTAGCTCAATTTTGGTGGAGTCCAGGAGGGAGTACAAAGGGTATGCATTGGAAATCATGGGATAAGTTATGCCTCCCTAAGGATAATGGTGGTTTAGGTTTTAAAGATCTTATGGATTTTAATACGGCAATGCTTGGAAAGCAACTGTGGAGGCTGATTGAGAAGCCAAACACTCTTTTCTCGAGAGTTTTTAAAGGACGGTATTATAGGAATGCTTCACCCCTTGAACCGATCCGATCTTATTCTCCGTCATATGGCTGGAGAAGTATAACCTCTGCTAGATCTCTGGTTTGTAAAGGACTAATTAAAAGGGTGGGAACAGGTTCTTCTATTTCGGTATGGAATGATCCTTGGATCCCATCCACTCGCCCGAGACCAGCAAACAAAAATCTTCATAATAGTTACCCGGATCTCACAGTGGATTCCCTCATTAATGTGGAATCCCGAACTTGGAATATTGAGGCCATTAGGACTTTGGTGGATCCTCATGATGCACAAATTATTGAAAGTATTCCCTTAAGTAGAAATCAGATGGACGATAGAAATGGATGGCATTTCACTAATAATGGAAAATATTTGGTCAAATCAGGATATCAAGTGGAACGGGTCTATCCTGATAAGGAAAAACCACAAGAATTTTATGGACCTACAGTGGATACGTTAAAAGCTTTCTGTTGGGAAGTGCGGTGTCCGCCGAAGTTAAGACATTTCTTATGGCAACTCCTTTCAGGATGTATAACGGTAATGAAGAATCTTCATGGGAGAGGAATACAAGGCGATATTCGCTGTTCTCGATGTGGGGATCCGGAGGAATCAATAAATCATGTATTTTTTGAATGCCCTCCAGCACGTCAAGTATGGGCATTATCTAAGATCCCATCAAATCCGAGCTTTTTTCTTACTGGTTCGTTTTTTGGTAACATGGATCATCTCTTTTGGAGAATTACTCCAAAGATGGACGATCACCAATTCGCGTGGATATTATGGTATATATGGAAAGATCGAAACAATAAGGTGTTTAGTAATTTGGATATTGATCCAAGGGAAACACTTCGATTAGCAGAACTGGAATCGACACTTTGGGCTGAAGCACAGATAGTCACTGAACAGAAAAGGGAGAGCCAAGTACTGACCAGACGGACATTAGAAACTCCAGGACGTTGGTGTTTTATAGATGGTTCATGGAAGGAAAATGATCTATTTTCGGGACAAGGATGGTATAGTACCTTACCGGGGTTTGATGGTTTATTAGGTGCAAGGAATGTAAGGGCGTGTCTATCACCTCTTCACTCAGAGGTGGAGGCTTTGATTTGGGCAATGGAATGTATGAAGAACTTACGACAGTTTCAGGTTACGTTTGCAACGGATTGTTCTCAATTGGTGAAGATGGTTTCGGAACCAGAAGAATGGCCAGCATTTGAAAGCTACCTGGAAGATATTAAGCTTCTACGAAGAAGTTTCCACAACTCGGATATCATCTATGTACCCCGGACGGAGAACCTACGGGCGGATAGCGTGGCACGTTGTGCTAGGAAACAACCGTCTTTCGTCGTTCACATGGATGCGGAATTACCGATCTGGTTTACAGAGTCAATATGAGTCTGTAAATATCTTGCTGTCAAAAAAAAAAAAAATATATCTTAATCACATTAGGTAATTCTGTAGGTTTTATTTAAGGATACAATATATAATAATTTCAATTTTGATCAAAAAAAAATATATATATATATATATATATATAATAATTTCAATTTTGATCAAAAAAAAAATATATAATAATTTCAATTTGATAAATGAATGGTCCATAATGGACATACTATATAATATAACTAGCTTAAGACCAGCGCAATTCAGTGGGATGAATGTTATATATAAAATAATTTTTATCTATTATTATTTATTTGTATTCATTTACGTATTGTGTATATAATTAAATTCGAGTAAACACATAAATCAAGATAATACATCTTGTTTATTTAGGATATATTTTTAGTAAATAAATCGAAACAATCATTTTATTTATTTTATGTGGTATATAACTAAATTAAAATGACATGAACATAGATAGATAGTATATTTTAATATAAATATTTATATTGAGAATTTATACTCATGTGATAAACACAAAATTTCTAATGTGCGATTTTTTTTTTGCAAATTTTAAAATTAAAATATTAAGGTTTCGATACTTTTCCAATACAAATTTTGAAATTATCATATTTAATTATTTTTTTCTATGTTATATAGTTTAATTTTAAACTATATTAATATATAATATGAATGTCTAGTAAATGAGACTTCACATTCATATGATTTATGACCATTTGTATCTTGTTATTACCAAAAAAGTTAAACCATTGATCACAAAATTTTAGTGTGAGACATTTAACATTTTTAGTAATTTATAAACGTTTTAAAAATTCAAAATATAACATGTAAGAAATTTTTTTTTATTATATGTTTAATGTGGTTGTTTTATATCTTTTAGTAATATAAAATTAAACAAAAAAAGCTAAGATACAATAATTATTATCAAATATTTATTATTCATAATTATTAATTATCATATAAACGTTAACCATATTAGGTAATTCCATAGCTTGTATTTAAGGAAAGAGCGAGAATATTCTTTTGTACACTATTTATCAATTTAATAGTTAGTTTAATAAAAAATATAATATAAGTTAAGATGGACCAACCTATTTTTCTAAGAATTCTTAATTTCATTCTCATGTTGATACGTGGCTACAAAACAATGTTGTAATGTTTCTCGATTAATATATATGGGATTTCCTAACAATTTAATTTTGTACTAACAAAATTCTCAATTGATTCTCAAGCCGCTACGTAAGTAAAATTATCATTGCAATTACGTGATAACACATCATGGCATTTTTTTAATTAGTACAAATTACAGGTTATAACTTTTTTAATGTTTCTCTATTAATATATAGAGGATATGAGTGAAGCTGTTATTAATTGTAAACATTGGATTATTAGGTCAAAAATTGAAAGGAAATATTACAAAAGAAAAAAATATAAGAAAATGTAATTTCATACTCAAAATCAATGAAGGAGAACTACATCTTCGACTGCTTAGAAGAATAAACCTTGCCAAGTTCATCTTCTTCATTTTGTTGTATATCCCCTCAACAACCAAGGTTTATGCAAACATTCTGACATATTGTTTTCGCATCATTTTGTTGTGGAAGCCTTTAAACCTAACATCTTCTCAGGCATTTATGTAAAAAAATTAGAAAAGTATGACATAAATCGATATAAGAAAATAATATCTTGCCTAATAAATGATCCAAGCATTTTTCTCAAGTAATGAATGATATAAGATTATAGGTGAATATGCATAATTTATGAAAGTTTCAATTATGGTACGATAGTTAATGCCTTGAGAATTAGTACAAAAACCAGTATGTTGGTTGGTACTATATCAATTTTTGGCGGATTCTATTTATATGATATTTTGAGCTTTTTATGTTACATACTGGTGATATTTCTTTTAGTTTATTTAGATTTTTAAAGCTTGTTGTTTGAATTTTGCCTTGTTATGGCCTATGTTGCATGGAAGCGTGTCTCACGTACTGGTTCCTGGTTCCGAAGCGGAAACGGAGTCGGAAGCGTGCGGAATCGCTCGGAAGCGTGCCGGAATCGATAGTGTAGTTCCTGGTTCTAACTTCTCTTTAAGCTTGGAAGATTTTGGTAGTGTTGATGTAATCCATGATAGATTTATCTTAGAACCTTTAAGATGGTGGGCAGTTCATGGATCTTCAGCTCCAAAGCTTCAAGCTTTAGCATTTAAGTTGCTTGGACAGTCTTCTTCATCCTCATGCTGTGAAAGGAACTGGAGCACTTACAAGTTCATCCATTCTGCAACAAGAAACAAGATTATGCCACAAAGAGCTGAAGATTTGGTATTTGTGCATACTAATCTTCGTCTCTTATCTAGAAGGAGTTCTTCTTACAAAGAAGGTCCTAACAAGATGTGGGATGTTGGAGGTGACCAATTTGATTCTTTGGATGATCTTAATATAGGAAGACTTGAATTTGAAGATCTTTCCTTTGATGAACCAGAACTAGAGGCTGTTGTGTTTGATGGAGAAGATGAAGATGAGTAAAACAATTGATCTTTGACATTGAACGTTTTTATTTTTAGTTGTGTTGCTTAATATTTAATACTTTGCTGGATTTGTGTGGTTTAAAGTTTACACTTTTAATTTTCAGAATTTTATTTTATATGTGGGTTTATATGATATGTATATATATATATATATATATATATATATATATATATATATGTACGCTTCCAACACGGATCCGCTTCCTAGTTTTTTGAAAAAAATCGCTTCTACGTTTCCATACGATTCAGCTTCCGCGTTTCCGCTTCCGTTTCCATGTAACGTAGGTTATGGCTTGAAACTAAACCGTGTTAAAAAACAAATATATGATATTTATTTAAATTATAAAAATCAATTATTGTAATCTATACTATACTAAAAGCAAGATATCAAGCCCTCTAAGCATGTCCACGTCAACGCTAAAAATCAACCTATCAGGAACTTCCAAATCGCCACATATGCATTTTGTAAAGACTGTGGGCCCCGCTTCTGTCTGGTTTTGATTGGTCAATTGGGTATGATGTTCGGTCTGATTTCGTTTCTTTATGTTCGGTTAGATATTAAAATCAAACTATGCGTTTTTTCTTTGAATAGATTAGGGTTTCATTCTTTTTGTTCTTCCAGAATTCAATCGCCGTCAACGCTTAACTTAATCTAGGATCACAGATTTCTCCTTTCATCTCTTAACCTCCCTTATCGTTCAACGTACTCTTAATTTCGTCATCTCATCTCTTAACCTCTCCTATCGTCCAACATATCTTAATTTCGCCAATATTTGTTATTAACATTTAACTTAGTAATCATTACGACCTCTTCGGATCCTCCATGTCAAATCTATAAATTGGAGAGGGTTGAGAGTAGGATGAATCTTCAGAACCATTGTCAGTCCTTTATCAAGCGTAGAAAGGATCTCCGGAAATGGCTTCCTCCGATGCTGTTTTTGCACAATCCGACTTTGAAGCTCTCCGACTCAGTAGATTACCCAGTTAATTGTTCCTACGCTGCTTCGTTTTGGGGCCTCCAAAAACATCAAGAAGCATGGTGAACACATGGAATCACTCTACTTCTCCTTGATGAGTAGGTATTGAAACGACAAGCATCTTATTATTAGATCTTTTATTTTCTAAAAAAGATTATTTACTTTCATTTTTTTGGTTGCTATATGTTTCAGATTGTTTCTTATCACACTGCAAGGAACTATATGAAGCAAAGAAGAGAAATAATAAGTTTGATTTCAAGGTGTTCACCGAGACCGTTCCAAATGAGGTTAAAGGGTGGATCAACGTGCTTGAATTTTTGTTTCATTCGACAGATAAGTTTTCAGCTATCAAAACATTGTAAATGTCTATCATTATTGTTTGTTTCTGATGGCTGTGGATATTGGGTTATGCAGTGTGTTTAGGACAGAGAGGCTAAATTAAGTAATATTTAGTTTTGTACAACATATTTTTCACAGTGATTTGAACAAGACATTAACCAAGATCTCTTGGTCTCATGGAGCCAACATAACCAAACTGATAAAGAGGAAAGAAGGCTGATCAACAATCACTCACTCGAAACACTCATGATCTCTTTCATGTTGATTATACAAGGTATGTTACTAATCTAAGCTTTTATTTTTCTGTGAATCGAAAAGAGGACACCATGGACCAAATGGATTGCTAAAACAAATATGATGCAACAGAAATGTACCTGTTGGAACTACAAAGAGGCAAGAGCCACAAGAAGAATGTTTATATATGAAATAAGACCACATTAGAGAGGAGAATCACAGATGGTGTAAACGACAGAAGAGAGAAGGGGATCATACATGACAGGTGGCGATAAAAAATTTCTTGTGGGATTCCATGATGGAGTTACTATATCATAGATTTTTCTTGCGGGTGAATGGTTTGGGTTTTGATGAACAGGTGGGGATACAAGAACTTCATGAGACGTTCATTGAAGCTATTTATCAGCTCGGCAGTAGTATCTTTGTATAATTGTGTTTCTACACAGTAGGACCTCTGTTTATGTGTGTGTCTTAGTTTGTTGCAGAAAATGAATTATATGACCAGTATATGAACATGATTTCATGATTTGTTCCATATCAATATTAAGTTTCAAGCTTTAAGCTTCCTAATTAAAATATCCAAGTGTCATAAAGTAGTTTAGCGATAGAGCTCATGCTGGTTTAGGTTGTAAAGTTTTCATATTTAGCCACGTTCGAGAGAACCATATATGGACAAGTTTCTGTCTTATTAGACGGTGGTTTTCTGTGTGGCACTGATGTCTTCAAGGTACAAGTACTTAAAGCTTACGAGATATTTGTAAGCATCATTTTCAATTACGAGATAGCCACTTGAATATATTGACATAGTATGTTTATTCTCCTCAATCTCAGATTTGAAAACAAGTGCTATTCTCGCTTGCTGCAGAAGGAGAAACTGGAGTCAGAAGCTTTAATGCCTTTCTGCTGTCGTAAATAACACAACTATTCATGAAGAAAGATATGACCAAAACTTCTCTTCGTGTGTTGCCGTCTTCATTTTATTTAATTGTCGGGTTTGTGTTAGATTCTGGAGCATGAGTGTGATTTGGGTTTCAAATTCTAGAATTTCATGCTAAATAGACCCGGGTTTATCAAGCTTTAAGCATTTTCATAGTGAAAATATTATAAGCTTTTTTCAACATTGGCTTGCTGAAACATGAGTTAGAGAGACTTTGTCATCTTCTTATACCAAATCCATGAAAAGACTTGCAGGATTTACTGTGTACGGGTATTGTTATAGCTTTCAGAAAAATATGAGATATATTGTGGTCAGAAGCATTTCAAATTAAGAGATGAAATACTAAGAAAATGTGCAGTCCTCTTATTGTACTTTGGGTACCTACTGATTATAACTATGGAGGTTTGCCTCAAATAGCTGGCGAAAAAATACTTTAGATGCCAATTTTCATGGCATGAGAATGACGCACATCATTCATCAACCATCATTATAAGTGGCATCAGTTCATATAGATTTAAGATTCTCTAATACTGTAATAATAAGTTGGTAGAAAAACCCCAAAAATTCTAAAACCATAAAAGAAGTTTGAAAGTTTGAATCATTTATTGTTAACGAGTTATTTTCATGCAATCCAACATCTGAGCAATTTTATCGGATGCCCTGTAGGACTCCCAAATATGAATGATGAATGAATATTTGGATTATAATTCAAATTTGATTAAAACGATCAAATGTCTTATTGTACTTATTTCAAATTTGATATGGACTTAAATTAATAAGGCCACTATATATAAGTATAAATAAATATATTAAATATAAAATTATTTGTCCGAAACCCGGGCGTAGCCCGGCAGAATCTCTAGTCCTTTTAAAACAACGATATGTCCTTTAATTTTTTTTTTAAAAATTGACAAATTACATGTCGATTCAAATTCATCATACTGAATGTATGAATGAAAACATAATTTTTTAACTGAAACCAATTCCTCTTTCAACTTTAATTCAATCATGAAACTTTTGTCATTCTTCTAACATGATATTGTGTGACAAAGAGACGTGTCAGTATTCTTCGATCATGGATTATTGCCATTATGTCATTTACTTTGGTAAACGTTAATATAAAAAGACTTGTGTCATTTTTTAAACTGGTTTACATCGTTGTGTTGTAATGTTTCTAATAGGTTGTACAATGTCACATGTGAGTAATCCTTGAGTTTGTGATGAATCGTTCTCAACATCACATTATATGGACGTACAAAATCAAGAAATTATAGAGATTTTAGCCATATACAGGTGAACCAGTTTGCTCAATGTGTTAACATTGGTTAGTTGCTGAGTGAATATATAGAGGAGTACTCATTAAGTTTTAATAGTATTCCATAAAATAACCATGAACCGGTTTGGTCACGGTTTACTTAAACGTGCAAAACATTCATTTAATGAGTACTCTTTTATTAATATGAGGTTGGTCCATTTGATGGCACATTATGTAATATCTCTAGTGAGACAGAGAAATTTATTAAGGGCTTCTGAGTTTGTACGTGAGACTGACTGACACGTCAGCTTTGATGTTAAGGTTGTTATTTAAAAATGTTACATGATTAATATATAGGGGATAATACCATTATTAAAATATTTGGATATGAACATGCTTCTTTGCACAAAAAAAAAAGAATGAACATGCTTCATTGGTGGAGATTTGAAGTATTGGTTACTTAGAGCAACTCCATTGGTGAACCTTTAAGTATGGTTCTTAGCATTTTGTTTTAATTATTTTAATTAATTTTAAAAAGTTAAGAACTTTAATTTTTTTTGGGAGTCCCTTGGTGAACTCCAAAGTGAGGTTCTTAGAAATAAAATAATATTATTAAATTTATGGAAAATAAAATTTTATTTATTGAAAAACAAATATTAAACATACAATAATTATGATTGTTGATGACCAAATTTTGCAAATATATTCTCAATTAAATCGGTCTTCAATCGTTCATGTATCCTTTGGTCGCGAAGTTCATTCCGAATGGCAAACATATTACCGAGATTCGTAGGCATGTTTGTAGAGAACGAGAAATCCACCTCTGAACTTCTGCTTGTTTCTCCTTCTACAAATATAGATGTATCAAATTGACTGTATCTGTTTCGTTCGTCTTCCACTATCATATTGTGTAGTATGATACATGTCCTGATAATGTTGCTGATTTTTTCCCGAGTAGGTAGTCAAAGACTTCTGCTGGAGCTCCCTCGCGCACTAAGCGTTTTTCACATACACACCGTTCTTGAATTCCTTGCATCGAGTCAGTTACAAAATGTAGGCTATCGAAGAGGGTCTTTTGCGCCTTCATAGATCTCCTCTCTTCATTAGGATCCATGATCTTCAAAATGTAATTAAATCAGTCTCATAAGCGAACAACTAGGAGGAAACTCATTCTTAGTTGCTTGATTGAATAACATAAGCAAACAAGTTGACATAAGCAAACAAGAACACAGCGACAATCAGAAACAACAATCGATCCCTAACTTGATTTTAAACCCGAAATCGATCTCTAAAACCCCCAAATCGGAAACAACAATCGTATCCCAATTCGTGTTCGAACCCTAACGAAAACCCTAATTTAAAATCGATCCCCTAATCGATTTTAAACCCAAAATCGACCACAAAAGTGAGAGAAAACAGCATGGAACAATTTGAAATCCATAAATCGAACCCTAAACAACTCCGATTAAGCATGCGGAAATCGATTTACCTTATGTTGTTGACGATGGCCGAATCGCAGAAAATCGCCTTCCGAAGTTTTTTTTTTCTTTCTGTCGCGTAAAATGATAGAATTTTTTTCCCCAAACGAGACTAGAGCAAAAGGAGAACCAGTTACAGCTTGCCACGTCGTTTAGGACTAACCTCTAAAAATCTTTAATTAAGAGGTGCCTCTACCGAAAACACAACATTATATTAATATTCTAATCAAAACCGCGTAAGAGGCTGGGCTATGAACTTCTTAAAAGCCAGCGATGGAGCTGGTCTTATATCCGTCCTCGCAATCTCAACCGACAGATTTTAAGAAGTGGCACATACATTGGATGCCTCTGCTGGAACAGGAAACACAATTACACAGCCTCCTACGAAAAACAGAGAACAGATCGTGGATGTGCCAACTGCAACACCAATCATGCTAATTCACATGTGAAAATCATGATACCGATACATATACCAACACGAATATGCTGGAGGGAGCAGTTTACAAAAATTCTTTAGAGACTACGTACCTGGAAGAAATTCAAAGTGGTACACCCCATGACCGAACAACTTATGTTGCTCCATAAATCCAGAGAAACACCTTAGATTCCTACGTGGATATTCCTTTTTCATATAATATCTCCCACATTGAGATATCAAGGAAATTCTCCTTTCTTGATCATGAGAATTCATGATAGGCAGACGATGCTCATGATAGAAATTCAGAAGGAACACTGGGAAGCCACAGTGTGTGAGGGCTTCCGGTCAAGTCTTACTGGAACTTCGTTGAGATTGTACCTCAACCTAATCAACATGCCAATTTACTCCTCTGTGGATTAGACTAATTAGTTCTTCTTGAAATTCATAAGTAGCAGAAACCTGGAAAAGGGGCTGATGATCTGTATGAGATCTTACAACAGGAACCTGGAGAAACGGCTATCTTATGGCATAGGGCCAAGCCTATGTGTAGTTACATATCACACATCAACCAACCAAGAGCACCGAAACTTTTACCATACACAACAACCCCACAGCTGCGGGTTCGAGATTTAATTGACAGCACTACAAACCAATGGGATTATCGAACACTTTGTGATCTTACTGAACAAGACGATCATCATCTTACTATACATATACAATTATCCCCATTACAGCCTGAAAACAAACAATTTGGTTTCATACCAGAGATGGGGTCTTCACAGCTCGATATGGTAATCATTTCTATGGAAGCTGATGATTCACATCGGGCAACTCAACCTCCACCGGCCCTTCATCCAGACATGTCCAATAACATTTAGAAATTGGAAACAATTCCAAAACTTATAAATTTATTGTGGCGCCTCTTATCATGATGAGCTCTTGCGGTTAAAATAATTAGATAGAACACAAGATTTGATTTTTTTTTTTTGTCATCAATATAAACAACTACAGACTCAATTAAGACTCTATAAACTACACTGGTGACTCAGAATCTATATGAACGACGAAAGACGGTTATTTCCTTGTATTATGTGCCAGACTGTTTGCTCTTGTATTCACATGGATGATCTCCGAGTGATTAAAACTCTCCTTCAAGATTCGATAATTGAGCTCTATTATGCTTGGTGCTGTATCGAGGGGAGAAACAATTGATCATTTATTTTTTGTTTGTCTATTAGCTCAGGAGAGATTGAGTGGGTTTCCTTCTTCACGTGTTTTGAATCCCTCTATGCATGCCCCTAGAAGACAAAATGAGGTACATCATACGGGTTCATACAGATGAACGATTGGCTAGGAAAACATGTACTCCTTTTATGGACCCAATGAAGTTATGGAAATGCATAAATAATCAACAATTTCACACACTTTCAACTTAGGATATATTTAACCCCAAATTTTGAAAAATGCATAAATAATATTTAATATAGTTAAATTTCCTTCCATGAGATATATTTAACCCCAAATTCATCACTCACACACTTTTATATGAAATTAATATAATGGACTTTAAAATAAATAGGCATATACAGAAAACTAAATGTTTTATCCGCACATGCGGGCATAATTGTTTTACGAATACTTATTATTTGTTTTGTTAATTCATAAACTAATATGATAAGAATTTAAATTATTACTTAAATTCTCAAAAAGTTTAAATCAAATATCAAATTATTTATATATTACAATTTTTTTCATCAAAATGTATCCGTTTATTATTGTGTTGAAATTTAAGAAACACTCGCATACTAATAATATTTTGGAAAGTATCTCTATACAAATTATTTTGTTTGATTAATATATAATTTGAAAATTTTATATCTTAATTTTAACTTTTATAATATAAAAAATATTTTTTCAAGTAACAACGTAATACATAAAATTATCTAATTTTAAAATTTATAATATTATTAGCATAAAATTCGTTTTAATTATATAATATATTATATATAAAATTTATTAAGAATAATAACGACTTTAACCAGTCTAACTTTTAGCGTAATATCTCGAATGTAAAAAATCAGCAGCAAATAATAGTACAAAATATAGAATATATAATATAAAACAGAATAATAGATAGATTACTCGTTTAATTAATAGATTTACATGAAATGTACAATACTGTGCAAGCTCTATTAAGTTAGATAAATTTCCAACATAAAATCAATTGGTGAGAAGAGAATTGGTCCATATCTATACTATTATTTGCAAAATAAATTTTTGGAATCGAGCTCTCACGTTAAAAGTTAGACTGGTTAATGTCATTGTTACCTTTAATAATTTTTATATATAATAATTTAATTAAAAACGAATTTTATATTAATAATATTAAATTTCTAAAATGATAATTTTCATATATTTTGTTTTTATCTTGGAATAATATTTTATATTTCTAAAAAAAATAAAATAATACTTATATATTGTGTTGTTATCTTTAAATACTATTTTATTATAAAAATTAAGATATAAAACAATACATAATTAAATATTAATCAAGAAAAAATATTTGTATAAAAATATAGTCTAAAACATTTCTAATATATGAGTGTTTTGAAAAATTCAACACAATAATTAGTATATTGTTTTGAAAAATTCAACACAATAATTAGTATATATATTTTGATGAAATTTTCTGTCATATATAAACTATTTTATGTTTGGTATAAACTTTTTAAGAATATAAATAATAATTTAACATATTTTTTTTTGAATTAACAAAATATAAAATAATAAATTTATATAAGAAGATTATGTCCGCATGTGCGGGCAAGACACCTAGTATCTTGTATATTGATCATGATCTCTTCCAAATTCCGGTGCGAGACTTTTGTCCCTAATAAAACTCTATTTAATAATTTCGTTTTTCACTATCAAAATAACATGTTAGGGAGAATATAATTGATTTTTGTAACAAATAAATAAAACAGTGTAAAATTAATCAAAATTTATTATTTCCCGGTAGGCGATGAAATAGGTTTCTTACTTTATTAAATAAAAAGTCGCTTTTATTCTTATCATATTGTTCCATATTTCAATCAGAGAACACTAAGACCCAACAATCCAACATAAAGTACATACTTTTATTCATATCATATCGTTCCATATATATTGCATTTGCATTATAAAGTAACACGCGTATTTTAGCAACTAAGGTTAGAACCAGGGTCCACACCAAGCTGTCCACAATAATCTCTGTAGTACCTAATCCTTTCATTGACTGCAACCAAATTCCCACCGTTGCATTCAGTTCCATTGATAGCTCTTATGGTTGCTCCAAATCCTTGGTTGAGTACTGGCCTTACGCTATTCATCCAAAACAACAAACTTGTTTTGAAACCTAGAGTTGGGTTGCTACGAACAAGCTCAGGCTGACGGAGAAGGTCGATATTGAGACGTTCACCACGAACGAAGTAGCCTATGCCAGGAGGATGGCATGATATTTGTCGCTGAGGTTCCTGGCATCTATCACGTCGTAACGTTCCATTTATTGCTTGTATGTAGCAGAAGTCTATACGACATGCACATGAAACAAAGTGAATTATAATTAGCCTAATTAACTGAGATAAATGTTCAGATTTTACAGGCATGTCGTAAACGAAGACTGTTTCAAATACCTCACCTGTTAATTGTAAAATCCATTTATAAATTTCGAATAATGCATACGTTTAGAAATATTCAATTATTTAGTTATCGATAATAACCTATCATTTATTTGTAGCTAACTGAAAGCTAGAATATCGGTCGTGACTATTGTACATGTACTTGCAAAAATATTATTTTCCCTTTGTATTTATAATATTTTGAAAAAAACAGAGAAGAAAGAGAGAAGTCTTACGTCCAGTCCCCTGAGAGTAATGAGCAAACATGGTAGCAATTTCACGTCTAGTAGCGGAATTACCAAAGTTGGGTAAAGTATTAGCGGCGTTAATGAAGGAGTCGTGAGTGTAGAATGTTTTTCCGGCGCAGCCGCTACCGGCTTTTTGTATAATGTTGTTAAAGAACTGCTGTGTCACAATGCTACTGACCGATCCACCGCCGTTTGGGGTTCTAATATTGCTTCTACAAGGACCTGCCTGGCATCCAGCACCGCAGTAAGCATCGTTGGTACCGCAAGAACCGAACTGACTGCAACAGAGGTTTGGAGCGCAACCGCATTTTTGAGTCTTGGCGGTTACAGAGTATAAACCAACGAGGGAGAGGAAAATTACTAAGGAAACTTTTGTGAAAGCCATGTTTTGGTTATTGTCTGTGGTTGATAAGGAATAATTTGCGAGGTATATATAGGGATAATGTTACACAGTTCGGTAATTTTACTTTTTGTTACGTGAGGAAGTAAATTTTTTTGCTTTTACTTTTTGTTAAGAAGAAGTGAAGAACAAGGGTGGGATAAAACACGGCGATGGTTCCCTGAAGAAGACATTGTGGAAACCAAGTCTTGTGACTGACAAGTCAACGCGGTTTTTCGGCTTAACCCATGATATATTTATAATCAAAGAATCAATTATAAAAACAAACACGTCAATTATAATCAAATTCAGTCGGCGCCAAAAAAAAAAAAAAACACAAAATTTCGAGAAACTTTTAGAAATATAATATAAAACTTCAAATAAACGCACTTTTTCTAACGGAGGATTTCGTCAAAATTTGTCGTTTATATTAAAAAAGCTTCTTTCTCATCCTTTCACCACATCGCCCCCACTATCTCTTTAGAGCATGATTAATAGAGAGTTTTTAGGATACATTCTTATATTCCGATAAGAACTTCATCCTAAAAATCCCTCATTAATCATGCTCTTAGGCAACATCTCTCTATCTTAGTAGAGAAGAGAACAAGGTATGTAGATCGAGAGGAGATATTACTACATGCTCTCAATTGTAAAAACAAACACAAAATTTTTAGAAATTTTTAGAAATATAATATAAAACTATGAAGAACACACACTTTTTCTTAAGGAGGATTTCATCGAAATTTGTCGTTTATATTAAAAAACGTTCTATCTCATACTCTCACCACATCCCACTCTCTTATTAATCATGCTCTTAGGCAACATCTCTCACTCTCTCACTAAGCCACATCGCCCACTCCCTCTCTAGGAAACATCGCCCGATCTCTCTCTCTCTCTAGGCCACATTTCCTAATCTCTCCTCTCGATCCACATACCTTGTTCTCTCCTCTATGACCACCTCGCTTAACTCACCTTGCCCGATCCACCTCACCAACTTCTCTCCCTTAGACCATGTCAGCCAATTTCTTCTTCCATCATGCTCTAGTTTAAGTCTCGTCCAAATCGTTCTTTGCTTCGTCAAAAACAAAGTTTCCGTTGAAGTTTTGCAGAAAAGTGTGAAATCTTTTATTTCTGTTAAATTTATCCAAACGTTGAATTAAAAATGGTTAACTTAAACATCAAGTATGTAAATTAGACGAAAAAAGTATTCTATCAATTATTAAACTAACATAACAAAAAACCAAAATTCCAAGCAAAATAATGATTTTCCAAAAAGTCGTAAAATGTATAATTAGTAAACACTGTGAAAATTAGGTGACCTAAACACACAGAACTGGCCCGTTTCAATATAAACTTGTAAAGAAGCCCAGTTTGATGATGGTTTATGGGCGTTCGGGTACGCGTTCGGGTTCGGGTATTTCAGATTTTTTGGTATTTCGGTATAGAGGTGTAGAACCCGTTCGGGTATTTCTGAACTTCAGGTCGGGTTCGGGTACTTTTAGTTCGGATTCAGTTATTTCGGATCGGGTTCAGATATTTAGATTTTGAAAAAAAAAATATTCAGTTTTTCGTTTCTCAAATTTCTTGTATTTAAAAATATAATGTTCACTTCACTAATTTTTTTATTTTTAATAGATTGAATGGTTAATAGATTTGGACATAACATTTTGAAACTAAAAAGACATTAATTTGGTTATTGTTTTTAAACTTTGGATGCAACTTTTTGTTAATTCTTAAAATAAAAAGTTTGACATGCATTTTAAATGAGTACCAAACTATTTTCTCCGTAATTGTATGTATATCATATGAACTTAAAGTATATGTAGTATCAATATAAATATTTTATATAAAATGAGAGATGTAAATTAAAAATATAAGGTTAATTATACATATGTTCGGTTATTTTCGGATATCCATTCGAGTTTGGATATTATCTGTTCGGGTTCGGATATCCAATCTCTCATAATTCAATACCCGTTCGGATATTTTGCTACTCGGTTTGGATTTCGATTCAGGTTTTTCGGATCGGATTCGGGTGCGGCTTCAGATATCGGGTAAAGTGCCCACCCCTAGTTTACTTTGTTTGGAGAAAAATAAAGAATAAAACAAGAAAACAAGATTTCCGAAAAAGACAAACTTGAATCTAAGAAATAAGGAAAAATTGGAGGAAATATGAAAAGAAGTACATATGAATCTGCGTCCGGATAACTTTAGGAAACTTAGTTCTAGGTGGTTATAGTCTAGCGAACATAATTTAAACGTTTTTCCGCTATGCTTTGTTTACCAACCAGACGAACATCACGAAAGCAGTTCAGTCTTTTGTACAAAAACGTGTAAACTAAACTATGTTTGTCTTTTCACTTTGAAACTCAATCTTGGCGACTCCCAGTCTCCCATAAACAAGCGAGAAAACAAATTCACATTTCTCAAGCTCCACATTCCATCAAAAGCTCCACATTTCACATTCCATCATAAGCTCCAATACAGAGGTCGCCGTCACAATTTTTTTTTAATGCTTTCTTACCTCGCTAAGGAATGAGAAGACATGATATCATCCATGGAAGAAGCTAGTTCGTATTGTGCCCTCGTCGTATGTTTCGACAAACATTTTTTTCTTTAACCAGTACACTGAGAAAATCATCGTAGAAGTTGTTAAGCTAGATGAGCTTCCAACCTAAAACCAATTGGTGATAAGTGGATTAGCCCATCTATCTTATATATTATTAAGGATTCCTTACAACTTTCGATGTTGGAATTTTGTTCCTAATACGCTCATTCGAGATGATGGCTCTTTGAACGTCAATCTTGAAATGTTTGAACAAGATCGATGGGCCGACTTTGGACTAGATCGATAATGGATCAGGTTGTATTGTTTGGATCGGACTCTGATACCATATTAAGCTAGATAAGATTTTTCAACTTAAAACTAATTGGTGATAAGTAAATTGGCTCATCTATCTTATATATTATTAAAGATCTCTTCCAACTTGCAATGTGAAACCTTTGTCTAAAATAGAAACCTGACCAATGTATCTTAAACGTGTGTTTACAATATGAGTATCTTAAACTTGTGTGTTTACAATGTTTTTCGGTTCTAAACCCATCATATAGGAATGGGATACAAAGTCCAGTCACCACATCACGTTTATAAAAAAAATCATGAAGGCTAGTGAAATGTTATTGTTTTTTCTTCCTAGGCAGTTGATTCCTTAACATAGATTTTTGAAATGTCTTGTGGCTTTGTCTTTGGTTGCAGCCAAGTTTTGTCTTCCTAGGCAGTTGACTCCTTGACATATATTTTTGAAAAGTCTTGCGGCTTTGTCTTTGGTTGCAGCCAATTTATTAGCTATTTTCTTCAAGTTGCAGTTGTCTATAGTTACAGGCTTACAGCCAATGTATTTTACTTTGTATGTAGCATTTTTAATTTTTTGTCTTTAGTCCAGCTACCACATGATGTCTACAGAAAAAAGTCACGGAAACTAGTAAAATGTTTATATTTTCTTTTTAAGCAGTGGCCTACTTGACTTAGATTTTGAAAAAGTCTAGCAGTTTTGTCTATGGTTACAGCAAATGTATTATTCTCTATTCTGCTTTATCACCCTAAGCTAATGACATTTTGCAATCTCCTCGTCTCTTGAATATACACTTTCCTGCAAACTATGAGAAGCAATAAAAGTTTGCCATGGCGGTGAAGCTCCCATGGTGACCGGAAAGGCTCCCACAAGCATGAGGGACATGTCTTGATACACGTGTTACAAAACTCGCCAAACAGGACACATGGTGGTGATGATATACACTTACCAACCTACAAATGGCCTTATTCAAATCAATAGTCTTGGCCTAGTGGTAAAGAGTTCACAACTGTGAGTACCGCCATAGGTTCGATTTTCCTTGGCCATCCGGAGTGCCTTAGATGGTAAAAAAACGTGGATCTTGCAGGCTTCGTAGTAATTAGTCTTTAGACTTAGAAAACTTTTGGATCACACTACAATTATCAAAAAAATAAATAAATGGCCTTATTCTTTAATTATTAAGTTGTATCTTTATTTGGGTCTTGTGTTACGGTAAATCCGATCTATGTAACTTTGCACATTGGGCAATTATCAATCAATGTTGCCGACAATAAAAGTGCTACACACTCTAGCCACCATATGACGTTTATAAAAAAGTCATGAATGCTATTGAATTATTGTTTAGTCTTCCCAGGCAGTTGACTCCTTGACAAAGAATTTTGAAAAGTCTTGCGGCTTTGTCTATAGTTACAGCCAATTTAATTTACTTTGGGTGTGACTGATAAAACTTAGAGCAACTGAGAGTAAATAAAGTAGAAAAACTGGAAAGAAAAAAAGAAGCTGTTAATTAGAGTAGAGAGCAAAAATATGATTGGTAATAGATTAGAGTAATAAGAAAAATTTAATTATATATTTATATGTTTGAAATCAACAAAACAAAAGAGATAAAATGAGAGTTATTGTGTTAATATTCACTTAGTGATGTGACATCCTACTATATAAAAGAGACTAAATCTCTACTTTCTAAACCATGTCACATGGACAAAATATTGTGAACCAACCAAGATGCCATGTCATCCGGACTGGGCGTGAGTTAAAAAAAAGCTATTTTCGGAACCCATTCGACCCATCTCGAAACTCATTCCCGAACCACTCTCTCATAAGCATAATCTCGTGTTCTAAACATCCCGTGTTAAATTTTTTTAAACACTCATATCTTAGAAATAGTTTAGAAAAAGTGATTAAATCCCTCCTTTCTAAACCATGCTACATGGGCAAAATATTGTGAATCAACTAAGATGCCATGTCATTCGGACTGGGCTTGAGTTAAAAAAAGCTATTTTCAGAGCCCATTCGACCCATCTCGAAGCCCATTTCCGAACCACTCTCTCATAAGCATAATCCCGTGTTCTAAACATCCCGTGTTAAATTTTTTAAAACACTCATATCTTAGAAATAGTTTAGAAAATATCTTTATATAAATGTTTTTTTCTTGAATAATATTTAATTATAATTTTTTGTATCTTTTTAACTTTTATAATAAAATATTTTTTTCAGATAGCAACAAAATATATATAAGAATTATCTTATTTTTAATTTTTTTGATAATTTTATTATATTATTCTAGAATCAATTATTTAATATTAATATAACATATAAATTTTATATGATTAAAATAAAATTCGTTTTAATTATATATAAAATTAATTAAGGGTATTGTTTTAATTAACACATTAGCGAATCAGTTAGAAATTAATAATAAATCAATAACCTATCTAAAAGTCTAAAACCTAATAAAATATGACAAATAAGAAAAACTAACTAAATTTTAATATAAAATAGAAATTTAATATTACTAAAATAAAATTCATTTTTTTAATATATATAATATTAATTAAGGGTATTTTTTAAATTAATAAATTAGTGACTTAGCTAAAAATAAATAATAAATCAATGATTTAGCTAAAACCTAATAAAAACATGACAAATAAGCAAATTTACTAAAATTATGGATGATATAAAATATGATTGATTCTTTAATATAAAATTAAAATAAGAGTTTTGTTAAATAAAACATAAGTTTGCCGTATCGGTGTTACAAAAAAAACAATCATTAATAGTGTCGTAGGAATTATGTCTTTCTCATTAGCGAATAAAATTGAAGCAGAGTGTTGGAGGATAGTTCAATGTATAGACGAGATTATGGAGATTGATATGGGAGTTGAGGTAACGGACACAACTGTTCCTCCGCAAAGAAACGCTCCTGCTAGACATCCTGGATAAATGAAAGAGACATATCTGGACTTGGCTTTGTGTTAATGGATTATGACTTTCCAATGCTGTCTGGAGCAAGGGCCGATATACACGCACCAAATCACCACTGCAAGCGGAAGCTGAAGGTTTGCTATGGGCAATGCAAGTGATACTGAAGTTTGGACACAGAGAGATGGTCTTTCAATCGACTGTGAATAACTGGTTATACTCATCCAAAAGGAGGAAAATTGGTCTGCGTTGGACTCGGAGCTCGACGAAATACATGCTGTATCCAAAGAATTTTCTGAACTTTCTATTGTTTATATTCCTAGATATTTAAAATTCCGTACGAATAGCCTAGTAAAAGGTGTCCGATCACGCGCATCTCGATCAGCTTTTGTAAACCCTTTTGCACCAAGTTGGCTAGCCCCACAAGCTAGCATGAGGGTGCCAAAAAAGAAAATAAAGTTGAAAGTGAAACTAAATATCCCAATGAACAAATTTATCAGAAGTCCATATTTATGTGGATGTCTATATGGGACAAACAATTTTTTTTAGACAATTATAGAATATAGTCACGAAAATCAATCCTAAAATATATAATTTAAAAAAAACCATTTAAACAAACCATCAAAATTTTCAATATTACACCAAATAAGAATATAAAGACCAACTATATTCTCTTCATGTATAATGTGTTGTGGTAAGATTCAAAAAAATTAAATTACTTTACAGCAAGGGAAAATTAGATTTTTAATTTCAAATTTACAGTAAAAACATAACATTTTATAAAACTAAACAATTGACATAATAGTACAAAAATATGAAAAAAAAATCAAAATACTATCCGCGCATAGCGCGGACAAGGACCTAGTAGCAATAATAACAGTAGAAACTTTATAAATTAATACTGGATAAATTAATAAACACGGTAAATTAATAAATTTTTCTGGTCTTAAATTGATCTGATGTAAAATATGATATTATTTCATAAAATAATAAGATAATAATATTAAGAAAAACCTTAGCTAAATATATAATCTCATCGAAATTATATATTAATAATTATGATATATATATAATTTTTTTTATATATAAATTCATCTTCAAAATGAATTGTATCTCTAATTTTTATTTTTCAGTTCAATATTTTGATCTTAATTTATTGAATCACACATAAAAACTCATATGTATACTTCCATACATATTCAACATACATAAAATGTATCAAATAAACTCATAAAATATATGAAATTCAAATATATAAAGTTTTAACTAATATAAAATATTATGAAATCACATGTTCTTTCCTTTTTAAATATAAATATTTTTTAAAAATATAAATCTAAAAATGGAAATTTTCTTTAAATTTAAAAAAATTATCATAATCCCAATATTATTAATTTGTAGAGTTTTTACTGTATGTAGGTAGTTTTTTTTTGAGCAAGACTATATGTAGGTAGTTATAAGATACACATAATATAAAACAATAAAATAGATTCACTTGTAAACATTACATTTGGAGTAAGGAAAAAGAAATATTCTCGGCAACATGAATGATAATTAGAGAAAATCATATTATTTTTGAGTGTGATTGGATGGCATTACTAGAGTAAAAAAGTTGGAGTAAAATTTTTTACTCTGAATTTAATTTTTTTTACTCTGAGTTTCTTTTACATACATCCAAAGAGGATGAGAATGGTGAAAAAAGTTTTCCACTCATTTATTCTACAAAGTAATTTTTATTAGTTGTTTCCACCTTTTGTTTTACTCATAAAAACAAGGAGTAAAGTGCAGAGATACATGTTTCAAAAAAAAAAGTGCAGAGATACAAAAAGTAACATATTCTTTCTTTTTACCCTTATTTTTACGCTAAGTTACTCTAATTTCCTCTGTTATGTTGCTAGCCAAACCCTTTTTTTCTACTTGATTGGTTGGTAAGTAGTGAAAACCGGCGATAAATTCTTTTCACTGTTTTACTTTTACTCTAAAAATATTTTACAGTCACACCTTTTGTACTTGGCATTTTAACATTTTTATCCTAAGTCCAGCTATCACATGTTGTCTGTAAAACTCAACGGGACTAGTACAATGTTTACATTTTCTTTTTTGGCAGTGGCCTACTTGACTTAGAATTTGGATATGAGTCTTGCAGTTTTGTCTGTGGTTACAGGAAATTTATTATTCTCTATTTTGCTTTATCACCCTATGCTAAATTGCCAATGGCATTTTTCTATCTCCTGATCTCCTCGTCTCATGAATATACACTTTCCTGCAAACTACGAGAAGCAATACAAATACGAAGACTTGTAGATAGGTCTTACGCTAGCTTTAGATAAGCTTTACATTACTATTGTGTTTAGGATTATTCTCTTATGATAAGGTCATACGCTGACTTGGATGTTGTATAAATACTTGGGCACTGACATTATACACAGTGGTGACTGCGGCCAGTGCGACCGTCCCGGGTTCGGTTCAAATCTTACAATATTAGGGGCCCTAATTATTTTCATTAGTATATCTGATTTAGATTTGAACAGTATTAAAACGTTGTATCATAACTTTTTCTAGTTCAATTATCAAAGAGAATATACATGTTTGATGTTCGAGTCGAAATTTCAGGGACTTTTTACCAACGTTAAAAAATTAACTTACTATAGGAGCCTTAAATTTTTTTTGCCCAAGGGCCCTTCTATATATTAAGCCGGTCCTGATTATACAGACTCTCAGATCGCATACATATTGACAAAGGCTTTTCGTCGTGTCCCATTTCAAAATCTAGTGTCCAAGTTGGGCACTACAAATCCATGCTCTCAGTGACGGAGTTAGAAATATTTTTTACTGGGGTCATGATATATAAATTTGATATTTAAATTTGATAATATATGATATTATAACAAAAATATTTTTTTTCTAATGGGAACATATGACAACGTACGTAAATATAAATCACTGAGGTCAAATGCTTTTTTTGTTTTTTTCACTGATGTTATTAACGAAAACAAAGTCAACAAACATGTCCAACAAAAAAACCAAACAACAAAAAAGCTAAGGGCACAACACAAGGCCCAAATAGCATAAGAGCCCAAGAAGCCCAACTATTAGATACAGCTTGCGGCCGTAAGCACAGCAAGTAGAAACCGTTGAGGAAAGATGATTAGTCATCCACCAAGTGTTCGGTCGACAAACAATTCATGATCCACGCGTCAAGATAACCAATCACCGTGGAGCCAGCAACGAGGCGTGACGGAGCTCCACCAACAGGAGAGACAAGCCGGTGAAAAGCCGCTCAAACAGAAAAACTCTCACCAGAATCAAAGTCGCTAAGCCTAGACTGACGGATCAAACGTTTCGGAGAGTAGAAATCAACCGTCTTCGATCGAGCCAATCAACATCTATTTTCCTGAATTAACAATCAGACATCCTTGTTGATACGAATTAGCTTGAGGATGAAACAACCCAGCCGAAGGGAAGGAAAGAGACATCGGAAGATTAGCTCAAGAGTCGGATGAGCGAAGGAAACACATGAAACGCCGATCAAACACAAACCCGGAGAAAAGACTCCGGAAGAGAGCCGGCGAAGTAATACTATAGAAGCTATCACTCCCCGGAGACAAAAGCTGGTGAAGCCGGTGATAGCGAACAACCGCTTCCCAGAGTCAGAGCCCAATAGACGGGACTTTGTACCGGATTAAACTCCGGCGAACTAACACAAAGATCGCTCTCTCTGAAAAGAAAACTAAAGAAAAAGAAGAGAAAGCATCAAAACCAAAGACATCTCCTTCCTCTGAAAGATTTTTCTGGAGATAAGAGGAAGAGAGAATCGCTACTGACTGAAGTCAAATGCTAAAGTGGCAAAATATTAAATTAATTTTAGAAAAATACACATTATAATATTTTTTCAAAAATTTAGTGGGGTCATGTGACCCACAACCCCTTTTCTGCTTCTGTCCATGCACATTCTCCAACTTGAGAAGGAATATTAGAACGGATATACTTTAAAAAAGATAAATACAAAGACTTGTTAAAAAAAAAAGACTTGTAGAGAAGTCCTACGTAGTGTTTTTTTGGGATAAGCTTTGCATTCCTATTGTGTTTAGGATGATAAGGTCATATGCCGACTTGGATGTTGCATAAATACTTGGGGGTTGACATTATAATAAGACAAGCATTAGAGTAACCTTACTGGTGAGTATGTAACTCAGTTTTTAAATAAAAATTAAAATTATTATTTAGCAACATTTTATTTAGTTAATTAAATTATAAAGACTCTTAAAGCTATAAACCATTTAGTAAATGACATGTGTAATACAAAGTATATAATAATATGGGTGTAGAAATACTTTATCATGTCTCTTTCCTATTTTTTCTTTTTCTTTTTCCTTTTTTTAATAAATATTAAGATACTTTAATTATCGGTACTGCTCTTATAATAAGATCGGCACTTTTAATACCTGATCTTAATGTTTTTAAACCCGATCGGCCACTGAATCGGATGACTTACCGGATCACTGGATCATTGGATCGACCGCGGATGAACCGTGGATTAATAAATAAATTAATTTTATTATATAATAATATATTAGCTATGAAAATAAATATATAAAAACTAAAGTTTTATATTTTCTAAATATTTTTAAAACATAAAATAATAGTTTGGATATGTATATATATATATATATATGTTTAAAAAGTATTTAGAAAATACTTAATTTTAGTTTTTATATTTTTATTTTCATTTGACATACAATATATCAAAAAATAGTTTAGATTATTTAAAATTTTCTGTAACAAAATAAGAGTTATGACATCTAAAAGAAATCAAAATATAAAATTCATAAATATTTAAATTTCTAATGTGAATAATAAATTAAACTTTAAATTTAAAGTAAACCAAAGTAAAAGACTATTGTAATAAATTGTCAATAACGAAAATAAACTAACACCAAATAACATCAACTAATTTTGGTTCTCTCGACCATCGTTCACTTCATTTTCTTCAGGTGGCATAGTGAAATCTTCATCAAAATTTAAAAATAACAAATATAAAACTGAAAAGGAAAAACCTAACTTTTTTTTGTCAGCACTTAAAAATATAAAACATAATCTAAAAACTAAAAAAAAGAGTAAAAATTATTTATTGGTTCAACCGGTGGTTCAACCGGTATCGGATTCTGGGTTTTAGTGGGTTTTTGCGGGTTTTTGTGGGTTTCTAAATATTGGGTTTTTTACAAAACCCAAACCGAATTTTTTCTGGGTCACCAAGTTTACCGGTTCAACCGCAGGTCCGGGTCGGGTTTCAAAACACTGCCTGATCTAAATCTACAAAACTCAAGATATGTGTTAAAAAAGTGACATAAGTGGTAAAAACACTAGTAACATACTAACATGTATTAACTCCGTTGACTCATTGACTTGGATGGGTTGAGTCTAGAGGACAAGAATCCATGTCATTCTAAAAAGTAACCTGTGGTTGGTGAGCCAATTTATTCTCACCACAATGTGAATTGAAAGTTCAAACTGCTTCGTCTCGTACGAAGCTAGTTTCCTACAAAATACAAAATTCTTATAAGCATCAGAAAAAAAAACAAACTGAGAATCATGAAACTGTGTTTGACAAAAAAAAAAAAAAGAATCATGAAACTGTTTCTTTTGCTTTCTTTTATTGCTCTTGCGCTACTCGAAGCATATGGTGAAACTGATATGCAAGCGTTGCTGGTATTTAAGTCTCAAATTTCTGAAGAGAAAAGGGCTGTCTTGTCCTCATGGAATCGCTCATCCCACTTGTGCAACTGGAAGGGGGTTACATGTGGCCGCAAACTCAAGAGAGTTACTCATCTCAACCTGGAAAACTTGTCATTAGATGGAGTGATATCACCATCAATTGGTAATCTCTCGTTTCTCATATCACTTGATCTCAATGGTAATTCTTTTGGTGGTACTATTCCTCAAGAGGTGGGAAACTTGTTTAGACTTGAATACTTGGATATGGGAATAAATTCTCTGAGAGGACGGGTTCCAAACAGTTTGTACAACTGCTCTAGATTGTCGAGTCTTCGTCTAGACTATAATCATCTTGGAGGGAGTGTTTCTTCAGAGATAGGGTCACTGACAAAGCTCGTCGATCTAAATCTTTTCAGAAACAATCTGAGAGGAAAACTCCCTGCGTCTCTAGGAAACTTGACATCTCTAAACCAACTTACATTATCAGACAACAAACTAGAAGGAGAGATTCCGGGTGATTTAGCTAAATTGACACGACTAGAGGATCTTCAACTAGTATCTAACAATTTCTCAGGTGTTTTTCCTCCAGCTATCTACAATTTGTCTTCACTCAATTATTTAGGCCTCGCTTATAATAACTTCTTGGGTCGGTTGAGACCTGATTTTGGTGTTCTGCTACCAAATCTTATAACGTGTAACCTGGGAAGGAATTATCTAACAGGAGTCATTCCAACAACGATTACCAGTATCTCGACTCTTCAAAGATTGGGAATGAATGAGAACAGTCTGACAGGAAGTATTCCTTCCACTTTTGGAGAAATACCAAATTTGAAATGGTTATTACTTAGTTCCAACTCTTTGGGAAGTGACTCTTCTTCTAGGGACTTTGAATTCCTCACTTCTTTGATTAACTGCACCCAACTAGAGAAACTAGCGGTTGGTTGGAATAGGCTCGGGGGTGACTTCCCTGTTGACATATCTAATCTGTCCTCCAACCTCATAGCTTTGGAAGTCGGAGGAAACCTCATCTCCGGAAGCATTCCTCACGACATTGGGAATCTCATAAGCCTACAAACTCTAACGTTCGATCAAAACATGTTGTCTGGACCACTCCCTACCTCTCTTGGGAAGCTGTTAAACCTGAGGGTTGTAACTCTATCCTCGAATAGATTATCAGGAGAGGTGCCGTCTTTTATAAGCAACTTCACTATGCTGGAAACACTCGACTTGGCTAACAACAGTTTCCAAGGCATGGTTCCTCCAAGTCTAGGAAAATGCAGCAATTTGCTACATCTTCGTATGGATTCTAATCAGTTGGAGGGGGAAATCCCTCGGGAGATCACGCAAATCCAGCGGCTTATTCTCCTTGACATGTCTGGTAACTCTTTGGTTGGCTCTCTACCGGAAGATATTGGAAAGCTAGAAAAACTTATTACACTGGCTGTTGCGGATAATAAGTTATCAGGGAAACTCCCACAAAGCATTGGAAAGTGTCTCACAATGGAATATCTTTATCTGGAAGGAAACAGTTTTGATGGAGATGTTCCTGATATGAAAAGGTTGGTGGGTCTTAAAGAAGTTGATTTGTCCAAGAATAATCTCTCTGGAGGTATACCTGAATATCTTGCAAACTTTTCCAAGTTGGAGTATCTCAATTTGTCTTTTAATAAATTCAATGGAAGGGTGCCTATATTTCAGAATACTACTATGGTTTCTGTATTTGGAAACAAAGATCTGTGCGGAGGGGTTAAAGAGTTTCAACTAAACCCATGCCTCACGCAAGAACCATTGGCGGAGGCAAAGCGTTCCTCTCATCTAAAGAAAATAGCGGTTGGAGTTGGCGTGGGAGTAGCGTTTATTTTGCTGATGTTGTTCGTAGCTTTGATTTGGTTCAGAAAAAGAAAGAAGAATAAGCAGACCAGTGATCCAACTTCTTCTTCTGCCGCCTTGGAAGTCTTCCATGAGAAGATAAGCTACGGAGATCTTCGGAATGCAACGAATGGCTTCTCTGAAAGCAATATGGTTGGGTCAGGCAGTTTCGGTACAGTGTTTAAGGCATTTCTCCCGTCTGGGGAGAACGACGTCGTTGCGGTGAAAGTACTAAACATGCAGAGACGTGGAGCGATGAAGAGTTTTATGGCGGAATGTGCATCTCTCAAAGACATAAGGCATCGTAATCTTGTGAAACTGTTGACGGCTTGTTCGAGTATTGATTTCCAAGGAAACGAATTCAGAGCTCTCGTATACGAGTTCATGCCGAATGGAAGCATGGATACGTGGCTGCACCCGGAGCATCTTAAAGAGCCCTCAAGAACCTTGACACTTCTTGAGAGGCTCAACATTGCTGTAGACGTTGCTTCTGCTTTAGACTATCTTCATGTTCATTGCCACGAACCTATAGCTCATTGTGATCTCAAGCCAAGCAACATCCTTCTAGATGATGATTTGACTGCCCATGTTAGCGACTTTGGTCTGGCTCGTCTTCTCATCAAGTTCGACCAGGAGTCTTTCTTCAGTCAACTGACTTCAGCTGGCGTTAGAGGGACAGTAGGTTATGCTGCACCAGGTAAAACTATCACGCATATGCAAATTCCTTTAATAAAAGAAAGAAAATTAGTTTTTATTTTATTTTTATCAATCCAGTTTTGTTTCTGTTAATTATGGTGCAGAATATGGGATGGGAGCACAGCCATCAGTACATGGTGATGTGTATAGCTTTGGGGTTCTCCTTTTGGAAATGTTCACTGGAAAAAGACCTTCGGATGAGTTGTTTGGAGGAGACTTTACTCTAATTAGCTACACCAAATCGGCGTTGCCGGAAAGGGTTTTGGACATTGCAGATAAATCGATTCTTGACAGCGGTCTCAGGGTTGGTTTTCCTGTTGCTGAGTGCTTGGCATTGGTTTTGAACGTTGGACTTAGGTGTGGGGAAGAATCCCCAATGAACCGTTTGGCAACGAGTGAAGCCGCAAAGGAGTTAGTCTCAATCAGAGAGAGGTTCTTTAAAGCTACAAGAACAGTCAGACGCTGAAGTGTGTATGACTTTTTCTACAAACTTTGCCATCCACTTAACAAGCACTGAGGTCTATATAATATCTTCTTTCAAAATTTCTGTTTTTTATTTTTTTTTACTCTATATTGTTAATGAATGCTTGTGCTATTTTAAGACAACATAGCTGCCTTTAGTTCCGTTCTCGGATTATGAATCAATTAAGCAGACACTAAGCATATGCATTTTCGTTCATAAAACAGCAAGGCCACACCTAAAAGTGACCAACTTCTCAAAATGTCCCATTATATTTATGTTTACCCAAAAGTATCCTATTGTGTTGTTATACCTCTTTAACTCTAGCTTGTCTACATCCAAAATATTTGCTCACTCATTCCTCTTTGTAAAAACCACAAATTAATTACCTAATAAACTCTTGAGCTTTCTGCAAATGATCAAACAAATGCATGGCCGGCCCTGATCAATAGTTCATGCAAAAAGATATACTGTTGAATAAAAGACAAGCAGTTGACACAGATGTCGACTGGGACATGAACAAGGAAGCAAGCCACCAAAGGATGTGTGACACCCTCAATTCATAAAAATGCTTTTAGCTCGGAAAAAGACAAATTTGTTCAGACATGTTCATAAGTTTGGTTTATATGAAGAAAAAAAAAAGACAGACATGATGATAATGATGTCTTCAGTTGATGTACTGAGAGAGCCACTTGAATCCCTCGCCATATCCCATTTTCCGGACGATGCTGCACATGAAGACCTCGAGTGGGCGAACACCAGAATCTCCTCCAGCTGTCGTCACTTTGCCCTTACCGGTGGTGAAGTTGGTGAGACCCAAGTGATACCTAAGCTCGTCCTCCGAGGCTGCGTAAGGGATATCAATCTTGTTTCCGAGAATCAGAAACGGGACAGTTGCAAGGGCTTCATCCGAGAGAAGAGCGTCTAGCTCTTTCTTTGACTCCGAAAATCTCTCCTTGTCGTAAGCATCCACTAGGTAGACAACTGCATCAACCTTTCAGACAGAACAAGAACGAATATCTATCAGCAAAGATTCGATTGATAGGCTAATATGAACAATTTTAAATACTAACATGTTAATACACGCAAACATACTTTTAGTTTGGTCTATACATAACTCGTAGCAATTGTGTAATTGGACTGTAATGAAATAAAGAAATATCTATCTAAGGTTCTACTATAATGCAAACTACAATCATTAAGGATCTAGTATCATTAGAGAGTGGATGTAACCTTGGCGTAGTAATCTTTCCAAACTCTACGAGCAATCTGATGGCCGCCCAAATCAAAAGCCTTGAACTTGATTTTGCCAATGCTAAGTTCCTCGGACGTTGGATGTTGAGTCGGCTGGTGCTGAACCAATCTCTGTCATTACCAATCACATTAAATCTCATTAAATCTAACAGAAACAAAAGCGAATCGAAGTAGGCAAGGATGGAGAGAAAGACAAACCTCGTCTTTGAGCATGTGAAGTAGCGTGGTCTTCCCTGCATTGTCGAGTCCAAGAAACAAGATCTTCGCTTCTTTCTGCCATAGCCCTAACGACGCCAAGATTCCGTAGAACCAATCGAACAAAAACATGATTCTCCTCCCTTATTCTTCTTCCTCACAGAAGAAACTGAAATAAAAATTCAGATCTTGTCTGGATTCGAAAGACAAATGTGAAAAAGTATGTATGCCCAGAATATTAAAGCAGACGTGGCCGATGATTGAGGTGGCTTTTCCACGTGGCTGATTATGATTGGAAGGTTTTATTATGGATGCCAACGTGTACATCAGATCTAAAGAACGACCGGCATCTATTTCACTGCTTTTTTTTGTTATTTCAATATGATCAGTTTTTTTTTTGTCAACCCATTTGAATCTCATTCCATGTGTACCTTTGGAATACAATAGCTTAGTAGCTTTGCCAGGATATTACATAATTTTGATTTCTTATCCTAGCATTTTTTTTTTTGCAAGCTGACCAACAACACATACAAGTTCCTAGGAGAGTAATGAAATGTAGAATTTTGGTAGGATGCAAATGTCTTGATGTCCCTGCATTATGGAGTGCGCCTCATTAATGTTTTCCAACGGTAAATGAGTAGGATCCATTGCAGCGCTTCCTTGAAGTCTTCGAGTGCCTTCTTTACTAAACAAGGACCACCCTATACCGATTTTATTAGTAAAGCTCTGCATCTTGTGGGAGGGATCTCTGCAATGTTGGTTGGTATAGAAGAGGCTACCCCTTGCATTGGATTCATATCCATTGCCGTCGCCTATTGCCAAATGTTTAAATCCATGATCGCAGAATTAATTGTGTGAGTGATGTGTTCTCGTTTGTTCTCAAACTCAACTTTGTCCCGCGATTTCCAAATCCTCCAACCAAGAAACAAAGGAAACATAGACCGAGAGGCGAGAGCTCCCGTGTGTTGCATTTAAAACACTTCTAAGCAGATTAATAATGGCAGAGCTGTTCTGGTCTAGCTCAGTTTCTGCACCCTGCAATGCAAGCGACCATATTTCTCGTGCAACACGACACTGAATGAGCATATGATCAATATTTTCATCATAATCTCCACGGACTTTACATGTCGGTTCCAACTTGCATCCTCTTTGATTCAAATTGTATGCCACTGGAAGGCCATCATGGAGTAACTTCCACCAAAACATCTTAATCTTCGGTGGAATGTTTAACCTCCATATTTTCTTAATGCTTTCAAAGTCGAGACTTCTCCTGGTGGATCTTACAGTCGAGTCACTTTGCACCTCTTCAGCAAAGAAAAGAGAAGTCTTGTGTGTTACTTCAGTCCATAGTTGTGGCCGCTGGGTGGGAGGCAAATATGAACAATTTTGATAGTATTAATATAGAAAATAAAAGCTAATTTTTTGTCTATTTTATTATTTTACAGTAATTAAAATACTATAAATAAATGTTTTCACTTTTATTTTAAAAATACAAAAGGTACGAATAGATATTTTTAATTCTTATAAGAAGACTAGCTAATTCGCTCTTCAAAACACCTCTCTCGTTATTTAAAGTAGTACAGATCTGCTTCATCAGTGTTTTTGATCATGAATCTGATATCAATACCAAGCTTTTCTAACTCTTTCATATTCAACGTAAGATTAAGAAAATAGTAGATCATAGTGAATCATCAACTTAGCTACCATCTGCTTGAAAGCAACCTGATCATAGTTTTGTGCTTGTAATCTAGCATCAACTGTGACGATCATGTTGTGGACATTAGACACATTACCATTACATGGAACCTGACTCCATATATTATAATGGCTTCTCAAACACCATGTTCCATGCATTTTACAGTTCCATGCATACTCAAGCTTTCGATGTTTTACATATTCATATTGTTTTAAATCGCTCAAATCAGAAGTTGGCTCCTTCTACAATTTACAGTTGCAAGCAGTTACATGTAGATCAATAACTTTTTTAAAATAACAACTTAAATTTAAAATTTAAATATTATTATTATTATAAATATATGTATATATGTGATATTTTGTAATTGATATCACCAACCGCTATTATCATTTATATTTATTAGAATTTTAAACGAAAAATAGCCTAAAACCCAAAATTCTTTTATCACTATATAAATCTTACAGTACATGTATTAAATCGAATATTAATCTCTATGAAAACTATTTTTCTATAAAATTATAA
Organism: Brassica napus; assembly: GCF_020379485.1. Classification (NCBI taxonomy): domain Eukaryota; kingdom Viridiplantae; phylum Streptophyta; class Magnoliopsida; order Brassicales; family Brassicaceae; genus Brassica; species Brassica napus. The sequence continues at coordinate 12,030,068 of NC_063442.1, read as the reverse complement.
CTTTTACATAAACATACAAACTAAAAAAAATTGTGTAATTGTTATTGTTAATAATATTAACTTAGTATTGTTAATTTATTATCAAATGATGCTGCATATTCTATTCAACTACTCATAAGTATCTCATAAAACACTCGTCTCTAAACGATGCGCCAGCCGAATGAATCACTTAATAATTTGCAACCATCGACATCTGCAAAATGTATCAGCTTCTTTCTGCATGTTTCTTGCTTTCCATACCATTAGAAATGTTAAATGGATGAATTTGAGTTCTTCCATAAATCCTAAGGAGCTTCCTGATCTTTCAACTGCAACTAATTTCAAGGAACTGAATCTTAGGTGTTGCTCAATTTTGCGCAATGTCCCATCATCTATTGGTAATTCAAAAAACCTCAAGAGTTTGTATCTCGACAACTGCTGAAGTCTTATCCATTGTTTTTACTCGTGCTCAAAATTAGTGGAGCTATTAATCTCCAGGTTTTGGATCTTAACTCGTGCTCAAAATTAGTGGAGCTTCCTTCTTTTATTAGAAATGTTACTAATCTGTGACTATGGGATCTTAGTTTTTGGTCAAGCCTGGTGAAGCTCCCCTTTTATAATGGGAATGCTATTAATGTCAGAAGATTTTACCGAATTATTATAGATACATTCCTCTACTGGAATTAAGTTGGTCAAGTCTAGGCTTTGAGTGTAGCCAGATGTGACTCATTCGAGTTCCCTTCTTCTATTGGGAATAACTACTAATATTCAGAGATTTGATCTCGCAAGTTGTAAAATGCTCAACTATTGCGGAGGTTCCCTTTGTTTTGGGAATGTCACCAATCCCGATCTCTATTGTTGATCCTAATAAGGAATGTGCAGATGGGAGATAGTAGAGAGAGTATGAGAAAGTCAGGAATTTATCAAGTCTAAAACAAGCTGCCACGCTCACCATTTCATCATATTTTTTTGGTAGCTAAAAAAAGTTCTAATATCCCCAACAAACTAGCGCTAAAATAATTCTTTAAAAAGAAAATCAAACGACTCTGGAAACTTGTTGGATCCTTCTTCTGCTCAGAGCTCGTCCTGTAAGTAAAATCATAATCACAAAGTAAGTCAGTCACACAGCTTCAGCTAAAATCTAAATAAACACTTCTGTATATATTCTTGGTTGTGGACACATACATGGGCGGCATCATCCTTGTCTGAGGAGGTTTCTACCTTGGTTTCCTCAGTTTTTGAATCAGTGTCGGATTCATCTCCTTCATGGTCATCGTCCTCTTGTTCATCCTCAGCCTGCACAAATAAGTGAATTTATATCATATCACTTAATGTGAAATATAAAGAGAAATCATTGTGAAACCCGAGAGATTCTTACGTCAGAATCAGCAGTGGGAGCATCCTTTGATTCCTGGTAAAAAAAATAAACATACAAGTTGGTGATAACTCTCATGTTTATTATGATATTGTTTATTTGGAACTACAGATTGGCTAGTTTGGGTGGAGAAAGTTTACCTCTTCCTCTCTCTTCTTCTCAGCTTCGTCGAATGCTGCTTTCTCAGCCTGTAACACCAAATTGGATTTAGCTCTATGAGATCATCAACCACACAAACAAAACCTCCTTTTACAGAAAGAAACACAAAAGAGTTCAGGATTAACATACATCCTTGAGCTTTCCCCAGGTTTCCTCAGCCATCTGCTTAGCGTACTCCGGGTCGTCGCAGACCAAGACATTGTCGAACAATGATCCAGATTTCACCTAAATAATTACGGATGTGTTTAGTCACTAAAATATACCATCACGAAAGACAAAATATATATTTTCTTTGAGATAAGATATTGCTATTACCTGCCACAACTCCACTCCAACATACTTCAATTTGGGGAAGACATAGAGTTCTGGGTCATCCTTGAAGTCTGCATGAAATTGAGATGCTAAGACTTCAGTTGAATATAAAATATGGATTCCTAAATGACTCAAGTTCGTGTAAGATTATAATTCATTAAAAGAATTGAACAACGATCTCAAAGCCATGGGATTACAAATAAACTAGGATAAGACCCGCGCCTTGCGCGGGATTAAGTTATTATTTTTATTATATTTTGGAGAATGAAACAATAGTTTGGCTTCATTTAGATTAGGGGTGTTCAATCCGGATATCGGATTAGTTTCGGTTCGGTTCGGTTTTTTTCGGTATTTCGGTTAGTAAAATATAATTACTATTCTAAATCCATATTTGTTTTGACTTTAGTCTTTCACATACTTTTGAAAGATTTCAGCTGGACGACTAAATTGATCAGCCAATCTTGTTGCTTTAAATCATTAGTATTTATATATATATATATATATATATATATATATATATATATATATATATATATTATTTAGTTTGAATATTTATTAAATAAAAATTCATATGTGCTATATTTTATGATCATTTGTAACTTATTATAACAAAAAAAATAATCTATTGATCACAAAATTTTCAGAGTGGGAATCTTCAAATTTCTAATAATATATAGACGTTTTGAAAAATTCAAAATATAACATATAAGAAAAAATATAAATGTTTTTATTATTTATTTAATGTAATTTTTAATATCTTTCAATAATATAAAATTAAAAAAAGAACTAAGATACCAAAATTGTTATCAAATATTTATTATTCATAATAATTAATTTTCATATATACGTTAATCATATTAGGTAATTTCGTAACTTCTAATTAAGGAAAGTGCAAAAAAAAATTTGGTAGATTATTTATCAATTCGATAGTTAGTTTAATAAAAAATATAATGTAAGTTAAGATGAACCAACCTATTTTTCTAAGAATAGTATATTTTATATAGTCCTTTATTAAATAAGAATTTATAATCATACAGTTCTATGATCATTCATATCGTTTTATAACTGAATATTTAAATCATCGATAACAAAATTTTCAATGTGAAATCTTTAATAAGTTTATAATTTATAAATGTTTTTGAAAATTCATTGAAAGTTTTAATATTAAAATATTTATGTAATCTTATGGTATATAGTTTAATCTATATATATATATATGTTTTATTATTAAATGATATTTTTTACTCATATGGTTTTAAAATCATGTGTATCTTCTTATAATATTAAATAAAAGTTCATATTAATACAATTTTATGATCATTTATAACTTATTATGACAAAAAATAATCTATTGATCACAAAATTTTCTGAGTGAGGATCTTCAAATTTCTAATAATTTATAGACGTTTTGAAAAATTCAAAATATAACATATAAGAAAAAAATATAAATGTTTTTATTATATATTTAATGTGATTTTTTAATATCTTTTAATAATATAAAATTTAAAAAAAATAACTAAGATACACAAAATTGTTATCAAATATTTATTATTCATAATAATTAATTTTCACATATATGTTAATCATGTTAGGTAATTTCGTAGCTTTTATTTAAGGAAAGTGCAAAACATTTTTTGGTACATTATTTATCAATTCGATAGTTAGTTTAATAAAAAGTGTAATATAAGTTAAGATAGATCAACCTATTTTTCTAAGAATAGTATATTTTATATAGTTATTTATTAAATAAGAATTTATAATCATACGGTTCTATGATCATTCATATCGTTTTATAAAAAAATATTTAAATCATCGATAACAAAATTTTCAATATGAAATCTTTAATAAGTTTATAATTTATAAATGTTCTTGAAAATTCATTGAAAGTTTTAATATTAAAATATTTATGTTATCTTATGGTATATAGTGTTTAATCTATATATATATTTATTTTTTTATTAAATGATATTTTTTACTCATATGGTTTTAAAATCATGTGTATCTTCTTATAATAAAAATGTTAAACCATTGATCATTAATTTTTAACATAATAATTTTAATAGTTTTAGTCATTTATTGTCGTTTTAAAAAATTCAAAATATAACATATACGAAAAAATCTAAATTTTACTTTTATAGCTAATTTGATTGTTTAATTTATTTTAAAAATATAAAATTAAACAAAAAATGATGGAGGAGATATAAATTGTTATCAAATCTTTATTATTAAAATCATTTATTGTCATATATATATTAGTCATTTATGGTAATTCCGTAGGTTTTATTTAAGGAAAGAAAATATCATATCATATTATTATATCATATAGTTTGACCAACTTATGTATCTAACAACATATAAAAATCGAATGTGGACCTACTTATTTTTCAATTGAATGTAATTGACTACCTAATTGAGTGCCACCTATGCATTGGGGTCTCTTTTAATTAATACAAAATTGAGGTTACATCTTTTCAAATGTTCCTCAATTAATATATAAGGGATTTTATTGCATAAAATTGTGATTATAAACTGTTGCAGAGAGAATATTACCAGGGTTGTCAATCATTGGAGCCTTCCATTTTCCCTTGTAGTTAGGGTTCTTAATTTTCTACAGAACAATATCACAACAGTGAGAAGAGAGTGCATAGTTTATATACAATCTTATATACGCTAGCTACTTGATTGCAAAACCAACAAACCTTGGGCTTCCATTCACCGTTGTACTCGGGGTTGGGAATGGTAGGGGCAGTCCACTCACCATCTTCCTCATCATCCCAATCCTCAGGCTAAAACAAACATACGATCCAGAATCAAAACGAGAAAATGATCTAGACTAGTTATACACTTCAAATGCTAGAAAAACATTAACAAACCTTCTTTGCATCAGCGTCTGGGATCTCCTTTGGGATGTCATCGTATCCAGCTGGCTTTGTGTCTTCAGGATCAGGAATGTACTCTTTGTCATCCCAGTCCTCAGGCTACAGTAAAACAGAGACTCAGATTAATGAGAACTTGTTATCACACACGTAGAAGAGAGATATAACTTTACCTTCTTGGCGCTAGGATCCTTAATCTTCTTGGCTGGGAGGAGATCCCAGTCAGAGTAGAGGCTACCAGTTTGCTTCTCAACGTTATCAATAAGAATACTGTAAGTAGCATCCGGGCGGAGGATGAACGTGTAGACATGCGTGAGCTGATCAGTCTCACATGGAACCTCCTTCTTGATCAGATGGTTTGTTCCATTGTAGGTAAGGATAGCATGCACTTTCTTAGTGTCGTAGCCACAGATATCAGGACCAAACATGATGCTGTAAGGAGTGTCTCCACCGAATTTCTTCTGGTCAACATCACCACTGAGAAGCTTCATGTATCCACCGCCACAGTCAAGCTTCTGCTCGTGCTTGACGGAGAATTGGAAGACAAGGGTCTTGTCCTTGTTGCTGAACTCAGGGAACTCAGCTGATATGGCGTAGAATCTGTAGTCCTCGCTAGTCTGGATACCTGCAAGAGAGTGATCAACGCTTAACATGAGGTTTATGAATGAACATGAAGAGATCCAATGAATCATCAATCAACAATACCTTTGTCGTTAGCGTCACCAGACCAGTTGCCAGCAGTGTGGCTCCATTCCCCAGCAGTGTTGTCATCTTTCTTCCAGTCAGATTTTACCCATCTCTTCTCCCATCCATCTTTACAAACATAGATAACAAAAAGATTATCAGTCTAAATCATATCGAATACATATAAGCAATCACAAACTACTATCGAAATCGTATTTTCCCACACGCCTTCCTAGATCAACGATCATAATCGCGAAATCAAAGGATCAACGTTAAAATTCATAGATCTACCACAAACATTTCGAAAAAGTTCGATCGATTCAACACGTAATGAGCTAAACCGGATCAACGTGAAATCATCTGATCAAAACGAATAGACGTGGCGATCGCAAAACATCGATTGAAACTTTACAAATAACAGATAGAAGTTATATAGAGAAATGTAGCTACCTTCGAATTTTTCCTCGAAGATAACACTAGCAGAGGCGATCGCGACGAGGCCGATAAGAATCAGAGAGATGAAGTTGGGGTTTAGTTTCGCCATCGCTGGAAACTCAGATCGCACCTTCCTCGAAAACAGTAAGATGCTACAAGCCTACAGGAAGATGCTCTATATACCCAGAGAGAAGCCGCAAGTGAAGTAGCGCTCTCGTGGCTTACTGACGTTGCAAATTTCGAGACGTTCACCAATGAATGAATTACACGTCATATCTAGTTGTCATTGGTAGGACGTGGCCTCAGCTCATTGGATAAAACTACGAATTTGGAGTCGATTTTTAATCGTACAGAGTTTACACGTGGAAAAATGTAAGTACACGGTGCATCTCGTGTGATTTAAAGGAGGTTTCAATAACAGTGTACTCCGTTGGATTTTGGTAGATGCTATTGTAACCGTCAGATTCGACCTAATTTTATCCAAAAATCTTTTGTACAAGTAGTTGTTGCAATTTTCTATTTCTGTCCTATACAAAATAGACCTGTACAAAATTTATTAATACTAATTGCCAAAGAAAAATAACTATAGATGTACGATAAATAAATATTTTCCCTGAAATTAGATATTAAGATATTAATAACATTAAATGACTAAAATCTAATGAAGTAATATTTTTTTTTTCATTTTAAGCTCTCGGCATCTCATATTAAAAATTAAAACGGTTAAAATTGATGATACTATTCAATAAATAATTAGATTTATTACTATATTATTAACCATAAATAAAAAAATAATTTTATTGATATGATAATTATTTTTATCTAAAAATAATTTATACTGTGTTATGAAGAAATTATTTTACATAATGAAATTGTAAATTTTTAAGAAGAAAGATAAATTCATATATATTTTTGGATATAACTATGTACACTAAAGTTTTTCCAAGTTTCTTAAAAATTATTTCACAACATAATATTTAATTGTTTTAAAAAAAGATGAATCCCTATATATATTCACAATAATATTTAATTGTATTTAATATTTTATTTTATTTAAAACTATTAATAATATTCTACAGTTTGTTTTTTAAAATGTGTGTATAAATCTAAAAAGACAAATAAAATGAAACATATCTAAAACAAATCAATGCTAAATCCCCAAAAATGATATTATTTTAACAGCATTGATTTATCAACCAGTGGTATACATATATCCTTAAACCGAAATAAACAAAATTAATTTTATGCGAAACCGGGATCAGGTCTCATTAGCTAACCGTCGTCACATCCACATCGCTTTGAATAGTCTTTCCCTCTGCCACACTCGAACGTTTTGTTCTTTAAGCAGAAAAAATTGGGGGAAATCTGGAATCGAGAACTCTTCATGGACTTCCGCAGTAGAAGGGTTCAATTTCTTCTCTTCGCTATAGGAATCGTCGCTCTCAGTATCACAGGTGCTTTCTTCTTCATCCTCAAACTTACTGTTGTTTTTTTTGGGATGTTCATGTTAAATCAATGTATTTATAGTGTAAATCTATCTCTTTTTTCATCAATTTGTTCCTGTAAGTGCTAAATCCCGATCTGGGCTCTATTAGTTTGTACTGAAGTTTTGACATTTTGAAGATCTGGTTTTAGAAAAAGTAATTTTATTTCTTTGTCTGATATATTAGATTTGGCGTATGAACTGCATAGCTAAGTGTGTTCTGTAGTTATTATTATTATTTTTTATACACGATGGTTGTTAATATATATACTTTGGTTTAAACTTGGTTATATGAGTTGTTGGGATGTCTGAAACATCTGTTGTGTTAGCTCAGTGTGTTGTGTAATTATTGTTTGAATCTTCAAATTTCACAACTCCCTTTCCCTCATCTAGCTGCTTAATCCTCGGAACCATATAGTTTTTCATATATACTATGGTTTAAAATTAGTTATATGAGGTCTTGGGATGTCTGAATCATCTGTGGTGTTATATATATTTTTTATATATGTTAAACAGCGGAAAAATGTCGGGAACTTGTTGGAGAAGAAGCTGCGTCAAAGAGTGGACAGTTTACATTCCTGAACTGCTTTGACATGAGTTCAGGAACCGTAGCCTGTGCGGTCAAAGAAGGCGTGAAACTGTATTTCTACAGCATAAGATCTATTCACGTCGAGAAAGCCCGGAACGTCGCCATCGAGAAAGCCTTGCACGAGGCGTTGGTAAAAGGCATGGCCGCGAACGAAGCAGCCAAAGACGCGCAGAACGCGGGAGCGAAAGCGGCTAAAATGGCGACACGGCAAGCGAAACGGATCATAGGACCGATCGTAGCAGCCGGGTGGGATTTCTTCGAGGCGCTTTACTTTGGAGGGACGTTGACCGAAGGGTTCTTGCGTGGTTCGGGAACTTTGGTCGGTGCTTATTCGGGAGGGTATGTGGGAGAGCAGAGGTTTGGGAGGTTCGGTTATCTTGTGGGAAGTCACTTGGGGAATTGGATCGGTGCAAGGGTTGGACTGATGGTTTATGATGTTGTGAATGGGGTGAATTTCTTCTTTGAGGCTTATCAATCTGGAGAAAGTTATGAGGATCAGTCGACTTATAAAACTGAGGAGAATCAGTCTACATATGAAACTTCTGAGGAGGATCAATCTACATATGAAACTTCTGAGGATCAGTCTACATATGAAACTTCTGAGGAGGATCAGGGTTCGTATGAAACTTCTGAGGATCAGTCTACGTATGAAACTCCAAGTTACGAGCTGTAGAAGCTTCCTGGATTGACCATGGCCTAGGAAGCTTTTGAAGATTAATAGAATTGCTCTAGAAGATTCTGGAGTGTTTGTTTGTGATACGTTTGACATAGTTGTATAGACTAAAAGAGTTCCAACATTGCTTATGTACGAAATATTTAAAGTTACAATTTGTTCCTGTTTGACTCGATTTTCCTCTCAGTCATGTCTTGTTTTAAACCCGTTTATAGGTAGCAAAATGTTGTTTGTGGGAGGCAGGAGAAATGCAGATCATCTGCTGTTGCAGGAGAACTGCACTTAAATCATCCCTTCACCATTTTCTGTTTTTGAAATTTATTTGGCAGGAGAACTACAATCAGTTCAGAATTTTTTGTCATTTTCTGAGAAAAAACAGATCCCCCATATACAGTTCTGTCCATTATTTGGTGATGTTTTCCCACTTTTTTTTTGACCAATAAATGATTTTATTACAAATTATTAATATATTTAATAATCTTCTATAATCTTTTATATTTAATACTAACCATATTTAAACTACAATATTATACATTTACATAATTAAAAATTCACATATCATATAAAAAGAGAGATAAATAGACAATGAGATTTTTTAATGGAAAATAGAAATATTTGGTTAATTACTAATATTTTCATTTTTTAATTTTAAAATTTTAGTAACATAACTTTAGTGAAATTTATTGTTATTTACGTATTGTATTTGTATATTATGTATATTATTGTTATTTTATTATTTAAATATATAATATATTTTTAAATTGCTTTTATCATTATAAATTGTAATTAATGTTTTCAAAATCGGATCGGAGACGGTAGATCAAACTGGCCAGACCGTGACTCATTTTTTGACTTGTTTCTGATTGTGTTAAAAACCGGATTTGAGTTATACCGGTAAATCCAAATCAAAAACCGGTCAAACATGCTAAAATCGTGATATGATTCGATATTAAAAACTGGTTTTTAATTAAGTTAAAAATTTTAATTTTATAAAAGTTATAAAAATTTCATACGTTTTCTAATAACCATTTAAATAAATTGAGTTTGTCATATTTTATATCATTTTAATTTATTTTGATATTATTTTAGATTCTAACAATGATAAAATTGCATGAGAATAATTTTGTAGCTGTACTTATATATATAATTAATTAATTTAATATAAAATTTCAATTTAAAATCTGGTTGGACTAGTCCAACCGTTGATCTAGGGGTGGGCACTTTACCCGATACCCGAAGCCGCACCCGAACCCGATCCAAAAAACCCGAACCGAAATCCGAACCGAAGTAGCAAAATACCCGAACGGATATTAAGTTAGAAGAGATTGGATATCCGAACCCGAACGGGTAATATCCGAACCCGAATGGATATCCGAAGATAACCGAACATATGTATACTTACCCTTATATATCTAGTTTACATCTCTTATTTTATTTAAAATATTTATATTAATGTTACACATACTTTAAGATCATATAGTATATCTATAATTATGGAGAAAATAATTTGATATTCATTTAAAATGTATATCAAAATTTTTGTTTTATGTATTAACAAAAGGTACATCCAAAGTTTAAAAACAATAGCCAAATTAATATCTATTTGTTTTTAAGATATTATCTCCAAATCTATTAATCATTCAATCTATAAAAAATAAAAATAAATCAATTAAGTGAAATCTATATTTTTAAATACAAGAAACTTAAAAGTGAAAATTTTATTTTTTTCTTTTAAAATCTAAATATCCGAAACCCGATCCGAAATAACCGAACCCGAACTAAAAATACCCGAACCCGACCCGAAGTACAAAAATACCCGAACGGGTTCTATATCCCTATACCGAAATATCCGAAAATCCGAAATACCCGATCCGAACCCGAACGGGTATCCGAACGCCCACCCCTACGTTGATCTGCTTGATCTGCATTTCTCCCACATGTTCTGCTTGATCTGCATTTCTCTCACATGTTCTGCTTGATCTGCTCTTGATCTGCTTGATCTGCACCGCTTGAACTGTTTTTACCATTCGAACCCTGAAAATGTTGTATGTTTTCTTTGGTGGTAGAAAATTTTATTATTTAATTAGTAATTTTTCAGCGATTTAAAGTTGCGAAATGGACTTGTGAGTGTGACTGATTGTAAGTTGCTGCGACGTGCAAACGAACATGCCCATATAGTGAGATAGCAAACAATTTCACAACAAATCTGTTTTTTTTTTCAACAAATCTAATCTTCTTCATATTCTTCTTTCTCACGTTCGCCCTATATGATCTTATACTCTCTTCCATTTATCATAATCAAGTAAATCTCTTGTTCAAAAAGGCGGCCATCGGAGGTTGACCGCGGCGACTATGTCCAACTCGGTGTAGTTAGGTATTGATCCGTGTTGATCCGCTTAAGACCGTTTAATTCCTGCGTTGCCTAATTTCCACCTAAACTTTTAAAGTTTTTTTTTTCCGTCCGTGTAAAGTTAAAATATGATTAATTATTTTTTACTCATTATTAATATATTTTGTGTAATTATTCATTACTAAATAATTATAATTAATTATCAAACCCAAAACAAACACATATTACATCATTAAGAAATTTTTTCGTACCAAACATATCATAATCTAAATGTTTGATGACTCAAAAAAAGCTGTTTAAAAATATATATAAAAAATTATATAATTATGTATAAGAACATATGTCATCATGTTTAAAATTAGCTAAATATATTATAAATATATTAAATTTTATTTAAAACTAAATCCCGTATAATTTTTAAATACTTTCCGATTTTTTGGTAACTCGTTAGGTCCGGAGTCATCTCCGACTAGCACCCAGCGCATTTCAATATGGGGGGTAAATCCAACTCTCAAGTCTTATCAGACTCGAGACTTCAATTTTGAAATATTTATAAGACAACAAATTGGACTTGGGCCTTAGTTAGATTGGGCCGAGTTCAAGTCGAGTTGGGTTTATAACAGAACTAAACCGGTCAATTAGCGGATCAGACCGGATTTAGTTTGTTTCTTGAGGCAAAGGAAACCCCGAAACTTTTTTTTATTAGTGAGGTAAAATAACAAAATCAAAGCTTTCAGATCTTGAACAAGAACCTAATCTCTCTCTCTCTCTCTCGCGCTTGCTACGGAAAAGATGACTGTAAGTCCGACAAATCTCAAAATCTTCAATGTTCCTTACTGTATATGCTTCTGATTCTGTGGGGGGTTTTAATCCAGTTTACTATTCCGATTGATAACGGAGATGCCTTGAAGAACGCAGAAGCTGATTCACAAAGAACTCTGTAAAAATCCTCTCTCTTTCCCTTTCTCTCTCTCTATCTATTCTCGATTCAGTATTATGGTTTATGTTTGGAGTGTTTGGTTAGGTACCCGTATGTGACTGGGACATCGATTGTGGCAATCAAGTACAAAGATGGGGTTCTAATGGCTTCCGACATGGGAGGTCTGTTTCTTTTCCCTTAGTTTCAGCTAAAAAAGTAATTGAAGATTTCTCTTGTCTCTCTGTTGGGTTTCTTTTTATTAGTTTAAAGGTATCTCTTTCCGGCTAGGGATCATGTGTTCTTGATAGATAAGCTTGAATAAACTTGTTTTCATACTCTTTTGTATAACAGTCAGTACTCAGGATGTTATAGTGGCAAGCTTTTTGGATATTTGATTTCTCGTAAATTCTCTCTCTTTAGTTGCATTTTTTTTTTTGAGAGCACGCTTTGTAATTTTTGTTAGCTGTTACTGTGCACTTTCGATTGAGTTAGGGAGTTAAGAGTTCTAACAACGTTATGCATAAAAGATGTTGTTTCTGGCTATTTGAGTCTGCTTTGTATTTGACATTAGTTTAACCTTCTATGTGTGTTTGTTTGGCTACAGTTCTAATGGCTTCTTCTCTTTGTAAGTTTAAAGGTTTTATGGTGGATAATGAATGTGCAGGTTCATATGGATCCACGTTAAGATACAAGAACATTGAGAGAGTGAAGGCTATTGGCAAGCATTCTCTTCTCGGTGCCAGCGGAGAAATCAGCGACTTTCAGGAGATTCTTCGTTATCTTGATGAGCTCGTGTAAGAATGATTCCAACTTCTTCTTTTTTTCTCTTAAATCTTTCAACTTTTTATATCTGACGAAGCCCTTGCTTGCTTTTTTACATATAGGTTGAATGATAACATGTGGGATGATGGTAACTCTTTGGGACCAAAAGAGGTTCACAACTATCTGACTCGTGTCATGTACAACCGCCGCAACAAGTTTAACCCTCTCTGGAACACTCTCGTCCTTGGTGGCGTCAAAAATGGGGAAATCTACCTCGGCATGGTAACGTCTCAAGAGACTCGACATTCGCTCTATGCCAAGTCTTTCTTATTGATTTGGATCTGTTTGATTCTCTCTTTCTAGGTGTCAATGATTGGTGTTAGTTTCGAGGACAATCATGTTGCCACTGGATTTGGGAACCACCTAGCTAGGCCAATCCTTCGTGATGAGTGGCGTGCGGACCTGAGCTTCGAAGATGGTGTCAAGCTCCTTGAGAAATGTATGCGTGTGCTTCTTTACCGTGACAGATCTGCTATTAACAAGCTTCAGGTTTGTTTGTCATTAATTTCAAGAACGATTTGAAGCTCTTCGTTTGGAAACGTAATAAATGGAAAATGTGTGTTTGAAACTTTGCGCAGATAGCGAAGATCACGGAGGAAGGGGTGACTGTCTCTCAGCCCTACTCATTGAAGACGTTTTGGGAGTTCCAGGCTTTCCACAACCCAACTGCTGGTGCTCAAGGCTCTTGGTAAGAAAGCCTTATCAATCTTGAGACCAAGCTCTGCCTATTTATTTTATTTCATGTGATGTTGTTAAAATACTCTCTACTGTAGTGGATTTCCTGGTGGTTATCTCAATGAAATTTTCTGAAGACATTTGGACAGTTGCATCTCTTAAATACTACGTATTCTATAAGCTTTATGTCATACGAGGATGCCATCATATATACATAAGAGTAACAGTTGCCCTGTCATTACTGACTTGAGTCAGTACAGAATAAACCATAACTAGTGATAAAAATGATAGTATTATCAAAGTGAGATATTTAGATCGGATTTCTGTTTTAAGTCCCAAAAACATATTTTTGATAGGTAAAATTACTTCTTGAAATATTCTGCTTCTAAATATCTTGCAGCGCCTAGAACCTAAAACTAGGGTTGTCAGTTGAGTATGATCTTAAAAAATCAAAATCAGACATATCTTATCTCGATAAATCGGAACTGAAACACCTAAATGCAAGTATGAAAGAGCTACAACGATCTTTATGGTGATATGCATACAAACTTCTTAACTATCACCGGAAATACTCGAAAATGCTTTTATTTTCATTGAAATTGTTGGAGAGGGATTGAATATAAACATTCGGTCCAATTGTTAGAAAAACCTGTGCATATAATCATATTTCCACCTAATGGAGATAAAACGTGCATTACAATTGTCCTACAAATCAGGAACAGGAAAAGGAAGCAGATCACCACTTAATTATTTGCAAATAATATGAGATTAAAATGAGAATACCAAACCACCACGGGTTGGTGGGCTAGTGGTCTGAGGTAGTTAACACACCAATACGGACCCGGGTTTGAATACCCTCTGTGGCCACGGAATACTTTACGCCCTCCCTAAGTTTAAAGTTATCGCGGCGTTGGTACAGCCGTACCGGGTCCTTGGGTAATGGGTATTAGTGTCGGCTGGTTCCGGGCCAGGGGGATTAGATGGTTGGCAATCGGAAAACACGTGCAGATTACGGATTTTTGGGCAAACGGAAACCACGTGCGGATTACGGGTCACCTTTGAACCTCCTGTTAAAGAAAAAAAAATGAGAATACCATAACATAGAAATAGAAGACGTAGTGTTCATAACGTGGATGTTGCTCTCTCACACGTGAAGGGTCTTCTTGCCACCGCTAAAACCGGTCTCAAACAACTTTAGATAAATTCTGCAACATGAATACCATGTCAGGAATTAGATCGGTTTAGTATAATAACAAATCAGCATAATATAACTAGATCGTAGATCTGACCTCTATAAATGGGATAATGATCTTTTCTTTAAAACACCCTTCAAAACATATCTGACCTCTATAAATGGGATAATGATCTTTTCTTTAAAACACCCTTCAAAACATAAGTATATGATTTCAGGATTAGAAATCTTCAGAAAGAAAGGGCCTATACATCGAGATTGACAACATGCACAGAACGGTCGAGAACAGTGGTCGTTAGGAACCACTTCAAATTTGCAGTACCGACGGTATTTTATCATGCGTCTTGGCATGAGAAAAGAGAAATCTCCAAGAACACACTGGACATGCAATGTGACCCCAGAGTGAGAGCAAGTGTAGAACCAGTCTTTCGGATTTGTTTCACCCTCACAAATATCACACCAGTATTTACCATTTGGATCTTCGCCATAACATTGTATGAATACAGGCTTGATTCTTTATTGATACGTATGAGTACAGTATTTATACATAATACAGAAGTCATTAGGTATTAACTAATTACAATAATGACCCTAATCATATATCTCCTATACACCCCCTCAAGATGGAGGTACTAGAGTGACTCCAATCTTGTTCATGAGTTCCAGGAAGCGCAGTCGCGGAAGTGGCTTGGTGAGCGCATCAGCCAGTTGGTCTTTAGTCGAGAGATGAGTGACCCGAAGAGTGCCAGCTTGCACATTGTCACGAACAAAGTGATAGTCGAGAGCTATATGTTTCATTTTGGAATGAAAAACTGGATTAGCAGCTAGGTATGTGGCCCCGATGTTATCACAATATATGACAGGCATTTCCGCAAGCGGGATATGGAGATCAGTGAGGAGGGAACAGACCCATCGAAGTTCAGAGGCTGCATTGGCAACAGCTCGATATTCGGCTTCAGTCGAGGAGCGAGCCACCCCCTGCTGTTTCTTTGAGCTCCAAGAGATCGGGTTGCTCCCTAAGTAGACAATGTAGGCATTCGTGGAGCAGTAATCATCAGCGTCTCCTGCCCAGTCGGCATCTGAGTATGCGTGAAGCTTTAGCGGTGTGTCGGAGCGAAGCAGGATCCCATACGATGCAGTACCAGCGAGATAACGGAGTATTCGTTTCGCTGCTTGCCAATGGAGATCTGTGGGACTTTGTAGAAACTGGGAGAGACGGTTGACTGGAAATGCAATGTCTAGTCGGGTGAAGGAAAGATACTGTAGGCTACCCAGTACTGCTCTGTATTCGCGAGGATTCTCCATCGGTGTTCCGGACTTGAGAGACAGCTTGGGCATCGGTGCCATGGGCGTAGAGACTGGGCGCACAGAGAGCATGTTTGTACGCGTTAGAAGGTCTAGGACATACTTCTTCTGCATCAGATGTAAGCCTTTTGACGTCCTATTAACTTCAATACCCAGAAAGTAGCTTAAGTCACCGAGGTCCTTTAGTGAAAACCGAGAAGATATGGCCTGTATAAACCCATCGATGAGCTTTGTGTTGTTGCGGGTGATCACCATATCGTCGACATACACCAGAACATAGATGATATCAGGTCCTCGGTGATAGGTGAAGAGGGAGGTGTCAGCAGTAGAGTTCAGGAATCCTTGGGTCATGAGGTATGAGCGAAGTTCTTGATACCACGCTCGTGGTGCTTGTTTTAAGCCGTATAGCGCTTTCTTCAAGCGACAAACATAATGAGGGCGATCTTGATCGACGAAGCCAGGTGGTTGGGTAACATAAACTTCCTCGTCTAAGGTTCCTTGTAAGAAAGCGTTGTTCACATCAATTTGCCGAAGAGGCCAGCCCTTGGTAACTGCGAGATGGAGAACAGTTCGCACCGTCGTGGACTTTATGACCGGGCTAAACGTCTCCGTGAAATCATGACCATGCTGTTGGTGAAAGCCTTTGGCAACAAGACGAGCTTTATACCTGTCAAGTTCACCATTAGCTTTATATTTCAGAGTAAAAACCCACTTACAGCCAATAATATTCTGAAACCGTTCTGGTGGAACTAGCTCAGACGTTCCATTACGCAGCTGAGCATTGATCTCATCGCACATAGCTTGTCTCCAGTTAGGGTCTTTGAGCGCTTCAGCCACAGTCTTAGGAATGGTAGGTTTGAGTTTAGGAACAGAGGCAGTGAAAGAGGTTTTGGTTTTGGGTTTGGATATGTTATTTTTGGCCCGGGTTTTCATAGGATGGATATTGTGTAGCGGAGGAGCTGGAGGCGCTGGTGCAGGTGAGGGCGTGGGTGATGGAATTTGTGAGGAGGCTGATGGAGAGGAGGTTTGGGTTTGGCGTAAGGTGGGAGAGGTAGGAGGAGAGGAGGTAGACGTGGTGACAGAGTCAGGTGGTTGTGGAGCTTGAGTTGCAGGTGGTGGCTGAAGCGTCGTAGGAGACAGAGGCGGAGCTGGTGAAGATGGAACTGGCGGACTTTGCTGGTGAGGAGCAGAGCACGGGGGTGGAGCTGGGAAGAGTGGCCGTACCGGTACCAATGTCGTTGCAGCAAACTCGGTAGGTTGATGCCGAGCTTCTTCTGATGTTGTCGCAGTCGCAGGAAACGCAAAGGGAAAGCGTTTTTCATTGAAGACAACGTGACGTGAAGTGTAGATACGACCCGTTGCTCTGTTCAGACAGAGATACGCGCTTTGCGTTAAGGAGTATCCAATGAACACACATGAGGCAGACCTTGGTTCCAGTTTGTGGCTAGTGTAAGGTCTCAGCCATGGAAAACATTCCGAACCAAAGACGCGAAGCTTCAAGTAGTTAGGTGTTTGTCCGAAGAGCAGCGCATAAGGCGAATCATTGCCTAGCACCGGTGTCACCATCCTGTTGATGAGATAGACTGCAGCAGTAAACGCATAACTCCAGTAAGTCTTTGGCATAGAGGCTTGACTTAACAATGTGAGGCCAGTCTCGACCACATGACGATGTTTGCGTTCAGAGATGCCATTCAGCTCAGGGGTGTGAGGTGGTGTGGTCAAGTGAGTAATGCCATGAGTCGCAAGGAACTGACGCAAGGCAATGAACTCACCGCCGTTATCGGAGTACAAAGTACCGATCTTGTGTTTAAATTTGTTCTCCACCAGAGCTTTGAACTTGATGAAAGTGTCGTGAACCTGAGACTTCAGCTTGAGTGGATACAGCCACGTATAGCGAGTGTACATGTCAACAATCACAAGATAGTACTTGAAGCCATCTACAGACACAATCGGAGAAGACCACACGTCCGTATACAGATACTCAAGAGGATAATTTGAGACAATGGTGTTGGAGTAAAACGGCAGCCTATGACTTTTATTGATAGAACAATCCGAACAACAGAAATCGTTTGAAGCAGACAACGAGACTGGTAAAGAAAATTTGGAAACAACAGACTTAAGAACTGATAGGGCCGGATGACCAAGCCGTGCATGCCAAGAGAGGAGGTCTGGTTTCTGAGAAGATGAAGCTAGCAACGACATTGGAGAGGAACGTAAAGGGAGAAGGATCTCTACACTCTTGAAAACCTTGAACCAGGTCACAGGATCAGCAGTATCCGATTTTGAAGAGCCAGTCGAGCCTGATGAGAAACCTCTCCCACGGAACTTCAAGTACGACAACAACAACGACAAGTCAAAATCAGGAGCAGCAGTATCCGATTAGCTTAGCGAAGAAATATAATAACGAAACATACCTTGGCGAGAGGCACCTGATTCATCGTCGTCCTCTGCATCTTCTTCATCAGCATTGCTCGCATCTGATTCATCTTCGTTTCGTTGGGAGAGTAGTGACTAGTCACCGTCCTATTTTTTAAGGTTTATTCCCAATTGGGAATACATTTGTTACTATTGTTTTTTATACTTGGCCAATCAGGCCTATTTTGTGGGCTTTATTCCACATGGGCCTGCCTTGTATATTCTTTTATGTTTTTAGTGCCTAATAACTACACATGCAGTGCATGTTTTATTTAATTACGACATTATTCCCTTTTAGATGGTCTCCGGTACAAGAGCTCGAAGATTGTCAAGTTTTAATTAGCATTTCAAACAAGCACAAGCAGATAATGCAATTCCTGATTCAGCTACAATTACTAAACATATAACCAACTGTAACTAGATGATTTTTTTTTTTAAACATGGAGCTTGACCTGAGATAATTATTTATATCCTTATACATGATTTTATTACTAAAAAGTCTAAAAGATTAGCTTAATCAATACTATGATTGTAAAGGGAGAAGGATCTCTACACTCTTGAGAAGAATCCTGAACCCTATCTCTTTTATTTTAGTGATTCAGCATGTTTTCTTCATCTGTTATCTCTGTGTTTTCTTGCTCCATGGCTGAGTAGTCAGCTTGCTTAGTCTAGGGTGTTAGGGTGTTAGATCTGTGAGCTTGACATAAATAAGTTATAAATCGATTGTCTTCATTCATTGTTGTTCTTAAGGCTTGCATCAAGTTAACCACTTAGTGCCTGATTCTAGGTTTAATCTATTCATCAAAAGTGTTATAGGTTGCTAGATCTGTTATGAATGAGCCTAGCATCCCTAATCAGCGAAAGTAGATATTAGGGTGTTTGGTGAACCTATCGGACTTGATCTCTATTGCTTGCTGTCGCATCTTGATCCAAACGAGAGTTTAGGTATCAAGATCGATCAGCATAGGGGGCAGTTCCACGACAGTGGGCTGTTCTACTTGAGTGATCCGAGTTCTAGACTTGCTCTTAATTAAACTTGAATAATTGTTTGGCTCACACTTGCTTAACACCCGACCAAACCACCCTAGGCTAGCATTTTAATCATCTGAAATCTTTAATTAATCTTTTTACTTGCTTGTTACGAAATCAACTTTAAAACCCCCATATTGTTTTAGCTTGATATTGATCCCATAAAGATAAAGTGTAATAGTTGGTCTCTGTGGATTCGATCCTAAAGTGCTACATCGACATACCATTCGATTGTGGTAGTGTGCACATTAGGTTATTTGGTGTGCGTATACACATTAGGAAGAGTCTAAGGCATGTTAGCCATGGAGCGTAGGAGGAGGCAGAGGACTGGCTCGAGTTACCAAAGCTCCCATTGAGCTGCAGCTGAGAACAAGTACGAGCACTGTGACCGTGAATGCCACATATCTGGCACTTGCCCTGGTAAGGTCGCGGCGTGTATCCTTGACTGTTGGAGTTGGGACGACGATTGTTCCAGTTGTTGTGGTGAGAACCACGAGCATTGGAACGACCATGTCCACGACTGGTGTTGTTGTTACCACGGAAACTAGCCGCATTAGCCGTCACAGGAGCAGGCGTGAGTGTCTCAGTCTTGGACGCGAGTTTCAGCTCATGCTGAATGAGCTTCTCATGGACCTCAGGTAACGAAGGAGAGACATCCCTGCCTTCTATTTGATCAATCACCGTCTTGTAATCCTCCGGAAGACCCTCAAGTAGGAACTCGATCTTGTCTTCATGATCAAGTGGCTTTGCAAGAAGCGCTAACTGATCGAAGCGGTTGGTGAGGCCCTGAACATACTCATCAATAGTTTTGGTCCCCTTGGTCCATTGCTTGAGTTGTTGTCGCAATTGAAGAATATGACCGCGGCTTGGCTTCGCGTACGTGGCGGCGAGAGTGTTCCAGACTTCCGCTGCGGTGGTGGTGGTGGAGAGAAGAGATTGCACAGACGCAGAGATGACGCCAAGCAAGGAACTGTAGATCAGTTGATCTTGTCGCTGCCACAGCACGTAATCGGTGTTGACGGTTATGACATCATCAACTGTAACCGTTTGTGGTGGGATCGCAAGAGATCCATCAACGTGGCCTGCCAAATCATAGCCACTAAGGAGGGAGAGAACTTGACGATTCCACATAATATAGTTTGTGGAAGTCAGTTTGGTGACATTAGCCATGTTGACATTCAGCAGCGTGCGGTTGTTGGAGACAGTAATGGTCTCGTGAGATCTAGCAGGAGATTCATTGGCCATGGCGGAAGAGATGAAGAAACAGAGGGTGAAGAAGAAGAAGAAAAAGTCGGGAGAGAGGAGAAAAGATTTAGGCGGCGAAAAAAATTTTTAGGTATCGTGATATGCTCTGATACCATGTATGAATACAGGCTTGATTCTTTATTGATACGTATGAGTACAGTATTTATACATAATACAGAAGTCATTAGGTATTAACTAATTACAATAATGACCCTAATCATATATCTCCTATAAACATAACGAAAGAGGAGGCTCATCGTCTTTATGCTTCACCACCCTTGGCAAATTAAAGCATCGAAATCCAACGCAAAGTCACAATCATCACAAGAGAGCATATGTTGTGACATCTCTCCCCTATGGTGGCATGCACGACACCTCGGAGACGCTTTCTTATCATTATAATATACAGCAGGGTGGTCATGGAACTCATATGATTCCAGTTCTGAAAACGTACCGCAACGTACATCTATACTGATTCGATATGCCTTGTACCTGAAACCGCTAAACATTGTTTTACAGGCGTAACACTCAAAAGCTTCGTAGGAATCCATGTTGGGAGCATATAGTTTGAACTGTATGTTGCGAAACGGAAGTCGTTTTTTCCTTGGAAGATTCGCGCATGTCTCGTGGAGGATGAAACCACATTGCTCACAGCTGTATACCGGATCAGAATAGACCGGAGAGACGCATGCTTCACATCTTGTTTTTTCATCACGAGTACTTGTACCATCACTCTCTAGTCGAAGAATATGATTTTCGTGGCTGAAATGCTTTATCAAGTTATTACCCACCACCTTGAAGGGAGGAATAACTTCTTCTTCTTCAGGGATCCCTTGTAGCTCGACTCCATCCCACACTCTGTGTTTTGTTGGGCATGACGAATGAACAACAAAATCAGGGCAAGTGGAGCAAGTATAACCTCCGCAGTACTGGTTAACACTTTGGTGACAGACTCCACATTTCAGATTCCCCCGGTACCCAATATGATCAGTGAGAGAGATGCGGTGATCGTGGCGGTTGATGTTTATGACGCGAGGCAAGTCGATGCAATCTCGATGAACTAAGAAACTGCACTGAATACATGAATAAGGACTTCGATCGCCTTGCATCCCACAAACATTACAAGTAAACGAGACTCGTCTTGCCAAGAGGGAGAGTGTATGCCTGTGGGTCTTGGTATGTTGGACAGTGAGTGGTGGAGGATTCCTCTTGCAGTCAATACATATGCTGAAGTTGCATTTGGAACAATGATAAAGCACATGCGCTGATTCTTCTCCACACAGAATACATGTCTTCTCAGCGTTTTCTGGAAGTGATTCAGATGTGAAGAAGTCAAGGATATGACTAGAATGAGACGAATGGTTTACCTCTCTTGACTGATTGACGCAGTCCAAGTGAAAAACATCTTTGCAAGTAAGGCATTCATAAGGATATCCTTCATCAATAAGAGACTTGCATATTTTACAAGGATCCATGAGCGGTGCTTCCTTTGTGCGGACGACCGAATGCTCATGGAACATCGGATGCTCAATAGCTGGAGGCGGCGGTGGTTTTTGTGCACAAGCCATATCTATGACAAAATGGCAAATGGCACAGCAATAACCACTTCTGATTAAACGTCCGCATAGATGACATCGTTTGTAACCTGTCTTGGCGTTGAAAGTTAGAGGATGTTCAGGGTGAGAAGGATGGTTGATTTCCGATGGCGACTCGCC
This sequence comes from Brassica napus, assembly GCF_020379485.1. Classification (NCBI taxonomy): domain Eukaryota; kingdom Viridiplantae; phylum Streptophyta; class Magnoliopsida; order Brassicales; family Brassicaceae; genus Brassica; species Brassica napus. The sequence goes on along the minus strand of NC_063442.1, from coordinate 12,007,836 downwards.
ACACTCCTTATGGAACCAACCACCAGGGCTAGCATTATTGTAACACCCAGAGTCATTGCAACGGTAGCCTCCGTAGATATGACCTCTTACACGGCAACCTTCGCAACGAGCATAAAGAAATCGAGTTGAAGGGTACAAAGGATGTTTGTGAATTGGTAGTTCAAGTGCTGATACCTCCATGGATTCGTTCGAATCAAAGGGGATTTTTTTTTATTTTTTTTTTTGGGTTTTTGGCTTTCTATCCATATTCGGATAAACTAACACCCGCCACTAAAAAAACGCCAAGACTATCAGATTTAAAATGATATCCAAAAAAAAAAACGCTAAACACACAAAACACAAAACACTAATGGCTTTGAAACTCTGCTCATCATCCTCCTCACCTTCACTTTTCTTCCAATCATCAAGGAGATCTTCTTCTTCTCCTCTTAATACAATTAGATCAAAACCCACGGCAAGATCATCTTCCTTTCCAGGATTCCGATGTGTCTCTCAGGCTCGTTTACCGTCATTCAAAGTGAGTGTTGCCGCGGAGAGCCCGACGTCGACGACGACAGAGGCGGATGACTGGGGGAAGGTTTCCGCGGTGCTATTCGACATGGACGGTGTGCTTTGCAACAGCGAGGATCTCTCGAGAAGAGCAGCAGTGGATGTCTTCACCGAGATGGGAGTTGAAGTCACTGTTGATGACTTCGTTCCTTTCATGGGGACAGGTAAAAAAAAAAAAAAAAGAAAAAGAGACTTTTTTTTTAAATGATTTTTTTAATGAATTGATTTGGGTTTTTTTGTTGCTATTACTCACAGGTGAAGCTAAGTTCTTAGGAGGTGTTGCTTCTGTTAAAGGAGTTCAAGGGTTTGATCCTGATGCAGCTAAAAAGCGCTTCTTTGAGATTTATCTCGACAAGGTAAAAATGATCAAGAGAAATGTGACTAAAACCTCAAGCTTTTGTTTGTTATGTGATTCTTGTTTTCTTTTTCTATGGATTATATATAGTATGCGAAGCCAGAGTCTGGAATTGGATTTCCAGGAGCACTAGAGCTTGTTACTGAGGTGAGGAATCAATCACTATTTGCAAATTATTTGTTTTAGGCTCTCTGGTGATTAATGATCTGTTGACTGAGACAGTGTAAGAACAGAGGTCTAAAAGTCGCTGTTGCCTCTAGCGCCGACCGTGTCAAAGTTGATGCAAACCTTGCAGCCGCTGGTTTGTCTTTGTCCATGTAAATATCATTACAACTTTTGTGATGTCTTTAGTAATCATTTCCTAATTGCTGTGTGGAAATAGTCACCAATTTGTACCCTTCTTTCAGGTTTGATGCAATTGTATCAGCAGACGCATTTGAGAACTTGAAACCAGCTCCAGATATTTTCTTGGCTGCTTCCAAGATCTTGGGTGTGCCCACAAGCGAGGTAATACTCAACTTATTATTTAGTGCTAAGATATTATTGAGCAAAAGTTTACTTGTTCTAATTTAGCCTTAAAGATGTTCACAAGTGATTTGTTATGTACATTTTTTGCAGTGTATTGTTATTGAAGATGCACTTGCTGGAGTCCAGGCTGCTCAAGCTGCAAACATGAGGTAATTTACTTTTTGTGTATCAAAGTGAGTCAACATTATTAGCATACCAAAAAAAAGTAGATATGATACAACATTAGTAGCTTCAAGATGTGGATCGTTCGCAAATTCATTTTCTAAATTTGCAGATGTATAGCTGTGAAAACTACTTTATCTGAAGCAATTCTGAAGGATGCTGGCCCGTCAATGATCCGAGAGGATATTGGAAACATATCAATCAATGACATTCTCACTGGTGGCTCTGATTCTACCAGTATGTAGCCTCAAAGCAATTCGTTGCAAAACACTCTGTTTCTAATGTATTTATTTATCCATTGTACCTTTTCAAAATTTTCTTGAATAAAGGAACCTTCTTTGTAATGAGATTACATTTTGACATATTGAATTAAAAATGTTAAGCATTTTATTTTCTACTGGTAGATATCTCTAGGCTATAGATTTATCATTCTCTAGTTCCATAATTTTCTACTTTTTCTTTTTTACATGTTTGAGTACTTACGCAGGAAAACAACATCAAGAGAACACTGCCAGCGACAAAACCAATAACAACGGGTAAGTTTGGGGTTTATACTTGTAATATGCAAACAATCTGTTAGAGAAAAAAAAAGTCTATGTTTACAGTGTTAATATCGAGGCAGTTTTTTTATATGTACCTGATGGACTAGACATCATTAGAGAATGGAACAAATGATATGGCATGTGGAAATTTTCATATACTAGAGGTTGCAGATGAAATGTTCCAACAGGTTTCAGGGTTCTCGTCGAGATATATTGAGGTATGGGAGTCTTGGAATTGCTCTTTCTTGTGTTTACTTCGCCGCCAACAACTGGAAGGTAAAAAACACTGAAGAAGACTCTTTTTTTTTTGTGTTCAAAGCTTTTATTAATCTTACGGAGTTGCTGATTTTAAGTACAGGCAATGCAATATGCTTCTCCACAAGCTTTGTGGAACGCATTGGTTGGAACAAAAAGCCCTTCTTTTACACAGAACCAAGGTTTGGCCTTTCGTCTAAATTTCCACTGACTTTTTTTTTCTATGGCAGCGTATAGTGAAAGGTAGCTGACTTCTTTTTTTGTGTGTTACCTTGTAGGTGAAGGGAGAGTCCAACAGTTCGTGGATTACATTGCCGATCTAGAGAGCAAGTAAGAATAACTATTTGATAATTATCCAGTCTAATGTAAATGGAAATGCAAGAGTTAACCTCTTATCGTGTATTAGTATAACCTCTTATCATGTTTTTCATATTTTGATGTCTAGGCAAACAGCTACAACTGTTCCAGAATTCCCATCTAAACTTGATTGGCTAAACACTGCACCTCTCCAGTTTCGCCGGGTAAGTTCTCATCTGAAAGGGAGCATCAGATGCTTCTTACTAACCTGTTGTGACATATTTTGTGAGGCAGGATTTGAAAGGGAAAGTGGTGGTACTTGATTTTTGGACTTACTGCTGCATAAACTGTATGCATGTATTACCAGATCTTGAATTTCTTGAGAAGAAGTATGCAGACAAGCCAGTGAGTCTTTTTCTATAAAAAAATATTAATCAAATTTCACCAGGGGATGGATTACCAAGCTTCAACCTATGTTTTTTTGTTTTCTTTTTCTTATGTAGTTTACTGTTGTGGGTGTACACTCGGCTAAGTTTGACAACGAGAAGGACTTAGAAGCCATACGAAATGCAGTTCTACGCTATGACATCAGTCACCCGGTAATTGTTTGTAAAACTTTTTAATTATGCCAATTCCTGGATTTTTTTTTTTTTTTTTTGTTAACTGACTATTATTGGAAAAATGTTAGCTGGTCATCATTTTTGCATTTATGATGCAACCAGTGTAGTAGATATAGTTCTTCAGTGTTCTCTGTTTGGCCTAAGCTGATGCTTAAATTATCTCATTTTAAAAACAGGTTGTGAACGATGGAGACATGTACATGTGGAGGGAGCTGGGCATCAATTCGTGGCCGACATTTGCTGTTGTCTCACCAAATGGTAAAGTCATTGCACAGATTGCCGGAGAAAGTCACCGCAAAGTAACTTCTTTTATCTCTTTTCTCTCCTTTTTAAAATAAAAACTATCCAAGAACCTCAGACTGATTTGTTTTGTTTTCAATTTGGAACATGTAAATCAAATTTTACTTTCCACCAAAATACTCATTGTCTGCTCAATGATGCTGTACTCTTAAAGGACCTTGATGACTTGGTGGCAGCAGCTCTAATATACTATGGTGGGAAGAATGTTTTAGACAGTACTCCACTTCCTACACGTTTGGAGAAAGATAACGATCCGCGCTTGGCCGCATCTCCACTGAAATTCCCAGGGAAGCTGGCCATTGATACTCTTAACAACAGGCTATTTATCTCAGACAGTAACCATAACCGCATTGTATGTCCTTGACTCTCTATTCCAAACCCTTGTTATATATATATATATCATCCGGTTTGTCTAATATCAGCACTCTCTGGTCATTTTTTAGATCGTAACTGATCTTGACGGAAATTTCATCGTCCAAATCGGTAGTAGCGGAGAAGAAGGTTTCCGTGATGGTTCCTTTGAAGATGCTGCATTCAATCGTCCTCAGGGACTTGCTTATAATGCAAAGAAAAGTATTCTTTATGTTGCTGACACCGAGAATCATGCTTTGAGGTATAACTTAAACAAGAATCTCAAGTTTTGAGTGTAGAGATGTTAATCTGAAGTTTCAATGATTGTTCATCTTAGGGAGATTGATTTTGTCAACGAGAGGGTAGAGACTCTGGCTGGTAATGGGACTAAAGGCTCAGATTACCAAGGTGGAAGAAAAGGAACCTCACAGGCAAGAAACTTGATTCCGTTAATGTTTTTAATTATTCTAAGAGATTAAAGAGTAAGCAAAAAGTGTGTTTTTTTTTTTACTTTTAATATTCCAGCTTTTGAATTCTCCGTGGGATGTATGCTATGAGCCGGTGAAAGAGAAGGTCTACGTTGCAATGGCGGGTCAGCACCAGATTTGGGAATACAATGTGCTTGATGGTGTTACTAAAGTGTTCAGTGGAAATGGCTATGAAAGAAACCTTAACGGTTCTACGTATGTATATATACATTAGCCGTTTGAATTTACTTGACCTTTGTTTGCTTCTTTTTAATGGTATATATTTTCCGTTGTTGCAGCGCTCAAACGACATCGTTTGCTCAGCCTTCAGGAATCTCATTAGGCCCTGGTAACTACAATAAACTTGTCACTTTGAACTGTTACAAAGCTAGCAAGGAATGAAAACTGTTGCATATATACTGCAACTGACAGATTTGAAGGAAGCATATATTGCGGATAGCGAGAGCAGTTCTATTCGTGCCCTTGATCTTCAAACTGGAGGATCAAGATTGCTCGCTGGTGGTGATCCTTATTTCTCTGAGAATCTTTTCAAGGTAATGACTTGATTCATTTTCTCCTAATATCTTTTGGTTTTCATGTATTGTAGAAAAGTTTTATCATTCATTTTTAACTGTTACTGTTTCTACAACTTAAATATTACATTAGAGTCTCTAACATGCACTAAGACTTGAACAGTTTGGAGATAATGACGGTGTGGGAGCAGAAGTGCTCCTGCAACATCCACTTGGTGTATTATGCGCAAAGGATGGTCAAATATATCTAGCTGATAGCTACAACCACAAGGTAAATCTAATTTGGCATGTCTAAGGACTGTTCATTATCTTAACTCAATGTTCAAAACACTCATGCGTAGATTAAGAAGCTGGACCCTGTGACAAAACGTGTTGTTACTATCGCTGGGACAGGAAAAGCCGGTTTCAAAGATGGGAAGGTTATGGTTGCTCAGGTCTGATCTAGGTTTTACTACAATATTGTACATTGATCAAACTGAAAGACTGTTTCATTATTTTCACACGTTTGTTTCCATTGCATGTTTCAGCTTTCAGAGCCTGCAGGACTTGTTCTAACTGAAAACGGTAACTTTCTAGTCCCTTTTAACAGTTCTTACAATCAAAGTGCTAATGTTGTTGCCTTGCCTACACTGATTTTTCAGGGAGGCTTTTCGTTGCGGATACAAACAATAGTCTTATACGATACATAGATTTGAACAACAAAGTAGACGTAGAGATTCGTACACTGGCGTTAAAAGGCGTTCAACCGCCAATACCGAAGGCGAAATCATTGAAACGTTTGAGGAAACGTGCTTCGGCTGATACAAAGATTGTCACAGTGGATGCTGTTACATCTCGCGAAGGAGATTTGAATCTTAAAATCTCATTACCAGATGGCTACCATTTCTCCAAGGTTCACAATCTCGTCCTCCTTAAATCCTATTTACATATATATACAATGCTTCGTAAACACACTGCTTGGTTGTGCACAGGAAGCGCGGAGTAAGTTTGTGGTTGATGTGGAGCCTGAAGACGCAGTAACGGTCGACCCGTTGGAAGGAGTTCTTGGCCCTGAAGGTTCTACAGTGCTTCATTATAGACAATCTTCAACTTCTGCTTCTATTGGGAAAATCAGTTGCAAGGTTTATATTTCAATATCATTGGTTTATCTAAAATTAGTTTGTTTTATTATGGGATGCGTCTTTTTGCAGTATAAAACAAGCGGTTTTAATTATTTTTAATGTTTGCTTAAAAGTTTTGCAAACATATTTAATGAAAATGGTAGTTGCAGGTGTACTATTGCAAAGAAGACGAGGTTTGCTTGTACCAGTCTGTTCAGTTTGAGGTACCTTTCAAGATGGAATCAGAATCATCTTCTTCTCAGGTGATCGCATTCACCGTTAAACCTAGAGCATCAGATGCCGGCGGATTACAGCTTCAAGCTACTAGCTAAATCACTTTAATGATCAGGACCATGATATGATAAAAGTTAAATAATTGTTTTGGGTTTATTGTTGACCAATGCTGAAATACAGAAGAACTTGTTCAAATTAAAGAATAGATTTGCCAAATATTGTGTTAAATTCCTAAACAATGCTGTTTTTTTTTTCCTGAAAGAATGTACACAATTTGTATTTCGTCTCAAATCCATTAAAGATCAACAATCTTGAAAACTATCAAAACACACATTCATGTTTCATAAAGTTATTGTCCTAATCCTAATATCATGATGCCTCTGAAAAAATAATAAAGGTATCTGCAAAACTGAAAAAGATCACAACATAGAAATGTCAAAACAGGAAAAAGTGAAATGATAGATAATACAAAATAATCGAAAAAAATCGCTGGAAACTCATGAGTGAAATCTTGTGAACAACATCCACTACAAGAAAACACCGGGATTCTGACGGCTAATATCGTCGGAAAGTACAATTTCCTCGGAATTTTCTCAGAAAATTCTGAGGGAATACCGAGAAGACAAGATTCCGAGAACATTCCGAAGAAACATTTCCTAGGACTGTTTGTCGGTATCTCCTCGGCGTTTTCCAATAGAACGGTCCTCGGAAACATTCCGAGAGAAAAGAGGTATTGGAAAATTCTGACGAACCTCGGCCGTCGGAATTTTCCGAGAAACATGAGCCGTCGGAATATTCCGAGGAAGTGTATCCGTCGGGAAATTCTGAGGACCTGCGTCCCTCGGAATATCTGAGGAAGCAGTCGTCGGAATATCCCGAGGGATACACTTCCTCGGAATATTCCCAAAACTAATTTTTTTTTTAAATTAAAAATTTATTTTTTTTATTTGAAATTCGAAAATATAAAATTAAAATTGAAATAGCATTCAAAGTTGTACAAACCAAAATAAAACATTCGGAGTTTTTGAAAAAAAAAAAATACGAGAACTGCTCGTTCGGGTACATCCTCCTCATCATCTCTATCATTTGCTCGTTCTGCTTCCTCGTTGCCTCCCATCCCGCCTCTTGATCCGCCATCTTTTGCTCCAACGCAGCTATGCGGTCATCTCTGTCCTTCAACTGGTCCATAAGCCCTTCTGGATCAACATAGGGCTGTGGTGCAGAAGGAAGAACCGACCGGGCTCGACGACCCAAACCGACCAAACGTCCCTTCTTCTTTGGAACCGACTGAAATAGAAAATAAACAAATTTAAATAATAGAAACGTTGATAAAATGAAAATAAAGAAATAAATGAATTGAACTTTTTTATAAAAAACATACCGATTCAACAATTTCGTTGATTCGAATCCGGGACAAGTTGGTCGAAGCCGTCGAAGTGGCGTCCAGGTCGGTTTGAAGCTGAGATAGACGGGTCTCTTCGTCTTCCTTCTGAGTTTCGATCAGGCTGAGCACATCCTTCACAACACCATCATCAATCTCTCCGGTCTTCTTGTTGGTATGCGCCGTCTTCATTAGGACGAAATCAAAACCGGCTCGCCATCATTTCCATCCGCCTTAAAAAAAAACAAAAGTTAAACAAACATTAGAAATTAGAAGAAATGCATAAAAAATAAAATAAAAATACTTAAAAAAAAAAAAAAAGAGATTGAACTTACCAAGCGATCCCCCAGAGTGGCAATAGTCTGGGCACCCAAATTGTGCTAGTACATGCCCTTCCCGCCACGATCGCTCTTGCGGTTGGCGGAGTTGGTCACGGAGGTTTCTTTCGTCTCGTCCTTATCCCAATGCACACACAACTCCTCCCACACCGTCTGGTTGATCGACTTTGGGACCTTTTAATAAAAAATAAAATAGTTTAATAAATCCAAAAATAGTTTAATAAATTCAAAAAATTGTTTAATAAATTAAAAAAAACCTTGTTGATGAGCCACTTCTGCTTCCACTCGTAGATCTGCTTTCCATAGTTGTCCATAACTTTATGGACGAAGTGCTCACGGATAAAGTTCGTGTGATCGGGATTCCAGGTGAACTCTTGGTGGAAAAAAAACACAATTAGTAGAAATTTTATATTAAAGATTAAAAATATAAGTAAAAAAATTAGAATACTTACCGCAAACTGACGAAACCACATCTCCTGGTCCTCGCGAGAGAAGTGAGTGAAAGTCGGATGTCCCTTGCTGAGGTTCGAGTACATCATACGGTTGATCCATGCGCTGATCCAGTTCCCGGATCGGTTGAACCTAATATAAGAAACAAATTTTAATGAAAAGAAAAAAAAGACTTTTAATTACCATGTTTGACCGTGTCTCTTTGGACACGGAGTGAGATATGGAAGATGCTCACGACCGGGCTGTTGAACCAACTGGGCAACAGTCATCACTCCCGGAACGACTGGAGAAGCGGGAGGGGGTGCAGCAGCGGGAGGGGATGCAGAAGTGGCAGAGGGAAATGAAGAATCCCGATAGTGGCTGCTCGACCCCCGAGAGTAGCTGGACGAACCCTGAGAGTGGCTCCCCGTACCACTACGACCTCGTGGTGAGGCACGACAAGGTCGAGCCCGGGTCTGATCACCAGTATCCCTGTAAATTAAAAAAAAATATTTAAAAATAGTTTTAATAAATATTAATTGAAAAAATATTTAAAATTAGTTTTAATAAATATATAAATTAAAAAAAAATTAACAATAGTATTAATAAATATTAATTGAAAAACATATTAAAAATAGTTTTTATAAATACAAAAAATAATAAAATAGTGTTTATAAATCAAAAAAATATTTTATAAATACAAAATTAGTTTTAATAAAAATAAATATTTTAATAAATATGAAATCATCTTTTATAAATCCAAAAATCGAATTTATATACAAAAAACGTTTTGTATATTTAAAAATTGTTTTTATAAATACAAAAAATAATAAAATAGTGTTTATAAATAAAAAAAAAATGTTTTATAAATGCAAAATTAGTTTTAATAAAAATAAATATTTTTATAAATATGAAATCATCTTTTATAAATCCAAAAATCGAATTTATATACCAAAAACGTTTTGTATATTTATAAAATAGTTTTTATAAATACAAAAAATGATAAAATAGTGTTTATAAATAATAAAAAAATGTGTTATAAATACAAAATCGAATTTATATACAAAAACGTTTAGTAAAATCAAAAATCGATTTTATAAATACAAAAATAATTAAAAATTTATAAAAAAGTTCTAAATCAATTCAACTCAACCAAATCACAATTCTAAACCTATTACACAAACAAATCACAATCCTACCCAATCACCCTAACAAAAATCTATCAAAAAACTTTTAAAATCATCAAATCTACTTAAAAACCTAACAAATAGGACCTAAGAGAGTGGGATAGGGTCCTTACATGATTTGTGTAGGAATAGAGATGATTCGCCGGAGAGATCGTCGCGAAAGAAGGCGGAGAACGCCGGAAGGAGAGAGAAATCGCCGGAGGAAGAAGAGAGAAATGGGGAAGAAGAAGTGTTTCGTGTTTATAAAACCTGGAGCCCGATGGATATTTTCCGTCGGAATTTCCTCGGTATTTTCAATTTCAATTTTCGCAAAATATTTGGCGGCTGGTTTGCCCGGTTAAATAAAAATATTCTGAGGAAATTCCGACGGCAACTTAAATATCCGTCGGAATTTCCTCGGTATATTCATTAATTCGAGGAAAAAGAATATCATGTGCATGTATTTCTATTGGTTTATATTGTTCCTCGGAATTTCCTCGGAATTTCCTCAGAATATTCCGAGGAACACATGTTTGGGGTTTCAAAACATCAAATTTTTTTGCCCTATATCATTTCTTATACAAATGCAATGCATATCATTGAGGAATCTTTGTATAGATGATCATAAACCATGAAATAACTAAATTTCAAAACGAATTGTAAGTATTCCCTTTACTGTTCATTATAGTGTATAAGTGTTTCTCTTATGTTGTGGGGATTTCGTTCATACAATCGGAAAAGTGTTTATTATAGGGTAAGGAACAAATTTTTGACTTTATAATCAGTCTAAGCACTTAATAAGGGTTATATAAATGTTATTCAAACGGTAAAACGTTGTTTTCGGTTTAAAAACCCTATATCCTCGGAAAAGCCTCGGAATATACCGAGGAAATTCCGAGGAACACTTGACATTCCTCGGAATTTCCTCAGAATATTGCGAGGCTTTTCCGAGGAAACAGAAACACTAAAAGCAATGCCTAAATCCTATTGTCCCTCGGAATTTCCTCGGTATTCTCATATTAAAAAAAAAAAAGCGATGCTACTCTATTTCCGAGTCATCATCACCAGATGAATCTGAATCTGGATCTTGGTGAAACTCTCCAATCTCTGGTTCATCCTCTACGTGAACGACGGCTTCCTCTCCAAAGTTGGTTAAATCGACTACAAGGCCAACTGCAGCTAAATCTTCTGCTGCACTTAAGATGCCGGATGTGCTTGGTTGTAGTGGGTCTTCCAGCTCAGAACTTCCCTGAACTCGGCCTCTCGGGTTGAGTGATGTAACAGTGACCCATGGATCATCTCTGTTCTTAACCCGGAGGTACTTGATATAACAAACATGTAACATTTAAAAAATTATTTAATTTGTAAATAAGTGTTATTAATACACATGATGATGAATCATTATGAATAATTGATATATGTATATTTAATTACCTGATCGGCCTGAGAAGCAAGAATGAAAAGATCATAATATTGCAACTTTCGCCTCGAATGTACTGATGTAACACCAAATGCATCTGTTCTCACACCTAGATCTGGAGTGTTGTCGTACCAATCACAATAGAAAACAGTACAGCGCAATCCAACCATGCCCGGATACTTGATTTCCATAAGCTCCCGTATGTTTCTGTAGTATACATCATCTCCAGATGCAGAACAAACGCCAGCATCATAAGTTGTACACGAACGTCTCCTCTTTTGAGTTGTGAATGCATATCCTCGAGTACAAAATCTCGGATATGACTTCACAATATACTCTGGTCCACGTACCATCTCGCGTATCCAATCGTCAAATGTTTCACCTCTGGTCATACCAGCAGACAACTATTAATAGCACATATACGAGTTATATCAATATATGTGAATTAGTATAAATATGTGATAAATAATATTTTAATTTGTTTAAAGTACTCACATAAGTAAGCATCCATCCAGAAAATTCTCTCTGCTACAGTTCTTCAAGTTCCTCCTCTGTGGCGTATTTATATTCGAAGCGCTTTTCTGCCATGAAAATCCTGTACATATGTTGACAATAATATAATTAATTAAGATTTAAATTTCAACTTGTTAAAATTAAAATTTGTAAGCTAATTTATTTACCTCTCATATTGAAGAACATCTTCGGAGTTGGTGAGCAAATATGTTTGCAAATGACTGTGTTCCTTCTCAGTAAGTCGACGGTCCTTTGGTTTTCCGCTAAGTCGTCCAACATCTGTGAAGATGTCTGGAACCGTAACATGATATGTTGCCCGTTCGCCTCTATCATCATGCCGAGCAGGTCTTCTGTTTTTGGTCTGCACTTCCGCTGAAAAGTAAAACTCGGCAAAGTTTGAAGTTTCTAAATTTATCATCTGTGCGATTATAGAACCTTCCACCCTACTATAATTTTTCACCATCTTCTTCAAATGGTACATATACCGCTCATACAAATACATCCATCTATACTGCACAGGACCACCAAGTTCCAATTCTCTTGCCAGGTGAATAACAAGATGCTCCATAACATCAAAAAATGATGGAGGAAATATCTTCTCAAGGTTGCACTGATTCACAGCTATGTTAGTCTTCAAATTTTCAATACCTTCAAGAGTCACTGATCTCGTGCATAAATCGCGGAAGAAAACACTAATCCCTGCAATTGCTTCATGAACATTCCGTGGTAATAGTTCCTTGAAGGCAAACGGAAGGAGGCGCTGCATCATTACATGGCAATCGTGACTCTTCAAGCCGATAAACTTTCCTTCCTTTATGTCGACACAGTTACGGAAATTAGATGCGTAACCGTCTGGAAATTCCACATCGTTTGAAATCCAATCAAAGAACGCATCTTTTCCCTCTGCATCAAGTTGGTATATGGGAAAAAGAGCCCTACTATTCTCATCAACATGAAGTTCTGAACGAGCACATATATCGACTAAATCCAGTCTTGACTTCAAATTATCCTTTGTTTTACCTTGAACGTTAAGGATCGTGTTCATGAGATTGTCAAAAAAGTTCTTCTCAATATGCATGACATCTAAATTATGCCTCAGCAGATGATCCTTCCAGTATGGCAGATCCCAGAAAATACTCTTTTTGTGCCAATTATGTAGTTCTCCAACAACATCTACCGGATAATGCACATGTCCACCTTGGTTTGGCGTCTTTTCTGCACCAAAATCTCTTAGTTGTGTCGACAAAGCTGCCCCACTAATTTTTGGAGGTGGACTGTCAAACACCCTCTTGTTCTTCGTAAACAAATTCCTACTTCTACGATATGGATGATCATGTGGTAGGAATTTCCTGTGACAGTCAAACCAACACGTTTTTCTTTCGTGTTTTAGTTGGAAAGCATCAGTGTTATCTTGACAATATGGACATGATAGCCTTCCATGCGTTGTCCATCCAGATAACATACCATATGCTGGAAAATCACTTATTGTCCACATAAGTACTGCCCGCAGTTGAAAGTTTTCTTTACATGAAACATCGTATGTTTCAGCACCTTGAGCCCATAGTTGTTGCAATTCATATATAAGTGGCTGAAGAAACACATCAAGTGATCTATTAGGATGCTCTGGTCCGGAACGAGAATGGAGAGAAACAAAAACTCTCGTCGCAAACACAAGTTTGGCAGTAATTTGTATGGTGTAAGAATGACTGGCCATAGAGAATATTGTCTTCCACTCTTGCCAAATGGGCTGAAACCATCAGTACATAATCCAAGGTAGATATTTCTTCTCTCATACGCAAAGTCGGGATATGTTGATTGGAAATGCTTCCACGCTTTTGCATCTGAAGGATGTCTAATCTCACCATTTGTTGAATGCTCCGCATGCCATCTCATTGGTTGCGCTGTGCGTTCAGACTGATACAACCTCTGCAACCTTTCCGTCAAAGGCAAATACCACATCCTTTTAAATGGTACTAGAACTTTTCCACTCGTATCTTTATAACGAGTCTTTCCACAAAATTTGCATGCAACCCGCTGTTCATCCGCCCTCCAATAAATCATGCAGTTATCGCTGCATACATCTATTACCAGATACGATAAACCAAGAGCAGCTACCAGTTTCTGAACCTCGTAGTATGAACCAGGGGCTACATTATCCTCAGGTAGAATACCTTTTACAAAATCAGCAATCGCATCCACACAGTCTTCAGCCAAATTATAATTTGTTTTAATACCCATCAATCTTGTTGCAGATGATAAAGCTGAATGACCATCTCTGCAACCTTCGTACAAGGGTTTCTTTCCAGCATCCAACATATCATAAAATCTCATAGCTTCTGCATTGGGTAAATCTTCTCCTCTAAAATGATCATTTACCATCTGCTCAGTACCTACACCATAATCTACATCCATTCTAATTGGTTCTTCTAACCTAACCGCAGGCTGAGGTTCGCTAGTACTACCATATTCAGAATCAGTTTCTTCATGATGATACCAAATTTTGTAACTTCGTGTAAACCCGTTCAAATATAGATGAGTCCAAACATCCCACTCTTTAATAATCTTTCTATTTTTACAATTAGAGCAAGGACATCTTAACATACCCGTTTTTCCTTCCGGTTGTCGCTGAACTAACCCCATGAATTCGGTTATACCTCGTTGGTATTCTTCCGTAAGCAATCTCGTGTTCGGATCCAAATTCGTGTCCAAATATAGTATGTGAGAGGATGAAGAAATGGAGTGAATGAAGAGGATGGGGGGGTGCAGGTATTTATAGATGAAATGTTGCCGACAGTACCGAGGAAATTCCGACGGAATACCGACGGCAACGGCTCTTTCCTCGGAATTTCCTCGGAATTTTTAAAATCCCCCAACGGCTCTCTAACGGCTATAATATATCCTCGGATATTCGTCGGTGTTTTCGGAAGAATATGATTTCCTCGGTATTTCATCGGTATATTCCGAGGAAATTCCGAAGAAACCCAAAATTTGGGTTTCCTCGGACTTTCCTCGGAAATTCGTCGGAATATTCCGAGGATTTCATTTTCCGTCAGAATATCCTTCAGAATTACGCTATTTTCTTGTAGTGATCAGTGATAGTCTCCTAAGGGTTTTCTTTATCACAATTGTCTATGCACACATGGAGTTCGTGTGCTTTAAACAGCGGTTCAGATTAAAGTGGCCAAATGATGAAATTGGTTGTTGTTAATTAGCTTTGTGACTCTAGCCATACTGAGGGAATCATATAGACTTTCACATTAGATGGATTGAAAACAAGAGCCAGAGTTTTCTCTTGTTGTTAATTAGCTTTGTGACTCTAGCCATATTGAGGGAATCATATAGACATTCACATTAGATAGATTGAAAGCAGGAGCCAAAGTTTTCTCTTGACATAATGATGATTATGTATAATGTATTGAGAAAGCCGAAAGAAAAAGAAAGATTGTTGGATCAGAAATGCTCTTAACGACTTAACCCATATAGATACGTCAAAGTGATCTTCATCTAAGAAGTGTTATTATTTCTGCTGACAATGGGGAAGCTTAAGATACGATATCTAAGCTTTTGGACATAGCCTATCCTGAAATTTTAGGGAGTCTATTCGAATTTTTCTTTGATTTTACAAAACAATTGATACTTTTATGAGCTAAACGAAATCCTTATTTTAAATAAAATAAATTAAGATCTAAAATAATTGTATGATGAAATTTGTTGTTGTTAACTTTGGGTTACTCCAGCCATAGAGTGAAATCATAGAGACTTTCGCATTTGATGGACTGAAAACATGAGCCTTACGGTTTTGGCTGAGTAAAAGTTGTAACATCGCAGTTTGTAGTATATGAAAAGATTTTTTTAAAAATTGATTTGACTATCTATGTTACCAAAACACAGGAAAATGTCATGTGGTGATTGCAGAGTCAGTAAACAATGATTTCGGATCTTCAGAAAAAGTAACGCACCGCCTGTCAGACGGGATGTGTCCACACCCCGAGTGAGCGGGCGTGGGAAGCCCGTTAGCCGTGGACAGTTAGAGCGTTACAAGTGATATCAGAGCTGGTTAGCCATCTCGGTTCTGATACGAGAAGCGTCTTGAGATCTGTTGTAGTGCGCAATGCGGACGTTGCGTTCTGTGGGAGGGATGAATTATAACATCATGGTTTGTGGTATATAGAAAGGTTTAAAAGAATTGATTTGGCTATATATGTCACCAAAGTTAACTTATTTTTTCCGTAAAACTCCTTTAGAATTCCAGGGTTAACCGTGCTTGAGCTGGAGTAATGGAAGGATGGGTAAACTATCAGGAAGTGATTCGCGATATCATGTGAGTGAGGCCAAAACACGAGAAAAAGTCATGTGGTGATTACAGGGATATATATATATATATATATATATGTGTGTGTGTGTGTGTGTGTGACTTTAATATATAACATAGTTTATTGAATAAATTATAAATTATACATAGTTGTCATTACTAAAATTATATTTATTTTCTATTTGCTTAATAAATTCTAGGGAAATTTGCTAAATATAACTTAAAAATTGACTTAAAATTCAAAAATATACTCCATATTTAATAAAATGAAAAACCTAAAAGAGGTACAAAATTACTATTTACCTTTATGACTAAAAAAAGCCAAAAAGTCATTTTACGATTTTATCTTTCGAAAATGTACACTTAACCAAAAAGTTTATAAAGTGTAGACTTACTCCGAAATCTACATCGTAATTTTATTTTTAAAATGTATACAAATAATTTGTGTGAAATTTATTATAAGTCATCAATATAAGAACTAATATGAGGTATAAAAATTAAAATTTAATACAACTAAACAGTTTAAAATAATATATAATGGTTTGGTAATCATGTGTTGGACAATGTTTAGTAATTTATATTTTACAATATTTTTCATATTTGATATATGTAATTAAGAGTCCTTAGTTATCAAATAGACATTTAGGGTTTGAGGTTTGTGATTTAGGGTTTAGTAAACTTCCAATAAAATCTCCTTGATTTTAGAGTATAGAAGACTTCATTTTTAGTCTACTAATTAGATGATGACCGGTGTGCATGCGCGGAGTGAGTTTTTATACAAATGTTTGTTTATTAGAATGGTTTCAACATTTTGTAACACTTCAATTTTTATCGATTGTAAAATGACGAATACAAATGTTGGTCTTGTAAATGTATCATCGTTGTTGAATAGTTAATGTATTATAGTTCATTTAATTATTTTTAAGACGTCATATGCACACACAAAAAAATTAAGTTTTACGGCTGACACTAATCACCAAAATCAGATAGGCAACATCGGTTGTAAAATAACGAAAGTGGATTAGGTTTTCTTTTCTCAATTTATTTACTATTGACTCTCCATAAGTGATTTGATTTTCCACCTCTACAAAATTGTGCTTTCGTTTTTGTTTCATTGATATGAGTTTTTTTTGTTTTAACTTCTTCTATGAATTTGATGAATCGCATAAGTGTCAATTTTAGAAGATGGACATCTGTAAAAATTAGTTCCACTTCAGATACATATCTAAGAATCAATATTTTTGAAAAAAAACACCAGCAAACTCTATTCACGGATTATTTTTTAAATCTAATATATCAATCTGTTATAGAATATAAATGTAGACTCTAAATATAAATTTCTGTTTAGAATATATTCAACAGTCCGGTGTAGATATCATCTAATTCTAGAATAACAAAGCAAATTACTTATTTTATTAACCTACGCTTTTGAGGTTTAGTTATTTAAGAGTATACCAATAAAAGTATATTATAATATTTTATCATTGTACTATATGTAAACTATGTATAAACTAACAAATATTTGATTTATTAAATGATAAACCAAAAAAATTATTATAAATAGCTGAAATATCTCATTCTTACAATTATAATAGCTAGATAGGGTATTAGGGAGAAACAAATATTAGATGAATGAACAAATCTCTTATTCTTCGAACAAACTCAAAAGGAGGTGATTGCAATCTTGTCATAATATTTTATTAAAAACTAAAAATCATGACTAAATTATTTAATCTGAATGAAACAATGTATGTATAGTGATTCCAATATTAAAAATTGCTTCGATTTGAAGAAGTATTTTTCTGGGATTGTAAGGATCAAATAACATATTAGAAATTAAATATTTAAAAAATAATTAGTACATGAAATTATATACATTAAAATAAGCACATAAATTAAAACCAATACTTTTTGTTAATTTACAATTATTTTTTTGGTAAATAAATCAAAACAATAATTTTATTTACATTATAGGGTATATTATTAAATTTAGTGATATTGGCATAGATATATATAGTATATTTTAATATAAATATTTATTATTGACACTTCCTACTCATATAATTTTATTAACATTTGTATATTTGCTATAACAAAAATTTAAACCGTTAATCATAAAACTTTTAATGTGAGATTTTCCAATACAAATTTGAAAATTAAAGTTAACATATTTTTATATTTTTATATAGTTTATAATTTAATTTAATGATATCTATATATATATAATATGAATATCTATTAATGACACTTCATATTCATATGATATATGACCATTTGTATCTTGTCTGAACAAAATAAAATTAAACCTTTGATCACAAAATTTTCAGTGTGTAACTTTTACTATTTTTAGTAATTTATAGTCGTTTTTAAAAAAATCAAAATATAACATATAAGAAAAAATCTAAAATTTTTTTTATTATATGCCTAATGTATTTTTTTAATTTATTTTAATAATAAAAAAATTTAACAAAAAAGAGAGAGGATACATACTTGATAAAAAATTGTATTATTCATAATCATTAATTATCATATATATGTTAGTCATATTAGATAATTCTGTAGTTTTTAATATATGTTAATCATGTTGAATAATTCCGTAGTTTTTATTTAAAGAATTAAATAATCTTTTTTGTACACTATTAATCAATATGATAGTTAGTTTAATAAAAAAATATAATATATATTTGTATGGATCAACTTATTTTCTAAGGATTCTAAAAATCATTATGGTGGATGACAAGTGGCTACGAAATCATGTTGTAATGCTCCAGAGTTAATATATAGGGGATACTGAATATTATAAAAACTAAAATAATTTTAAGTTAAATTTGCATCAAAAAAATTTGTGAAATCGTATATTAAAATCATCAAAATAATAAAAAGGTAAAAAAATCATATATTAAAATCATTAACACAATAAAAATAAATAATAATAATAATAAAATTATCAAGTGCCAACGAAGTCTACTCCACAATTTAAAATTTAGTATACTTCTTTTGAAATCTACTATGTCGTAAATTTTATTCTAATTACAATTTTTTTCATTATATATAATTTTTTTACACATATTCTTTCTAAAGTGGCTGCAAAAATTTCTGAAATTCTTTCACTTCTCTCTAAAATTATCTCCATTTCTCTCTAAACCATAAAATAAAATAATTAACTAAACAGAAACAAACACTATTAAACTTAAAATCAACCTTCAAAACGTTTAATGTACACAAAACTAAACACATATAGGTCAAATTTAATTTTCGCAAAAAAATTAAAATTTCAAAATCTAACTTTAAAAAAATCAAACAATACTATAACATATGTTACCAAACCCTAAATCAATGACTTGGTCTACATTTACTCATTTATGTTGAAAACAATTCAATTTTACTAGAACTTAATTTATATCATTTGAAAATATTTATAATTACATGATTTCAATTTTTCTCTCATATTAATATTTTTATTAAATTTATAAATTATTTTAAAAATCTACTATATGAGAAAGCTTACAAAACCACATAAGACTTTTTGGGATTACTATTCGTAAAAATCCATATTGTTTTGGTCATAAAAGAATAGTTGTAACTTTATTAGATTTTAGGTTACTTTTGTTTTTAATAGAAGTTGGAATATACTTTTTGTATTCAAAATCAAGTTTTGGTCATTTTTGCCAAATTCTCTTAAAACATAGTGTAAGAAAATGTTAGGGTCCGAATGGTAACCGTGGTTTTGATAATATAAGCGATGCGGAATTAAAGTGCGGCACGGTCCAACTGCACAGTTCATGCGGTTTTACGGGACAAGTGCAATTTTTATAAAGAAAAGTAGTGCGGTTTTGATAAAAACAATATTGCGGTTTTGATAAAAAACAATATTGTAGTTTTGATAGAAAAATAATGTAATAATATATTAATACAATTAGGTACTAATTTTTTTATTTAGTGAAATGTCATAATATTTTTTTTTTATTTTAAATATTAAATTAATTTGAAATATAAAATTTAATACATATATTTTTGTTAATATAAATTTAACTACTAATATTCTTGTGAAATAAAAATAAAATAAAAATAAAAGATAAAATAAAAATACCTTGTAATGTATATGCATGTTGATAATCTAACCATAAAAATATATATCATTTTAAATATGAACGATATTATAGCTTAATAGTTTTTAATTAAATTTTATAAATTTAATTTCACATAATTTAAAATATTAACAAGTGGATAACCTAGAAAAGTCTACATGTCATATGTTACTAAATGTTGAGTATATTTGACTGAGTATATACTAATAAATTTTGAGTATATTTGAATAACTGTGACTAATATGAAAAAGTAACTACATCCCCTATATATTATTTGAGAAGCATTGCAACATTTTTTGTAGCCACATGTCATCACTAGAATGATTCTTAGAATCATTAGAGAAATATGTTGGTCCATCTAAATATATAATAAGCTTTTTATTAAACCACAATAAATACATTATTAATGTGTTTCATTATTTCCTTAAATAAGATTACGGAATTGCCTAATGTGGCTAAAGTATATATGACAATTAATTATTTTGAATAATAAAGATTTGATAAAAATAAGTGTGTATTATAATTATATTTGTTTAATTTTAAACTATTAAAATAAATTAAACAATCATAGTAACCATATAAAAAAAATTAAAAAAATTATTTATATATTATATTTTGAATTTTTAAAAACGAGTATAAATTACTAAAACTGTTAAAAGTTTCACATTCAAATTTTGTGATCTATGATTTAAAACTTTTGTTATGACATGATACAAATAATTAAAAAATAATATAAGTTGAAAGTCTCATTTAATAAGTATCAAAAATAAAAGATATATAAATATATGTATCATTTTAAATTAAACTATATGCCATATAAAAATACATAAATATCTTAATTTTGAAATTTACTTTGAACATTTTTTTGATAAAAAAATTGAAAAAATATTGACAACTAAATTTTTTGAAATAATATAAATTACTTAAACCACTAATCCCACAGTAAAAATTTTGTTATCAAGACTTTTTGCTATAACAGATACAAACGATAAAAAAAAAATATGAGCAAAAAGCATCATCTAATAAATATTAATATTAAAATATATCTTATATATGTTACTATCATTTAAATTTAATTATATATCATATCAAATAGAAAAAATATTTTTTTTTATTTATAAAATTTATTTATATGTTCGCACCAATTTAATTATATAAGTAGTAGATAATAACTTTTTAATTATTCAATATATATTTATTATTTCATAATATGTTATAAACATATAATAATAAAATAATTTATATATATAATGTTCATCCTGCGCAAGGCGCGGATCTTAACCTAGTTAAATAATTAAACAAAAACGCACTTTAATGGACATACCGTACCATAACCAAAGCGGAAACATTAACTTGTGCAGTTTTGCATAAAATAGAAGAAACAAAAAGATTTTTTTTTCTGAGTTTCAAATGCGTTATTTGGTCAATTAACGCACTTTAATGGACACACCGCTTTATGGTCGCCAATCATAACTTTAGTGAGCACAAACTAGGGCTGGGCACTATTACTCATACTCGCTTTGTACTCATTACTTGATCCTTATTTGCTTTGAATTTTCAAATATTTGACGTTATCAAAATAAATAATAAGTCGACAAATTTTAGTACTCGCAAATACAAAACAAGTACCAAATATCATTTTTAAAAATATTTGCTTTGTTATTTGTTATTTATTGCCCGTTTTATAAAATTTTTAAGTATTTTCTTTGTTATTTGTTATTTATTGTCCGTTTTATAAAATACTTGGTACTTACAACATAATATTTGATACTTGTAACATAATATTTGTTATTTATTATCTGTTTCATGTAATTTTGGATGTTAAAATTTGGTATGTGACAATGTATGCGCTTTTTTGTATGAAATATATATGTTTATTTTGATTACTTTCAAGCAATGCTTTTAAACCCGATCCGGACACTGAACCGGACGATTTACCGGATCACTGGATCACTGGATCGACTGCGGGTTAATAAATAAATTAATTTTATTATATAATAATATATTAGCTATGAAAATAAATATATAAAAATTAAAGTTTAATATTTTCTAAATGTTTTTTAAAACATAAAATAATAGTTTGGATATGTATATACTTTATGTTTAAAAAGTATTTAATAAATATAACTTTAGTTTTTATATTTTTATTTTCATTTGACATGCAAAATATCAAAAAAATAGTTTAGACTATTTAAAATTTTCTTTAATAAATTAAGAGTTATGACATCTAAAAAAATTAAGATATAAAACTCACAAATATTTAAATATCTAATGTGAATAATAAATTAACTTCAAATTCAAAATAAACTAAAATTAAAAGATCATTGTAATAAATTGTCAATAACAGAAATAAACTAACACCAAATCACATCAACTAATTCGATTCTCTCTATCATCGTTCCCTTCATTTTTTAAGGTGGCATAGTGAAAAATCTTCATCAAAATCTAAAAATCACAAATATAAAACTGAAAATGGAAAACCTAACTTCTTTGTTTTTGTCAGCACCTAAATTTTAATTGAAAACTTAGAATATAAAACATAATCTCAAAACTAAAAAATGAGTAAAAATTATTTATTGGTTCAACCGATGGTTCAACCGGTATCTGGTTTCGGGGTTTAGTGGGTTTTTGTGGCTTTTTACAGGTTTCTAAATATTGGATTTTTCATAAAATCCAAACCGGATTTTTTCTGGATCACCGGGTTTACCGGTTCAACCGCGGATCCGGATTGAGTTTCAAAACACTGCTTTCAAGTAATTAACAGATAAGTACTTGATTTGGTAAGTAACAAAGTAAGTCAAATAATTTACAAATACAATTTTTTTTTTTGCGAAGATTTGATAAAACAAGTATTCCTTTCAAGTAAATTAAGTACAAGTAATAAACTGAATTATTTAGACAAACCAAAATCAAGTAGCAAATAATTCAAAATCGGCAACTACTTATTTCATGTCCAGCCCTAGGACAAACGTCAACTAACTTAGAAAACCTAGATAGTATATATTAATTTAGATCGTTATCTAGATATTTGGATTCATATCCAAATCCAAATCCTCTTCGGCTCTGGACTCTTCTTCGTGCTGCCGGTGAGATGATGTTGGTTTGACTTGCGGTTACGAGATGTGATTCTTTACGGAGGGGTTGATGAATGGGTTTTCGGAAGCTGTAGGCTCTTACCGTTGCTTCAAGGTTTGAGGGCGCCTTTCTCTCCGGTGGCTCGCGGCAACTGAGAGCTCAGTCTGCTCATGCCTCCTTCTTGGTCCATCACTGCTACGCTAATGGCCAGTCTCTTTCCGGTCTAGTTCTTTTTTGCTTAAGTCTCTCTGTCAAATTGATGCTCTGTTTTAGTTTAAATTCTGCATTTCTGCTACTTTGTTTCTATGTAATTCTGTCAAAAACAAAAACTTGGTATAATAAATTTAACTTTTTACCAAAAAAAAAAAAAAAAAAAAAATCCAAATCCTTGAAAACATAAATTTTAAAATATACATTTGAAATCGTAATTGATACTATAATTAAAAAAAAGAAGGATAGTGTTGTCGGATAATGATTATCATGTTTCTAAATCTGGAAGAATATTGTCCTTGTCATCATGCACGTGTCTCTTTGACTCTCTTTCTCTGGTATCTAAAAAGAGAAATAATTAACACATCACATTTCTCTCTCCCATCGCTGTCCAATTACAAGTTACATATTATAATATATTACTCACCTATTATACAGCCGATAGATGTTTACTTTTAAAACTTAAAAAGGTAGAATAAAATGTGTTACAAAAAAAATTGAAGGTAGAATAAAATATAATTTCCAGCCAAGTTACTGCTCAATGTGGAAAAAACCTTGTGCCTATAAATTTGGTGGCGAAACCCGGGTTCCTATATCATAGTGAACATGGGAGCCATAACAGTGTTTGGACCAAAACTCGGATCTAAACTCTCTGTTCATTTTCATACGAATACATTTACATCATGCAGACTATCTAGCTTTCCGTCAATGTCATTTCCCGTTAAGCCTCCAAAGCTTGTTCCTTTGAAGGCCACTACTAACACTCTGGCTTCTAAAGATGAAAAAAATCGCAAGTTCAAGAAGTTAGCCCCTTCTGAGTGGGGTCATCGATTCGTCGACGCTCATGTCGATGTCTCAGTAAGTCTATAATCTATAAGCGTGCCAATTTTAGTGAAAAGGAAAGAAAATTTTTTTATTAGATTTGAATTTATTATAGATCCTAATTTTTTATATATTATTTACGTTTTTTGAGTTTTGAGTTTCTGATGTTGGATATTTATCTCTAATATTTTCTTTCAATATGATAACTTTTACCAGTTATAAATTTTAGTTTTCTTAGAACATTTATACTTGATCGACCAAGTTTAATACTACTTTTATATTCAGTCGAAAATGTTAAATAATCGGAAGGATCAGATATTAATTACAGGTCTAGGATTTTGTTTTTAGAACATATATCTTGATATCATATTAGATTCATGTTTATTATTAGTTTCCAACTGGTAGTAAATAAATTGGTCATAACTCTTTATATATTAGTTATAGTATTTTTTAAATTTTCAATGTGGGATACTTATCCTTAATAAAAATTTACGTAACTTTCAAATTATATCTGTATTTTATATTCTTAGAGATGTTAGAAAATATGTTAGCAATTTTTTAGGTTTCATCTATTTTTCTTCTTGTTCCTCATTTTTGCTTTTTTGGTTCATCTTATTCAGCTATACTTGGTTATAACTAGTTATTTTCATCTTTGGCCCGTAGATCTAGGCGCTGCTACGTATATGAAATCATGTTTTAGTATATAGATGTATAGAGGATATAAAATCATATTCAAATTCATATATTTGTTAAGGAAATCGATTCGCTTGGAAGAGAAATCGAAGCACTCAAGCCAAAAGTGGAAGACTTGTTCTTGTCTTCCGGTGGAGTTAATTCAACTAAAAAGAATATCCTTTTCATCTACCTGCTCGTTAGCCTTGGTCTTGCGTATCATTTCAAAGCTGAGATCGAGGAGAATCTAAAAGAAGGTTTGAAAATGATTGAAGAGACGTCGTCTGGTGAAGATGATTTGTACACAGTTTCCATCATCTTTTGGGTTTTCAGAACATATGGTCACAACGTTTCTTCCGGTAAGGATTCTCTACCTGGAACATAGAAGTTTTGTCATTGTGTGTTTAATATTTATAACAAGGTGATTCCGATAAGACCTCAGATTTAAAAGAAACTAGATTCTGATCAACTTTATTCGCGGGATATTTTTATTTCATATATTTAAAAATTTAAATAAGAAATATTATTTTATGTCTTATTAGATTTATAAAAGTTTATTTTCTTCTTTAATTATGAATAAAAGCAGAAAATTTATTTTCGGGTCAAAAATATTCAATGTTTGAGTATCCCAAAATAATTTTTATGTGATTTTACGTGTATTTTATGGTCCCGTGTTATAGCATATATTCAAAAAAATTTGTGTTGGTTTAAATATTTTAATTTAAAAAAAAACATCTGTGAAAGTATAATTTATTTATGTTTTAATTATTTTATAATCAAACTTACAATTGTATATAAATATTGTTACAAAATAATCACTTATTACTAGAATAATTGTTAATTGTAATTTGTTAAATATTTATATATTTTTACATATTAATAGAAAAATTATCTTAGAACTAAATATTCTGCGAATTATAAATTTAGGCTGATTTTAATTTTTAAATTTGTAAATGCGCATTTTAAAATTTACGACTGTTATTATTTACAAATTTTGGGTTTGATTTGCAATTTTATAAGTAAGATAGATTGATATAAGACTAAAATTAAAATACATTTAGAATATTCATTTTTAATGTATATGTCTTAAATGGAAAATATATTTATTTTACAGATTTTGTATTTCAGAAAAAAAAAAATAGGAATACATCTTGTCTTATAATTTGGGGTTTGCGGGTTGGTTTTGTCCATTAGGTTTTATATGTCTAGTCTAAACCTAACGGATTCATTTTTGTGAATAGATGTGTTTAGGAGATTCAAAGGAGATGATGGAAAATTTAAAGAATATCTTACGAAGGATGCCAAGGGTATCTTGAGCTTGTATGAAGCTGCTCATATGGTGACAATGAGAGATTATATATTGGATGAAGCCTTGAGCTTCGCAATGAGTTGCTTGGAGACGTTAGTAGCAAGTGGGACATGCCAGCCTCATCTCTCCAGGCGTATACAAAATGCTTTAGGACAACCACAACATAAGAACGCGGAGATATTAGTTGCAAGGGAATATATCCGGTTCTACGAACAAGAAGAAGGCAGCGACAAGACGCTACTAAAGTTTTCCAAGCTTAACTTCAAATTCTTACAGCTACAGTACCTTCAAGAACTCAAAGACCTCTCGAAGTAAGTACAATCTCCTCAACTACTAGTACCTATATCTAGCTTTTTTGAATTTCTTTATACAACCCTTGAAAGCTTGATTCTCAAAATTGTATATTAATGTGCTTTGGATGCCAGATGGTACAAGGAGAAAGAATTTGAATATAAGTTGCCACCTTACTACAGAGACAGACTTGTGGAACTGCACCTCGTTACGCTACCATTCTTTGAGACAAAATACTCACGTGTGAGGATTATGGTAACTAAGCTGTTCGTTGTTCAAATAATTCTTGATGACACATGTGACAGATATGCTTCTCTTCGTGAAGTTGAAAGTCTCGTCAATGCAATCGAAAGGTACTCTATATATACGTAGTATATAATTATATGTTAAAGTTGTGCCAGTAACATTTTTATCGTCTACAAGTCACACGTTCACATTTTTTTGCTTTCAAATAGAAGGTTTTGACACGGCGACTACACTACTACAAAGTTTGCAATAATTTTGGAAGTTTGATACCAAAAGTAATTATAAAAAACGATGCAAAGAAATATTAATTATAGCTCCCATGGAACTTATAAGAAATAAGTGATTTTAATTTCAATTTCTGGAGTCTTTTTAAAAGTAATGCTAAAATTTTAAATCTAAGAAGAAACGTTAAAATTCCATCAAAATCTACTCAATATAATAGAGTCATTCTAAAAGATATACGATACAAGATTACTAGACTAATTCATTAGTAACTTAACATGTCTTATATAATATTTTCCTTAATCATTCAAAATATAACCTGTAAAGAAATCACTAAAATATTATTTATTAATTCAGAGTTTTATTTTGGATCTAACTTTTCGCTAATCTGTTATATTTCATTTTTGGACATAATCAATTTTTTATTAACTAATATATTAAAATATAAATATATTTTTTAAAAACTTAGTTGATGTGTTTATCATAAAAACTAATTTTTACTATTAATTTTAATTATTCAGTAATGATATTTTGATAAAAGTAAATTAGGTAAATTCTTGGATCATATAAATAACACCATATGTTACCAATCTAATACATGCATAGAATATAGGGGGCCCTAGAATATATCATATTTAAATCATATCTAAGTGTACCATTATATATAATATTAATACATGAAATTAAGTGTTAAAAATAATATATTTAGTAGTACCATAAAAGTAATATTAGTACGTTTAAGTTATTACTTTTTGAACTATACATTAAAATTATTTGATACATTAGTGTATTATATGTTTTGAAACTAATCTTTTTATAATATCGTTGAATAAAATTTAATTATCTATTTATCCAATTCAATAAAATTTAAAAAAGATTTCAAATACTCAAAAAATTCAATCTCAACAGTTAACTAAAGTTCAAAAAAAAATTAATTTTTCGATTTTTTAACTATCCTATAGTTCTTAAATTTTCTTAAGAGGCTAATCTTTATATACAAAAATCGATTTTCATAATAAATTTACAAATATATACAACACAAACTTAAATTTTTAAATCACATATATTATTTTATTTAAAATATATTAATATTTATATTCCTAGAAATATGATTTCTCAAAGATTACACTTAACTCAGAAAATCATATTTACTAGCGCATCACATTTATCAAATATATCAATTTCTATCATACTAATATTCTGTAAAAACAATTCATATTTTCTAAACCACAAGATATATAATAAATATAATTTTAAATATCAAATAAAAATTTTAAACCTTAAATATTACAAATTGTAATGCATAATAACTTTTAATAACTTATACATTATCTTAAAAAATTTAAACCTTAAATATTACAAAGTATAATGCATAATAACTTTGAATAACTTATACATTATCTTACAATTGTTTTTAAAAAAAAATTATCACAAACTGTAAAATATGGCAAAATAAAAACATAAACACATAAAAACCATTTTGTCATAAATACTTTTAAATTATAAGTAACATAAATAATTTTGATCTCGATATCAAAAACTAAGATGCATAAATAATTAATAAAATACATAATACAAATCTAATCTATAAATTAGAGTCCTAATTTTTTTATGTGTAATTTTTTATTTGGACCATCCGTTAGAAAATTTATCAAATTACACATCATTTAATTACAATATCTTTTAATATCTTAATATTTTATTTGAAATACAAACAAACAACTTTCCTTATAAAATTCTAAAAAAATATTAAAACAATATTTCCAGTTTATTTTCGTAATTAATTATTTTAAATTCTGATTATCATTAAAATATAAATAAAATTAATTTATTTTTGATTAAAAACTAAAATTAAAATCATAAAACATTTTAATGATAATTGAAATTTAAATTAATTGATTTTTGGAAATAAATGTTTTAAAATATTGTGTTTTTATTTTTGTATATATATTCATTTTTATTTGAAATAAAAATATTAAAATACATATAATCTATTAAATTAGAGTCATATTTTGGACTTCATATATTTATATATTATTTTGAACTATCGAACATGGGTTCATCTAAATCATTTGAATTTCATTATATAAAATATTTATAAAAGATCTCAAACCATTTTGAAGTTGATGGAAAATTAAGATTAAGATCAGTAGTTCATGATGACTAATTTTGAGTTAGAATTTGTATCGACTTTTTTTGTAATTTAATTGGCATCGACTTTTGCTTGACACTTCATATACAAGGACTTATATTCGGTTTTCAGATCCCAGTGATGACTTACGATCCTTCTAGAAGATAAAAAAGATGAACTTAAACAATCTATAAAACAAAATAAATGTTTAAAATGAAATTTAGCTGCGCATGGTGTGTGTTCTATTCTAGTTTATTTTAAAATGAACTCCATATTTGATAGAACTCTAAACACTTACAACACGTTTTCATACAAGTTTTTAAGTTCTCAATCAAAATAAAATAAAACTGTGCCAAATAGATCCTAGTACTTACTAAACACGATGCAAAAATATTAGTTATAGCTCCATGACACTATATACGAAATATATAAGTGACGTTAAATTTCAATTTCTGAGTCGTTTTAAAATTGATGCTAATTTTTTTAGCTCTAACAAGAAACCTTAAATTTCATTTTTAATGTCGTTAGAAAAAGGACATTGGCATTTTTAAAAATAAAAATGATGTTAAATTATTATTTTTGTAATGAGTTCTGAATCTGGTCCACATCTAAAAATAAAAGAAATTGATAATGCATTTAGGTGGGATCTCGATGATGCCATGGATGGCCAACCTGATTATTTGAAATTTGTGATTAAACATATATTCGATACTTTCCAAGAGTTTGAAAGAGAAGTGGCATCAGAATTAGGAGGATCTTACAGCTTAAAAGCTACAATTGATTCGGTAATCATACAGTAAATTAATAGTATAATGCATGTGTTTACGAATAACCATTTTCAAATGATTTTTTGAAGAACTTAATAGTACAATGTTTACATTGTGAGAATTGCAGTGCAAGAGATACGCGAGAGCCAATCTTCAGCTCGCTACATGGGCAGAAGCGGATCACGTCCCTAGTTTTGAGGAGTATCTAGAAGTCGCTGGAGTCGAAGTCGCTGTGGATTTTACTATAGCAGGTGTTTTGATG
Organism: Brassica napus; assembly: GCF_020379485.1. Lineage (NCBI taxonomy): Eukaryota > Viridiplantae > Streptophyta > Magnoliopsida > Brassicales > Brassicaceae > Brassica > Brassica napus. Next base: position 11,977,889 of record NC_063442.1, on the reverse strand, counting down.
GCTATGAAAGATATCTGCAAGAAAGAAGCCTATGAGTGGTTGAAATCTGGAGATAAACTTGTGATAGCAATGTATACAGTAACAAGAGTGCTGAATGATATTCATGGCTACGAGGTACACATGGTGGAAAGTTATTTTTATTCTAGTAATTCATATGTTGTTTTAATAGTCAAACTTACATGTGTGACATTCATTAGGATGACATGAGCAGAGGATATGTCACGAACTCGATCAACTGTTACAAGAAGCAATATGGAGTTACCGAAAAAGAAGCATTTGAAAAGCTTCATCAAATTATTGCAAACGCTAATAAGATGATAAACGAGGAGCTTTTGAAGCCAACTAACATGCCACGCCAAATTCTAAAAGAAATGCTTAACTATCAACGTATAACGAATGTTAGCTACGAAATAGGTGATGAATTTACCCGTCCTGGTGGAAAACTCAAGAGCCATGTCACTTCTATGTACCTTGATCTTTGAGTGATAAGTATGTCTGAGTCTTTGCGTCATTATAGGAATAAGAGACATGTTCTCATTAGTTTAGAATGAGTCAGTTCTGTTTCCGTTTTAATAGTTGTTTGTTGAGCATTGGAAGTCATTGAATAAAGTAGATCGTTCTGAAATGGATGCATGGTGACTATATACATTATATGAAATTTGTGGTTAAATTTATATTTGAATACTTCCAAGAGTTTGAAAGAGAACTGGTGACAAAAGGAGGATCATACAGTGTGAAAGCTACAATTGAAGGCGTAAGCAATCAAATTGTAGTCGAAAATTATTTTTTACCTATTAATAAAGATTATGTGTATACAAATTTTTGAAGAGAAATAACCTAATGAAAGGAAGCATAAGCAATTGTGTTCACAGAAAAAAAAAAAGCATAAGCAATATCAGTTGCATTGAAAAACACTGGTGAGAGCAGGAGGGGCAGAAGCAAAGAGAGACTTGTGGGGTCACTTGACCCCAGTAAAATTGGCGGAAATTTTATTTTTTAGTGTATTTGTTTCTAAAATTACTATAACATTTAATCAAAATTTGGTATTTGACTCCATTAATTTATGTTTAAATTTTCACATGTCTCGATTAATTTGTAAAAAACATTTTTGTTATAATATATATATACATCTAATTTAAATAATAAATTCATATATTATGACCACAATCAGAAAAAAATCTAGTTCAGCCACTGGGTGAGAGGGAGAGCCAACCTTCAACTCGCCAAAATGGCAGTATGGGGTCACATGCCTAGTTTTGAAGAGTTAAGTATCTCCAACAAATTCCTTCATTTTTTATGGGGTCCATCCTTAAATTAAAGGGTCGAATGGGTGATTCTCCAATGGTGATCATCAAAAAAATTTCTCTTAGAAACTTATATTTTACACTATAGTCTTCAATTTCAGTAATATTTCATTTTATAAATTAACAGTAAACCCATATTAATATATGGTATTGACATAATTAGTAAACATATTTAATTATAACATCAAATTACTTATATTAAAAGATAATACAATTGTCATGTTATGCATTATAATACATGAAGTCATTATATCATGCAATATCTCTTTCTTCCAATAACGTGAAGATCCTGTGACGATAGCAAATTTTGTGAAATAATATGTTTATATTATATTTTTATTAATATTAGTATATATTGGTATATAATATTTATTAATATATTATTATTATTTAAAAATAATTTTATAAGACCACAGTAATAATATTTAAGTGCCAATATAGTTATAATAGTAGAATGCCAAATAATAAATAACTAGATGGTGGCCCGCACACTTGTACGGACTAATATATATCCAACTAATTCAAATTTTAACAAATTTTTAATTTCAATCTAAATTATTTAATCAGTTTCAAAGATTGAATTAATTAGAGATATAATTATCTTTTTTTACTACAAGACAACATAGATAATGGTTTGGTATTTGTAAAATCTTTTATTTATTATATCACTAAATCATACATGTAAAAAGTATCATCATTATAATAATCTAATAAAGTTTTATTAGTACTTTAAAAATAATATAAAATATAAATCTACAAATAAACCCTAATTACCAAATTATCAGTGAAGCCTATGAAATCAAACCCCCTCTTCATCAAAGTCTTAATTGCATTTTATATGAATTTCTTCTTCATCGGAGTTCATATTAATACCTATTAACAAAATTTACAATAACTAAAAAAAATACTTGTATTTAATAAAAGTATATATATATATATATATATACATATCTAGTAAAAAGTGTATTTTTTAATTTTTAACAGCGAGAGATCGTATTCTTTGGACTCATACTTTGATTGAGAAGATAATTCGGTGGTATAAAAGAAAAGCAAACTTCATTTTAAAAATAATAAATAAAACATTAAAAGATTAAATATTAAAAATTAACATAAGATGAACAAAACTATAAAATTAATGCTCATTAATAATATTTATCCATGAATATATTGAAAAGATTTATTAAATAATCACTAAATATGTTCAAAACTAACAATTCAAAAAGTTATTTATTAAAACTAATGACTGAGCCTAAATTAAATCATGGAATATGACAAATAATGTTCTAAAAGTAATAAAACATGAAAATAATAAAAATAACCTAAACTTATGGATAACATGACAAGTAAGCAAAATTAAAATTACTACCTAAAATTATTTTAAATATGATAAATAAATAAAATTACTAACTAAAATTATAAAGAACATAAGAAATAATAAATAACCTAAATTATGGAGGATATGAAAAATAAGAAAATGTATAATTATTGAAAACATAACAAATAAACAAATTATCTAAAATTATAGAAAATATGACAAATAAGCAATAAGCAATGATAAATAAACAAAAATTATCTAAAATCATAGAGAAGAAGACAACTAAGCAAAATCACAAATTATAGAAAATATGACAAATAAGCAATAAACAATGATAAATAAACAAAAATTATCTAAAATCATGTAGAAGATGACAACTAAACAAAATCACTTCATAAATAATAGTATAAACTAGGATAAGATCCGCGCCTTGCGCGGGGTGAGAGTTTGATTTGAAAATTTATTATGAACTTAACATTTTGTAGATATTTTTTTTATAAAATTAATGGATATAAACATGCATAATATGTTAAACACATGTAAGTAGTGAATTGTAATTTGCATGGTGTGTTTATTGAAAAATAAATAGAATTTAAAAGGAATGCACATAATTTTTTAAGTAGTACCAAATGTTTACGAATAAAAAATTTTGTTTATTGGGTGGCCCTTTGAATATATATTTTAGTGAACTATATTTGTTGGACTTCATTTTAGTCGACTTAAGAAGTGTCTAAGAGTAACTCCAAACCAAAACTTTATTTTAAATGAAACAAAACCTCAAAACGAAGATTTAAAGGTTGATTGTTCCAACCATGAATCCTCAAAATAAATATTTAGAGTCTTTTTTATTTACATTATAATCTTTTACATTAACAAAAATTACTAATAATGATAAAACTTCACGAATGCGTATAAAACATACATTTAATATATTGTACAGCACATAATATTATTATATTATATAATAAAAGATAATATAAAAAATATATATATATATATATATAATAAAACAGCACACATACACAATTGTTTTAGAAAGTTATATACATATAGAATGCTTTTTTTATTTTGTGTTAGCTTTATTTAATATATATTTTTATTGTGTGAACTTTATTTTAATGTTATGTAATATTTATCATATTATATTTTATTTTGGTGTACTTAAGTTATTATAAATTAAAGTTATTATAAATTAAACTTAGTATATATATTTGTGAAAAGAAATAAAGATAAGAACTTATAGAAAATAAAAGATAGTTTTGAGGTTATGAATAGTAAAACTTTAAAACATTACATGTCACCTATAAGTATTTGTTGTATTGTTTAAAATAGTAGCTATAATCCATAAGCCTAAACCTTGTAAATATATTATTTTCTATTTTTAATGAATTATTAATCAAGGTTAGTAGGCAAGCTTTTGGCTGGAGATAGTTAACTAAATATGTTGACACAAAATAATATACCGACATATAAAGTTATGTGTCTTAGATTAAATACCCAAAACACATCAACTATGGCCCAGTCAAAACATTAATAATAAAGCCCATTATTAACTAACTATTACCGGTAACAAAATAATAGGTTCAGCAAAACTGAAAAGTCTTAAATGCTTTATTTTCTTTCTCTGTCGGTGTCTCTCAGTCAACTCTTCTTCCTCGATGTTCATCATGATTCAAGTTTGTTTGGAAGATCCTTATTTGAAATCCAGACCAAAAGAGGAGATTTTGTGTTTATCAAAACAATTCACTCTATTCTAAGAGCCAAATCGATATACTCGAAATAAAGGTTTGGTTTTCTAAATATTTGTTTACAAATTTTCATATTAAACGATTAGGATTCCGCGCGGTAATAATCCTTTTTTAATTCTTTCTCATGTAGTCATGTTCATATGCCTATCTTCTCTAATTGTAGATCGACCATCACCTGAGGATATTTCAATGGCTTTGGTTGAAAATTACTTTTTGTAGACATGCGAATGGTAAGGTATCAATCTCAACCTTTCAATTTCATGTTTACCAAGTTATTATCTCACATGAAAGTTCTAAACTTTGGGTTTGTATATCTTTTTAAACGCTGCAGGAGATTCCCTTCAAACCTGCTCGGCAGATTCTACAGGTAACCGCATGCAGTTTAAGGGATGATCAATCTCATTGAGAAGTCAGCTTGTGTACGATTGTAATGTCATCTTTCTGGGACTATTTTCAGGGCTCAACTGGTGTCCCTGCAGTTGTGTAAATAGTTTGCATGAGAGTAGCCACGGATAATGGCAATGTTGATTCTACTGCGTTCAATCCCCTGGTTAGTGAACTTCAAGCTATTCATACTGAGATTGATTGATATTATATTTGTTTTAAACTGGGGATATGTTTTGTTTCATGTATGTAAACTACTGATCCCGCTGTCATGGAGAATTTCAATATTCATGGATTCAACTATGGTCAAAAGCAAGAAATATATTTAACCATCAAATGCTGTGAACAGAGGTTAGTATTCAATACTGTCAAAATTGTAGGAGACTATATATCTCGTAATGAATGTGTCGTCCATGTTGGCTGCATCGTTAGGATTGAACTTCTGGTTTATAATCATACCACAACCCCATTAGGAGTAGACGATTTAGGATTGAACGCACGGCAGTGATTTGAAAACTTCATAAAAAACTCTGTTAAAATATTTCAACCAAATCTTTTCAACATAAGAATTCAAACAATTATTTAACCAAGCATAAGAAATAGAAAATTCATAAAGAGCAGAGGTTTAAACGAACCGCTACTTAAACTTGAAGTACAAATGATATGATGGTTTAAAGAAACCACAAAACGAACTAAAATCCAGAAATTTAAAACAAAAACGGAAAAAAAAAACTCAAAGAACTAATGCAAACATAAGCCTCTGCTCACACCTCCCTTAACGCCTAGTCTCACTTGACCCACTTTTTCAAACTTCTCCTTCTTGACATTTATAGTACACGCTGATCTTGTAACAGAGTCCTGATCTTGGCTGGTGTCAGATCATTAGACTCAGAGTGCTGAGATGAACCACCATGCAACATCATAGACCCTTATATTAAAAAATGCAAAACAATCAGCTCCTAAGTTTATACATAATCCTTATATTAATACACATCGACGAATTACCCCTGCTGTAACACATGGACGAATTGCCGCACTTCGTCCTTCTTCACGATTCTATGAATCTTGTCAGCTTATTAAAGATGAACACAAAATAGTAAGAAACCTTACATACTATATAATACCAAACATAATTCACGCAATGAAACATCATATATATTATTAAACTTACTTTAGCATACAAAGACCATCTCAATTGTCTCACCACCCACAGCTGAAAACTACTTCCATAGCCGGGTCAAAATTACCTTAGCCTTCTACATTGATTGGAAAGGTCTCAGGTCTGAGATATGGTTCATCTCAGCCATGGTGAATTTCTAAGTTTTGGGAAGGATCAATGATTTTGCTCTGGTTTAGTGAATGATGAAATGATCACTCCCCATTGGGTTATATAGGAGGAAAACATAGAATTAAGGAGAGTATATTCGTAATTTAAACCAATTAATGAAATAGATTTAGCTTGTCAATCACTCTAAAAATTAACGCACAATCTCAGCAATATTTGCCATATATAAGTCATAGATTTTATATATTCTCAATAAATTTATTATTGACTTGCGGAATCACCAGAAATTTTACCATATATAAGGGATACAATGCATTTTAAATAATTAATATAGTCAAAACTGTATATATACTAACCTAAAATAATAATGGCCACGTTGAACATATTTAAGGGACGTATAGTTCCAGTAATTAGGCTAGAAACATTCTTATCTTACTTGCATAAACCGGCATATATACCAAATTCAAATCGGTTCGTTTAAATTTCACCATTTCGGTTTGCGGTAATAGCCATTACAATAGAACATACGCCTCATTTTGCAAGTAGAGAGCTCATGTGTTTGTCTAAAATGGTTAAATGGTCTTTATTTTGATATATTTTTCTCAAATAATGTGTGAGAAAATAGTCTCATAAAATCTAAATATATGTGTATTTGATTGTTTAGGTAGATGATATTTTATAGTCCAGTATATGGCTGTGATGAAACATAGTGCATGCGTAAATGGAGTAATACGTATGGCAAATTGGAGAGAAGAGTACTCAGGTATTACGTACTACTATGTTAGTTTTAATATAAGGTAGTTTGATATAAAAGGGCCAGCGATTAATTGTATAAGATTGGATGGTAATGTCATTTGATGTAAATACTCTAGTGAATAAAGGGTGGTTAATTATGTAAGCTGAGAAGGACTATGAGACTGCCACCTCAGCATGGCATGCTTGTAAATAATTTATATTTCAAAGGTTATTTTTTCAAATTGCTTCTCCATTAATAAGAAAGGGATAAGTACACAATCATTAAACATATATAAATAGAAGGACTAAAGTAAAAGTAAACAGTGTTTTAAAGACTGCTACAATGCCCTTTCAAATTTGAGGATGTACTGTTCACCTCTTTATAATTTGAAGGGATGAAGAGTTGTTGGAATGCAAAAGTTTTTAAAAAATTGGAGTCTTGGAGATGCTCTTAAATGTTGCTGGAGTCACTGTTTATTTTACCTTGGAAGGTACTTTGATAGCTATGAAAATATCTGCGAGGAAGAAGCTTATGACTGGTTGGAATTTAGAGACAAACTCCTGAAACTATTTTGTACAAATAAAGAAACTTATGACTGCTGAATTATATATTTGGCTTTGAGGTAGATAAGGATTTTCCAATTTAATTTGATTCTTTCGATAATTCATACATCTTGTTGTTGTTTGATAATAGACACGTAACATGAGCAGAAGATATGTCACCGGCTCGATCAATTGTTATATGAAGCAATAATGGAGTTACCGAAGAAGAAACCTTTAGAAAGCTTTATCAAATGGCTGCAGACGTTTTGAGTTTCTGAAGACAGTCAATGTGCCACACAAGCTTCTACATGTAGTCATCGACGGTTTACGTATGGTGAATGTTGCGTACGTAAAAGATGATGAATTTACCCGACCCAGTGGAAAACTCAAGAGCTATATATATCACGCCTTTGTACGTTTATAGTTGAGAACCTTGTTCGAGGGAAAAAGAAAAAGAATTTGAGGACCTTATTTTATCAAATTACTTTGACCATAGGATTAATCTGTTCCCGAGAATGTAGGAACACAGTTCTCTAATGGACTTTCCGCTTTGTTTTTTTTTTCCAAGTTTGTACGAACGAATTTATATTATTCTTTTAACTATGTATCAGAGACGTATAAACTTTATAATATATTACAAAAAAAAATTATGACGACACATATTGCAATCTATTTTTTTTTATCTTTTTTTCGTCATGACTTTTACATATTCATATTGACTTGACTTGACTTGACTCTGTAAACAAAACTGGTAACTCTGCATCCATGTAAACGATGAAAAACAGCTGTTTTCTAACACTGCATGCTAGATTATCTGCCATTAAATTCTCCTTTCGAAGTACATGAATGATCTCTGAGTTGAAGAAACTTTCTTTCAAAGTCTTGATGTCTTCCAGATAACTGTTAAACGCTGGTCATTCTTCTGGTTCTGAAATCATCTTCACCAGTTGAGAACAATATGTTGCAAATGTGATTTGAAATTGACGCAAATTCCTCATACACTCCATTGCTCATATTAACCCTTCCACCTCCGAGTGGAGAGGTATTAGACTTGCTCTACGTGCCCCCATCAGTCCATCAAAACCTTCCAGAGTGTTATACTAACCTTGTCCTGAATATGGTTCATTTCTTTCTACGAACCAACTGCAAAGCACCATCGCCGTGAAATTGATTGTAGGGTGCCGCCCGCTGTGAATTCAACATATGTTCCTCAGTCCAGAGTGTTGATTATGTTTCCGCTAGGTTGAGCGTATCTCTAGGATCAATGTCCAAGTTACTAAAAAAATTTATTATTCTTTCTTTTCCAAATGTACTACAATGTCCATGAAAATTGATGATCATCCATTTTCTGGAGAACTCTCCAAAAAAGATGATTCATATTTGTAAAGAGAGAACTAGAAGAAAAAATAGCTGGATTTGATTGTATCTTTGAGAGCGTTCAAACTTGACGCGCATGAGGACATTCAAAGAACACATGATGTATTGATTCCTATGATGCTCCACATCTGGCACAACATATTTTCCTTTGTATCCCTCTTGCCTTTAGATTGTTCTTGACAGCTATACACCCTGATACCAGTTGCCACAAGAAATGTTTTATCTTTGGTGGGCACCGTATATTCCAACATAACGCTTTCAGTATATCCACTGTGGGTCCAAAAATTTCTTGTGATTTTTCTTGTCCGGATAAACCCGTTATATTTGGTATCCTGATTTTACCGTGTATTTTTCATTCTGAGTAAAATACCATCCATCACTATTCACCATCTGAGTCCTGCTCGGTGGTATACTTTTGATAATATTCACATCCTGGAAATCCACCAAAGCCCAAATTGCATGCGAGTTTCAAATTCGCGAGGTTGAACTAATGAGAGAATCCACTGTAAAGTTCGAGTAAGTGATATGTTGATTTTATTTGCTAATCTCGGGTGAATGGTAAGGAACCATGGATCAATGCAATTTATTTATAAATTAGAAAACAATAACAAAAGAAACAATAACGATAACAAGAAATCAAAAGACTTGAGTTGACAAAAAAAGACAAAAGACTTGCATTTTCTTTTTTTGTCAATGTTTTAAAAACCGAACTGAATATCGATTCGGCGTACTCACTGGTTGACTGGTCGGATATGTTCAACCGGTAATCATATATATAAATCATCCAATGAATAATATCTAAAAATTCAATTCAAAAAAATAATAATTATAATATCTAAAAATAGTATCAAAAATAGAAAAATAACAACCAAATCTTGAATACATAATGAACTAAATGAAAACATGACAAAGTAAATTAACAAAAAAAAATCTGTTGGAGAATGATAAAATATCATAAACTTATTCACGGGTATCATCTTAATGTCTCCACCTCCGCTCTCTTTCCGACAAAAGTCACAAATCAAAGTTAATGAAGAGTAAAAGATAATTATACCGTTAGGGTTAACTAATCTAGACTTAGGGTTTAGAGTTGAGGGGTGGGATAGAGTTTTTGGAATGTGAAATTTAAGATTTTAATAAATATATAAATAAATATTTAAAAAATATATTAAAAATATTAAAAAATAGTTTCAAACATAATTTTCGTTTTTCAAAAAGAAATTTGAAAAAAAAAAAAATTCGAGAAAAAAGAATTTCAAAAAAAATTTATAAAAAAGTCCAAATTTGAAAAAGTATAATTCGAAAATATAAAAAAACAATATTTTTTATTTTTTATTTTTTATTTAAATAATGATTTATTATATATATAAATAACAAGGACATAAGAGTCTTTTACTACTTAATGAAGAATGTATTTTTGAAAATGTTTATTTAGTGATAATAAAAATGAAAAGTGGTACCATAAAAGTGTTAAATATGTAATTTTTCCATCAAAGTTCTCTTCCCATTTTGCTCAGTGCATTCTGTTACATATCTCCAAGCTGTGACATCTTTCCGTTTCCGACGAACTGAACGTTGAGCAAAAGAATAATACATTAATATTGTTATATCAAATCTTGTGGTTAAAAAGAATCAGTGAATTGTTGATCAAAAAAAAAAAGAGAATCAGTGAATCAAACGATAGTTACTTTTTCTTACAATTGTGCAGTTCCAAATCTTGTGACAATGGAAAATTCAGATGATGAGGATGGTGTACGAGAGACGAAGAGAAGACGTTGTATTTTTTTTTTTGGAGAAATTATTAATAACGACAGCTATTAAGTATTATTAGCAAATTATCAATAACAAGGATTAGCCTAATATAAAATTTTAAATATACCAGAACCGGGTTTTAGTGTCGACCAGGATCACCGGTTTCGCCCGTTTTGAACCAAGTTTTCCGGTTTTTATCTAATCCGGATTTTGGCTGTAACTGGATTAGTATTTTTTAGAATGGAATTATTTGGAATGGCTTATTCCAAGAGATTCCAAAAAAAAATGTATCATTTACATGGAATTGAAAACAGTTATCATTCCATTAATTCATGTGGAATATGTGGAACTAAAAGAAATACAGTAATAATCCTTTCATGATAAAAAAAGCACGTGAATGAATGGAATAGAATCAAACTAAATAAAAAGTAATATTTTAATTAAGTTTAAATATTATGTAATTTATTTATTGCAGTAAAATAGGATTTGTTACTAACTAAACAAAAGAATAGTAACATATTCTTCCTTATTTAAACAGTCATACGTAGATATCAAACCCACAAATCAAAATTTGGTTTCTTTCCTTTCTTCGTTGCTAAACTGTTTTTTTTTTCTTGAGAAAAAGCTTAAATATTAATGTTTCTTGATCTATAGGTAATAGGCTGTATATAGCCAAGTGTACATTTTGTTTGCTACATATTAAATAAATATTTGTATTTTAAATTTTTTTTATAAATTTTTATAAAATCTAATTTAATATCAAACACGTTTATTGGTATATTTAACATGTTTTGATAATTTGACTTAAATTAAAAGTTACTTTCATTCCATTCCATTACATTTCTTAAAAAAGTTACCATTTGTGTTACAAAAATATTTCTTTGCAATTATTCATTCCATTTAATATTATTCTATAATTTCCATCATTTCATTAGTTGGCATTCCAATTTTTTTAATTCCTTGCATTCATAGTATTCCTCAACTTGATTACCAGTTACACCCTTTGAACCGAACCAGATTCAGCTTATTTAACGAGTCACAGTCGACCCGGTCCGACGTAGTCCGGTTTTCAAAACCTTACTTTTTGTACAAACTGCGAGTTCCGAACAAACTAATAATCAGAACCTGTTCAGGTCTGAACCATGAACCATGCCTGAACCCGGAAAAGACATGATCAAACTACAGAACCTACAAAAAGTTGCGTACAAACTATGAGCGGACACTGCTGAGGTCTGAAGGCAAAGACATGAGCATAACGAAACTTGTACGCTCCAACGCGTTTAAACCAATCCCAAACTTCGTCAGAAGCTCTCTACGTAACGCCTGCGTCGAGTCGGACCAAAACACGGAGTCTCCCCCTTATAAACCCAAGAAGCATCACATTTTAGCAACAAATCTCATCCTCTCGTACTTCGAAAAAGGCTTAGTCGAAGAAGCACGCTCACTGTTCGACGAAATGCCTGAGAGAGACGTAGTCGCTTGGACCGCGATGATCAAAGGTTACGCTTCTTCTATTCACAACGCACGCGCTTGGGAGTGTTTCCGTGAGATGATCAGGCAAGGAACGAACCCGAATGAGTTCACGCTCTCTAGCGTCCTCACTTCTTGTAGAGACATGAAGGTTTTGGCGTATGGTCGTTTGGTTCATGGGGTTGTTATCAAACTTGGTATGGAAGGTTCTATCTACGTTGACAATGCCTTGATGAATATGTACGCTACTTGTTCTGCAACAATGGACGCTGCTTGTTTGATTTTTCGGTATATCAAGGTCAAAAACGAAGTCACTTGGACTACGCTAATCACCGGTTTTACACACTTAGGTGATGGCATTGGCGGTTTAAAGATGTATAAGCAAATGTTGCTGGTAAGTTGCTTATGTTCCTTACATTTTGAGTGAATTTCTTAGTGTTGGGCATCCGAGTCGGTTTTCCGGTTGGTTCGGTTTATTCGGTTTTCGGGTTATTTGAATTGGAGTGTTTAGGAACCAGACATTTTTCTGATCGGACCAAATTAGAAATAGTTCGAGTTTAAAGCCCAAAAAATAAAAAAAAACCCCAATAACCCAGCTAAAGGAAAAACTAATAGATATTCGGGTCGGGTGGTTCATTTTTTATATTTTTATTTAAAAATTATATTATATATATACATATATTAAAATTAAAATAACCTAATAGTATTTCAATTTTTTGGGTTTAGAAATAGTAATCATTTGGGTTTTGTAATTTTTGGTTCGGTTTTGGTCTGGGTGTTTTGGTTCGGTTCTGTTCGGTTTTCGGATTTTAGAATTGTCATGTCACCATTTTGATATGTTTTATATGTTTTCAGGAAAATGAAGATGTGACTCCTCACTGTATAACTATAGCGGTTAAAGCATCCGCGTTCATTGATTCTATAACAACTGGGAAACAGATCCATTCGTCGGTGGTTAAACGTGGCTTTCACTCTAACCTTCCAGTGATGAACTCTATACTGGACTTGTACTGCAGGTGCGGATACTTAACAGAAGCCAAACGCTATTTCCATGAGATGGTAGATAGAGATCTCATCACATGGAACACTTTGATATCCGAGCTTGAGCGATCAGACAGCAGCGAAGCCCTCCTCATGTTCCAGCGGTTCGAGTCACAACAAGGCTTCGTACCAAACTGTTACACCTTCACAAGCTTAGTAGCCGCCTGCGCTAACATAGCAGCGTTGAACTGTGGCCAGCAGCTTCACGGGAGGATATACAGAAGAGGTTTCAACAAGAACGTTGAGTTAGCCAATGCTTTGATCGACATGTACGCTAAATGCGGCGACGTGCCTGACTCTGAAAGAGTGTTTGCCGAGATTGCGGAGAGGAGGAACCTTGTCTCCTGGACCTCGATGATGATTGGTTACGGATCGCATGGTTATGGAGCAGAGGCCGTTGAGCTTTTTGATGAAATGGTTAGTGTTAGTATTAGACCGGACCGGATTGTGTTCATGGCGGTTCTGAGCGCGTGTCGCCACGCCGGTTTGGTGGAGAGAGGGTTGAAGTACTTTAATGCGATGGAGAGCGAGTATGGGATAGAGCCAGATCGAGATATCTACAACTGTGTTGTTGATTTGCTTGGAAGAGCTGGGAGAATAGGAGAGGCTTATGAGTTGGTTGATACGATGCCGTTTAAGCCGGACGAGTCCACGTGGGGAGCGATCTTGGGAGCTTGTAAAGCGCATAAACACACGGGGTTGATAAGCAGATTGGCTGCGAGTAGAGTTATGGAGTTGAAACCGAGGATGATGGGGACTTATGTGATGCTTTCGTATATCTATGCAGCGGAAAGGAAATGGGGAGATTACGCGAGGGTGAGGAAGATGATGAGGATGATGGGTAACAAAAAAGAAGCGGGTGTGAGCTGGATCCTAGTGGAGAACCAGGTTTGTAGCTTCGCTGTGAGTGATAAAGCTTGTCCTTGTGCTGTCTCTGTGTATTCAGTGTTGGGGTTAGTGATAGAGGAGACCAGAGAAGCTGACTTCTCCTTAGTTCAAGAAGCTCGAACTTGACCACAAAATCTGAAAGTGGGTGAGAATCTTTCTGGAGGTAACTACCATTAGTGAGCAAATCTCTTTATGGGTAGATACAGTAATGGAGAGTGGTCCTACATAGTAAAGAACAAAGCCCCGCATACCTCATTTTAGATCAGGTATGGGCAACTTTTGATATCAGGACAATCTTAACCGGCCTCAATGGAACAAATGTTGTTTGTCTATTTCTAGCATAGCCTTTCTTTCTTGTATTGATGTTTTGAATTGTCATAGCTTACAAGAAACTTTGAAGAAATGGTTGGTTGTGAAGTAACCTCTGAGTTTCCTTTATTAAAGGAAAAAGATAGGCACATGTGACATTGATCATTCATTCAAAAAGTAGCTTTCTGTTGAAATGTTAACATCAAAAGGTTTCAGATCTAGACAATTCAAGCTTTGCTTGTTGATAGGTTTGTGAAAGATATTCCGGTTTATGTCGGTTTGGACTGAAAAATATCTTATTTAAGTAGAGAATTAAGCATAACATGTAGAAAGTAATACATAATTCAGATAATTAAAAAGAGAGAGACTTGAGTAAGTAAGCATCTCTAAATTGCAATAGCTTCTTTAACAGGTGCAGGCTTCTCAACTTCAGGAACCACAAAAGCTGAAACAGGGAAAGTCCTGGACAATCCGGTCGGTGTCCTGAAATTGATCTTCCCTAAACTTGTTGGCTGCTCCAAGACAAGCTCGTTGAGAGTGACCCAAATCAGAAGCTCCTTGGCCTTAACACCGGTAAGCTTCTTGATCTTTCCGACTTCCACCACGGCAGTGACCTCAGTGCCGTAAGAGACAAGTTTCCCGATAGATTCAAACTTGTGAGTGATGCTCTTCTTCTGCTTCAGCCACACAACACCTGTTTCTCTGTCGTATCCAACCTCTTCTATGTCCTTCAATGGCAATAACCCATTAGGCATGTCAACTTCCTTGAGGAACTCCTTGGTCTTCTCGCGGCATAACTCGTCTCCTGTGTATTTCTCTGCCCTAGCTCTCACTTCATCTGTAACCAAACCCATCTCTCCCTGTCTTTTTTTTTCCTTTGTTTTTGAGATCTCTCTGTCTTTTGTGTTTTTAGTTGCCTTGTTTGCCTTTTGATTTATAGGTGGTATCCTTTGGATTTACCCTTGGATTCTTCATTTAATTACGGAACATGCCACCGAAATTTATTCATGTCTCGTTCAGTGTATAAACATGAAACGTTTCTACAAACGGTGCTAAAGTCAAAACATTAAATGACATTGGGATATGAAAAAACCCGTAACACAATTTGAGCAAAGAAAGTAGTTGATCCAATGCCTTAACTCTGTATCTTCAGTTGTTAAAATTAAATCTGCAAAAACTGAAACATCAAACTACTTCTAATGGCCTTTCATTTATATCAGCTGAACATATCCAACATTAAATTAAGATCATCCCATATCATATAATAAATTTTAATACATTGCTAGGTGAAAATATTAATTTTGGTTATTGGAATGAAATGGAAAATAAAATTAAAAATGTGATGCATTGTATAGGTCTTTAATGGTTACAGTTGGGGCAGATTTATGGCCTAAATTAAAGTGATTTGGGTGGGGAGACCAACGTTACAGTTTATCACGATAATGTATTGACACGTGTGAAATCGAAGTTTACAATTTGTAGGTAGGACGGTCACCTTATTTAAGCGCAGTGTAGCATATGAGGAACATTAATAAAGAAAAAGCAAAAAAGTACATGAATCAATTGTAGTTAGTTGATGAATGTTGCAGTTTAAATTTTTTAACACTACATCCTAAAATTAAATATTTCCTCAAATCCAGGTTCTACTGCTATATATTCATACAGTCTAAACCCCTCAACTATGTTTACTTAATGTACAAATCCCTAAACTAAAGATTTACCAGTAATAATGGTAGTTATGATTTGTTAGAATTTAATTCATTAAATAAAGTTAGTTTAGAGATTTTTCCGTTAAATATTTAGTTCGAGAGTTTTTACCCAATACAAACTTAGTTAAGGGGTTTTAACGTTAAAAATTTCATAATATAATATGGATGATAACTATACTGGAACATAATTATTACAATTAAGCACAAAAAAAACATAATTATTACAAGTCGTAAAACCATCAGCAACATATACTTTTTGCGCTTAAGTGTGTACCACTTGATTTGATTCTCGATAGACATGAGCATAAATAAACACATGAGTCATGAGGTGAACTTTGATGCCCACCAAGTTAGGCTGGAATAGAGGGCTTGAATCTCCCATATAAAAGTCTTGCGGTTAAAATGATTCATACAAATATGTTTATATTTACTCAATTAGTAATAAAAAAATATATTGTTAATAAAGTTTTTTTGTCAACATATTGTTAATAAAGTTAGACTATTTCTTTTTAAAGTTGATTGTTTTATTACAAACTATAAATAAATATTATAGAGACGATTTTAACATACTTTGATGAAATTTTAGTCAAACTATTGAATTGTAATGACTTCCACAAATAAAGTTAGATTCATTCTCCTATAAGTTGATGAAATAAACGTACCATAAAAATATATATGTTGTTGTCTAAAATTTTGGAGTATACATCTGAAAGTTAAATATTTTCTGCATATCCAGATTCCACGACCACATCCAAAATACTTTCTGTTTATTCAATTATTAATTAAAAACGTATTATGAGAAAAGGTTAGGTTAAACTTAAACATACCACGAATTGTATATATGTTGCCCGTCAAGTTATCTGAATATACATCTTAGGATAGATTATTTTCCTTAAATCCAGATTATAGCTAAGACCATATTCATTTATAGATACTAGGGTTGGTGAATGAGCCAATAAGTAAAACAATATAAACATATCTTAAATTTTGATAAAATTTAGATGACAAATGAACAAATATTTAATTTGTTTTCAATATTTTCTCTACTTTAACTTCAACTAGATTTTGATCCGCGTTTCGAAAGCGTGGGTTTTTCTTTGGATTAAAAACAAAGATTATGAATTAGTATTTTAAAATTGTTATGCATTATTATGGTACAAAAGTTATATTATATCGATGAAGAAATTTATTTAAAATTGTATAATTTATGAATTAGTTTATTTATGATTTTATATATATACTCTTATGTAATTCTCTCTATTAGATATGAACATTTTAGCAGATCCATGAAACCAGACTGAAATCAATCTGGAAATATTGGTGCTGTTTGGGTTTGGATCTAGGACAAAGTACATATTCAATTTTTTTTTGGACCCGTAAATTTTTTTTGAGTCAATATCTTAACCGAGACCCTACCTAATACCCAAGTACCTGAATTTTGTGTGTATATTAGGTATATTCGAGTATTATAGATATGTTTTTGGTATTGCGAATACTTTTAAAGTTTTGCGTTCAGGTTTACGATTTTAGTTTCAGGTTTTGAGTAAAATTGTAATAAAAAAAATATAGGGTATTCGAAATTTTTTTGGGTATTTTTTAGTTCATTGGATCAGATTTCAGGTAAAATTTTGGATTTTTTCGGTATTTCAATATTTTGGGTACTTGTTTGGGTTTTTGGGTATGTGTTTCAGTATTTGTTTTTGGGTTTTCAGGTACTTAGAGTATTTTTTGGTTCCTCGATACCACTACAAGAAAACAGCGGTATTCTGACGGACGTTCCGATTGAAAATGAATTCCTCGGAATATACCGAGGAGTTTCCGAGGAAATTCCGAGGAAACACAAAATTTGGTTTCCTCGGAATTTCCTCGGAATATACCGACGGAATTCCGAGGAAAATTCATTCCGTCGGAATATTTCGACGGAATACCGAGGAAAATTGTATTCCTCGAAAAAACCCGATGAATTCTGAGAAAATATTATAGACGTTAGAGAGTCGTTGGAGAGCCGTTGGGGGATTTTAAAAATTCCGAGGAAATTCCGACGAACTAGCCGTTTGCATCGGAATTCCGTCGGAATTTCCTCGGTCTGTCGGCAGGATTTCAACTATAAATACAAGCACCCCTCTTCCTCTTCATTCACTCCATATCTTCATTCTCCCTCTCACTCTCTTTACACACGAATTTGATTCATAAAAAACATGTCTTCTTCAAATTATTTTCGTTCTTGGATCGATCGACCTCATTTGGATCCGAACACGAGATTGCTTACGGAAGAATACCAACAAGGTATAACCGAATTCATGGGATTAGTTCACCGACAACCGGAAGAAAAAACAGGTATGTTAAGATGTCCTTGCTCTAATTGTAAAAATAAAAAAGTTATTAAACAGTGGGATGTTTGGACTCATCTATATTTGAGTGGGTTTACACGAAGTTACAAAATTTGGTATCATCATGGGGAAACTGATTATGAACATGGTAGTACTAGCGAACCTCAGCCAGCGGTTAGATTAGAAGATCCAATTAGAACGGATGTAGATTACGGTGTAGGTACTGAGCAGATGGTAAATGATCATTTTAGAGGGGAAGATTTACCCAATGCCGAAGCTAGGAGATTTTATGATATGTTGGATGCTGGAAAGCAACCATTGTACGAAGGTTGCAGAGATGGTCATTCAGCTTTATCATCTGCTACAAGATTGATGGGCATTAAGACGGATTATAATTTGGCTGAAGACTGTGTGGATGCGATTGCTGATTATGTAAAAGGTATTCTACCCGAAGATAATGTAGCTCCTGGCTCATACTACGAGGTTCAGAAACTCGTAGCTGGTCTTGGTTTATCGTATCAGGTAATAGATGTATGCAGAGACAACTGCATGATTTATTGGAGGACGGATGAACAGCGGGTTTCATGCAAATTTTGTGGGAAGCCTCATTATAAAGATACGAGTGGAAGAGTTCCAGTACCATATAAAAAGATGTGGTATTTGCCTTTGACGGAAAGGTTGCAGAGGCTGTATCTGTCTGAACGCACAGCGCAACCAGTGAGATGGCATGCGGAGCACTCAACAGATGGTGAGATCAGACATCCTTCAGATGCAAAAGCGTGGAAGCATTTCCAATCAAAGTATCCCGACTTTGCGTATGAGAGAAGAAATGTCTACCTTGGATTATGTACTGATGGTTTCAGCCCGTTTGGCAAGAGTGGAAGACAATATTTTCTATGACCAGTCATTCTTACACCATACAACCTACCCCCAAACTTGTGCTTGCGACGAGAGTTTTTGTTTCTCTCGATTCTCGTTCCCGGACCAGAGCATCCTAAGAGATCACTTGATGTGTTTCTTCAGCCACTAATATATGAATTGCAACAACTATGGGCTCAAGGTGCTGAAACATACGATGTTTCGTATAAAGAAAACTTTCAAATGCGGGCAGTACTAATGTGGACAATAAGTGATTTTCCAGCATATGGTATGTTATCTGGATGGACAATGCATGGAAGGCTATCATGTCCATATTGTCAAGATAACACTGATGCTTTCCAACTAAAACACGGAAGGAAAACGTGTTGGTTTGACTGTCACAGGAGATTTCTACCACCAGATCATCCATATCGTAGAAGTAGGAATTTGTTTACGAAGAACAAGAGGGTGTTTGACAGTCCACCTCCGGAAATTCGTGGGAAAGATTTGAAGACACAACTTAGAGATTTTGGTGCAGAAAGGACGCCAGACGTCGGTGGACATGAGCATTTTCCGGTAGATGGTGTTGGAAACCTACATCACTGGCACAAAAAAAAGTATTTTTTGGGATCTGCCATACTGGGAGGATCATCTACTAAGGCATAATTTAGATGTCATTCATATTGAGAAGAACTTTTTTGACAATCTCATGAACACGATCCTTAATGTTCAAGGTAAAACAAAGGATAATTTGAAGTCAAGACTGGATTTAGTCAATATATGTGCTCGTTCAGAACTTCATGTTGATGAGAGTGGTAGGGCTCCTTTTCCCATATACCGACTTGATGCAGCGGGAAAGGATGCGTTCTTTGATGGGATTTCAAACGATGTGGAATTTCCAGACGGTTACGCATCTAATTTGCGTAACTGTATCGACAGAAAGGAAGGAAAGTTTACTGGCTTGAAAAACCATGATTGCCATGTAATGATGCAGCGCCTCCTTCCGTTTGCCTTCAAGGAACTATTACCACGAAATGTTCATGAAGCAATTGCAGGGATAAGTGGTTTCTTCCGCGATTTATGCACAAGATCAGTGACTCTTGAAGGTATTGAAAATTTGAATACTAACATAGCTGTGATTCAGTGCAACCTTGAGAAGATATTTCCTCCCTCATTTTTTGATGTTATGGAGCATCTTGTTATTCACCTGGTAAGAGAATTGGAACTTGGTGGTCATGTGCAGTATAAATGGATGTATCTGTATGAGCGGTATATGTTCCATTTGAAGAAGATGGTGAAAAATTTAAGTAGGGTGGAAGGGTCTATAGTCGCACAGATGATCAATGAAGAAACTTCAAACTTTGCCGAATACTACTTTCCAGCAGAAGTTCAGACCAAAAACAGAAGACCTGCTCGGCATGATGATAGAGGCGAACGGGCAACATATCATTGGAAGGTTCCAGACATTTTCACAGACGTTGGACGACTTAGCGGAAAACCAAAGGACCGTCTACTTACTGATCAGGAGCGCAGTCATTTGCAAACATATTTACTCACCAACTGCGAAGATGTTCTTCAATATGAAAGGATTTTCATGGCAGAAAAGCGGTTCGAATATAGATACGCCACAGAGGACGAACTAGAAGAAATGAAGCAGAGAGAATTTGGTGGATGGGTGTTTACTTATGTGAGTGATGGTTTGGCCAGAGGTAAAACATTTGACGATTGGATACGCGAGATGGTCGTTGGACCAAACTTTGTTGTGAAGTCATATCCGAGATTTTGTACTCGAGGATATGCATTCACAACTCAGAAGAGGAGACGTTCGAGTACGACTTACGATGCTGGTGTTTGTTCTGCATCAGGAGATGATGTATACTACGGACACATAAATGAGATTTTGGAAATCAAGTATTTGGGCATGGTTGGATTGCGCTGTACTGTTTTCTATTGTGATTGGCACGACAACACTCTAGATCGAGGTGTGAGAACAGATGCATTTGGTGTTACATCAGTAAATTCAAGATGGAAGCTGCAATATTATGATCCTTTCATTCTTGCTTCTCAGGCCGATCAAGTTTGTTATATCAAGTACCCCCGGGTAAGAAACAGAGATGATCCATGGGTTACTGTTACAAGACTCAACCCGAGAGGCCGAGTTCAGGGAAGTTCTGAGCTGGAAGACCCACTACAACCAAGCACATCCGGCAACTTAAGTACAGCAGAAGATTTAGGTGGAGTTGGCCTTGTAGTCGATTTAACCGACTTCGGAGAGGAAGCCGCCGTTCACGTAGAGGATGAACCAGTGATTGGAGAATTTCACCAAGATCCAGATTCAGATTCATCTGGTGATGACGACTCGGAAACAGACTAGCGTCGACATTTTTTTTTTTTTTAAATATAAATACCGAGGAATTTCCGAGGACATATAGGTTTTCCTCGGAATTTCCTCGGAATTTCCTCGGAATATATCTTCTCGAATTAGGGATTTGATTATAGATTCCTTTTCCTCGGAATTCCCTCGGAAAATTCCAAGGAAATTCCGAGGAACTTGGGGTTTTAAACCGAAAACAACGTTTTACGGATTGAATAACACGTATATAACCTTCATTAAGTGTCTTAACCAGATTATGATGTTTGAAACTAGGAACTTTGGTGTTTTATCCAAGAACAAACACTTTTACGATTGCATGAACGAAAACCACACAACATAAGAGAAACACTTATACACTTTAATAAACGGTAAAGGGAATACTTACAATTATTTTTGAAATTGTGTTATTTCATGGTTTATGATCATCTATACAAAGAATCTTCAATGGTATGCATTATAATTGTATAAGAAATGAAATACGGCGAAAATAATCGATGTTTTAAAACCCCAAACCCTGGTTCCTCAGAATTTCCTCGGTAATTACCGAGGGTATTCCGAGGAATCCTGGTTCCTCGGAATAATTTCATTTAACCGGGTAAACCAAGCCGCCAAATATTTCGCGAAAATTGAATCAAAGAATTCCGAGGAAATTCCGACGGAAATATAAAATATTTCCGAGGAAATTCCGACGGATAGTTTCCGTCGGACGCCTCATAATATTAGGGCGAGCCCGATCTTCTTCCCCATTTCTCTCTTTCTCTCCGCGCCGCACAGTCTCTCCCTCTCGCGATTTCCGGCGACTCCACCGTTCTCTCTCGCGATTTCCGGCGAATCTCCCCTAATCCTCCCCCATAATCATGTAAGAACCCTATCCCACTCTCTTAGGGTAGATTTGTATGGTTTTTAAGTAGATTTGATGATTTTGGAATGAGATTTATAGATTTTTGTTAGGTTGAATGGTAGGATTGTGTAAAATCGAGTTTGATTATGTATTTCACTTGATTTGGATTTTTTTTTTGGTTTTTATTGATTTTGTGGTTATAAAAATCGAATTTGTAATTATATATATATATTCAAAACGTTTTTTGTATATAAAATCTATTTTTTGCACTTTAAAATCATTTATATATTTATTAATGATTTTTAAAATCTACAAAACTTTTTTGTGATTAAAAATCATATATATAATATTTAAAATCATTTTTTTGTGGTAATAAAACGTTTTATGTATTTTATATATAAAATATAAATTTCTATATTTATTAAACATTTTTAATATTATTAAAACTATTTTTTGTAATTATTAAACATTTTTAATATTTTTAAAACTATTTTTTGTAATTATTAAACTGTTTTTGGGGTTTATTAAAACTATTTTTTAATTTTTAAACTATTTTTTATTTATTAAAACTTTTTTGTTAATTATTAAACTATTTATATTTTTGTGATTAAAAACTATTTTTAATTAAAACTATTTTTTTTAAATTTACAGGTCTAATGATGATCAGATCCGGCCTCGCCAGCGTCGTAGCCGGGGTGGTATGGAGAGCCAGTCTCGGGGTTCGTCCAGCCATGTTCAGGATTCCGTTTCGCCCCACAGCTCCTACCATACATCTCCCTCTCCATTACCCGCTCCTGCTGCTCCCGCTCCCGCTGCTACACCCGCTCCTGCTCCTACGGGTCCTCCGAGAGTGATGAGTGTTGCGGAGTTGGTTCGACAGCCCGGTCGTGACTATCTTCCCTATCTCACTGAGTATCCACATGGACATGGTCAAACATGGTAATTAAACTTTTATTTTTTTTATTGATTATTAATAATTTGTTCTTTTTATTAGGTTCAACCGATCCGGGAACGGGATCAGCGCATGGATCAACCGTATGACATCCGACTTTCACTCACTTCTCTCTCGAGAAGCAGCATCTGTGGTTTCGTCAGTTTGCGGTAAGTATTCAAATTTTTTACTTATATTTTTTATTTATTAAAACTATTTTTTGTGATTATTAAACTATTTTCTATATTTATTAAATATTTTAAATATTTTTAAAACTATTTTTTTAATTATTAAACTATTTTTTATTTATTAAAACTTTTTTTTTGTAATTATTAAACTATTTTCTATATTTATTAAACTATTTTTTATTTATTAAAATTTTTTTTGTAATTATTAAACTATTTATATTTTTGTGCTTAAAAACTATTTTTAAACTATTTCAGCAAGAATTCAACTGGAATTCCGATGATACGCTCTCTATCTATAACCATTTTGTCCATAAAGTTATGGACAACTATGGGAAGCAGATGTACGAGTGGAAGAAGAAGTGGGAAGTAAACAAGGTAGTTTTTAATTTATTAACAATTTTTAATTTATTAAACTATTTTTTAAATTATTAAACTTTTTTTTTTAAAATTAAAATGTCCCAAAGTCGATGAACGACACGGTCTGGAAGGAGTTGTGTGAGCATTGGGATAAGGAAGAGACGAAAGAAACTTCTTCCACCAACTCCAACAACCGCAGGAGCGACCGTAAAGGGAAAGGCATCTACAAGCATAACTTGGGTGCCCAATCTATTGCCACTCTCGCGGATCGCATGGTAAGTTCAACCGCTTTTTCTTCAATTATTTAGGTTTCAGAATTTTATTTTTTATGCATTTTTTCAAATTTCTAATGTTTGTTTAATTTATTTTTTTTTCAAGGCGGAAGAAAATGAAGGCAACCCGGTTGATGATCTCGCCCTAATGAAAAGGGCGTATACCAACAAGAAGACCGGTCAGATTGATGATGGTCTTGTGAGGGACGTGGTCGACCTGGTCCAAACTCAGGTGTACGACGAAGTGTCTCAGCTTCAAACCGATGATGACGATTCGACGGC
Source organism: Brassica napus (assembly GCF_020379485.1). NCBI lineage: Eukaryota > Viridiplantae > Streptophyta > Magnoliopsida > Brassicales > Brassicaceae > Brassica > Brassica napus. Next base: position 11,953,596 of record NC_063442.1, on the reverse strand, counting down.
TTCGACCAACTTGTCCCGGGTTCGAATCAACGAAATCGTTGAATCGGTAAGTTTTTTTTTTAAAGTTCAATTTATTTATTTCTTGATTTTTATTTTATCATCAATTTATATTATCTAAATTTGGTTATTTATATTTCAGTCGGTTCCAAAGAAGAAGGGACGTTTGGTCGGTTTGGGTCGTCGCTCCCAGTCGGCTGCTCCTTCTTCTGCACCACCGCCATATGTTGATCCAGAAGTTCTTACGGCTCAGCTGAAGGACAAAGATGATCGGATATCTGCGTTGGAGACCCATATGGCAGCTCAACAGGCGGGCTATGAGACCCAGAAGAGGCTGAACGAGCAGATGATGGAGATGATGAAGAGGATGTACCCGAACGAGGTGTTCCCGAACATTCAAGACCCGTAGTTTTTTTTCTTTTTTTACCAAAAACTTGGAATGTTTTATTTAACTTTGAATATTATCTACTATGTTTTATTTTATGTTTTATTCAATTTTAATTTTAAATTTTTGAATTTAAATTTAAAAAATTTTAATTTTTTTTAAAAAAATAATTTTTTTAAAAAAATAAATTTTTTCGAAATTCCGAGGAACTTAACGTTCGTCGGAATTTTCCGAGGGAGTGTAGTCCCTCGGAATTTTCCGACGGATCGGCGTTCCTCGGAATTTTCCGAGGGAAAGGCGTTCCTCGGAATTTTCCGATAAAAATTCCGAGGAATATTTCGTCGAAACTTCTGAGGATTGGACCATCGGAATTCCCTCGGTATATTCCGAGGAACCTTCCGACGAACTTTGTGTCCTCGGAATTTCCTCGGAATTTTGTTTTCTCGGAATTCCGTCGGAAATTTCTGACGGAATTCCGAGGAAGTATGAATTTCCGAGGAGATATTTCCGAGGACTTTTTTCGTCGGTATGTCCTCGGAATAGCGTTATTCTGACGACATACCGACGATTTTTTCCCTCAGTATCCCGATGTTTTCTTGTAGTGTACCCAAACTAATTCGGACATGTTACGTACCTAAAAATTACAGGTATTTTACAGGTATTTGAATTATAGATTCGAACCGATCATGACCTGAAAAGAACCAATCCAAACCTAAACCAAAAAGTTAAATAACAAATTTTATGATATATACTTTGTATAAAAAATAATTTAAAGTAAAATATATAATTTTTAACAGATGGTTTACTTTATTAAAATTTGATTTTGTATATTTGGAAATATATAATGTATGATGACATGATATATTATGATGTATGATATATGTCAATTTTTAAATGAGTTATGAAATCTGTTAAAGTTGATAAAGTTATTGAACTTAAATAGCATATCTGTGGTATATTATTTTTTGTTTAAAATATTTTGTAACAATGTTGCTATATCTTGGTTTTAAAATAGGATAAAAGTTTAAGAATATTTAATTTTTGATTTGTTTCAAATTTAAATACTTTTCGAAGTAAGATATATTCTTAGTAAATATATGAATTAGCTTTTTCATAATTTAAAACAGAAGTATAGAAAGGATGACGTGTATTGTTACATAGTTGATGGATCAAACGATTTATATAATTTATTTATATTGGGTGAAATGAATCATTTATTAATTATGAGACTAATGAGACATGTTTAGAGAATAATATAATAAAGTATATGTGGTACATTATTTTTGTGTAGCAAATGGTACGGTCATCTAATAAAAGAAAGTATATATGTCGTATAACTTTGTTCTTGTACAAAATAATGTGGTCTAATAAATAAATATATTATTAAATATTTGTTAGAGAAATTTTTGGTTACTTATTGTTAATTAAATATTATAGTAAGACCAAAAATATTGTTAGTTAAGGAAATGGTCTAAACAACCTTTTTAAATAGATTTAGGGGGGCTTATTGGACTAAGGATTTGAGAAAATTTCAGGAGTTTTAAATTTAATGGAATTTGAAGATTTTAATAGGGATTTGGAAATTTTGGTGGTAATTTAGATGGGGATTTAGGTAGGACTTTTTTTAAAAACCATAGGATTATCTTTATATGTAACGACGTCGTTAAAGCTCGTTTGTTAAAGAAAAAACGAAATGTTTTTTCCCGGATGATTCAAGTAGAGGTGATGTTACAACCATCATACCTGTTCTCCCAGTTACATCTCCAGTTCTGTCCCTTGTTGCTCATCAAAGACGTGTGATGACTATAAAGCTTAAGAAAGTGATTTAGCAGATCCGCGAGGCCCCACTTCAAGGTGGTATACACTATACACTAGTTTTCTTCAGTTATTCACTCCAAGTTGCAGAGTTTGAGAACAAATCTAAGCTCATACAGTTAATTCCATACTGAGATTGAGTTGATAGAATCATATATTGTTAGAAAGAACATTGGTTTTGATAGGGTGTTGCTACTGACCATTCAGCTCGGATGGTTAACATCTGACCCTTCAATGACTTCAACTAAAACATAAGCAACTGTCCTCACACGTTATTTCTCATCAACAAAGAACCTATTTTCTGGTGGCCAACAGATACAATTAACCTAAAACTAGGTGAGAAAATAGACTGTATTTATCAGGTTTATACTAAAACCACAAAAAAGGTTTGGGATGTACAGACACAAAAGTGCATGTATATATCAAACGAACACCTACGCCAAAGGAAAAGCTTCAGTTTTGGTGAAGTTTCCACTCTCAAAACAAAGCAAAGGATAACAAAACAAAGGATACAATAACAAAATGAAGGTATCAGAAACAAAAACAAAAAAAACGAAATCTTTAAGTACACAGAGCAAATGAAGAAAAATCAACTGCACCATCATCATTCTCGTAGTCATCGTGGTCTTTGGTTTGCTAAGCTTCTGTGGCGAGAATGTAAAGCAAGTGAACTCTGTTGGTCCAGGATAGGTCGAGCAATGTAATTAAGATTGGTTCTCGTGTGTTCCAAGACGATTTGAGTTATGTGGAAATCGAAGAGCATGGAATCAGAGCGTCAGGGACTCGACAGAGAGGTTGCACAAAAAGGGACTCGACAGAGAGTAAATCAAAGAGGAGATCGGAGGTAATGACGGTGTTGGACAAGAGTGTTTGGCCTCAGACCCGAAGCAATGTGATGGCTCTTTCCAAACCTTTCAAAGGAACTCATGGTCAAGGGTGAGGCAAGCAGGGGACAAAGAGAAACTAGAAAGATAGTTCTGAAACAACGTTACAAGAATAGAGAATGGCAATTGTCGTCCACAGAGTACGAGGTAGAAGATGAACTACGCAATTGATTTTTTCTTCTGAAATTCCATCTCTTTAGGTGGTATTTGTTTCTATTGAATTTGAAGTGTTAATCAATTTTTCTAATAATCTAAAATAATCTTTGATAAAAACATTTGATGAAATCCTTATTTTTCAATAAGGAGAGTTTTGATAGGATTTTTACAAATGTTATATCCAATAACCTTGAATTTGTATGAACTTTTACAAATACCATATCCAATAAGATGGGATTTGGAAGAAAACTAAAATTTGATGAAATCTCCAATTCAATAAGCCCCCCTCTTATTAAAACTCCTTCCTTTTTAATAGTATTGATAGTAAATATTTTTTTTAAATGGTAATCAATTGTGCTCGATACAGAAAACATTACCCTTTTATTTTTCATATGCTTTTTTGAATTTAATGGTATTTTTCCTTTATTATATTTTCCTTAAAATTACTATTTACAAAAAACAAGTAATGATTCATTAAAAATAAATTTACATTAAATTAGATAGAGAATATAAAAACCTAATACTAATTGTTACTATTTATATAATTGTATTTGCTTCATTCTTATATATGTTACTAAATTTGAAAATTTAAATTAAATGATATTGATTTATTTTTGAAATATGATTTTTACATTTACTTTATTACATACAATTGATTTATTTCATATTAACAAGTATCTATATTTATTTTTATTTTATTAGATATTTTTATTTTTTATTTATAATTAATTACTTGTAAAAAATGTTAAAAAATATTAATTTACTAAAATTTTGGATTGAATAATATTTAATCATCCAATTTTTAATAACATCCGAATAAGATCGTTTTCAAAATTCAAAAAAGATATCCAAAAATTTGATTGTAAGTGAACATGTAACTGAATTCTTATGCTTATTAAAATGAATTTAATTAAAATAATTATACTTTCCTTAAAATAAAATAAAAATTAGTAATTTATAATAATAGTATTATCAAATAGTTAAAGTTTAACACAAAAAATCTTTCAATGAAATTGCAAAAAATATTTATTTTTTAAAAGGTGAACCTAAAGTAACTTTTAACTTTAAAATAATAAATTTCTATATTACTATGTTTTGCTATAATTCAATAATCATTTTTATCGATTTGAGCAGTTTATAACCAAACCATATCGTTATAGTATTTCTTAACCAAACTACTTTTTCTATTTTGATCGGAACACCCTGCATAACATTACCATTTTCATTTGCGCAATTTGATATTGGTATGAATCAGAACAAGTATCGGTTCTTTTTTCTGAAACAAATACAACAATTTGGCACAAACCATTAACAAAAACCCAAAAGTTCCCAGATTTTGACATGAAAAGCAACAAAACTACAATCTGACGTCGAACTCTCCAGCGCGTGTCTGAGCACGAAACCCTTTGTACAAACGAGGAGGGATAGTTTTAAGATCAAGTTTCTCGATTCTTAGGCCAGAGAGAGCAATCCCCATTATCTTAAACCCAACTTTGAATGTCGGATACACATGAAGCCGTTCCAAGCCCGTTTCAAGCGCTAATGTCCCTGACAAACATGGAGTCTTGTCACTTGGGATTCTCCCTATTGTCCATGTACATGTCTGCAAAACATAGTCTCAAATCATAAAAGGAAACTTTCCAGAATGAAGAAACTGAACTAAAGTAAAAAGGCAGACCACCTTGTTAGAGAGGATGGTTACAGTTCCATGATTTGATGAGAGATCTGCCGATGAAACACAGTGAGGAAGCTGGAAACTCAACGTTATTGACTCAATCGTCTTTCCAGGGTCGCTTCTGATCCCCACTAACACACTAACCCGACATGTACCGGAATCTGATGTGATCTGAGGCTTTACATATAAAGGTGTGTTCTTCAGCTTCTTCACCCTGTAACTCATGAGCTTGAACTGTCCATCTGGAGGGACAAAGGAGAGAACTTGATGAGACTCCCAAGGCCTAAAGCGGACACAGGGGTGAAACCTCATGTCTTCTAGGACCGAAGGGTTTGCAAAGGACAATGTCAAATCTGGAAAACCAGTGAGCTGAGAACTCATTTGGACTTCGCCATAAATCTCGCATTTTACCAATTCTCCATCCCTGAAAACAAAATGTTTTCAAAAACCAGTTGAGTTTTTTGGAAGGTTAAACGAATAAGATTTCTTTCAGGTGTACAAACCTGTTGACGATTGCATCCATTTCTTCAACAAGGTCGACATAGACTTCGTTGCTGGAGTACTTTGGATCAGTAGGTCTCCAAGGAACACAAGAGCCAGCTCCACTAGGGAGCGTGTCACTAACGTTTGAAGCGTTTCCGGTTACAACGCTCAACATTTTGCTGACAAGATTCGGTGGAGCTATCATTTCCCTCAGGATGTTCGGTTCTGTTGTGAGAGGGAAACCATTATCGATCATCTCATCCAAAAGCTGCAAGTCACAAGAGAGGGTGAGGCAATAGCCACCATAGTTTCAATCACGGTTCTAGAAAAAGGGAAAAACAACTTTCTTAAAATCTGATTTATACAATTCAAACCGGTTTAAACATTCTAAATCGATTTATGCCGTTCTAAATCGGTTTAAATCGATCTAAATTAGTTTAAATCTATTAAATTAAGTAATAATATTAGTACAAACCCGCAATTTTGTCAAATTTCTTTTGTTTTGTATATCTACTTTTGATAAATCATCAAAATAATTTAATAATTAAACTCAAAAACTAAAATATCTTATATAAGTCTAATATATATAAAATAAATCATAGTCCCTAGTCCCTAACAGAGCGCATAGTTACAGCTTAGCGTTTCTAAACAGTGTACAGTTATAACAAAGATACCTCATAGACAATGATGAAATTGTCTTTGACCAGATCTTCATTTAGCCCACCAAGGTAATCAGACAGAACATCAGCTACTCTGCAGAGAAACTAAAACTCGAAATGGTTAAAAACACACTCAACATTTGGTTATCTAGAAAAGAGATTCACCTCGATTGCCATCAATGGCGGCATTTCAACTTGAGTGCAAGCTAAGAAAGTGATGCCATCACGAACGATTTGAAAAAGGTAATGCGTTGGTGAAGCAATCACTGGAAGTGACTATCCAATCAAACACACACACAAAGTTGGATCAATAGCGAAAAAAGATTGAAACTTTTAAGGTGTGGGAATAATAAAACCTTAAAGGAATCGGCTTGATCCCAGAACCAAGCGCATATGGATCGATCGACGCGGTGACCAGTAAGCTGTTTCTCCAGCATTACCTCTCTGTGAAAACATAGAAGGTCAAAAGATGTAATCTTTCAGATTGATTGGGTCAGAGGAGGAGATGACTCACCCGGAATCGGAGAGGAGAAATATACACTGAAGCATCGATGACCTGTACTGCTCTCTCTCTCTTCTCTGATCGAATCGTAAGATTGCTCCTCCTCCCTGATGCTTCTTCCATTGACGTGGAAACGGACGAACAGTTCATCAGATTGGGCTTTCATCTGCTACCATTTGATAATGGGCTTTTGTATTTTTTGTAGATTATTAATATAATACTATAAGTTCTCTAATGTTAGCCCATAAAGCTTTTGGTAATTTGGTATATGTTACTTTGCAAAAATAAAATTATAAAAATAAAGTGATGATAGGTACAAAATTACATAAAAACATAACCGATAAATTTTAAAAAGAAAAGATTATTTCTTTACTTTAATATCAAGAGTATTTTTCTAAACATTTCTTTTTATGAAATCACATTATATATAAAAATATAATCATTTTAAATTTTATTAATATTTTCTTTATCATATATGTTATTTGAAAATATAATAGGGAACTTAAATAAAAAAGAAAGATTAAATTAAATTTTATTCATCAAAGATATCTTAGTTTATGTTATTTAAATTATTTTGTAATAATTTGAGAAATAGATTGAGTTAAATAAAATGCTATATATTATGTTGTTTAAGATTATCTTTTAGAAGGGAAAATTATGTCTTTACTTTAAAATTAAGATTATTTTGTGACTTTAGTTATTATGATTACAATATATGTATAAAAGATATTTTCGTTTTTAAAATTTATATATTTTCTTTTTTAAATTGGTTATTTGAAAAAAATAAAGAAATACAACCTATAAAATGAAAAATAAAATACATATATAATAATGTTAATTATATATATTTGATTCATTAAAGGTATCATCGTAATCAACCACCGTGAGAGTTAACGTGAGAACGACACGTAATAAATTGACTTCTCAAATAATATTATAGAGATTATGTAATTTTTGTTTTGCAATTTTAATATAATATTTTTGTTAAAGAAATAATGGTTTGGGTTTTTATTTGTCATTTTTCTGCTAATTATCTCAAGCTAATCAATATTTCATGAAGTAAACTGAAAAGTTACATATATAATCTTTATTATGCAATTTTATTTCTCTAGAAAGCTTTCTCCAACCTCTCTCTAGAAGAGTCTTTCACCAAAGTTCAATGTCAGTGGCCGGTGGTGGCTTTCGCTGCCGGTTACCATCTCTTACTTTTTTCTTTTTGATGTAACTACTTCGGTCCTTGATCGATCTCTGTTTTCATTAGGCGATGTATTTTTCGTTTCACGACTTTGTGTTGTAGATTTCAACCAAACCAGAGTTGAGCTTAACTCGTATATATCTCTGGTTGTTTCTGTTTGTATTATAGTCTGATCCAAGTAAGGATCACGGAAGCGTTTACTGTTCGTGTTCTTCTTTCACAAGATCGCCCACTGAAATTCCAGTTAGCTTAAGTCGTTGTATTTTCATCGGAGGATATGATTCCAAATTCTCTCCTAGGAAATCATACTTTACCGTTTCTGCAAGTCGATAGGCTTATGGGTAAAGCTTTCCGGTTGGAAAGAACAAAGATGATGACAGATTAAGATCGACGGTTCAGAAGAGAGTAAGAAGAGTTGGCGTTCAAGGAGCGGTCTGACAAAGATTCTACTTATGAATTGATTTGATTAATCTCAAGTTTAAATCTGAAGATGTTTGATGGTTCGATTAAAGCGCATGTTGAAGTGAAGGAGGACTTTGGTGACTTGAAGAATCCGGCGACGGTGGATGAGCAACTCGCGGAGGAGCGTCTCTGTCGTGACCGAAGATCCCATTCTCCAAAAGCCTTGACAGTAGACGCATGTTATCAGAAAGAAGATTGGCAGGACACGTGGCGAGCATGGAGACAGTCATAACATAATAGTTATCCGATCAATCGGTTATCATGGGTTTGGGCTTATGAAATTGTAATTGGGTGGGATTAGTTTTTTAAGTTCACCATGTAATGTGGCCCACGGGACTTTCTTTAAATGAAATTAAGTTGACAAAAAAAACAACTTTATTATACGTATAACACATTAACCAAGTTGAAGGGTTGGTCTTTCTAGTCTTTTTCTAACACTGTTTAATTCAAACATCAGAGTTCTAAGAGTACAAACTCAAAACAGGAATAACAGACACTCACCAGTAGATGATATAAGTAAAGCTCAACCAAGCAAAAAACAACAACCGATAGTAGAAAAAAAATCCAACCAACATACTAGTTTTTGTGGACCAATTCCATAGCATCGTGTCTTCAAATCCAACTTGCTCAAAGTTGTAACCAAAGAGACATTACGTGTTATCTCCATAGAAGAGTAAACTACCGGTCTGTTTACTGAGACAATTTCAAAGGTCTCGAGAATATTTCATCGAGTAAAGAGTTGCTTTCCAGTCAGCACAAACTGACGAGCAGGCCCGATCCTGTACATGTACTGGGAACATATTTGCACAGGGCCCATTACAATTTATAAAAAATTTAATCCAGATTAGGGTTCGAAATGTTTTGAAATTATTATTTTTTTTTTTTAAAAAGGATCCTAAATTTTGTTTATTTCCTTTGAAAAGGCTCAATTTTTTTTTTCAGCACTGGACCTCATTTCCAACTGAGACGGACCTACTCACGAGAGAAAAGGTAAATATTAATCTCTTGCTTAACCCTAATCCCAAGATAATTATAGATCTCGGTGAAGCCACAAGGGCAATTCATTTAACCTACAACAACAATGTTGACTTATAACATCGAACAAGCTTGAACCAATAAGAGATTGGACCTAGCACGAAGCAGCGGAGCAGAACGAGAGAACCAGCAGCCTGTCGAACAAGCTTGAACCAAGAAGAACCACCAAACAATATTTCAAACGAAAGTAGAGGGAATGACCCGGGATGAAACAAACATGAGCACAAACCGGATAGAACACATCAACGAAGACTAGCATCATTTTAGTGAACCTGTCAGAAGGCTCGATTAAACACAAATCCATAAATATACGGCCCTAACAAAATAGACGACGAACCACCACTGCCATGACCAGGTTCACCATGGTACGCAACAACGACGAACACCAGCAGCTAACAAACCTACCGGTTACAATTAATCTGACAATTAATACATAACATATAGAATATATTCTTTTTTCATATAGAATATATTCTATGCATTTGCTTACTATAGTTACTTGTTTAGTTATAACTTTTTGTGTTATGCAGTGCAATTTTCCTGATTTTATTAGATAAATTAGATTTAAAAATAAAATTTATAACGCACAAATCAAATGAGCTACGCGTTCAGGCAAAATACTATAAACATTCCCATTTTACAGTTTAATCAAAAGTAGAATCTCGTCTATTTTGTTTTAAGGATTCCATAGAATATTACATACTAAAAAGTCCAGTCAAAAGAAGTTTAGTGACCTAACACATACTTCTAAACTAACATTATCCAAATTTTCTTATTTTGTCCCTCCTTAGAGTAAGCTAGGTCGGCCCACTGAGAATTTCACAGCACAACCCTTCTCAATTCAGTTTTAGATTACTTGTTGAAGTGAAGATATTAAACGCCGTTGATGTCGGCATTATGCATCTACCCAACCAAAAGAAATTCAAAGACAACGATAAAATTTTCTAGTTTTTATGGAAATTTTAAAAGGAAAGTGTATAACAAGTATTTCTTAACAGTTTTTTTTAAAGGTTAACCAAGAATTTTTGAGCTTCTTTCACCCCATCTTATATATTAAAACAGAAGTCACAACTTTGATTCATGTGTGATTTTTTTTAAAATAGACCTAATGGACCTATTCATAGAAATTCATACTATATTTTAATTCAGACTAATAATAAATATAATTTTTAAAATATTTTAATCATAGTATATTTTGATATCTTTTCATTTTAAATATAAATATATTTATTTTAAAATTCTAACAAATCTGTTTTAAAAGATTTTTACAAGATCTTCATCTTCGAAATTATATTTAAATATTTTCACTAATTTCAAAATTAGTTTAAAATATTATTATACATTAATATATTCAGTTATATAAAATAAAAAATAAAAAAATCTATAATATTTTAGTTATTATATAATCATAATCAATCATACTAAAATAAAATTATTATATTGAGTTAATATAATAAAATTGTATTAAATTTATATATTTATATATTTTATTTTCGTAATTATAAAATATTTATGTTCAAAAATAAAATCTAATATGTTGGTAAGATGGGTTAACATTATCAAACTATATAATACATGTATAAAAATTAACATGTATTTCTTTAAAGTTAATAATATAAAATCTTTGTAACTACTTTAGTCATAATATATTTTCATTTTAAATATAATATATATCTTATATATTATATTTTAAAAATTCTAATAAATCTGTGTAATATTTAAACAATAACTTAATGTATTTTAAGTTATCGTTTAGACATGAAAATAAATAAATTATATCCTATTTTGTCTACTTTTATAGTCATGATCATGTTAAAATATAATTATTATACTAAATAAATATGATAAAAATATATTCAATTGATAAATTTATAAATTTTATTTTCATAAATATAAACTATTTATTTAAAATATAATATGATGATAGAACGGTTTAAAATTAACAAACTATATAATACATGTCTAAAAATTAACATATCTTACACTTTTATATATATAATAATAAATTATCTAAAATGAATAAGCATAGAAATATTGGTAAAAAGAAATCCAGTTTTGAAATACAGGTCAGAATTTAGCATAAATTAAGTACAAAATATTTTTTAAATATATTTTCTCATGAATATATTAATTTGGTTAATAACTAAATGCAAATACAATAAGATAAATATAATAAGAAGTGGCAAATACATAAGGTTTAAACAACTAATTAATTATAACATGTAAATTATAAAATTATTGTATTTGAAATAGTTATTTAAATATTTAAGTATATGATTAATATTAAAAATATATATCACTTATGTTCTAAAAAAATAATTTATGTATAGAAAAGTGAAAATAAACACCCGTGCGGTTGCACGGATCAAAATCTAGTTACAAATTTACAATCAAAGTTCATAATAATGGTTTTCCGAATACTTCAAGTTTTAAAATTATATTAAACTCTACAGTATAAACCACAAACAAAATTCCTTATAACCTCAAAGCCTTAAATTATATATTTTTTTTAGAAAAAAGCTATAGATTTAAACTCAAAATAATGAACTTCTTCAAACTTTAAAAATATTATTCTATTTTTTATGGCAAATGTTTTTAGTTTAAAATGGTAAACTTGTTTTTTAGGTTTAATTGTACATGAGTATACATACACACATATTCATATTACAGAAATGGAAAAGTATTACCAACTTCGGATTACATTTGAAAGGTATACCTTTGCTGTCATAGTTCTAATATTTGATCTGTAACGTAAAATTGATCGAAATAGTCGGTCGGTCATAGTTAGGACATGCTACCCATAAGAAATTAAGAATTGTAAAAATGGACCAAACGGTTAATGGGTCCATGGACTTTTCTCACGACACGTGGCAGAATCACCGCCAAGTACATTTCATGTGGACACGTGTCACACCATTAACCAATCAGAATATCTCACACGGTGCAAATTGTAGCATCTGAAGTGGAACCCAGTGACAAGTGACAGATCAACTACCACATGATCTATTAATACCTTGATGAGTCGAACAGTCTTCATATTAGCACGTGTCAGTATGTAATGTCGTGGCATCACTTGGATAAGTGGGACCTTCTTTGTTATTATTCAAAAAAAGTGGGACCTTCTCTTCCAATAGTTAATTGTTACGAAGCTTCACGCGGTTATATACAACCGTTGGATATAACAATCTTGCTTAATAGCCGTTAGATAAAAATATTTTCTGGAAACTTTTAGGAGTCGGTCCTATTGTATTATCTGAAGTCATTAGTGATTAAATCTTTAATTAATTAACTTAAACCACTGAAAAACTCTATATAAATCAACACTTCTTCCTATTCAACGATCACTTACAAACGCAAAACAATATATACAACTCACAAAGACAAACACTCTTCATTTCTTAAGACAAGATGGCACTTGAGATCGACAACAAATTCACCGGACCAGTCGCTAACGGTGGAGAAAAGAGAGCTTACGTGGCTTTCCTCGCTGGAAACGGAGACTTCGTGAAAGGAATGGTGGGTCTTGCTAAAGGGCTAAGGAAAGTTAAGAGCATGTATCCACTTGTGGTGGCTGTATTGCCGGACGTACCAGAGGATCACCGGAAACAGCTGGTGGAGCAAGGCTGTGTCGTTAAAGAGATCGAGCCGGTTTACCCACCGGAGAGTCAAACCGAGTTTGCCATGGCTTATTACGTTATCAACTATTCTAAGCTTCGTATTTGGAAGGTATAATAAATACTAATATGTGTATAGTTTTTGTGATAAAAATTTACAGATGTCAACATATATTATAGTGACTTGTACTGTGTTAGGCTGTTAGAAATAGCAAACTTCTATACTTTTTAACCAAAGTATTTGTATTTTACAGAATTTTGTGGCTTTTTCTAAATGTTTTAAATTATAAAATACGCCAGTTTTAAATTAAATTTAGAGTTTATAATTTATTCTTTTTTTTACCACCAATATGTTTTTCTTTTTAATAATTTATTCTTTCGATTTCAAATCAGGCTTAATGTTTAGAGTTCAGTTTTTGGTTCAGTTCAGTTTTGAGAGTGTGTACTTATTCTAGACTAGCTATTTCATAAAATTAGACTAGCTATTTCATTAAATTCTTACAAATAATATACGTTGAAAACTATATAATAAAAAACTATATGATGAAAATATATGCATGGGTGCAGTTTGTGGAGTATAGCAAGATGATATACTTGGACGGAGACATACAAGTGTTCCACAACATAGACCACTTGTTTGATCTCCCAAACGGCCACTTCTACGCAGTCAAAGATTGTTTCTGCGAGAAGACATGGAGCCACACACCACAGAACAAGATAGGTTATTGCCAACAGTGTCCAGAAAAGGTGACTTGGCCGGCAGAGCTTGGTCCTAAACCACCTTTGTACTTCAACGCTGGAATGTTCGTCTACGAGCCTAATCTTTACACTTATCATAATCTCTTGGAGACTCTGAAAGTTGTTCCTCCCACTCCTTTTGCGGAACAGGTAAATAGAAGATTTTTTTCCTGTTTATAAACAACCCAAAACACGTTATAGTTATCTTATTCGTATACACTTCTGTTGCTGCAGGATTTCTTGAATATGTATTTCAGGGACATATACAAGCCGATACCGGGAATTTATAATTTGGTTATGGCTATGCTTTGGAGACATCCGGAGAATGTAGAGCTTGACAAAGTTAAAGTTGCTCACTATTGTGCTGCTGGTTCTAAGCCTTGGAGGTAGTAATATTACATGTTTAACTAATTTCAAACTAGTTACAGAAAAACCTAATTTACTTTAGGAGTAAAATTATGGTAAACTTATGTTCTGAGTGTTGTTTATGGTGTTTTTACCAGGTTCACTGGAAAAGAGCCGAACATGGGGAGAGAGGATATCAAAATGTTGGTCAAGAAATGGTGGGACATATACAACGACGAGACTCTGGATTACAAGAACATCAGTGGCGACAAAGGAGGAGACGACCATAAGAAGCAGTTTGTCAAAGCTTTGTCGGAGGCCGGTGTGCTTCAGTACGTCAAAGCTCCATCTGCAGCTTAGTCACCATATAATCATCAAGCTTTCTTACTCCTTTTTCTCGTGTTATATTGATTTAGTTCGAAACATGTGTATATCACTATAAGTTATATGTACAATACTGCTTGAGATTCGTTTTACTGGTTTGCGAAAATATGTAGTGTTTAATTATATTGTTATATAGTATCTTAGATACTATAATATAATTAATAGCTTGAGAAGATACAGTATCTTAGATACTATAATATAATTAATAGCTAGAGAAGATACTGTATCTTCTCTAGCTATTAATTATATTTTAGTATCTTCTCTATCTGTTAAATATCAATCTTGTTAAGCATAAAGCACTTTAGTTTGATAGTCACCAAAGAACTTTGTTAAGTGCTTCCTCAATAACTACAACAGTCAGCGTTCAAGCAATTTACGTGATAGTATAACACTAATTTTGCGCACCCAAAGACAGATAAGAAAGCACAGCACGGTTTCTTTTCTTTTTCTCTTCCTTACCAGTAGAGATCGTCTTGCAACATTGAAAATCGATGCCATAATCACAATTCCTAGCATCGGGATACGAGAATGCCCACCGTAATCACAAACTCAAACCATAACAGCATTAAACTTTACATCGTACTGTCATCCAACTCTTTTTTTTAACACAAAAAAACATATGAATAAACCGTTGCCACCACTCTTGGACCAACTTGAAGAAGCAACAGCACAATTGTCTTGTGCCTCCGACAGTTTCGAAAAAAAAAAACCGAGCCGTTAATAAAACAGAGCGTAGCCCTTTCTTCATTTTGGGACGTTCTGGTCCTTTTCGTTCCCTGGTGCATGAAAGAGCAAGGGCATGAAAGGTTATAACTCACCCATTTTCTACAAAAGTTACAAGGTCTTATAAAGATCAAAAACGCTAAGTTTATCAAATTAAAAAAAGGAAGATTACAAAGTGGCTATTTGAAAGAAGATTAATTTATTGATGTTATATTTAAAAGAAGTTAAAAATAGTACTTCTGAAAGAAAAATCTAAGAGCATCTTTTTCGCTTAGTTTTGAGCGTCTCTTAGGAGGAGGGTCTACGGTTCTGAAGAAAACGGTATGTTATGTGTGCAAAATAAGAGACGTGTGTTGTGTGTTCTTTGCACTGTTCACGGGTCCTACCGATACGTGGCAGTCCAAAATTAGTGCATTTTTTAATTTTTTTTTTTAAATTAGAAAAAAATAAATTAAAAAATAAAAAACTTTTAATGGAGTTTAGGGATAGAGATGCTCTAAGTGGAGTAGACATGATGAAATTTCCACTCTTTTATTTGAAGATGCAGACAGAACGAAAGACCTTAAAAGTCAAGAACTTATTTTGTATCTAGCGCGTTATCACAACTTCGACAGTGAAAAAAAAAAAAACTTCGACAGTGAACAGAAATATTGTCCGCGTTTTAGTCTTCTTGGATACAACAAGACATGAAGTGTCAAAAGCTCTGAGAAAAAAAATGCAGAAGCCAATCTTTCTCTCTTGCTTCCTCTTCTTTTTCTTCGTCTACTTCATCCCACGACAATCTTTCTCTTGCCCACAGGACCATAGAGAATTTCTTCTCGAGTTCAAGAAGCTGCTGACTCACAACATCAAGAACCACTCCACACAAATCGCTTTAGGGGAATTAAAGACATGGAGGCCGAACTCAGATTGCTGCAAATGGAAACTTGTGAGATGCAACACTCGTTCGCCTTCCAAAGAAGTGACAGACCTGAATCTCAACGGTCTTGTCCTCTTTGGCTCAGTGAGTTCAACCCTTCTGAGACCGGTTCTGCGTGTAAGCTCTCTCATGAGGCTAGATGTCTCCTCTAATTTCATACAAGGAGAGATACCTGGAGATGGGTTTTGGGAACTTGACCAGGTTAATCTCTCTTGACATGGGTCGTAACAGCTTCAACGGCACGATCCCTCCTGATTTGTTTTCCATAAAGACTCTTCAGCACCTTGACTTAAGCATGAATGCTATCGGTGGTACGTTGAGTGGTGACATCAAAGAACTCAAGAATCTGGAGGAACTGTTTTTAGATGAGAATCTTATTATTGGAGGAGAGATTCCTCCTGAAATTGGTAAAAATCTGAAAATCAATCTCAAAATTTAAAATTTGTACTTCTACGGTTTCATATTTAGTATAGCTGTAAGAGTAAAATTTTCACTTCGTTTTAGAATTTCAATACAAAATTTATTATTTTTTTTGATCAAATTAAATTTATTAACTTTAAATGCTATATGATTTTTTATATCTTCTAATTTATTTTTATTGGTTGAAATATGATTAACCATACAATTAATAATGTTTTTGTTTAGAAAATATATAAAATTAAATGTTTATTTAATCTGTGTGAAACGGAGAAAGTATTCATGTATGAAAAGGATGTTAGATAGGGGTCGTAGATGCTACTAACTTTATACCGTTGTGTGTGTTTGTTTATGTTACAAGGCAGTCTTACTGCACTACGGAAGCTATCATTGAAACAGAACAAGTTCTCTGGTTCTATACCGTTGTCCATATCACAGTTAACAAAGCTCGAAACAATATTCAGATGAATTTCATGTCCTTTAAGATCCCATATGGTATTGGCAGCTTGGTCAATCTCTCAACTCTGTCTATGAGTAGGAACAATTTCTCCGGTGGAATTCCATCGTCAATTCAAAATCTAACAAATCTCGAAACCCTTGAGCTTGAGAATAACAGTGGCTTGTCAGGTGAGATTCCCACATGGCTATTTCATCTTCAGAAGCTGAGGAAACTGCGTCTCGGAGGAAACAAACTCCAATGGAACAAGAATGGCTCTATCTTTCCACAGTCTAAGTTAACACATCTGTCACTTAGTTCTTGTGGTTTAGAAGGGAAAATTCCGGATTGGCTCAAGAATCAAACAGATCTTTATTTCTTGGATTTGAGCTTGAATAGACTCGAAGGAAGCTTCCCCAAATGGCTGGCTGATCTGAAAATGGAAAATATAATATTGTCAGACAACAGACTCTCAGGTTCACTGTCTCCTAGTTTGTTTCAGTCTCTGAGGTTAAGTATCGGTTCTTGCTCTATCAAGAAACAACTTCTCAGGTCGTATCCCTAACACCGTTGGAGAAACATCACTTATGATACTGAAGCTGTCTGAAAACAACTTCTCAGGATCAGTACCAAAGTCTATAGCAAATATTTACAGGCTGCTGTGGCTGGACTTGTCAAAGAACAAGTTATCAGGCGAATTCCCAAGATTCAGCCAACATTCATTGCTTGCATTGCTCGACATATCTTCGAACGAGTTATCTGGAGATGTTCCAGCTTCTTTTGGGTTAAACACCGTAAGTCTCACCATGAGTAAGAACAATTTCAGCGGCGAATTCCCTGAGGAATTCACAAAACTCTCATTTCTAAAGCATCTTGACCTTCATGACAACAAAATCTCGGGTATGTTCCCTAGCTTTATCTCCAGGCTATCTCAGTCTCTTGAGGTTCTTAGCCTGAGAAACAATTTCCTCAAAGGTTCAATCACAGAAGACATATCAACTCTCACAAGTCTCAAGGTCTTAGATCTCTCTGAGAACAGCCTCGATGGAACTCTTCCTTC
Source organism: Brassica napus (assembly GCF_020379485.1). Taxonomy (NCBI): domain Eukaryota; kingdom Viridiplantae; phylum Streptophyta; class Magnoliopsida; order Brassicales; family Brassicaceae; genus Brassica; species Brassica napus. Next base: position 11,935,712 of record NC_063442.1, on the reverse strand, counting down.
AAATCTTGGCAATCTCACAGGAATGGTAGAATCCCCCACGAGCTCTTCTTCAATTGTTTCTAGCTTCATTTCCGAAATAACCGACTTATCAGAGATCGAATCACAAGACTTGGAAGTGAATTGGAAGAGAGTAAAGCAAGTTATTTCCAACAGAAACTTTTACCTCTACACTTGTCCTGTTCGTTTGGTTGCCGCGGTTTTCGGCGTCGGCATCGGCGGCTGCGTCGGCGTCGTTTGGTTGTTGTTCGTTTTGTTGACGCCGACGCCGACGCTGCCGCAGATTGTTGTTCGTTTCTGAGCCGCATGTAGTTGACGCTGACGCAGGAAGCATGTTTTGGGTTGTTCGTTTGACAGACGTTGCGGCTATTTACATTTATTCATTTTTTATTTTTAAAAAATTGTAAATTTATATTTTAAATATTAAAATGCAGCTTAAATATATTTACATCCATAAAAATATTATATTTACTTGATAATAAGTTTTTGGTCAAATATACAAGTATAACATTATTTTTTGTCATAAATCATAAGCTAAACTAAAACAAAGATAATACCTCAAAATATTTATCACGAAAAAAAGCTAAATAATACATCAAATTGGTTGATAAAAAAAAACATAAAGTCTTAATAAATATCACATATAAATGATAATCAAACTTATAAGCAAAAAAAAAAGTCATTAACTAAAACATTTAATACGGTAAACGACCTCTACCATACTCATTTGTGATGTTATCACGCAAAGCTTCCATCGCTCTATCACCGGTCGGCTCATATACAAAATGTCCACCACCACCACCACCATCATCATCATCATCATCATCATCATCATCATCATCATCATCATCATCATCATCATCATCATCATCATCATCATCATCATCATCACCTTCTTCTTCATCACCGTCACTATCAGCTTCTTCTCCTTCTCCATCTCCATCATCATCACTTTGCCATTGTACAAAATCATGATCTTCCCGATGTGAATCACGTATGAAGTTGTGTAGCGCCATCGTCGCTGTCACCAGCTTAATCCACTTGACCAGACCATACTTTGGATGCTTACGATCCAAAATCCTCCATTTTGCTTTCCATACACCAAATGTCCTCTCAATCACTGATCGCAGACCTGAATGCTTTCGGTTAAACAACTCCCGTGCACTAACTGGCGGTCCTCCTGTAGCAAATTGACCAAGATGAAATCGCATATTACGATGCGGACCAAGATAACCTGTCCTCGTCGGATATCCGGAGTTAACTAGATAATACTTTCCAGGAGGAGGATGTGGGAAAGAAGCCTCATTCCTCGCACAATGAGTCAAGACCTTCGAATCATTTGCTCTACCAGGTACACCGACATATGCATATATGAACTTCATATCGAAGTTACATATAACAAGAACATTCATTGTAGATCCTTGCTTTCTGCCATTATATGCTTCTGCATTCTGACTTGGAGGGCGAACCGGGACATTTATTCCATCAAGTGCTCCAATACAATCTCTGAAATGAGGCCAATACTGATCATCATTCCTCAAAACAGGACTTGCTCTTCCAAACTCGCCTTCTTGTGGTCTTAGTGTATCCTCCGCAAACTTGAGAAGAGCACTCAAAACTTCATCAAGCTTTCTTTGGACCGTATCCACTGATCTTTGATACCTTGCAGCAATATTTCGCTTCGTCTTATCTTGACCAACAGTCTCGAGAAACATTGCGACAGATTCCTCAAGGTAGACATGGTGAGTCTCTTTCAATCCATATCGCTCAGCTAGCATCTTGCACAAAGCTTCAAAAGTCTTTTGGTTCATTCGAAGAATGTCATAACATTGCTGATCAGATTCATACATCAGTTGTTGAATATGTCGCCATCCTGCTCCTCGATCTGTTCTATGACTCAATCTCTCCGTAATAGGCACATCAAACAAACCAAGTTCATCATCATAATCATCATCCTCATCTTCCAACATTCATCTTTCAAGCATCTACAAAAGCATATTTAATAAATCATCATCAATATGTTTGCTGTAAACTGTAACAAGACCAATATCTGATACTCAAAATGAAAACAAGATAACAAGACCAAATCATGAACACATTTAACCAAGCAAAAATCAGACCAAAGACTGGTCATGTCATATATATTACCAAGACTCGAGACTCGCCATGTTTAACAAACCAGTAACCTGTAAGACTCAAAGAACAAACCAGTATACATTCATGCAACAAGATCAGACCAAAGACTGTAACCTGTAATCAGTAAGACTCAAAGACATGTTCTGTGCCTTCAACCAAAAAGAAACTATTCAATCAAAATTATAAAAAACAGACCAACAAGATCACATAACTGGATATAAGACTATAAAGATTATAAAGCCACAAAAGGCAGAGTTTTCATACAAAGATCAGACCAACAAGATCACAAAAAAAGACTAGTACTAAACTCCATACTAGTTCCAGCAAGATCACACAAAAAAGACTAGACCAAACTCACAAACTACTCAATCATCACGTTTTATCTTGGTCCTAAGCTCAAGAAACCTAATCTTAGCTTCATCTGTCTTCATGGTTATAAAAGCTCTTCGATTCCCTTCACTATCTATAAGAAGTTCTAATGCTGCTTCATATAATGGAGACCACTCTCTCACTTCAGGCAATGCATACAGTATCTCTAACACATTCTCAACACTAGAAGCTTCTTGACGCTCCAACATGCGTTCCGCTATCTTGTTCTTCACCTCAAGAGCCTCAGTCCGTTTCACACAAGCCTCTACAACCATATCTTTTTCCTTACGCTTTCTTTTTCTTCTCGAACTCCCAGAATGAGCCTGAGCTGCTGGCTGAGAATCAGCTTCATCACCACCATCATCTCCACCCACTCTAGAATCCAAACTTGTTTCTCCATGTTGAGCGTTCCATCCTTCAGCTCCAGTTAATACCACACCACCAAATTCCGCTTCAAACATATCCATGTTATCAATCTCTTTACATACGGATTTTCTAATCCCAGGACACTCCTATATAACAAAAAAAAGAGTAAGTCAGATACATTTAAAGACACAAGACAGACAAACAGATACATACAAACAGATACATACAAACAGATACAGACACTAGACACTAGACAGATACAGTTACAAGACTAACATTTAAAGATAGACAGATACATATACAAGACTAACATTTAAAGACACTAGACAGACAGACACTAGACACTATACAGATACATTTAGAGACAAGAGACACTAGACAAACAGATACAGATACAGATAATTCTCATAAAAGACAGAAAATAAAACAGACAAGCTCTTATTAGAACAAAAAAATAAAACATACACAGCAAAGATCAGACTAGTATTCCGATATAAGAAATTCTCATTCAATTCAATAATCAAGCAGCACATAGAAGATGGAGATGATTACCTTAAAGACTATGACCGCGAGTGGAGCTAGATTCAAGGCTGCTTTATCTGGTGAAGAAGGCTAGCTGCAAACAAAGTATGTCTCCTTGAACTTGAGAGGGTCTGAGACCTGCAAAAAAAAATAACAGACCTTTAGAACCAGAGCATCAGACTCAAATGTACACACACAGGAACATTAACTCAGAAGACAAAAGCTTGGCTTGCATCAGTTTTTAGTGCTTTGTATCTAAATTAATTAGCAAGCAAATTAGATGGGACTTACAGCACCGGCAGGAGAGAACTTACGCACACACAGTTGACTTAGGATAAACAAACACAAGCCTACTGTATACAAGCATCAAATATCAGAAGTGAACTTAAAAGCTAACCCATGCAAAACTCATAACAGTTTATACAAGCATTAAGACCAGAGGTACAAGAAGAGAAAGTACACAAATGAATTCACAAGAACAATAATCATAAGATGGCTCAGAGAATGGTCACAAAGAAAAAAACAGACAAGGAAACATCAAAGACATTAAATCCACAAAGACAACCTAGAGCAAAGACAACTAGTACACTTGGAAGTAACTTGAGCAATTCATAAACACAGGTGAGCCTTGTAAAAATTAAACCAAGATCCATAGAAACAACTTCAGAGGGTCAAGATCAAACAATCATACCTGAAGACTTGAGAGGGTCTGAGAGAGAGTGTGAGCTTGAGAGATCTGTCTATGGAGAAGAGAGAGCTTCGAGATGCTATGGAGAAGAGAGAGCTCCACTGCAATAACCATGAAAACATTCGAGGTTAAATGCCTCAGCATTTGTGACAAAAACCCATATAAATATCAGACAGATAAAAGAGTTTAAGAGTTATTCTCAATCAATGTAAAACTAGCTAAAACAGACACTGAAAGTTTCCTCCACTAAACACAACTCATGGATTACTAATACAAGTATCAACTCATGAAAGTTTCCAGACACTGAAAGTTTCCTCTACTAAACACAACTCATGTGATTGTTCAATAACAGAGCAAAGAAAGAATCAAGCTTTCAGGTAAATGCACCTCAGCTAGTGCAAGAGCAGCAGAGCCACCGATTGACACTCAAACAGCTTTTCCAGGGAAACTGCAACAATTTGAAACTTTCAAGTCAAATACTAATCCAAATCTTAACAAATTGATCTAAATTTTTCAAAAGGATGAGATAATTACCACAAAGAGAGAGAGCTCGAGGTCGGAGATTGAGAGAGAGAGAGAGAACTCGGAGATGGGTCAGTGCCAGAGATCAAGAGAGAGCTTGAGATGGGTTTGCGTGATGGATACATAGCTCGAATCCTCGCATTGCACCATCAAGTCATCTCACACTTGCAGATGGAGAAAGAGCTCGTGACAGAGAGAGATGGAGAGAGAGCTTGAGATGGATAGAGGGCTCGTGATGGAGAGAGGGCTTGAGATCGAGAGAGATGGAGATAGAGAGATCGAGAGATGGAGAAAGAGATCGAGAGAGATGGGAGAGAGTTCTGCGTCAATGGGAGAAGAGCTGCATCTGCTTCAATTAGATTTAGGTTTTTTTGTAAATAATTAATTAGGTTAAGGACAGAATTCTAAATAGGTTAAATAGACGCACAATTTACGACCGTGGGATTTTACGGCGTCAAATGCAGGTCTCGACGTCAAACGCAGGTATCAGCGTCAATCAAACGAACAAGATTTTTAAAAAAATCGCCGCAGCCGCAGACGCAGGTAGCTGCGGTAACCAAACGAACAGCACAACTGTCTTAGACCTCTCCAAGAACAAACTACTCAGGAGAAATCCCAACTTCTTTAGGCAATCTCAAGAGCCTGAAGCTTTTGAACCTCTCACAAAACGACATCTCTGGATTGATCCCACACAGTTTTGGAGGTCTCAAGAAGCTAGAGATCTTAGACGTTTCGTACAACAACCTCTCGGCCAAAATCCCGCAAACGTTGTCCAGGCTCAGCGAGCTGGATGTTTTGGATTTGAGCAACAACAAGCTTTCAGGTAGAATCCCTGGGAGCTCTCAGCTCGACAGATTAAACGATCCAAACATTTATGCGAACAACAGCAAAATCTGCGGAACGCAAATTCAAGTATCATGCTCCAGAACACGGACAGAGCAGCTGCCAAAAGAAGAAGATGAAGAGGAGAAAGAAGCAACAGTTCCATGGGAAGCTGTAGTCATAAGGTTGTTCTTGTGGATTTCTTACATCAGTTTTGTTAATGTATGCAGTTGGCTATTTCAGAGATTCACCACCACGGCGATCTCCAAAAAACAGAGGATTCAAGTCTGTTGATTATCTTCAATCACGAATCCCTTGTTAAGCATCAAGCAAAAATAATAATTTGGCAACCCTAACTTGTACAAGTCAGTTAACTGTATTATTATCCAAGTCTTGAACATAATAAATTGGGATGATAATCTTTGTGAATCTCAATCATAGACAACTAGCAATTTCAAATGGCACATTGGTGCACCCAATACAATACGAGTCTAGATTCGCCCCTGCTAATGTATACCATCATACTCGGCACATCCGCGCAACTATAAATCTCTATCATTGATCATAGCTGTCCGAGAGGGACAAATTCTTTGTTAGGCATTTTCTAAATGTATTTGCACAGATGTCAAACGTTATTTTACGAGACAAATGTGAAAGGTTGATAAAGTAGGACAGCCAAAAAAGTGTTAGTGGGACCCCATGACCAAAAATGAAAGACGTGTTACACCCAACGCGTAGGGTACACCGTCACCTCCGTGTGACTCATTCCTTTTATACCACCTAAAACCCATCTCAGATCCAATACAAGATCAATTCGATCGTCTTTCACAACACAGAGAACAAAGAAAATTATAAGGTACCTAAGTTCATTTTTGTTTTAATGTATTCTTCCATGGATCTCTAGTTTCTTCTATTGATCTGCAATTTTGGTTTCTTATGAATTTGCTGCTCTTTACTTGGTATATTTTTTTCTTATGTATCTGATGAACTACTCTGAATTTTGGTGTCACACCATACATATACATATATATGTATATATCAAACACAACAAAAAAACCATATTGTGAAATTTCAGTTTTCTAAATTTTGGATTAGCTATATGTCGATAATAAGTGTTGATCAACTAGCCAATATCAACTAGTCGTTGTAGCTCTTCTTTTATTATAACAAATATTTATTTTCTTCTTTCTCTATCAGGGAACCATGTCATCGAACCAAGAAAATGTCAAGAAAGAGAAACTTCATGTAACAATGAAGACACAGGAAGTGGATCCAGATGAGAAGGGAGAGAAAGTTGAGGTGGAGATGGAAGTTAAGGCCAAGTCAACTGAGAAGGTTAAAATAAAGGACGACGAGAAATCAAAAGATGAAAAGGAGAAAGAAAAGACAAAGGTAAAAGATGAGGTAGAAGAAGACAAACATGCCGAGAAGAAAGATGAAAAACGTGAAGGCCATGGAGATATGGAAACTGAAGAGCATGATAAGAAACAAAAGAAGAAAAATAAAAATAAGGAGAAGAAAGATGAGGATGTATCACAAGGAAATGAGGAGTTCGAAGATGACAAAGAAGGTAAGAAGAAGGTGAATAAAGAGAAGAAAACGAAAGAAGATTCCAAGGGTGACAAGAAGAAGAAGAAAAATGAAGAGAAGGATGAGCCTGAGGAAAAAACTGAAGTTAAGAAGAAAAAAGAGAAGAAAGACGCTGATGTAAAAGTTGAAGACACAGAGAAGGAACACAAGAAGAAAAAGAAAGATAAGGAGAAGAAAGATGAAGATGTATCACAAGAAGAAGAAGAAGGTAATAAAAAGAAGAAGAAAGATAAGGATGAATCAGGTGCAGATGGAAAAGACAAGAAGAAAGATAAAGAGAAGAAACCGAAAGAAGAATCCAAAGATAAGAAAGAAAAGAAACTGAAAAAAGGAGAAAAGGATGAGCATGAAGAAGAAGAAGGGGAAAAGAAAGAGAAGGATGAATCAGGTGCAGACGGAAAAGACAAAAAGAAAGACAAAGAGAAGAAACTGAAAGAAGAATCCAAGGATAAGAAAGAAAAGAAGCTGAAAAAAGGAGAGAAGGATGAGCATGAAGAAGAAAAAGCGGAAAAGAAAGAGAAGGATGAAGATCACAAGGAGGAAAAGAAGAAGAGTAAAGATAAGATGAAGAAAAAGGAAACTGATGAGAAATGTGAGAAAGAAGCAGACAATGAGGATGAAGGAGAAAAGAAGCAGAAAAAGAAGAAGGAGAAAGGCGAAAAAGATAACAAAGAAGATAAGAAGAATGAGAAAAACCTTGAAGTTGAAGTGTTGTCCAGAGATATTAAATTTGAAGAACCAGGAGCTGAAGGAGAGGAAGGCAAGTCCAAGGACAAGAAAACTAAGAATAGAAAAGACACCGAGGGAGATAATGGTAGTGAAGAAGAGAACCAAAATAAAGAAGAAGGCCGGAAGGGTGAAGAAGGGAAGAAAAGTAAGAAGAACAAGAAAAAAGACCCAAAGAAAAAGAAAAAAACAAAGGATGAAGAAGAGAAAAACATAGCAGGGTCAAAAGATGAAGATGGTGATGAAGAAACAGAGAAAAAGGAAGAAAAGAAAGGAAAAGATGTGAAGAAGCTTGATGATACCAAGAAAAAGGGTAATGACATTGGTAAGCTGAAAATGAAGCTAAAGAAGATTGATGAAAAAATAGGAGCTCTAATGGAGAAAAAGGCAGAAATTGTGAATCAGATTAAAGACGCAGAGGGACTGGGAAAGGGAGAGCAAGAAGGTGTGAAACATGAATAGTTTGGAAGCGTCTGAAATAAACAAACTGGCTTAACAATATCCACAGAGAAGATTTATGTGGAACTGGACTTTAATCTTTTATGTTTTCTTTTCTTGAGAGTTGTTGTGATAACTTGAAATGGTTCATGTACCTTTGGTTTTGTTCTTTCATATCATCCATGTTGTAACAGTTACGATTGTGTTTCTATATTTGCAAGTTCGAATTAAGGATGAACCAAACAGTTTTGGGCTGGAAACAAAACATATGTTCTTCTCCTTTTCTTGTTGGAACACCATTTCTTCTCTTTGATAGAGAAATAAAAGGGAGCATAAACTTTCTATACATATGGTTTAGGGAAATTAGACCTAATGACCGGTACGAAAACTTAAATTAAGAAACTAACTGTCATAAAAAAATAATGTGGGACTCTAATGGTGTTAAATTGTGGGAGTTAAAAGTCACAATCAAAATTCTAATGTGAATAAAGTAAAGTTTAAACTTTAAAGAAACAACGAGAAAACAAAAGTTTTTAGTAGATTTTTAAGATAATTTGTTCAAACTGGACTAATATTTCGACAAAGACTCAACACAAGACAATACATCTCGAAGAAAGTATTATATGTCTCAAAAGTAAGTCCAAAAGTGTATATCAAATAATGGTCTTCACTTGTCTTTTATACCGATCAGTTCGCTCCAATTACTTCGCGTATTTAGAGTGCACGTGTTATATGCATTGCTCCGAATCTTAGTTATTTTATTATCCGTAGACTCAGAGCTTAGACCACCCGCAACGGAGTAACATCACCAGTCCTTAGCGCTTAATCTTAGGCAAATACACATATAATAATAATATTTTGCTTAATAAAACTAAGGACTGTAACGTAGCTAAGGAATTTTAGGACTTGATCCTTATGGTACGTGGCTACTTGTAAATGGATGGGAAGGCTTTTGTGTTTTTTTTTTCTTATCACCAAGGCTTTTGTGTTTCGTAGCTGAGGGGTCTTGTGAAAGAAGAAACACAAACTGAAACCGAAGAGCAACAGATTAGAGAGCACTTGTAGCGGCGCGCATCCGTTTCCGGCAAAGGGTTTAGATTCAATTGTCTGATTTTCATTCTTCTGAAATAAAAACGAAACATTGTCACTCTACGGGATCTTGATTCTGGTAAAGTTTCGATCTTTATTGTACTTTACGACTCTGCTTACCAATAATTTGAGTATGTTCTACCTATTACAGGTTTTCAGTTTTGGGTTTATGTTTAACTCTTTGTCTGATACAATCATTCTTGAACTCTTTGTCCCTGAGGCTGTGATTGTAGTCTCTGGTCTCAATTGGAAGACCAGTGACTCTGTCTCAATCCATGTACTGATGGAAAAGCAAAAAGAGAATGATTCAAGCACGGGAAAGATGGTGTTGGATGCAGTAACGTTTCAGCTCATGCTGTTCACGAGTTCGTTGCGAATAACGATACTGCGGTAAGCTGTCACGAGAGTGATGCTTCAGAAAAGCAAAGGAGAAGGAGTTTCATGTGATTGATCTGAGTGGTGGAGGAGAAGAAAGTGATAATGGACAAAGAATCTGCAGGATTTGTCATTTTGGTTCTGATCAATATTCTGATAGAGTTTCTGGCAAGTCAGTAAGTGTAGACTTGATTGAGATTGGTTGCAAATGCAAAAATGAGCTTGGCCTTTCCCATTTTCATTGCGTTGAAGCTTGGTTTAAGCTAAGAGGAAACAGGTACTCTATTTAGTTCATTAGCTTAGTAACCATATGGATTGTGTAAAACCTCTGTTTCTCTTCTTTGTAGTGTATGTGAAATCTGCAGTTCTTCAGCACTGAATGTTCCAGTAAGGTTGACGGAGGAGGAGTGGAGTGAAATAAGGGACACTACAACGGGTGAAGGAAGAAGACGTGGAAGTGGACAATCTTGCTGCATCTTCATGGTTTTTCTTCTTACAAGCCAACCCTTTGGACCGGAATATCTGGATTTTGCTCGTTGATCATGTCCCTATTGGCGTTTAACATGTTTTGATTGACGCTTTTATAAACCGGATTTGTGAAATAAATTCTGCTCCAACATAAAATCTCTTAAAACAGACTGTAGATTCAGTGTAAAATACAATTTCTTTAATATTTCCTTTTTGTTCGCATCCAACAATAATATGTAGACAGACATGTATATTTTTGTACATTATATAATATTGTATTCCTCCATCTATTTAAAAGACGATTTTTAGTTTTTCTTAGTTAAAATTATTGGAGATTCTTATATTATGCTAAGAACCCCACACTAAAAAACCCCAATAAACATGTCTTCACTGCTCTTAATTGTCTTCATCATCATTCCACTTCTCCTCATCCTCATCCTCTTTCTCTCTTTCTCTTCCTGCTTCAGTGTAGGGGATGATTATCACTGTCGAAAACGTCTACCCTGTTTCCTCCCAAACTCTTTTGCACTTAAAAACAACAAACATTGTAATATATTATCTGTTATGTTCATTCTATTATAAAATTGTGGAATAGAAATGTAAATGTTTAGTAGTCGGTTATGTTTATTGTTATGCTATCGAGAGATCAATTTTCTATACTATTTATTTGATAAATATAATAATATAATATAATCCGTCAGTTTGTCACAATGCATCATATACATAGTTATGTATAAAAAGAATTTTTGTCCATTTTCGTAACAAATTGACAAAGCTTCCAATAAAATCTTTACAAATAAATCTTTACTTGTTTTTTTACTTATTTTCGATTTTATAGATTTGATAGGTAATTTTAGAGTAAACTATAGTAAAAGAAAAAAGTGGAAAAAATTGGTGGAAAAAAAGAAACACTTTTACTTTAGCAAAATGTAAAATAAACATGCGTCTATGTTTTCTTCCATTTAAATAGTAACCAGAGCAGAGCCTAAAACAGTTTAAATAATGAAGGTTTTCTAAAAAAATTTCTTTTACAAATTTGGGGGATTTTTGTATGTAATTTTTTAAAAAATTTGGAGGATCTATGTTCGATTCGCTCAGGACCACCCTTGACTCTAATAATACAATCCAGTTACATTCTATGCGTATATTACACATTGCTAATTCACCCATAAAAATTCTTCAAAAATATATTCATCGTCCCAGTTACTCCTGAATATAAAAGCTATCGACGTAAACTCTCTCCACACTATCAAAGGTCTCTCCAATGGCAACTCTTCTTCCCCACTCCGATTCATTCTCCTTCTTCTTTGTTATATTCATTTCACTGGCTGTTCTTAGTCACCGGCATCCCTCTGCAACAGCCGCAGCAGGTTGTCAAGCTCCGCCAGTGATTTTTAACTTCGGAGATTCTAATTCTGACACGGGCGGACTCGTTGCTGGACTCGGTTACCTCGTTGGCCTCCCTAACGGGCGCTCATTTTTTCGGCGATCCACGGGACGTTTGTGCGACGGACGTCTTCTCATCGATTTCCTCTGTAAGTAAAACAAACAAAGACTCTGTGTTGGTAGTGATTGTGTCAGATCCACCGTCCGTTTGCATCTAAAATGTACGGCTCCGATCACGTTGATACATAGAGCATCCGCAATGGTGAGTCCCATTGCGGAGTCCTTAGAGTATTAAATATTATTTTTTTTTTTGATTTGTGTTTGTTTGTATAGTGAAGGATCTGAATTGAAATGGTGAGTCCAATGGTGAGTCCCATTGCAGAGTCCTTAGGTATATAAATATTATTATTTTTTATTTATTATTTTAAAAAGAAAAATTTTAGTAAAACATGGTTAAACAAAAACAAGATAAAATTAAAAAGATGATTAAATATAAAGATACAACATGAGGCCTTATAAATATTTAAGATGCTAAAATTTAAAAATACAACATGTTTATGATTCACCAAATTTGTTCCAAATATTTTCTATTAAATCATATTTCAGTCGATGATGTGCCTGGGTATCGTGAACATCATCCCGAATACCGATAATATTATGGATATTTGTAGGCATGTCGTTACTGACCCGGGAACTTCTTTGGCCGTCTTCTTCTTCAAATTCATAATCATCATACCGAATGTATCCATCTCGTTCATTTTCGACTATCATATTGTGTAGTATGATACATGCTCTCATAATCTTCCCAATCTTCTGTTTGTTCAATGAAAGAGCCGGGTTCTTCACAATCGCAAATCGAGATTGCAATACTCCAAAAGCCCTTTCCACATCTTTGCGGGTTGCTTCTTGTTTTTTAGCAAATAATTCTGCCTTAGGACCTTGCGGACTTGTGATAGATTGGATAAAGGTTGCCCATTTGGGGTAGATACCGTCAGTGAGATAGTAGGCCAAGTTATAGTTGTGTCCGTTGACCACATACTCTACCATGGGAGCTCGGCCTTCGAAAATGTCATCAAAAACAGGAGACCGATCCAAGACATTAATATCGTTTAAAGTACCTGGTGGACCGAAGAAAGCGTGCCATATCCATAGGTCTTGTGAAGCCACAGCCTCTAAGACAATTGTCGGTTTTCCCGAGCCACGTGCGTACTGTCCTTTCCAAGCGGTTGGGCAATTCTTCCATTCCCAATGCATGCAGTCAATGCTTCCAACCATCCCAGGAAAACCGCGTTTCTCTCCAATATCGAGCAACCGTTGAAGATCCTCAGCTGTGGGCCTTCGTAGATACTCTTCTCCAAATAGGTGTATAATTCCGGCAGTGAAATGGTGTAAACATGAAAGTGCTGTGCTTTCACCAAGTCGGAGATATTCGTCTGCCGCATCAGCCGCTGAACCGTAAGCAAGTTGACGAATGGCCGCTGTACATTTTTGTAGTGGAGAAAGACCAGACCGCCCGGTTGCATCTCTTCTTTGTGTAAAGAATGGAATGTTGTCTGAGAGGCTGACCACTATACGCAAGAATAAATCCTTACTCATGCGGAACCGGCGTCTGAATAAATGGGCCGAGAATGTTGAATGTTCGCTGAAGTAGTCATTCCATAAACGGTCGTGTCCTACTTCACGGTTTCGCTCTATATAAGCACGCCTCTTCTGCTTATTGGGTTGAGACTCGACAATGTCATTGTATGTATCATCCACTATTTCGTCGATAATTTCATCCAATCTTTCATCAACGTTATCGGATGAGGATGAAGACATCTTTAGATAGCCCTACGTTAAACCAAAATTTTACTTATTGTTTACTTAAATTTTAGTAAATTTTATAAAAAATGAAAAATTTTGCTAGTCTTTTTTATATAAAAAAATTCGAAAATTCAATTTTTGTAAACCAAATTTAGTAGGAATATTCACATTTTTAGTATTATTATTGAGATTTTTACTCAACCAGCCGAATACATGCAACGGGGTGAGAAAATCATTTCATTATTATTCATATTTTTAGTCAATCAAACCCATGTAAATCGTATGGTCAGATTCATTTAACTAACCGTGAACACAAATGCACCCGTTACACAAATCGTATGGTCAGATTCATTTAACTAACCTTGAACACAGAATAGAAACGACCGTTACAGTTAATACATTTAACTAATGTAATCTAGTTCTAGAAAAGATCTTCCTACATTTTTTCAGTTCTAATATGGAACACATGTTTCAGTTTAACCAAAAGTACCAAAAGAACGACTGTTATAGAGTGATAAGTGTTACCTAATACAAAGAGAAGGCAGCAAGAGAATACAAGAACTACTTCTTCTTCTTCCAAGAAGATACAACGACTGCTTCTACTTCTTTTACAAAGATGAAGCACCAAAAGGATACAAGTTTTGAACAACAAAGACAAGTACTTATAATACTAGAATTGAACACAAATACACCCGTGACTGGGTTCACATCCGCTAACGACCAAAAGACTTTCAGACCTCCCAATGCACCCGTGACTGGGTTCACATGGCTTCACGGACCTGACACATCAAATAAGACAACAGTTAGTACAATAGAAAAACAAGTAAAAGTCCCAACTTCACAAAACAAATTTAATACCTATAAGCAAGACTAATAAATCACAACATTTCAGACATTAGTTTGAGTTTTAAAGTAGTCTCCATCTCTGATAGTGGCTCTGTTTTCGCGAGTAAACGATCTAGGAGTTTATGTCTAGAGATTCTTTCTTTAGTTCCTAAAACAGCCTGCAGCTTCGTCAACTCCTCCTCTCTAGCATTCTTCTTCTTCTTACATCCAGCTTTGGCAGCCTTTACCCCGGGAGGTCTACCCTCTTCTTCTCCCTGTTCCCCTTCTTCTCTATCACCCGCCAAAGGTGGTTTCCGCTTCTCCTTACCACCGTCCTTAGACGTATGAGTTGCGCACCATTTCTGGTCATGCCTCAACTCCCTCCAGCAGTGATCCAGGGCGAACTTGTAGCCGTAATTACTGAAGAAAATGTCTAAAGCTGCTTTGATGAGATCATCATCATTCTGCCCACTCCTCTGCTCCCTCAGAGCCCCATCATAGCAGCCAGCAAACTTGGATACTTGCTCGTTAATCCGAGCCCACCTCTGCTTGCAAGGACGAACCAACCTCGGTATAGTCCCAACCAGGAGAGGGCTTGCGTTGTAGTAGTCTACAATACGGTTCCAGAAAGCATCAGCTTTTTGCTCAGTGCTCACCACAGGGTCCTTACTGGTGTTAAGCCACGCACCAATAAGGATTTTATCATCTGTGATAGTCCATTTCCTCCTCTCCTTCACACCAGGCTCATCGGGAACTTGGCTACCTAACCTATTAGCTTCGGGTGATTCAAGGTCAATGGGATTTTGACTATTTAGTAGGTTTACATAGCCAGAAGGGTTATTAGCCATGGTTAGAGGTTAGAGGTTGGGTTGTGACATTATTCTACCGACACTACTACTTAAATAAGCAAAGTCTAAACTAATTAAAGCCTATCAAATCAGAGCAGTTGGGAAGATAGAAAGCAAATAAGTTACATTAACACCTATTCTAATCCGAGTAAATACCTATCAAACTAAGTAATAAAAGCCAGTCAAATCATTCCAATACAAACCAAACAATTAGCTTAATTCCTTTCAAACACAACTAGAGTACTACTTTTAACCTTCATTTCAAACGACCGTTACAGTATTTATATTTAAAAAGAAATAGTACCTGATTACATATAATTCTGACAAACGCCATTCTCCTTTGAAACCTTTCCAACAATTCCTGGAAAAAATATGAGATAAAACAGTAGCTTAATTCCTGCTTTCTTCATATCCTATATGAAAATCCAATGAAATAAGAGGACAGAAACTAACCTCGTAGAATCACTAACACCAAACCTATTAAGACTAAGAGACAGACCATTAGCTTAATTCCTGCTTTCTTCATAGCGCTAAGCTCTTCTACCGTCTTCTCAAGTTTAAGGCGCTTCTGCTCACTCTCATCTACCGTCTTCTCAAGACCAAGGCGCTTCTGCTCACTCTCTCCAGCAGTGTTCTTAAGATCACTAAGTTGCCTCTGAAACTCCCTCATCTCCTCCATGACTGCCACTTCCCACCATTTCCACACGTGGCAGTCTCCATCATCAGCATGAACGCACGTAAAGTACCTTCTGTATGGGTCTTTAGAAGTGTAAGAGCAGCCGAGAACAGGCTGAGCTCCACAGTAGCAAGTCGTGGGGATTCCATCATCAGCCTCTGGTTCACGTGGGTAATCAACCGGCATTGCATTGCGGTTGCTACTGTCAGTTTCATCCGCGTACATCTGAGCTTCGGCTTCAAGCAGGGAGGTTATGTCCAGAGAGTCTGATGATGAAGAGGGCTGGCTGTAGCTGTAATCTTGTCCCATATTCTTTAACCTGAAAGAAGTGAAGAACACAGTTAAATCAATTACTTATGACATTCGCAAAAACAAACGCATATATACAACCGAGTAGTGATTTAATAGAACCCCAAGACTACTCCCTTAAAATGAACATATCGATTCAACAAGATCAAACAAATCAATTACATCTGACATTGAAACCAATTTGGGATTTCAATCCGTGTAAGAAAAAAAGAGAAGATCCGCTTCCGATTCAAACCAAAATCGATCTGAAACCCTATATACAAACAAACCCTCTCCCCAAATCGAGTAATCCCCAAATTTTTGAAAACCCTAATTTCAATCATTCAACGAAATCGATATAAAAACCCCCATTATACAACCCGATGGAGAGGAAACAAGAAGATTACTGATCTAATGAAGCGAAAATCAACGATTTTAGAGAAAGATTTACCTAAAACGAAGCAGAGTTGAATTGCCTACGATATCGCCTTTCTCTCCTTTCGAATTTTTTTTTCTACGGTTTCGGTCGAGAATGAGATTTCTCGCTTGACCCAACAAAACACAAACCGACCCCAACCCAGTAAGAAGAAGACACGTACTCAAGGATCAGCCCCTTAAAATCCTTCTCGAGGGGGCACTCCTTAAGTTTACACAAAAAAATATTATTATTATATTTACCCTAAGCTAAGGATTAGCGTTAAGGATCCGACATGGACCGCCGTTGCACTTGCTCTAAGTGTCGGTGATCGCATGTGTGTTTCGATAAACATATTCGGTCATTGAAATGTAGTAGGACAAAGTAGGTAGGTCCCATGTAGAACATGTTAGAAAGTGAATTAATTAGTTTGACCCTTTGTATCTAACTTTGGTCACGTAAAGTGATGCCATAGTCCGTCTTGTTTTTTTTTTCCACTAGATTTTTATTAAAGGTAAAGGTACAAAGTCCAACTGGACCTAGCCCAAACAAACAACAAACAAAGGTCCAACGAACAGGTCCAAACTTAACATAACACTATGGTTCAACAGCCCAAAGCGAAACCCGTCGTAGAAGAGTCGACTCACATGTCCACGTATTCGATCGCCCGGCGATCAATGGACACGTGTCTTGACAAGAATCAACCTTCTTCCTCCGGAAACCAGCAAAGCGACATGACGTATCGACGGCGAGGCAAACCCTAGACGAAACGGTCAAACCGAACAGCCACCGGAAAGCTCATGCCGATAAGTCATCAAAGACTGGCGGATCTGCGAGATCGACAACATGGTTAACCGCCTACAATCGATCGAAACCCTCCAATTTACCATCAGAGAATCAGAAAGAGAGGCAGGAGAATAAAGAAGCACAGAACCGCATATCAGAGAGGAGCGGGAGAACCCCGATAAAAATCCGGCGAAAGCAATGCCAAAGAAGCCACCACCTCCCGGAGACAAAAGCCGGCGAAGCTGGTGTTAAACGAACCACCGCTATCCGGAGACAAAGTCGGCCGACCACCATCGAAGAGAAAGGTGCGACGCCGGAACCAAAAAACCGATCTGGATAACTCTCTAATCTTTATTCACGATCTGGACAACTCTCTAATCTCTACTCCTTGTGAAAGATTAAGATTGGGAACAAGGAAGGTAGAGAGAAAATCATCTCTCTAGTCCGTCTGGTTTACGGTTCAGTTTATTTGTTTTTTTTTCCACGTTTATAGAAATACAATTAAGAATAAGATTAGTTCAGTTTTGGTTTGTTGTTTAGATTCTGGTTCAATTGCAACTAAAAGCATATCAATACTATTAAAAAAGAATGAGTTTTAATAAATCTACTTAAAAAGGTTGTTTGGACTTTTTACTTTTTTTATTTTTTTGGACTTCTCCTTTATATTATAACAATATGTGACAAGATATTTTATACTATAAATAAGCGATTTTTACTCTAACTATTAAATTTGATACATTATTATTTATTCTTAACCCTTTAAATATATTGCTAAACCATCATATCCAAACAAAATAAATTACATGAACCAAAACCAAAGCACAACCTATTATAACATAATCTTATCGAAATATTCATTTCCCCCATTTTTAAAAACATCTAAATATTCATTTCACCCACAAGGATCATAGTACCATCGACGACAAAATTAATTTCTAACACAGATAAACCCAAATTAATAAGACCAAAAATTTTAAGATAATTAAATTGAGACCCACATTAAATTTAAAATAGGAAAAATCCCAAATACTTAAGAACATAACTTACAAAAATATATGTGAATAAAACATTCTTTTTAAAACCTAATTGTTAATAATGGAACATATGTCTCTCTGATACTTTTATAAAATAGGAAATTGTAGTTTAGATTTATATTATAGATACTTTTTTAAAAAAAATTTAAAAATATTCTAATACTTGGTTTTATAATTGGTAGTTTGATTGTTAATATACATACAATTAAATGTAACATAAATCGTTACTAATAACACTATATTTATACCAGTTTCAAATTGTTATACTATTTTTACACACAAATGAATCTTCAAACAAATTTCGAACAAACTTCAAAAACGCAAACGCGTGATAAAATTTCCTACAAATTAATTGTGCTTATGCAAATGACCTATATATTAGTGATATAATCTTCAAAATTATATGATTCAAACCCTAAATTTCATAATTATGAAAAGCAAAACAAAATCAAACCCCCGCTTTCAAGCGCGGGTCAAAATCTAGTTTTGATGTTAAAATAGTTGATAATATAAGATAAATAGACTACTTATTTTTGGACAGGAAAATTGATTTTTTTTACTTAAAAAATCAATTTTCCCTGTCCGAAAAATTGATATGTTTTAATATTTATGAACTGGTAAAAAATATTTTATATTGATTTTATATCATATTATTAGTATTAATTTATATATATACAATTTATTACAGGTAAAATTAATTAATTGTTTACTTTAGGAATTTTTTTGTTAAGATATTTTGTTATTTGAGCAATCATTAATGCTGACCATATTTATAAAATTATTTGATTTTATATTTATAAGGAAGATTTTGTTAAGATTAACTAATGCTGAAAATTAGGATTAGTTAGTTTGTAGTGGCGTAGCTAAACTGTTAGTTTAAGGGTTAGTTCAATATTGTATTTATGTTTTAATAATATAGATAATTTTTTTGAACTGCGGGACAGAAATTATTAAATATTAATGTACATAAATAATATAAAATTGACGTAAAAATAATTAAACTTCATATAATTAGTTACTTATTGTATTACTAATAATTTTATATGAGATAAAAATATGTTCAATACAAGACAAAGACAAGTAATAAAATAGTATTTAATAAGAAACAAATCTGTAAAATACATAATTTGATAAATTAATTTATTATAAATACTATGTTGTGAAAAAAATACTAGCAACTTCAAATGCCAATAATCTAGTAACATGTTGATACAGACCTCATTTTTTAGGTGTCAATTAGTTGAAAAGATTCAACTACAAATAATCCACAAAAATTTCACAACTCTTTGACCCTTCTATTGTAGTCATTCAACAGTTTTAAATTTTATCCAATACCCTCATTGTGAATGGTGTAAGATAAAATTAACATTGACTAAAATGAAGTTGATCAACCATTTTGAATCAAATATTACACATATAACTAGTCAGGAAAATGTAGTTTCTTTTATTTTTGTCAGCATCTAGTTTCTATTGAGTTATTTTCTAATATTGGCAGTGCCGGACTAACATTTTCCACTGCCCCAATCAAAATTTAAAATTATACCTTTGTACATATTTTATCAAAATCATAAAACAGTATAAAACAACTTTAATTTTTATTAAATAGAAATGGAAGTCTATAGTTTGTTTAGGAAATAAAACTGTGATAAAAATATTTATTGGTAAAATTAATTTTGTTTTTTATTTTTTATGCAAAATTATCCACTAGATTTCTACAGTCATTTTTTTCAACCATCCATTATATGTCTATCATAAAAATCAGTAAACACAATAAAAAATATTATCGTAATAAAGTGAAGCTATCAAGCTTTTATCACATTTCGAAAACTATGAACTAACAAACATATGTTCTTACTACGTAAATGATTAGTTGAAAAAATTGAAACATTAAAACTAAAATATATATTAAGAGTTAAAGAGAAAAGAAGACAAAAAGAAAAATTAGAATAAAATAAAAATTATGCAAAACGATGCAAAAGAATAAATTGAAACCAAAAGAAAATCTGTTTTGTTGCTAATTTTAATTAGAGTTTGAATTATCATCTAAAATATAAATTTACTAATATATTTAATATATAACAAATTTATAAATATAGTTGAAAAGTTCAACACATTTTATATAAAAATGCCTTCTAAATAATATTTTAACAAAAAAAAATTACAAAAATTTATTTGTTTATAAGTAATAATACGATTATTTTTATAAAAAATATGTCCTATTATATTGGATGCCCTAATCTATAGTTTGGGTGGCTTGCCCTCCGGGCCGGCCCTGAATATTGGGCTTCCGTATGAAAATGAAGTTTAGATTTCTGGATATAAAACTAGTTTTGTTTGATTTGGTTTAGTATTGCCGGTACCATATTTTTTGCCGTGCCCTAGTCAGCATTATTAAAAACAAGAATGGATTTGATGGAAATTTGATATCCATTAAAATCCTTTTTCACTCAATATGTAGCCATTTACATTTGGTGAATAGTTTCACTAACAAGGGAATGTGATTGCCGATTCCGCAGGCCAGAGTTTGAATACAAGTCTCTTGAGGCCATACTTGGATTCTTTGGATGGATCAAGGTTCCAAAACGGTGCCAATTTCGCAATTGTTGGATCCACTACTCTCCCCAAAAACATCCCATTTTCACTCAACATTCAGCTCATGCAATTCCTCCATTTCAAATCCAGATCACTCGAGCTAGCTTCTACTTCAAGTAAACCTACTTCATCTCAAATAATTTTTGTATCTGCTCTCTTCTTGATTAATGATCTTGACTGGAGTCAGCATTGTGGGTTTCTTAGATCCGTCAAAGGGGATGTTCATAAGCGAGAGTGGATTCAGAAACGCATTGTACATGATCGATATAGGACAGAACGACATTGCTCGTTCCTTCTCTATAGGCAACTCGTATTCTCAGACGGTCAAGCTGATTCCACAATTTATTTCCGAGATAAAAACCAGCATAAAGGTTAAAGTTTCTAGCGTTATGGAACTTTGGTATGCACCATGTAAACTTACAAAACCAGTTTTGCGATCTGTAGAGATTGTATGATGAAGGAGGAAGGAGATTCTGGATCCACAACACTGGTCCACTAGGTTGTCTACCTCAGAAACTTTCAATGGCTCAGAGCAAAGATCTTGATCAGCATGGTTGCTTAGCCAGTTACAACGCGGCAGCAAAATTGTTTAACCAAATGTTAGATCATATGTGTGAGAGACTGAGGATTGAACTGAGAGATGCCACCATTATCTATATTGACATATACGCTATCAAATACAGCCTCATTGCAAATTCCAAAGCCTACGGTAAAGCAGAGTTATTCATTTCTTCTTACCATCAGTGACCGAAATTTATTGCTGTAATCTTAACTTTAGTTATGGTAATGCAGGTTTTGAGAGACCCTTAATGGCGTGTTGTGGATACGGTGGGAGTCCTTATAACTACAATGCGAAAATAACATGTGCACATAGAGGCGCTAATGTATGTGACAAAGGATCTCGGTTCGTAAGCTGGGATGGGATTCATTACACTGAGACAGCTAACGCCATTGTAGCCATGAAAGTGCTTTCAATGCAATACTCGAAGCCAAAAGCTCCCTTCGATTTCTTCTGTCGTCGCTGAGAGCCAAACTTGTTTTACTTGGAAATGTTTTAAGAAAAAGGAGAGAAATAAGAATTTATGTGTCTTAGTCCATGAATATTTTCTTTATATAAAAACACAACAGAAAAGTTTAGTTTGGTGATTAAGTGTAACTTAGAGAACAAGTAAATCTCGTGGAACACATATATCTAGAACTTTTAATAATGGGATCACCACAATATTCATAACAATTTTGTTCATTATACAAAAGTACTTTTGAAACACTTTAGATGATTAAAAATCTTACCAAGAAAACTCAATAATTTCTCCTCATGTGTACATATGTCGAGATATTGGAGACAACATAATCCGATAAGATGAACTAACTTCTTAAAAATAGCAACAGGTAACTCCTTGTTGAATAAATCAGCTAAATTGTCAATTGAACAAACATATAGGACACAAACATCACCATTCTTCTGCAGTGTATGAATCTTGTTATGATTTGATACATTTTTTTAATTCCCTTGATCACAAACACTTTAGAACTGTTATAGACCTTTTATCTTTGAAATTTTTATATTCCTCTTATGTGTGTCTATCATTTGCGTGTTCTTTGTTGTCTCATCAAACTTTTATCATGCAAAAACTCAGTGGAACTAAAACCATAATAAAGAAAAAGAATAAATCACACATTATCACATTTCTTCCTCTCGAATAAATATTATTATGATATATATTTCAATCACATATATTTCTTTTGAAATTTAAGCATTGCAGAATAAACTCTTTTGATTTCTATTATAATATCTAGAATCTTTAGACTTCTGGTCCATAAATGTCTTTTGACATAGACAATAATTTTTTGTCTGTTTGGACTTAATTCAATCCAAAGCTTTTTGCATTCAGTCGTATAATTTTGTCATATAAATCCGAGTTATTCATGCTTTTATTGTAAAAATTTGTGTTGTGACTTTCTTATCGTATGAATCACATTTATAATCAAAAAAGATTAGCAACTTGCCCAAATAACACTTTAAGTATAATACTTCATGACTAAATATATACAAGTATCTTAATATATAAGATTCTACAGAAATCTTCTAAAATAACATCTTAATTTCTAGATGTTTAGTTTCAAATACATAAGACGATACAGTCTTTTCAAAAGCTTTCTTCCAAACTATGATTTGCTATAAAATTAAAGAGTTTGGATTATATTCAAAATAATGATTCCAAATACTTCTCTCTTTCTAATTTTTAATATGTTTTGTCTATTTAATTCTTTCTAATTTGGCTAGTTTCTTGTGTATACTTTTCAATAGGCTTTATTTCATGATTTTTTTTAATTATTCATCATATCAACAACTATTTTCCATGTAAAAATATTATCGATTTTGATTTACTTATCGGCTCTATTTGTTAACTTATTGAGAGCTTACATACTTGAAGATTTGTTTTTCAACATACAGTACTTGAAGTTTTTATAAATAAAAATTATAAACAACATTTGAGAAAGAAAAAAAATTATAAACAACATTGTCCAACGAAATTTGTATAGCTGTTTTATCTCTGCATTTTAGTTGTCTTGCATTCAACTTTTTTTAATCTTTTCGTTGAATTTATTCAATTTATTTAATACTAAATTGTACTTTGAGTTTTTTTTTAAAACAATGTAATTATTTTCTTGTAGACAAAAAGATGAATGACAACAAATATAATATAGATTTTAAAAATAAAATTTGGCTTATTATTTAATATATATATATATATATATATTAATATAAAATTTGATATTGAATATATAAATATATTATATAGTCCATTGATAATACAATATTATGTTTTTGGTTAAAATATTTATGGATCTGGTGCTGTTTCGCATCCTCGTATTTTAAACGTAGGCTTTCAGACATAAAAATATTGGCTCTTAAACATGAATGAGCTTCTTTACCCCCAAACCATAGCCCTGATATTAACTTGAACCGGAAAAACTAAACACCATCCGAATCTTTATACAAAAATATTCGAACGAGAATTAAGAACTTAGTAGTTAGTACTGTTGAGTTCGGGTACAACACAAACTGAAACGAAATCCAAACTAAGATCCAAAAATATCCAAAATTAGTTAAATATATTAATGTATACATATAAATTTACATGTAATTTAGATATTTTAGAGTATTTAAAATATTTTTGTAGTTTGTTTTATTTGTTATTTTGAATACTTTTTAGTTAGTTTAGGTGTTGAACTAGTTTAATTAGTTTTTTGAATAATTAATATATTTTAAGTATTTTTGTTAATTTTTTAAAACAATTTAAAAAAATATTTTTGGGCATTTCAGACATTGGTTATAATCCGATCGAAACCGAATCTGGAAGGAATCGAACTAAACTCAATCCAAAAATTAGTAAAGATCAAATGGAATTTATTAGCATAGTACTGAAAATCCAAAATTCCGAATGATCAACTGAACCGAATCCGACGGCTCCCGAATGCCGAGACCCACCCTTAAATATAAATGAATTTGACCCTTTTTTTTCGAAGTTAGTTTCACATATATATTTTTATTGCAAAAAGTTAGTTTATTATTCACACACCATCTTGAAGAAGGATTACATATATAGTCAGTTATGTTAATTATGTAAATTCTCCTTCCATAAAATTGTGTAGATATCAATTTGTATTAGGTTAATATGTATATTTTAGTATTTTGGTCATTGGTCTTAAATGAAACAAGAAAATTTTCTGTTGAAACTCTTAAAGGTTAGGACCAAATGCTGAGATGGACCAAATGGGCACACAAAAATCTGGAATAGGACACTTCTATTTCTAATTCTTTAATGAATTAATAATAAATCGAAATTCAGCTGAAAATACCAGAAAACCTAAAATTTCAACATATTTACAAACCCAACCACTCTACCCACCCAATTACTAATAACCCGACCCGACCTATCTGTTTTCCCCTAAATCCCTAATTTTTTTTTCTTCGACGTAACCAAGAAACACAAATCCAAACACAATCAACAATCTCAAATCACTATCTCCCTCAATCTCCCCTCACTAATCAAACTCTGTAACAATCATCTTGAAGTTGGTTCCTTGAATCTCATCTATTTCTCTATTTCGTGTCACTCATTGAAAAACTATGGCTCCTGAGACTCGTTTCGCCGGAAAAACAAACAAGGAAGGTGCACCGGAGAAGAAGAAGAAGAAGAACGAGTCTGCGGCGGAGAAGAAGAAAGCTGTGGCGGAGAAGAAGAAAGCTGCGGCGGTGAAGAGGAGGAGAGAAGCCGTGAAAAAAAAAGAGATGCAGCAAAGAAGAAGACTGAAACCTCAGAAAAGAAGAGGAAGCAAGACTCGTCTTCGTCGGAGTCTTCATCCAATCCAACCAAGCGGCGTCGGACCGCATCTTCACCAGAACAACATTCCGATCCCGATCATTCCCCGGCACCATCAGCGGAATTGCTTTCTCAGGATGATAGAGAGGGTACGCCAAGCCCATCATTTCCGATTGAGCCACAAAAAGCACCTACTCAAACACCCAGTGAGGCGGAGAATCCACTGCAAGCTCCAATAACTTCTAACAACAGAGAGGATCCCAACAGAGAGTCACACTCACCAGAGGCTGCCATTAACAATGAAGCGCAAAGAACGGTAAACAAATCAATTTAAAATAGTTTTGGAATTTTTATGATAATATTGAACTAACAAATAGGAACCGTGAGCAGATTGGATCTAACAACAGTGATTCAAACCCACCTGAGGCTGCCATTGGATCTGCTACCATTGACAATGACGCGCCAAGAACGGTAAACAAGTCAACTGATATCTTGCATATTTGCATCGTTTTATCCATTCATCCATGAGCATTTTCATCATATAGATTAGGATTTAGCCATGTCTAGGTTGCATTTTGCATTCATTGTCCTTATTAGGTGTTGGAGTGCCACATGGAGTTCTTGGGGACATTTGGATGCATTTGGAGCTTAAAGGACGTGAAATAGGTGATCATTGGACGAGCAGAGCATGGGAGCGAGGTTCCGCAGCGACGTCATGAGGTCGCTCCAAAGCACCCCCCAGAGCGACTTGCCCAGAGCGACGCCCAGAGGTCGCTCGCATCTCACACCCCTCTCAGAGCGACCTCCCAAAGCGACACCCCGAGGTCGCTCGCGTCTCTATGGCGAGACGACACGAAACGAAGCCTGGAGCGACCTCTCAGAGTGACCCACTGAGGTCGCTCCCGAAGGCCGGAGCGACATGCCGAGGTCGCTCCGCGTCTATTATCTGCTCGATTTCTATTTTACTTAAGGGCCTTTTGGTCATTTCATTATGCACGTTTTACATTTCTAAAACCTATGTTTTAAACATCTTTTGTAGCCACCAGGCAGATTATCTTTTGATCTATTTGAGAAATACACAAAAACTCTCTGGAGAAGTTCATCTCTTGGATTTTGATTGTTATGTTCTTGTGTTCTTGTTGATTTCTTATCTATTTCTCTACATGATTATTCTGAAATCCAATATGAGTTTAAGAGGAATCATGGAGATTAGTGAGTAATCACCTTTTGAATTCATGGGTTAGGGAGATTAAGGGTGATTAGGTTAGAGCTAGGATGTTTTAGTGTAGATCATTCGTATTTCCTTGCTAGTAGAGTAATCATAATGCATCTTCTGAGTTGGCCACTCAGTTGTTGATCCTTAGGCATTTCTCACCCGAAAGGTGTTCGATGAAATGCCCGAGACAACTCTCCTAGGCTTTTAGTATACTTTGCCAAAGACATTTGTTGTTAAAGGTGCTAAGATAGCTAATAGACTTGTTAGTAATGATTGCTTTCATATTATTCAACCAAAGACATTTGATGTTTGAGATATGTTAGCAAATGAGCATTCATCTAGACATAGAGCTTGCTTAGAATTGTGTCTAGGCTTAAGGTCGATAGTTTGATCGATCATTTGCCATCCTTAGTTCGATACTTGATCACCCAAGGTCTAATCCCTATGCCCATGAGTTCTCTTTTCCCTTAGTCAAGAAAGTATCATTCTGTTATTGCTTTTTAGTTTTAGTCATAGCTTAAAACCCATCTAAATCATTGGTTGCACTTAGATTAAGTGAGTACTTGCATTCTCGGTGCTTTGATATCCATCAGAACTGGTTCGACAATCTTTTATACTACAACATTTGTCTTAGGAGCCTTGAAAACTCCTAACATCATCAACTTGAAATGGTTTTAGAAATATTTATCATAGAGTTGAACTAACAAATAAAAGAATGAAACTAGTTCAACTGGTAATAATATGTTGTAAAACATATTCAGTGGAATTTATAACTGGTACAACTATGAAAAGTATAACTAGTTTAACTTATACAACTGAGTATCGTATAATTAGTATAACTAAAAGAGTGAAAAATGATGCAACTGGTAAGTGATACAACTATTAACAATATAACTAGGTTAACTAATTAAACTGAGTATTGTTTAAGTATATGGTTTTATTGATGTATAACTGGTTTAACAAATATCGTATAACTAGGTTTACTAGTACAACTAGTAATATTATTTTTAGTACAACTAATTTAACTGGTACAACTAAGTGATTTTGTGTTGTGTAACTCGGATATTTATTCAGTGTATTTAGTGTTCTTATTTGTGTCTTCAGGCTGGGGAGGAGAATATGGCCGTAGAACCAATGAGACCTGTTGGTTTTTTTCTTCAAGCCGAGTGATTATTGGACGGCTTGCAAGCTCTCCTCAAGGTGCCACCAACACGATTTTCTTGAGACGATTAAAGACTTTAAGGAGTCAGAGAAGAGTTGGTTTGAGAATCACCCTCAGTTCAAGCATTTATTCCACATGGATTGTTGCGAGAAAAGAAAGGTTCAGGGATTGTGGATGTTGCTACTTCGTTGTATGCATACACGAAAGGAGCGACAAGCTTGGTTTGGGGTAAACGGTGTTCCAATTAGATACTCCACAACACACAAATAAATTCTACAACACAAATGAGACTCATTCATCATTTTTTTCGTTACCACTTCCTTCGTTGTCACCTCCTTCGTTCCCATTTCCACTTCTGTCACTGCTGTCACTACCACTGTTATCACTGTCACTGCCATCACTGCCACTTTCTTCGTTTTCACCAATCAATGGTGGAAACTTCTTCTTTCTCTTCCTCCGATATTCTCCGGCAGATGGGAATCTAGTAACTTGTAGTCTTCCTTTTTTTTTCTCCACATACGGAGGGAGGACAACCTGATATCGGATTTCCTCAGGAATTTCAGAACTTTCCCATGTTGAATGATGAGGCACTGGATATATTGTCCTGTAATATGCCAAAGTCCACTGCTCCATCCAGTAATACCTAGAACAATAATGGTCAGCCATTTCTCCACGCGCCATGATGGCAGCAAGTGCATGCACACAAGGATACCGATCAATATCAAAACACCTACAATAGCATGTTTTGTTGCTCAGATCAACTAAATAACCATGACCATCCTCGCCAAGCACATTGTAGTGACCTTCAAATGTATTTAGCTCGGTCACCTTCAGCTTTTTAGCCGTAGGATATATGTGATGCAATATCCCATGCACATGTGGGATTAGTATCTGCCTCTCTGGTACGCGTAGAGGTAATAGACGGTATTTGTTGAACCATTCTGTTATCTTTTCCACGATCACATCAAGCATTGGCAACAACGCATATTTCCTTGGTTCCTTCAAAACACCATTGATAGATTCAACAGTGTTGGTTGTGTCTATGTTGTACCTTTCTCCCGGAAATTTGCATCTTGCCCATTTTGTCTCATGAACACTGTCATCTAGATACTCGGCTGCTTGAGGATACATTTTCATGAAATCGTTGTAGCATTTGATGAACTCCACCTCACTGTAAATACCAGCAATACTTCTAAATTTTTTGGCAACCCCTTTCTTGTTAACATTGCTGCAAGCTCCGCTGACATTATTAGACAAGTGATAATTGCAATATCCATGGATCGCCAATGGGTATACCTCGTGTACTTTCTTGATGATGCTTTGGTTTCTATCAGTACAAAATACAAGCTGAGGATCATCTGATATCAAAGTTTTTAATATAGTTAAAAACCACTCCCAGCTTGCATTTTTCTCACCATCTACTACTGCAAAAGCAAGGGGATAATGATGATGATCTGGATCTTGAGCAGTGGCAATGAGAAGCACTCCTTTGTACACACCCTTCAGGTGAGTTCCATCCATTATTATCACTTGCCTAATCGCCTTGAACCCTTCGATGCAAGCTCCAAGCGCAAAGAACATATACTTAAACTGGTTCTTCTCATCCACTTCTAATCGTGTAATGGTATCAGGATTCATCCTTTGTAACATGTACAAGTAAGATGGCAGCCTAGCAAAACTCTCCTCCGGGTTACCACGCAAATCACTCAAAGCTTTATTTTTCCCTCTCAAAGCCATAGAATATGAAACTTTAACACCCAGCTTGTTCTGCACCAAATCTATGAGAGTCTTTGGATCCGGAGTCTTGTATTTGCCGGGATAATCAGAGTGCACCACTGATGCGACCAAGCTTGGCGTGCCTATTTTCTTCTTCTTCATGACACTTGCATCTCCACGAGAGCACGTATGAATCTTTCTATACGTTCTGATAGAGAAAAAATCAGAGTTCTTCAGCTTTGGAGCTCGTAAATACCATCTGCATCCAGCCCCACGACATTTCAATATGTAAACCCGAGGATTCGACTTCTGTATATCAACCTCAAAACAATTGGAATGCACACCTTTGTCCACTAAATCCCTCACTTCTTCTCTAGTCGCAAATTCTTGATGAAGACTAATATCAATGCCATCATCCCATTCTGAATTGACAACAGGAGGTTTAACTGTTGTAACAGCCGGCAACTCCTCCCTATCATCCATTTCATCACCCTCTTCACTGATTTTCTCATGCTCAAACTCATCCTCCTGAATATGAGGAACAATTTCCAACTCTCCAACTCCAACCATGCCATCATTAGCTCTGGCATCACTCAGATTTTCCTCATTCATAGAAAACATCTCGTTGCTCTGATTTTCTGAGACGATTTTGGTAAGTTCCACATGCAAGACACAACGTCGGTTCTTCTTATCTACCATCATCAAATATCCTAAAACATCTTCATCATCCAAGATATAATAAGAATTTTTATTATTCAAGACCAGCGGAAAGTAACTCAGTTGAAGCTTGGTGGCATCTACATCAATCTTCAGTTTTTTGCCTATTCTATCAACCAAGTGGGAATAAGTAATCTCCTCATATCTTCCTTTCATCACCAAAGTAGAAATATGTCGGTCTACACCATGTTCAAAGTGTATCACCACAGATCCATTGCTATCCATACTTCCTAAAATGAGTAAAAAACAACAATATTATTGAGTAGTTGTACAAGTTATATGAGTTTTACGGTTGTAAAAAATATCTGTTATATTATCACTTTGACGGGTTTACATATCAAACTAGTTATAAGTTATACTAGTAATACCAGTTATCTGACGTTCATTTTGCACATGACTATTACAAGTTATATTAGGTGTATCAATACCACCTATTCAATGTGTTACACTTAGTTGTACCAGATTTACTAATGATACATTTTCTATAAAAATGTTAGTAGTACTACATCAGTTGTACCAGTGAAACTAGTTGTTAAAGAATTTTGAGTTACAAGTTGTACCGGTTGTACCATACACAAAAACGATTTCTTTTACAATTTTATGTTTCATACTCTAACAAAATTATATCAACCAACCTTATAATTTGACTAACAGTTAACATGTATTTTATATGACTTAACCGAAACAAATAACAATAAAAACATAAGAGAGAAAGACAAAAAAGAGAGGGAGAGAGTTTACACTTACCAATAGATTTCAGAACCAAGGACGACGCAAATGGGATGTTTCACGGTGTCATAACCTGTAAAAATACCCTAAGAAACAGAGGTAAAGGTTTGTGGGCGAAGAGTTGAAGAATAGAGGTTTGGTTGGTGAAAGAAATGAATTTTCGTGGTTGGGTATGGTTGAAGAAGAAATGAAAAAAAGAAGAGTGATTAAATTTTCAGTGCGACCCAGACAAAATCTGATGGCTAAAATTAAAATAGACTCATAAGATCCATCGGCTGAGAGACAAGTTTCATTAATGGCATTATTGTAAATATTTCATTTTTAAAGATCGGACGGCTTAGATTATAACGTGAAGAATCAGATCTAATGGTTGACGTTGAACTTTCATTAAAGGTATAATCATAACTTACACTCATTTGTCCCGTAACAAATTAGTTTTGGTGGTTATAGATTTTTTTTTGTCCTTTGTCCCTTTGTAGATTAAAGTCCTAAAGGTTACGCTCTGTCCAAAAGTTATTTAGCCGTAGAGCTTTCTTTGTGTTTGTAACATTCTTAACTCTCAGATGAAGAGGGCTCACTTAATCCTGCACAGAAGCTACTGCACAGTCAATTCCAGTTTCCAAATCTCTCGCCTCTCAAAGGTCGGCCAAATCAACGAAGCTCGCAAGTGTTTCGATTCGCTACGCTTCAAAGCAATCGGTTCATGGAACTCCATCGTCTCCGGGTACTTCTCAAACGGCATGCCAGCAGAAGCGCGCCACCTGTTCGACGAAATGCCCGAGAGAAACATCGTTTCCTGGAACGGTCTGGTTTCAGGGTATATCAAAAACGGGATGATCAAAGAAGCCAGGGAGGCGTTTGAGACGATGCCGGAGAGGAACGTCGTCTCGTGGACGGCGATGGTGAAAGGCTACGTGCAAGAAGGTATGGTCGCTGAAGCGGAGACGTTGTTTTGGAGAATGCCTGAGAGGAATGAGGTTTCTTGGACTGTGATGCTTGGTGGGTTTATCGACGACAGGCGTGTTGACGACGCGCGTAGGTTGTATGATATGATGCCTGTGAAGGATGTTGTAGCGAGTACTAACATGATTGGTGGGTTGTGTAAAGAAGGGAGAGTAGATGAGGCTAGGATGATTTTTGATGATATGAGGGATAGGAATGTGATTACTTGGACGAGTATGGTTACGGGTTACTGTCAGAATAACCGTGTGGATGTTGCTAGGAAGCTGTTTGAAGTGATGCCGGAGAAGACTGAGGTTTCTTGGACTTCAATGCTTTTGGGGTATACACTGAGTGGGAGGATGGAAGAAGCTGAGGAGTTCTTTGAGGCAATGCCGGTGAGACCGGTTATCGCTTGTAATGCGATGATTGTTGGGTTGGGAGAGAGAGGGGAGATAGGGAAAGCGAGGAGGGTTTTTGATTCGATGAATGAGAGAGACGATGCTACTTGGAGGGGGATGATCAAAGCTTACGAGAGGAACGGTTTCGAATTGGAAGCTATTGATTTGTTTGGCGTAATGCAGAGACAAGGAGTCAGACCGAGTTTTCCGTCTTTGATCAGTGTTCTTTCTGTCTGTGGAGCCTTAGCGAGTCTTGAGTACGGTAGACAGGTCCATGCTCATTTGGTAAGATGTCGGTTTGATGTTGATGTGTACGTCGCCTCTGTTTTGATGACCATGTATGTGAAATGCGGCGAGCTTGTGAAGGCGAAGCTAGTGTTCGACAGGTTTACTTCAAAGGATGTTATCATGTGGAACTCGATCATTTCTGGTTACGCTTCTCACGGTTTAGGAGAAGAAGCTCTGAAGGTTTTCCATGAGATGCCGTCGTCTGGTACAATGCCTAACAAAGTCACCATAATCGCAATTCTGACGGCGTGTAGCTATGCAGGGAAAGTGGAGGAAGGGGTTGAGATATTCGAATCGATGGAGTCGAGGTTTTGCGTTGCACCAAGCGTTGAGCATTACTCCTGCACGGTGGATATGCTTGGGCGTGCGGGGAGGATAGACGAAGCGATGAAGCTGATCGAAACTATGACAGTAAAGCCAGACGCTACAGTTTGGGGAGCCCTGCTGGGGGCTTGTAGAACTCACTCGCGGCTTGATTTAGCTGAAGTTGCCGCGAAGAAACTCTTCGAGATCGAGCCAGAGAACGCTGGTCCGTACGTTTTGTTGTCTAGTATAAACGCGTCTCGAGCTAACTGGGGAGATGTTGCAGAGATGAGAAAAGACATGAGGAACAAGAATGTGAGTAAGTTCCCTGGTTGCAGCTGGATCGAAGTAGACAAGAAAGTGCACACTTTCTTCCGTGGAGATGTAAGAAACCATCCCGAGAAGACGTTGATATCGATGATGTTGGAGAAAACAGAGGGGTTATTGAGAGAAGCTGGTTATAGTCCTGACTGTAGCCACGTGTTGCACGACGTAGACGAGGAAGAGAAAATGGATAACTTGAGATTGCACAGCGAGAGACTCGCGGTTGCTTATGGACTCTTGAAGCTACCGGAAGGAGTTCCCATTCGAGTCATCAAAAATCTTAGAGTCTGTGGAGATTGCCACGCCGCCATTAAACTGATTTCGAAAGTGATGGAGCGAGAGATCATTCTTAGAGATGCAAACAGATTCCATCATTTCAAGAAGGGAGTGTGTTCCTGTAAAGATTATTGGTGAGAGAGAGACTGATCATCCGTACCCGGTTAGCTCATACTCTACCGAAAAGGTTTCAATTTGGTTTGATTCGGTTATTTTGATTCAAGTTCTATTGGTTTAAGTATAGAATGTTGCAGGCGTTCACGCATATCAATGCAATCACCACTTGATCACTCAATTATTATATTGCAATTATTATATAATAATGTGTTTATATTATCTTCTTTGGGAAGTGACCTACACTTTGGTTTTTGGCCATTATATTACAAATAAAAGAATATTAAACATATGTAATGTTCCATGTCACTTTGTCATGTTCTGTGGTTTCATCAAACTTCCGTCCATAGTGGAAAATGATTAAAGTTAGGTTTCCATTGATTGGATAAGAACAAAGACTGGTTGTTGAGTCACATTTTCTCTCTCTCTCAGCATTCACAAGCATTTCATTTCACTCGACGAACACAAAAGCTTCTCAGATTTCAATATCGGTTTCTCTGAGGTAAAAAAAGTTACCCTCTTTTTATGTTTTTGATCCTTAATTTGCGCATTTTCTGAACTGGGTTTGATCCACTTTTCTTTTTTTCGAATTTTGATGATCAGACCTCTGAAAATTCTGTCCTTTTCATCGGTTATTGAGATCTGCTTTGTTTCATTCCATGTCCTCATATAGAAGTGATTGATCTCAAATCTGGTTGGTCTTTAGATTGTTAATAAAGAGGCACTGTCTGATAACAGCAGCAGCTGTTGTTTTTCAGTTGTAGCGATGGGTTCTGAAGGACCAACGGCAGTGACAATCAACATCACAGGCTTCAAGAAGTTCCATGGAGTTGCTGAAAACCCAACGGAGAAAATGGCAAACAACCTGAAAGAATATTTAGCTAAGAATCCTCAGTCGAAAGACGTTGTTCTTGGAAGCTGTACCGTGCTTGAGACAGCTGGTCAAGGAGCTCTCGCTTCTCTCTATCAGTTACTACAATCCGCAATTAACACGAAAGAATCAGAGTCAGTGACCTGTGGAAAAACCATATGGGTTAGTTAGTATGTTAAGTTAAGATAATTGATTTTAAATATCTTGTTTTTGAATCCTCTGTGGTGAAGAAGTTTGTTCTGATGCTTCTTTTAGGTTCACTTTGGAGTTAATAGTGGCGCTACGAAATTCGCAATTGAGCAACAAGCTGTGAATGAAGCGACGTTCCGTTGCCCTGATGAATTGGGTTGGAAGCCTCAGGTTTTGTGCCTCACTCTCTTTGATTGATTCTTGTTTGTTTAGTTCTGTGAAACATTTGTTTTGGTTTGCAGCATTTGCCTATTGTTCCCTCTGATGGTCCAATCTCAACTGTAAGAAAGGTAAGTCCACACTGTCTCCTCTGTTCCGAAGCTTCATTGTCTGTTCTTGTCGCATGATGTTTGTGTATTGACTTGCAGACTACTCTTCCTGTTGAAGAGATAACAAAGGCCTTGGAGAAGAAGGGCTTTGAGGTGATAACATCAGATGATGCAGGTCGTTTTGTGTGCAACTATGTCTATTACCACTCACTGAGATTTGCAGAACAGAACAAGACCTATTCACTCTTTGTTCACGTTCCTCTTTTCGTCGCTGTGGATGAGGAGACTCAGATGAGATTCACTGCTTCTCTCCTGGAGGTACTCACTTCTGTTTGCAAGTAATGTTGTCCCAATTGTGGCTGATTCTTGTTCATGAATCATGAACCGATTTGTTTCGCCACCAATCAATAAATGAAATATAAGTTCACTTCTCTACTATTGCAGAAGTATCTTTTATTTTCTTATATTACAAACTACATATTCTAATGTAGTGTGGTATTATAAAACGTTGGAGACTTTCTTCTATATTCTTTACTGACATAAAATCTAGCTAGCCTTACATCATGTGTGTGTTCATATTTGTGAGTTGATGAACAACAACGAACACATCTTCTAGTGTCAGCAGCCCGGAAGAGCCTCAATCAGGCAATTAACAGGCGGGACAGTAACCGTCTGCATGCTTCCATACGCATTCCAGCAAAATGGGTTTTCAAAAAGCTGGCCTTTGTAAGGAAAGAGGTCAACATCCTCTAGTCTTAAGTTTGTACAGGGGAAAGAGTCGCTGCAACCAAAATGCATAGGTGGGCTTCTCAGATCGTAGCTCCCTTTGATATTCGCATACAGGACATCGCTGATGATGACTGCGCTGGTTTGGTTCGCACAGTTCTTGGTTTGGCAGTAGTATTGGTCTATCATTATAGGGTTACGAACGTTCACCATCAAAATGTTGCGGAAAACGATTCTTGAAACCAACCCTGACCCTCCTTGCCATGTCTTTATCCGTACACCGTTGTCTGAGTTCCATATGGTTGAGTTTGTCACGGTTATGTTCGAGACCCATGCACTTGAGTTGTGGACTCCAAGGCTTCCTATGCTGCAACATTAACCCATAAGTTCGTTTGTTTACACTCACGAAAAAATGAAAGCCCACAGAACTTTCTTAGAAACAGAGCCTTAGGAATCCATGAACCAGCCTGTGGTTATTGACTCAACCAAAAAATTTGGTTTTTGGTTCAGTTCGGTTAGAAGGTTTGTTTCAATTTGTCAACCACCGGTTTGTTTGTTTGTTTTTTTTAAAAATATTTGTTTACCAAACAATACTAATTTTAGTCAAAATTTCAAACCGAACTAACCAAAATCAGAAATAATTGAACATAACCAAAATAATTTAACCGAAAACCAAAAAATTCGGTAGAAATTTTTTAAAACCGAACTAACCGAAAACCAAACCAGATTTTTTTTTGGTTCACTTAACGAGATTTTGACCGATCCGAACTAACTGAACCGAAGAAACCAAACCTGCATGCCTACATGAATCTTTAGGATCCGTTAACATTTCTAAGCTTAATATGCTTAGTAAAACCTTCATTTAACTTGAGAAAGAGACGCGTATAAGCTCACATGCTGAGAATTTAAGTCTACTCTATGAAGGAACATGAGTTTGGCAAAAAATATTAATGGAATTTAGGAAAGTGATACCTAATACCGTGGCTTGGACCGCAGGTAATATTCTTAATATCCACATTAAAGCAGCCGGCTCCGATTGAAACACAATCATCTCCTTTGTATAGCCAAATTAAAAGAAAACTGATTATAACAAATGAAACTTACTGTTATACAACTGCAAAAAAAAAAAAGAGGAAATACCGTTGGAAATAACGGAATTGCGAATCTGAACGTTATGTGTATTCTCAATGTGGATCCCATCAGTGTTGGGACTAGAGGCTGGTGCATTGATGGTCACAGAGTCTACAACCACGTCATCGCAATTGTCAAACCTTACATGGAACTGAGCACTGTTCTTGAAGGTAAGCCCTTTGATTTTCACGTCTGAGCTTTGAAATATTCTAATTGCCTAATTAAAGAATAAGTTTATCCACGATTCAGAAAACTATAAAAAGAAATGTAAGAAAATGTGATTTGTGAAAACAATGACTAACCACAGGACTGTCACATGGACCGGGCTGAGTCGTTCCATTAACGCCCTTGTGAGGTTTGCAAGGAAGGTCCCACCATTTTTGACCACGGCCATTGACAAGACCAGAGCCTTGAATTGACAATCCGTTCACTCTGTAGAACATTAGCCACTGCCTCTTGAAGTTCCATGGCCACGACTTCGGTCCATCGGGAGACACAATGATCCCATCGATCTATAAGGAAGACATGAAGCTAACAAAAACACACAAAACGAAAGACCATTTTATGTTTTATGAAATCAGGCTAATCAACTTACTTGTAGTGTAAGGCGAGTTCTGCAAGGACCATTGAAGCTGGTTGGCTTCACCAAGAAACAAAAGGTGTAAGGAACAAGAAGCACGGCTGAGTCAACACCTGTGGTCATACATGCCGTGTCCCATGCCATCTTGAATGCTGAAGTGTCGTCCGTCCTACAATCGCCGATGGCTCCAAACGATGTCACGTCGAAGACATTGTTGTTATCATCATAAAAAGCAGGATTTGGAGCTGGTGATGGGCTTATATTTATGTTGTGAGTAACTCGAGACGATGATAATAAGATCAAGAAGAATGCATACAAGAGTTTAGAAGCGAATGACATTTTTTTTGTTAATGTATTGTGAGATGAAGAATGATGAGAATTATATACATGTATATATAATATATATGTATACACACATTTGTAAAGGGTATACAAAAAGAATAATATTTAAAGGTCGTAATGGACTTCATTATCCTCTCTATGCATGTTGCAGACTGTAGGATGTGATAGGTTTAGCCAAATTGTCTCACGCGCGCGAGGAATGAAGAATGTACCTAGTAAGGATCTTTAGGCTAGCACGTAGCCGCAAAAATAGTCGTTGAGGTTACAAAATTTTGGCAGGCATACATTCTTAATTCGATGATAAAAATTTCACTTTTGTAAGGCATATTTTTATTATTATTTTAAGCGTTATATTTTGACTGCCAGGCCTGCATGACAACATACCATCAGAAAAAAAAAGTTTAATGTCAGGTAAAATAACATGTAACCGGATGCATGAATTGTATGTGAAAAGATTTTCGTATTATCGGATTAAACAGTATGCTATTTGTTTTAGTTGAACACGAAATTATCAAATCTTGGTGGGAATAAAATTACACTCATCACTTGACCTTACAGCTTACCGAGCAAAAATTTATATTACTAGTATTTTCCTAATTTTCTGCAATGAACATTTTAATATATATTGATAAAGAGAGCTTACACTTCGAATTTTTTTTTAACAATAATAGAAATATTGGATTAGCAAAATAGCCGTATAAGTTTGTTTTGTGAAAAGATGAGTTGTGGTCACAAGTACAATTGGACAATCTTTTGTTTGTATAAAGGCTCTTCAGTCCCAACCCCTAGAACCTATGATATAAGTATGTTAGCTGCACTTTTCTCTTAATTTCAACTTCTCCTTTATGTGTGGTCGATTCTCCCTTTTCCCATTTTTCTGCCTCTGAAGTCCCAAGAGTGTGGGTAAGCATATTGATTTTTGATTCTTCCAAATCCGATTTTTCTTTGGTTGCGGGAACGTTGACTAGGGCTGATTGAAAGGCGTTGTAGAAGTTATGAACAACAATTTTTTTTTGTACATTCTAATTATGGTTTAATCATGCTCTACCTTTAAAAGTTGAGTATACTACCATTTGATCTACCTTTATAAATGAGTATGGATCCGAGTATTTTGAATGTTATAAGAAACAGTCGTAGAAAAATAAATTCTAAAATCACATAAAAACATACCGTCTATTTTTTTTTGTGAATATCTTAAATGGTTTTGATTTTCTAAAAGTATTTAAATTAAATCAAATATTGATTTACATTAAAATACTAGTATTAATGTGTTTAAAATCCCAAATTAATAAAATTAGGGAGGTGGATTCTCTAATATCCTAAATACAATTTTATATTTAGTTGAAATTGATTTATTTATGCAGTTAGAAGACCTCTTAGTCTAATGGTTTGACTAAAAATTCATCAATGGTCGGATCTGTGGCACCCTGCAGGGAGATTGATAGATATTACTGAGGAAATTGGAAGACAAAAGTTAGGCATTGCAACGAATGCAAGAATTTGTGATGTGTTTGTAGATAGTGTTTGGAGGATTCGGGTCTGTCGTGATCAGCAGTTACAGAGATTGGTGTAGGAGATCAATGTTTCCCATTAGTGCTGACTGCTAATGTCCCAGATGGGATCATGTGGAAGAATGGTCCCGACGATTATGGAGACAGGTTCATCGCTTCAAGAACATGGCATCAAATCAGGTAGCATAAGGGAAAAAAATGGAGTGGTTCTCCCAAGGTGTTCCTTGCTATGCTTTCATAACCTGGTTAGTATTCCACGACAGGCTCTATACAGGTCACAGTACTCGTAGATGGTGCCAGCCGCAAGGATGTTTCTTCTGTGGTGAGCCGTATGAGACCAGAGAACATCTCTTCTTTGCTTGTACATATACCTTCATGCTGTGGCTGCAAGTAGTAAGGACCCTGTTTGGAGTTGAGCCTGATCCGGATTGGGACATCACTATATCGCGTCTGCTCACAGGAAAGTATGATCGTCTACTTTTATTTTGCTGAGACTGGTCCTACAAGTCACCATCTATTTCATCTGGAGAGAGAGGAATGATAGGAAGCACAAGAACTCTGCTAATTCTGTGGATCATCTTAGTTCGTATCATAGACAAAACAATGAGGAATCGCATAATGTCGACCAAATACTATCTGAAACCGAAGTTGCAGGGGCTGTTGTGTCATTGGTTGGAGGCTCATTTGCCTTAATTTTGGATGTTTTCAGCTTAGTTGTTTGCAGTCTCTTTTAACTCTGTACATATATTCTTTTTACAATGATCAAGAAATTCAATATTTCATAAAAAAAAATATTTCATCAATACTTATACCGTAAGGCGTGAATTTTATAGGACTGCTCATGATGGTGCAATCAGACGTATTCTTATAAGACATGTAGACATGCATAATATTTTTCATAGTTGGTAATACTATAATTATCTTGCATTAAAAAATGGATTTATGCAGTTTGATTTCTTATGGCCAATGAGCAAAGCGTTGACAATATTCAACATAACAGACCTCTAAAATATAAACTAAAAATGTAGTGCAATCATGCGACGTAAGACATGTAGAATTGTCCATAATATTTATCATAGTTTGTAATTGTATAGTTATCAAGCCTTAAAAAATGGATCTATGCAGTTTGATCTTTTATGGCCAGTGAGCAAGACGTCAACATAATAGACCTCTAAAACATAAACTGAAAATGGTTCCGGCGGGGCTCGAACCCGCGACCTTCGGCTCATAAGACCAACGCTCTAACCAACTGAGCTACGGGACCTAATGCTTCAAAATCTGTATTTAAGGTTTATTGTACGGAATATTCCTCAAGGCCGCCAAGGGTAATGAGCTACTTCTGAATCATTGCAATGTGAATCTTGTGTTCTATGGTAGAGCAGATTCTGAAGTAAAAGCTGATGCAATAATAACACTGTACACATCAATCCATTATTTAATGTAAGGAGATATAAATACAAATTCAATTCCATGTACAAGCAATCCTCTAGGGTCTACTTATCACAAACTCGAAAACCACAAAATAGAAAAAATGCAAAAGAACAAGTTTAAAGAATAGCGGAGATCTTAACAATCATTACATATTGTGGTTCACTCCACCTTATCTTGAAACCTTGCGAAGAAGGCACTTTAAAAGCATCTCAATATTGACAGATTAGTCGGACGATTATCGTCTCTTGCTCTGTGATCTTGAAACTGGTGTACTCATGTCAATGTCCGAGTCCATGCTCCCCTCTCGTGTTCTTGGACGCCTTCGTTCCTGAAAGGAACATATTCAAAGTTACCATCACTTGTTATGTTCCATGTTTGTATCAGTCACTTGTTAGAAGACTAACCTCTCTAGGAATGGGGTATTCTTCGGACTCAAGCATCCGCACAACCTGGCTCATTTTGGGCCGTTTCTCGGAATCTGGATCGACGCATCTCAGAGCCGTCAAAAGGGCTCGTTTCAATGATCTTGTTGGTGGTCTTACCTCTATGTTTGGATCCACTACTTCTTCTGATCTTCTCGTTCCGACCATCATCTTCAACCATTCCACTAGGTTCACCTGCATTGATTTGATATGAAAGTCATCAACTAAATGATCATTGTTAAGTTTTATGGACTTCCTACTCAAAATCGATGGTAATAGTTTATTTACCTCATGAGCAGGACGGCCATAATCCACAGGGTCTCTTCCTGTGATTGCTTCTAAGAGCAAAACACCAAAGCTATAGACATCACTCTTTTCATTTAGCAACCCTGTATTTGCATATTCTGGAGCAACA
Source organism: Brassica napus (assembly GCF_020379485.1). NCBI lineage: Eukaryota > Viridiplantae > Streptophyta > Magnoliopsida > Brassicales > Brassicaceae > Brassica > Brassica napus. The sequence continues at coordinate 11,894,551 of NC_063442.1, read as the reverse complement.
TACCTGCAAACACGTTAACAAAACAGATGGCTTGAGCATCAAGCTTTCATAGCAAAGTGTAACATTTAGAGCCGGCCTGAGATTTTAGAGGCTATAGACGATTTAGTAAAAAAACTTCAATAATTTTTTTTTTTTTTTTTTTACAAATTTAGAGACTAATTTTCTTCAAAATTAAAAAAAAAATTGGGGGTTATAGACCAATGCTTGACTGACTTATCCCCATGACCGGCCCTGATAACATTGCTTTCAGTTTTATAGGCTCTCTCACCCAAATGTTCCCATTACTCGAGTTGTCACATGGCTTTTCCCAGCGCCAAGCAACTTAGCAAGCCCAAAATCTGAAACCTTTGCATTGAATTCGTCATTGATCAGTATGTTGCTTGACTTAATGTCTCTGTGAACTACCTTTGGCTCAATTGCTTCATGCAGATAAGCAAGACTACACAAAGTGATACAGAGGATGATTGGTTTAAGAAATGAGATGGGTTTGGGTTTAACAAATGAATCATCTTGCTTACGCTTTCGATGTGCCGATGAGAACCTTCATCCTAGCTTCCCACGTTAGATATCCATGCTGTCTCATTGCTCCGTGAAGCCACTGTTCTAAGTTTCCATTGTTCACGTACTCGTAAACCAATATCCTAATAGCAGTTTCCATTGATTAGTTTATTTTTCTCTCTAACTAAGACAAAGTTTTAATGTCTATACCTGTGAGTGCCTTCAATGCAGTAACCAAGAAGACGGACCAAGTTCTTGTGACGCACATGACCAATAGCATCAACCTCAACTCTGAACTCTTTCTCTGCTTGCCCCCTACAAAGTCAAACTCAATATAGTAACAAAGCAAGACAAGGTAAAATAAATTCAAATTACTGTAACGAGAACACTTACAACTGATTAAGAATCTTTTTAACTGCAACAGGAGTTCCATTGATTAAGTCTCCTCTGTAAACAACCCCGTAACCGCCTTCACCGATAACATTCTCCTTTGAGAATCTATTAGTTGCTATTTCAAGATCTCTCAGTGTAAACCAGTGGCCCCAACCAAGATGAGACTCAGGCAAACCAGCCAATGGAGATGGAGTTGCAATGTTATACAATGATGATGATGATGAAGGCTGGTTTAAAGAAAGTTCTTCACCTGACTCAGATTGTTTATCTGTGATCTCTAAATGGTGAAACGAACCTGACCGGCTACAACTACTTCCACCGTTCTTTCTCTTCTTCCCCATATCTAAATGAACCATTACTTTGTCTGAGTCTTTATTGTTCCTGTCCTGAATTGTGAGAAGAATGCCTTCACGAGGAGCAAAGTTATTTGCTGAGACATGCTCAACTCTCACTTCTTTGATCTCCTTGGAGACTTGAGGGATTTGGATAACCGGAAGACCGGTTTTGGATCTTCTTGATTTCTTTTTTGAAGTAAGACAAAACGAAAGAACAGAGAGGATGGCTATGATGAGTAATGCAACAGCTATTCCAATTACTTCCCAAACCTTTAGTCCAAAGATATGGCTATCTCTAGATAGCTGGCTCTTCAGGCCACTGCCCATTTTGTCCCTAAAATTTAACATGAACCAGAAAATCAGAATTGTGAAACTAAGAAGAGTTCTCTTGGTCCATGAAAATTATTGCTATGAGATTAAAAAGAGAGTCTCCAAGTTTTTTTTTTGTGGTCCCATATTTATCCATACAGAAATTTAATTACAGGAAGACAAAAATTTTCCCAGAAAAAACACAAATGGACAACAGAAGAGCTAGAATCAAGGACATATAACGAACACAAACACAAGCAATAATGATATGTCTTTACTATTTATAATCAGACATTACAGAACAGAGTAAGTACCAATGAAGATGAGAATTTAATGATATAATTAATTACCTCTTTAATTTTCAGATCTTTGAAGACTTGAGACTTCACACACTCATTAACCAATCTTGAGAAGTAATAATTCCAGATTCTGGATCAAGAACAACCCAAATTTGATATAAGACAGAGTTACTTACAGAAGTTTCAAGAAAACTAAAGAAGCAAAATCCCAGATGCAAAGAAATCAGGAAAATGAACAGCTCAGACAAAGAGACAAGACCTTTCTTTGGCCCCCCTCTTAAGGCAAGTGTCAGTGTAGAAGAAATGATTTTGGGATCTAAGCTTGTAAGGAGCTGTCATGTAACCAACAACTACAGTAATAGTAAAAAACAAATCCAAATAAACACTCTGGCCCAGCAAAAAGATGAATATAGAAAGGTCTAATAAAAAAAATATAGAGGTAAGTTGGGGTTTAATATGAAGCAAAGGAAGAAACTTTGAAATGTGGGCTCTGAGATCTGGTGGAAGAGAAGAAGAGGAGATGGACATATCAAGTGGTAGGTAATGAAAGTTTTAGTGATTTTTTCTTCTTCTTTAATTTTTGGTGGTGAGGGAGATGTCTTGCCTTACATTACAATTTCATTACACAGAACATCATTTACATATACATAAAGTACAATCACATGCTGCACGTAATGATAATTGAAGAGGGTATAAGAGAAGCCACATGAATATGTAAGGTCCACAAGTGTGGATGACGTTCATGTTTTATAGTTACCCACAGAAAGTAACTGTCAAGTTTATTGCATTTACATGGTCAAAAAAATATAACGTGGGAAAAACTGTACTGAATGATTAGTAAACAAGAGTATTAGACAGGCAGTCATATTAATTGAGGAAGTAAGACTACAATTAACTAACGAAATAAGGTCCTTACAATGTAGAATTGCTGAAAGGTTTAAAACTCGATCTACAACCACTTGCAGAGTGAGAAGAGGTCCTTACAATAAAGAGGAACTCGCAGAGAGAAGAACATTCCCAACACACGAGGTCGGCATAAGAACTAAAGTGTCACAGTTTTCTATTGTTCTTGATGAGTTCATTGTCTTTAGCCGATTCCAATACTATTTTCCTTGTAATCCATTGCAAATCTTTTAATGAACGCCTTTCAAACGATTCACCATCGAATTAAAACCTGGCCATGCACGGTGATTAATATGATGCAAACACTGGTGTAGCGACTTGATAGTCAAGATGCATCAACAAAGACAACTAACAAGCGACTCGATGCCGTAGCTGCAATCTACGGACAGCCACTGCTTCAAGATTACAATATTCTAAGAAGGGCTTTGTTTCAAACAGAAACAAATCCGGCAGGATACCGAGTTGCGGCGAACTGAGGACGATTGTTGAGTCAAGCAAGGAATCAAGAAATTGATTCTCTCTGAAACTCGCTTAAAGAAATCTTGTCAAAGGTTAAACGTGAAACGAGTTCGGAACCAGAGTAGAACGAGTACTTGCTGCAACGTAAAAGACACCATTCATGACAAGTTTGAGACTTGGAGACTAAAGATCCCAGCTTTCTCAGGAGAAATATATCAAAGCGATCAAATGACCTCATTCAACATAACCATGGGACGTGCAGAATTCACCAAAGAGGAGATAGACGCGGGATATTGTCAATTGTTGGCGTAGAGCCTTGGACCATAGATTAAATACTTATTTAAGAACTGTTCTTAACCTTTTTTTCTTTGTTAAAATTAATAATCAATTTTTAAATTACGTTAAGAATCCTATTCCTAAGAACCCCATTAAATATGCTCTTAGGAAACCAATGTTTACATGGTTTTTAAGCCTAAAACAAAATTCCATCTATAGTTTTCGTGAATAGTCAACAGAGTTTTTAAAATTAAAAAAAAAATATTTGTCCAACTTACTTAAAATTTTAGAAATAATATTTGAGATAGGCAATGATTGATAATATTAATTAAAATCTTATTATATAAAGAAGAGTTTACTCTTTTTGGACACATGTCCCTCTCTTCAAAAACTCACCGTGAAACCAATTGACGTGGGATTATCTATGTGTTAAAAACAAAAGCCCATCCCAATTGTCCAACTAATGCATCATTTTCGAGAAGGCAACCATTGGCGTTCACCGTCTCCTTCGATCTCTGCATATCTGAACCGCCATTGGAGTTCCTGTATGGTGCTCTGAGACGACCCTTCGTGAAGAATCTCTGGAATCAAGGTCGGTTCGTGTCATTTCGATTGAGATTCTTCCCCTATGAACTGTTACGGATGCATTGATTCATCGCAGTTAATGACGTTCTTAACTCATTCAACCCACCCACCCCAAGCACGATTCCTCATTCAATGCACTCTACAAACGATGAATCTCCAGCTATAAAAAGATGAACCTTCATCCCGTAGACAGATCACTTTGTAACGAACAATGAGTGGAAAAAGTCTTCGTTTTTCATGTTTTACAGTCTGGTTCCATCTCACTCCTTCTCCAAGAAGGCTCCGACGAGATCTCCAGTGACTAATGGGAACTCCACGCCGAAGTGATTCTTCAAACGTTTAAACCCTGCCCGTCAAAGCCCGCGGGCGGCTTACCCATTTTAACATCCCTAGCTCAGACTTCCTTGGAGAGTCTTAAACAAGTGGTTTGTTGCTTTAGGCTAGGCTATGTGAAGAAGGTTTTTGGAGATGTCTAGCAACAGAGCAATAACAACAGTTGTAAGAAAAGATTTAGAGCCAAATTCTCTAATGAGAAACTTAAGAGCCAATCTGCATGCTAATAATATCTTTTATGTTTTCAGGTTCTGAGCCAACATTACAGATGAAGCTTCAGCTATGTTAAGAAGGTGTTCTATTCTGTTTTAATAACATGCCAATGTTTTTATCCCTATCTATATATCTCTTTTTATTTGGATGCATTATCGACTCTTTATTTACTTTTTTGCCCAGGTGATCCAGTGGGCAAAATAGGGAGAATAACCAAGAGTTGTGTTGACCACATTGTGATGTCTCCACTTTTTTTCTAAAACCGATTAGTCTCCACTTTGATTGATAATTTTCCATGCTTAAATGATAGAAAAGAATGTGCCACTGATATACAAAAGATAGTTATGCAGATTTTCTAGAGTACAGTTTGAAACTGATTGAACATCCAACGTAATGGTTTAACTTCGAAAGGGTCAATCTTGAGAGAAGAGATTTTCTAGACTATTAAAAGAGTAAAAATAAGATTTGATTGAGTTACATTGATTGAATCAAAATCAGTAAACAAAAAAAAAGGTCATATCAGATCAATTAAAGTACAAACCCATGACCTGGGTTTCAAAATAGCGCTTGTGCCTTGCGCGGATGTCTTAGAAAAAACGTTAGATTTGTATACAATATGGAAGAGAGATTTACCATAATAAACATGAAAACAGCACGAAGCTTTAGAGAGAGATTAACATAATAAACATGCCCACAACGTAGCGAAAGTTAATTACTTTATTAAGAAACTACCAATGCCTTTTTGGTACAAGACCAAAGTTTTTTTGGGTTATTCAGTGACTAAAGCTACGATATGCAGTATTTCTTTGTTAAAAGTTAAACACAGAACATAAAATAAAACTACAAACAATTTGAATCATCTGTAGTTAGACTAAAACAATTTAAATCAAGAATTTTCTATTAAACTTTTAATAAATAAATAAGTTTATGGTTTTTAAAATAAATATTTAAATAAATTGATAAACTGTTTTAATAAAAATCATGAAAATTAATTTAAATTCAGTTGAAAATAAGTTAAACATATTAAATATATTTATATTATTTATTCATTTGTTTACCCGCCCTACGGGCGGGCCTATCCTAGTGAACAAATATATTCATGCAAGAAAATAGAAGATCGCTTCCACTACCCTTAAGAGAACACTGAAAACTGATAGGCACATGCAAGAATCTTCAAAATTGAATTTTATTTACATTTTGTTTGAGATAAGGTTAAAGTTAACTTGGATACCAAGTTACACTAATTGAAGTTACACTAATTGTAAGTGAGATATGTTTAGGATAGTAGTTTCCTAACGAGTTTAGAAACTTTTTTTTATATATAAGAATATGCAAGAGTGTTGCATAGCTTATGTGTTTTAGAGATTATTGCATGAGAGTTTAAGTTTTTGAGAGTTTTCTTAAACTAATAAGAAAGATTTTTCTTATAGTTTTTGAGTTCAAACACTTGAGCTAAATCAAAATTTGATATCGGAGCAAAATATGGATGACATCACGACCACCACAACGCCGCGAAGGAAAAAGATGGCGGAGCTTCCTCTATCAGCTGCCCGAAGCTTACTAAAACTAACTACACGGTTTGGGAAATCAGGATGAAGATCTTACTGAAAGTACACAAAGCTTGAGACATAATAGAGAAAGAATCAGATGAAACCGATAAGAATGAGAGCGTTGATCTTTCAGTCGATTCCTGAAGCTCTAATCTTACAAGTTGGAGCTATAGATAATGCGAAGAAAGTATGGGATGTTATAAAAGCAAGGAATATGGGTGCCGACAGAGTAAAAGAAGCTAGACTACAAAGCCTAATGGCAGAGTTTGATCTTTCTAATTTTTTTATAAACATTGTTTAATTTTAAGAAAATTGTAATTATCTTTAAGTCAGTCCACCCTATTTTCTGAAACAAACCTAATTTTATTATATACTCCTATTAGGGAATATACATTATAAGACATGTACATATGCGTAATATTATTAAAATACTCTGAAAAAATAAAATTAACTATAAAAGCAAAACAGTTGCGACCTAAGGAATTTCTACTAAAAATACAGCCCCCCAGCTCTACCGACTGAGCTAAAGTCGGGATTGTAATAAGATAGATTAGATAAGGACTTGCTTGTTTGGTTAATCCTTTTTGAGTATAATAGGAAGAAAATAAAAATGATATTTAATTATTTGTATCTCGAACTGTTTTGTAACATTTTTAATTTACCTAAATGTAATAAGTAAACTATCATAAGAAAAATAATTACAAAATAGTGGTATTTTCTTACTGTTTCTCAAAAGCGTGCAAAGATTCGAACCTGCGCGGGCAAAGCCCACATGATTTCTAGTCATGCCGGATAACCACACCAGCACGTCCACTTTAATAATTAACTGAAACATTGTTCCATTGTAGATTAATCTACATGACACTCTCAATCATTATTATTGATTTTTTCGGGAGAAGTAGATGATTGTATTTAAAGGATATTCTAAAATTTTACCAACAGAAGAATGTATCAATAGTCCAAAAATTTATTATTTAAACATCCAAACTATACATATTTTAAAGCATTAATATTTTTTGCTAGATATTGTTTTTATTCCAGTTGAATACAAATTAAAAACAATTTCTATCTCCAACTTAAGTAAAATGATAGAAATAATATTTAGGATAGCATGATTGATTATATTAATAAAAATTAAAAGACAAGTTTATGCAAGAAAATGGCGGAGAACTTCCACTTAAGACAACATTAAAAACTGATTGGCACATGCGACAATCTTCCAAATTGAATTTTATTTACATTTTGCATATTCAGTTTGTATTATAGTTTTCGTGTTTAAAAATAGATAGTAGGCTAACTCTTAGAAATTACTTTTTAATGTTCACTTTAGCACATTCAGTATTGAAAAAAATAAGACACCTAAAAGATGATATTTAGCTGCATAACATACAATTTTTGGCATAATTACACAATTCAGTTTTCTGACAAATAACATCAAAATCAAAATGAAAAAGTCTTGACTAAAACATTTCCGACCTACCGGATTCGAACCAGTGACCTAAGGATATTCTGCAACTACTACAGTCCTCCGCTCTACCAACTGAGCTAAGGTCGGATGTATTCAACATTTCATACATGTCTACATTCTACATATAGATTATTGATACACAATAATGTATATATTGTTTGCTCATTTAAATAGTTATATAGTTTATGCATAACAAAATAAAAAACCAAGCCATTATATAATACATATTGCCCAGTCCATTGTAGCAGTAGCAAATAATTAGAAGAAACTAATTCACAAAATCTTGCGAGGACAATTTGAACTGGTGTTCAATAGTCCTTGATTTTTATCTGACACTCGATAATTATTTTTCTATAAAGAAGCATTTTGTTTCTTCAATTTTTATATAAACATAGAAAATGTAACTTATATTATGTTCATTCAAAATTGTTGATCTTGGAGAAAAATATTGCTAAATCAAGAAAGTTCGAGAAATTTTCCTTAACTAAAAAAAGGGATTAAAACCACAGCTTAAAAATATTTCTAATTTTTTATAAACATTTTTTAATTTAAAAAGAAAATTGTAATTATATTTAAGTCAGTCCACCCTATTTTCTGAAACAAACCTAATTTTGTTATATACTCCTATTACGGAATATACATTATAAGACATGTACATATGCGTAATATTATTAAAATACTCTGAAAAAATAAAATTAACTATAAAAGCAAAACAGTTGCGACCTAAGGAATTTCTGAGCTAAAGTCGGGATTGTAATAAGATAGATTAGATAAGGACTTGCTTGTTTGGTTAATCCTTTTTGAGTATAATAGGAAGAACATAAAAATGATAGTTAATTATTTGTATCTCGAACTGTTTTGTAACATTTTTAATTTACCTAAATGTAATAAGTAAACTATCATAAAAAAGTAATTACAAAATAGTGGTATTTTCTTTAAAAAAAAAACTGTTTCTCAAAAGCGTGAACGGCAGGATTCGAACCTGCGCGGGAAAAGCCCACATGATTTCTAGTCATGCCCGATAACCACACCGGCACGTCCACTTTAATAATTAACTGAAACATTGTTCCATTGTAGATTAATCTACATGACACTCTCAATCATTATTGTTGATTTTTTCAGGAGAAGTAGATGATTGTATTTAAAGGATATTCTAAAATTTTACCAACAGAAGATGTATCAATAGTCCAAAAATTTATTATCTAAACATCCAAACTCTACATATTTCAAAACATTAATATGTTTTGCTAGATATTGTTTTTATTCCAGTTGAATACAAATTAAAAACAATTTCTATCTCCAACTTAAGTAAAATTAATATTTAGGATAGCATGATTGATTATATTATTAAAAATTAAAAGAAAAGTTCATGCACGAAAATGGCAGAGAACTTCCACTACCGTTAAGACAACATTAAAAACTGATTGGCACATGCGACAATCTTCCAAATTGAATTTTATTTACATTTTACATATTCATTTTGTGTTATAGTTTTCGTGTCTGAATATAGATAATAGGCTAACTCTTAGAAATTAACTTTTAATGTTCACTTTAGCAGATTCAGTATTGAAAAAAAATAAGAGACCTAAAAGATGATATTTAGCTGCATAACATTCAATTTTTAGCATAATTACACAATTCAGTTTTCTGACACGTAACGTCAAAATCAAAATGAAAACGTCTTGACTAAAACATTTCCGACCTACCGGATTCGAACCAGTGACCTAAGGATATTCTGCAACTACTACAGTCCTCCGCTCTACCAACTGAGCTAAGGTCGGATGTATACAACATTTCATACATGTCTACATTCTACTAATAGATTATTGATACACAATAATGTACATATTGTTTGCTCATTTAAATAGTTATATAGTTTATGCATAACAAAATAAAAAACCAAGCCATAATATAATACATGTTGCCCAGTCCATTGTAGCAGTAGCAAACAATTAGAAGAAACTAATTCACAAAATCTTGCGGGTACAATTTAAACTGGTGGTTCAATAGTCCTCGATTTTTATCTGATACTCGATAATCATTTTTTTATAAAGAAGCTTTTTATTTCTTCAATTTTTATATAAACATAGACAATGTATCTTATACTATGTTCATTCAAAATTGTTGATCTTGGAGAATAATATTGCTAAATCAAGAAAGTTCGAGAAATTTTACTTAACTAAAAAAAGGGATTAAAACCACAGATTAAAAATCTTTCTATTTTTTTTTATAAAAATTTATTTAATTTTAAAAGAAAATTGTAATTATATTTAAGTCAGTCCACCCTATTTTCTGAAACAAACCTAATTTTGTTATATACTCCTATTACGGAATATACATTATAAGACATGTACATATGCGTAATACTATTAAAATACTCTGAAAAAATAAAATTAACTATAAAAGCAAAACAGTTGCGACCTAAGGAATTTCTGGTAAAAATACAGCCCCCCAGCTCTACCGACTGAGCTAAAGTCGGGATTGTAATAAGATAGATTAGATAAGGACATGCTTGTTTGGTTAATCCTTTTTGAGTATAATAGGAAGAACATAAAAATGATAGTTAATTTTTGTATCTCGAACTGTTTTGCAACATTTTTAATTTACCTAAATGTAATAAGTAAACTATCATAAGAAAAGTAATTACAAAATAGTGGTATTTTCTTTTAAAAAAAAACTGTTTCTCAAAACCGTGAACGGCAGGATTCGAACCAGCGCGGCAAAGCCCACATGATTTCTAGTCATGCCCGATAACCACTCCGGCACGTCCACTTTAATAATTAACTGAAACATTGGTCCATTGTAGATTAATCTACATGACACTCTCAATCATTATTGTTGATTTTTTCGGGAGAAGTAGATGATTGTATTTAAAGGATATTCTAAAATTTTACCAACAGCAGAATGTATCAATAGTCCAAAAATTTATTATCTAAACATCCAAACTCTACATATTTCAAAACATTAATATGTTTTGCTAGATATTGTTTTTATTCCAGTTGAATAAAAATTAAAAACAATTTCTATCTCCAACTTAAGTAAAATAATAGAAATAATATTTAGGATAGCATGATTGGTTATATTAATAAAAATTAAAAGACAAGTTCATGGAAGAAAATGGCGGAGAACTTCCACTTAACACAATATTAAAAACTGATTGGCACATGTGACAATCTTCCAAATTGAACTTTATTTACATTTTGCATATTCAGTTTATATTATAGTTTTCGTGTTTGAATATAGATAATATGATAACTCTTAGAAATTATTTTTTAATGTTCACTTTAGCACATGCAGTATTGAAAAAAAATAAGACACCTAAAAGATGATATTTAGCTGCATAACGTACAATTTTTGGCATAATAACACATTCAGTTTTCTGACACATAACATCAAAATCAAAATGAAAACGTCTTGACTAAAACATTTCGACCTACCGGATTCGAACCAGTGACCTAAGGATATTCTGCAACTACTACAGTCCTCCGCTCTACCAACTGAGCTAAGGTCGGACGTATACAACATTTCATACATGTCTACATTCTACATATAGATTATTGATACACAATAATGTACATATTGTTTGCTCATTTAAATAGTTATATAGTTTATGCATAACAAAATAAAAAATTAACCATAATATAATACACATTGCCCAGTCCTTTGTAGCAGTAGCAAACAATTAGAAGAAACTAATTCACAAAATCTTGCAAGGAAAATTTGAATTGGTGGTTCAATAGTCCTCGATTTTTATCTGACACTCGATAATAATTTTTCTATTAAGAAACTTTTTATTTCTTCAATTTTTATATTAACATAGACAATGTAGCTTATACTATGTTCATTCAAAATTGTTGTTCTTGGAGAATAATATTGCTGAATCAAGAAAGTTCGAGAAATTTTCCTTAACTAAAACAAGGGATTAAAAACACATATTAAAAATCTTTCTAATTTTTTATAAAAATTCTTTAATTTTAAAAGAAAATTGTAATTTTATTTAAGTCAGTCCACCCTATTTTCTGAAACAAACCTATTTTTTTTATATACTCCTATTACGGAATATACATTAGAAGACATGTACACATGCGTAATATTATTAAAATACTCTGAAAAAATAAAATTAACTATAAAAGCAAAACAGTTGCGACCTAAGGAATTTTTGGTAAAAATACAGCCCCCCAGCTCTACCGACTGAGCTAAAGTCGGGATTGTAATAAGATAAATTAGATAAGGACTTGCTTGTTTGGTTAATCCTTTTTGAGTATAATAGAAAGACAATAAAAATGATAGTTAATTATTTGTATCTCGAACTGTTTTGTAACATTTTTAATTTACCTAAATGTAATATGTAAACTATCATAAGAAAAATAATTACAAAATAGTGATATTTTCTTTAAAAAAAAATTGTTTCTCAAAAGCGTGAACGGCAGGATTCGAACCTGCGCGGGCAAAGCCCACATGATTTCTAGTCATGCCCGATAACCACTCCGGCACATCCACTTTAATAATTAACTGAAACATTGTTCCATTGTAGATTAATCTACATGACACTCTCAATCATTATTGTTGATTTTTTCGGGAGAAGTAGATGATTGTATTTAAAAGGATATTCTAAAATTTTACCAACAGAAGAATGTATCAATAGTCCAAAAATTTAATATCTAAACATCCAAACTCTACATATTTCAAAACATTAATATTTTTTGCTAGATATTGTTTTTATTCCAGTTGAATACAAATTAAAAACAATTTCAATCTCCAACTTAAGTAAAATGATAGAAATAATATTTAGGATAGCATGATTGATTATATTAATAAAAATTAAACGAAAAGTTCATGCAAGAAAATGGCGGAGAACTTCCACTTAAGACAACATTAAAAACTGATTGGCACATGCGACAATCTTCCAAATTGAACTTTATTTACATTTTGCATATTCAGTTTGTATTATAGTTTTCGTGTTTTAATATAGAAATTACATTTTAATATTCACTTTAGCACATTAAGTATTGAAAAAAATAAGACACCTAAAAGATGATATTTAGCTGCATAACGTTAAATTTTTGGCATAATTACAAAATTCTGTTTTCTGACACATAACATCAAAATCAAAATGAAAAAGTCTTGACTAAAACATTTCCGACCTACCGGATTCGAACCAGTGACCTAAGGATATTCTGCAACTACTACAGTCCTCCGCTCTACCAACTGAGCTAAGGTCGGATGTATACAACATTTCATACATGTCTACATTCTACATATAGATTATTGATACACAATAATGTACATATTGTTTGCTCATTTAAATAGTTATATAGTTTATGCATAACAAAATAAAAAAACCAAGCTATAATATAATACATATTGCCCAGTCCATTGTAGCAGTAGCAAACAATTAGAAGAAACTAATTCACAAAATCTTGCGGGGACAATTTAAACTGGTGGTTCAATAGTCCTCGATTTTTATCTGACACTCGATAATCATTTTTCTATAAAGAAGCTTTTTATTTCTTCAATTTTTATATAAACATAGACAATGTAACTTATACTATGTTCATTCAAAATTGTTGATCTTGGAGAAAAATATTGCTAAATCAAGAAAGTTCCAGAAATTTTCCTTAACTAAAAAGAGGGATTAAAACCACAGATTAAAAATCTTTCTAATTTTTTTATAAAAAATATTTAATTTTAAAACAAAATTGTAATTATGTTTAAGTTAGTCCATCCTATTTTCTGAAACAAACCTAATTTTGTTATATACTCCTATTACGGAATATACATAATAAGACATTTACATATGCGTAATATTATTAAAATACTCTGAAAAAATAAAATTAACTATAAAAGCAAAACAGTTGCGACCTAAGGAATTTCTGGGTAAAATACAGCCCCCCAGCTCTACCGACTAAGCTAACGTCGGGATTGTAATAAGATAGATTAGATAAGGACATGCTTGTTTGGTTAATCCTTTTTGAGTATAATAGGAAGAACATAAAAATTTAGTTAATTATTTGTATCTCGAACTGTTTTGTAACATTTTTAATTTACCTAAATGTAATAAGTAAACTATCATAAGAAAAGTAATTACAAAATAGTGGTATTTTCTTTTTAAAAAAACTGTTTCTCAAAAGCGTGAACGGCAGGATTCGAACCTGCGCGGGCAAAGCCCACATGATTTCTAGTCATGCCCGATAACCACTCCGGCACGTCTACTTTAATAATTAACTGAAACATTGTTCCATTGTAGATTAATCTACATGACACTTTCAATCATTATTGTTGATTTTTTCGGGAGAAGTAGATGATTGTATTTAGGGCAATTGTCAATAATAACACCTTTTGAGTTTTTGTCACAAAAATAGCACTAGAAGGAGAAAGTCACAAAAATAACATTCATTAAATGGTAAATTATTCCTAATACCCTTGGTTTAAATTAAATAAACAAACAAAAATAACTAAAAATAAAAAAAAAATTTAAAAATTTAAAAAAAAATTTAAATTTTTTTTATAGTTTCAGATTCGAAATTTATTATAATTTTTTTTCTTGAAATTTTTTTTTTCGAAATTTTTTTAAATTTTTTTTTTAAAATTTTCTTTTTATAATTCAAAAATACTTTTTGAAACTGTTTTTTTTTTATTTTTATTTTTAATTTTTTAGAATTTCTTTTTATTTTATAAAATTTTAAACCCTAATTCCAAAACCCCACCCCCCTTAACTCTAAACCCTAATATTTGGATTAATTAACCCAAGGGGTATAAGTGTATATTTACCTCTTTAATGAAACCTATTTTTGTGACTTTGAGTCTTAAGTGCTAGTTTGGGAACAAAAACTTGGTTTGGTGCTATCCTAGTCATTTTCTCTTGTATTTAAAGGATATTCTAAAATTTTACCAACAGAAGAATGTATCAATAGTCCAAAAATTTATTATCTAAACATCAAAACTCTACATATTTCAAAACATTAATATGTTTTGCTAGATATTGTTTTTATTCCAGTGGAATACAAATTAAAAACAATTTCTATCTCCAACTTAAGTAAAATGATAGAAATAATATTTAGGATAGCATGATTGATTATATTAATAAAAATTAAAAGACAAGTTCATGCAAGAAATGGCGGAGAACTTCCACTTAAGACAACATTAAAAACTGATTGGCACATGCGACAATCTTCCAAATTGAACTTTATTTACATTTTGCATATTCAGTTTGTATTATAGTTTTCGTGTTTTAATATAGAAATTACTTTTTTAATATTCACTTTAGCACATTCAGTATTGAAAAAAATAAGACACCTAAAAGATAATATTTAGCTGCATAACGTTCAATTTTTGGCATAATTACACAATTCAGTTTTCTGACACATAACGTCAAAATCAAAATGAAAAAGTCTTGACTAAAACATTTCCGACCTACCGGATTTGAACCAGTGACCTAAGGATATTCTGCAACTACTACAGTCCTCCGCTCTACCAACTGAGCTAAGGTCGGATGTATACAAAATTTCATACATGTCTACATTCTACATATAGATTATTGATACACAATAATGTACATATTGTTTGCTGATTTAAATAGTTATATAGTTTATGCATAACAAAATAAAAAACCAAGCCATAATATAATACATATTGCCCAGTCCATTGTAGCAGTAGCAAACAATTAGAAGAAACTAATTCACAAAATCTTGCGGGGACAATTTAAACTGGTGGTTCAATAGTCCTCGATTTTTATCTGACACTCGATAATCATTTTTATATAAATAAGTTTTTTATTTCTTCAATTTTTATATAAACATAGACAATGTAACTTATACTATGTTCATTCAAAATTGTTGATCTTGGAGAAAAATATGGCTAAATCAAGAAAGTTCGAGAAATTTTCCTTAAATGAAAAGAGGGATTAAAACCAATGATTAAAAATCTTTCTAATTTTTTTATAAAAATTATTTAATTTAAAAAAAAATTGTACTTATATTTAAGTCAGTCCACCCTATTTTCTGAAACAAACCTAATTTTGTTATATACTCCTATTACGGAATATACATTATAAGACATGTACATATGCGTAATATTATTAAAATACTCTGAAAAAATAAAATTAACTATAAAAGCAAAACAGTTGCGACCTAAGGAATTTCTGGTATAAATACAGCCCCCCAGCTCTACCGACTGAGTTAAATTCGGGATTGTAATAAGATAGATTAGATAAGGACATGCTTGTTTGGTTAATCCTTTTTGAGTATACTAGGAAGAACATAAAAATGATAGTTAGTTATTTGTATCTCGAACTGTTTTGTAACATTTTTAATTTACCTAAACGTAATAAGTAAACTATCATAAGAAAAATAATTACAAAATAGTGTTATTTTCTTTAAAAAAAACTGTTTCTCAAAAGCGTGAACAGCAGGATTCGAACCTGCGCGGGCAAAGCCAACATGATTTCTAGTCATGCCCGATAACCACTCCGGCACGTCCACTTTAAAAATTAAGTGAAACATTGTTCCATTGTAGATTGATCTACATGACACTCTCATTCATTATTGTTGATTTTTTCGGGAAAAGTAGATGATTGTATTTAAAGGATATTCTAAAATTTTACCAACAGAAGAATGTATCAATAGTCCAAAAATTTATTATCTAAACATCCAAACTCTACATATTTCAAAAAATTAATTTTTTTTTGCTAGATATTGTTTTTATTCCAGTTGAATACAAATTAAATACAATTTCTATCTCCAACTTAAGTAAAATGATAGAAATAATATTTAGGATAGCATGATTGATTATATTAACAAAAATTAAAAGACAAGTTCATGCAAGAAAATGGCGGAGAACTTCCACTTAAGACAACATTAAAAACTGATTGGCACATGTGACAATCTTCCAAATTGAAATTTATTTACATTTTGCATATTCAGTTTGTATTATAGTTTTCGTGTTTGAATATAGATAATAGGATAACTCTTAGAAATTACTTTTTAATGTTCACTTTAGCACATTCAGTATTGAAAAAAAATAAGACACCTAAAAGATGATATTTAGCTGCATAACGTACAATTTTTGGCATAATTACACATTCAGTTTTCTGACACATAACGTCAAAATCAAAATGAAAACGTCTCGACTAAAACATTTCCGACCTACCGGATTCGAACCAGTGACCTAAGGATATTCTGCAACTACTACAGTCCTCCGCTCTACCAACTGAGCTAAGGTCGGATGTATACAACATTTCATACATGTCTACATTCTACATATAGATTATTGATACACAATAATGTACATATTGTTTGCTGATTTAAATAGTTATATAGTTTATGCATAACAAAATAAAAAACCAAGCCATAATATAATACATATTGCCCAGTCCATTGTAGCAGTAGCAAACAATTAGAAGAAACTAATTCACAAAATCTTGCGGGGACAATTTAAACTGGTGGTTCAATAGTCCTCGATTTTTATCTGACACTCGATAATCATTTTTCTATAAAGAAGTTTTTTATTTCTTCAATTTTTATATAAACATAGACAATGTAACTTATACTATGTTCATTCAAAATTGTTGATCTTGGAGAAAAATATGGCTAAATCAAGAAAGTTCGAGAAATTTTCCTTAAATGAAAAGAGGGATTAAAACCAATGATTAAAAATCTTTCTAATTTTTTTATAAAAATTATTTAATTTTTAAAAAAATGGTAATTATATTTAAGTCAGTCCACCCTATTTTCTGAAACAAACCTAATTTTGTTATATACTCCTATTACGGAATATACATTATAAGACATGTACATATGCATAATATTATTAAAATACTCTGAAAAAATAAAATTAACTATAAAAGCAAAACAGTTGCGACCTAAGGAATTTCTGGTATAAATACAGCCCCCCAGCTCTACCGACTGAGTTAAATTCGGGATTGTAATAAGATAGATTAGATAAGGACATGCTTGTTTGGTTAATCCTTTTTGAGTATAATAGGAAGAACATAAAAATGATAGTTAGTTATTTGTATCTCGAACTGTTTTGTAACATTTTTAATTTACCTAAACGTAATAAGTAAACTATCATAAGAAAAATAATTACAAAATAGTGTTATTTTCTTTAAAAAAAAACTGTTTCTCAAAAGCGTGAACGGCAGGATTCGAACCTGCGCGGGCAATGCCCTCATGATTTCTAGTCATGCCCGATAACAACTCCGGCACGTCCACTTTAAAAATTAAGTGAAACATTGTTCCATTGTAGATTGATCTACATGACACTCTCATTCATTATTGTTGATTTTTTCGGGAAAAGTAGATGATTGTATTTAAAGGATATTCTAAAATTTTACCAACAGAAGAATGTATCAATAGTCCAAAAATTTATTATCTAAACATCCAAACTCTACATATTTCAAAACATTAATATGTTTTGCTAGATATTGTTTTTATTCCAGTTGAATACAAATTAAAAACAATTTCTATTTCCAACTTAAGTAAAATGATAGAAATAATATTTAGGATAGCATGATTGATTATATTAATAAAAATTAAAAGACAAGTTCATGCAAGAAAATGGCGGAGAACTTCCACTTAAGACAACATTAAAAACTGATTGGCACATGTGACAATCTTCCAAATTGAACTTTATTTACATTTTGCATATTCAGTTTGTATTATAGTTTTCGTGTTTGAATATAGATAATAGGATAACTCTTAGAAATTACTTTTTAATGTTCACTTTAGCACATTCAGTATTGAAAAAAAATAAGACACCTAAAAGATGATATTTAGCTGCATAACGTACAATTTTTGGCATAATTACACATTCAGTTTTCTGACATATAACGTCAAAATCAAAATGAAAACGTCTCGACTAAAACATTTCCGACCTACCGGATTCGAACCAGTGACCTAAGGATATTCTGCAACTACTACAGTCCTCCGCTCTACCAACTGAGCTAAGGTCGGATGTATACAACATTTCATACATGTCTACATTCTACATATAGATTATTGATACACAATAATGTACATATTGTTTGCTCATTTAAATAGTTATATAGTTTATGCATAACAAAATAAAAAACCAAGCCATAATATAATACATATTGCCCAGTCCATTGTAGCAGTAGCAAACAATTAGAAGAAACTAATTCACAAAATCTTGCGGGGACAATTCAAACTGGTGGTTCAAAAGTCCTCGATTTTTATCTGACACTCGATAATCATTTTTCTATAAAGAAGTTTTTTATTTCTTCAATTTTTATATAAACATAGACAATGTAACTTATACTATGTTCATTCAAAATTGTTGATCTTGGAGAAAAATATGGCTAAATCAAGAAAGTTCGAGAAATTTTCCTTAAATGAAAAGAGGGATTAAAACCACAGATTAAAAAACTTTCTAATTTTTTTATAAAAATTATTTAATTTAAAAAAAAAATTTAATTATATTTAAGTCAGTCCACCCTATTTTCTGAAACAAACTTAATTTTGTTATATACTCCTATTACGGAATATACATTATAAGACATGTACATATGCGTAATATTATTAAAATACTCTGAAAAAATAAAATTAACTATAAAAGCAAAACAGTTGCGACCTAAGGAATTTCTGGTAAAAATACAGCCCCCCAGCTCTACCGACTGGGTTAAATTCGGGATTGTAATAAGATAGATTAGATAAGGACATGCTTGTTTGGTTAATCCTTTTTGAGTATAATAGGAAGAACATAAAAATGATAGTTAGTTATTTGTATCTCGAACTGTTTTGTAACATTTTTAATTTACCTAAACGTAATAAGTAAACTATCATAAGAAAAATAATTACAAAATAGTGTTATTTTCTTAAAAAAAAAAACTGTTTCTCAAAAGCGTGAACGGCAGGATTCGAACCTGCGCGGGCAATGCCCTCATGATTTCTAGTCATGCCCGATAACAACTCCGGCACGTCCACTTTAAAAATTAAGTGAAACATTGTTCCATTGTAGATTGATCTACATGACACTCTCATTCATTATTGTTGATTTTTTTGGGAAAAGTAGATGATTGTATTTAAAGGATATTCTAAAATTTTACCAACAGAAGAATGTATCAATAGTCCAAAAATTTATTATCTAAACATCCAAACTCTACATATTTCAAAACATTAATATGTTTTGCTAGATATTGTTTTTATTCCAGTTGAATACAAATTAAAAACAATTTCTATCTCCAACTTAAGTAAAATGATAGAAATAATATTTAGGATAGCATGATTGATTATATTAATAAAAATTAAAAGACAAGTTCATGCAAGAAAATGGCGGAGAACTTCCACTTAAGACAACATTAAAAACTGATTGGCACATGTGACAATCTTCCAAATTGAACTTTATTTACATTTTGCATATTCAGTTTGTATTATAGTTTTCGTGTTTGAATATAGATAATAGGATAACTCTTAGAAATTACTTTTTAATGTTCACTTTAGCACATTCAGTATTGAAAAAAAATAAGACACCTAAAAGATGATATTTAGCTGCATAACGTACAATTTTTGGCATAATTACACATTCAGTTTTCTGACACATAACGTCAAAATCAAAATGAAAACGTCTTGACTAAAACATTTCCGACCTACCGGATTCGAACCAGTGACCTAAGGATATTCTGCAACTACTACAGTCCTCCGCTCTACCAACTGAGCTAAGGTCGGATGTATACAACATTTCATACATGTCTACATTCTACATATAGATTATTGATACACAATAATGTACATATTGTTTGCTCATTTAAATAGTTATATAGTTTATGCATAACAAAATAAAAAACCAAGCCATAATATAATACATATTTCCCAGTCCATTGTAGCAGTAGCAAACAATTAGAAGAAACTAATTCACAAAATCTTGCGGGGACAATTTAAACTGGTGGTTCAATAGTCCTCGATTTTTATCTGACACTCGATAATCATTTTTCTATAAAGAAGTTTTTTATTTCTTCAATTTTTATATAAACATAGACAATGTAACTTATACTATGTTCATTCAAAATTGTTGATCTTGGAGAAAAATATGGCTAAATCAAGAAAGTTCGAGAAATTTTCCTTAAATGAAAAGAGGGATTAAAACCAATGATTAAAAATCTTTCTAATTTTTTTATAAAAATTATTTAATTTTAAAAAAAATTGTAATTATATTTAAGTCAGTCCACCCTATTTTCTGAAACAAACCTAATTTTGTTATATACTCCTATTACGGAATATACATTATAAGACATGTACATATGCGTAATATTATTAAAATACTCTGAAAAAATAAAATTAACTATAAAAGCAAAACAGTTGCGACCTAAGGAATTTCTGGTATAAATACAGCCCCCCAGCTCTACCGACTGAGTTAAATTCGGGATTGTAATAAGATAGATTAGATAAGGACATGCTTGTTTGGTTAATCCTTTTTGAGTATAATAGGAAGAACATAAAAATGATAGTTAGTTATTTGTATCTCGAACTGTTTTGTAACATTTTTAATTTACCTAAACGTAATAAGTAAACTATCATAAGAAAAATAATTACAAAATAGTGTTATTTTCTTTAAAAAAAAACTGTTTCTCAAAAGCGTGAACGGCAGGATTCGAACCTGCGCGGGCAAAGCCCACATGATTTCTAGTCATGCCCGATAACAACTCCGGCACGTCCACTTTAAAAATTAAGTGAAACATTGTTCCATTGTAGATTGATCTACATGACACTCTCATTCATTATTGTTGATTTTTTCGGGAAAAGTAGATGATTGTATTTAAAGGATATTCTAAAATTTTACCAACAGAAGAATGTATCAATAGTCCAAAAATTTATTATCTAAACATCCAAACTCTACATATTTCAAAACATTAATATGTTTTGCTAGATATTGTTTTTATTCCAGTTGAATACAAATTAAAAACAATTTCTATCTCCAACTTAAGTAAAATGATAGAAATAATATTTAGGATAGCATGATTGATTATATTAATAAAAATTAAAAGACAAGTTCATGCAAGAAAATGGCGGAGAACTTCCACTTAAGACAACATTAAAAACTGATTGGCACATGTGACAATCTTCCAAATTGAACTTTATTTACATTTTGCATATTCAGTTTGTATTATAGTTTTCGTGTTTGAATATAGATAATAGGATAACTCTTAGAAATTACTTTTTAATGTTCACTTTAGCACATTCAGTATTGAAAAAAAATAAGACACCTAAAAGATGATATTTAGCTGCATAACGTACAATTTTTGGCATAATTACACATTCAGTTTTCTGACACATAACGTCAAAATCAAAATGAAAACGTCTTGACTAAAACATTTCCGACCTACCGGATTCGAACCAGTGACCTAAGGATATTCTGCAACTACTACAGTCCTCCGCTCTACCAACTGAGCTAAGGTCGGATGTATACAACATTTCATACATGTCTACATTTTATTGATACACAATAATGTACATATTGTTTGCTCATTTAAATAGTTATATAGTTTATGCATAACAAAATAAAAAACCAAGCCATAATATAATACATATTTCCCAGTCCATTGTAGCAGTAGCAAACAATTAGAAGAAACTAATTCACAAAATCTTGCGGGGACAATTTAAACTGGTGGTTCAATAGTCCTCGATTTTTATCTGACACTCGATAATCATTTTTCTATAAAGAAGTTTTTTATTTCTTCAATTTTTATATAAACATAGACAATGTAACTTATACTATGTTCATTCAAAATTGTTGATCTTGGAGAAAAATATGGCTAAATCAAGAAAGTTCGAGAAATTTTCCTTAAATGAAAAGAGGGATTAAAACCACAGATTAAAAAACTTTCTAATTTTTTTATAAAAATTATTTAATTTAAAAAAAAATTTAATTATATTTAAGTCAGTCCACCCTATTTTCTGAAACAAACCTAATTTTGTTATATACTCCTATTACGGAATATACATTATAAGACATGTACATATGCGTAATATTATTAAAATACTCTGAAAAAATAAAATTAACTATAAAAGCAAAACAGTTGCGACCTAAGGAATTTCTGGGTAAAATACAGCCCCCCAGCTCTACCGACTAAGCTAACGTCGGGATTGTAATAAGATAGATTAGATAAGGACATGCTTGTTTGGTTAATCCTTTTTGAGTATAATAGGAAGAACATAAAAATGATAGTTAGTTATTTGTATCTCGAACTGTTTTGTAACATTTTTAATTTACCTAAACGTAATAAGTAAACTATCATAAGAAAAATAATTACAAAATAGTGTTATTTTCTTTAAAAAAAAACTGTTTCTCAAAAGCGTGAACGGCAGGATTCGAACCTGCGCGGGCAAAGCCCACATGATTTCTAGTCATGCCCGATAACAACTCCGGCACGTCCACTTTAAAAATTAAGTGAAACATTGTTCCATTGTAGATTAATCTACATGACACTCTCATTCATTATTGTTGATTTTTTGGGAAAAGTAGATGATTGTATTTAAAGGATATTCTAAAATTTTACCAACAGAAGAATGTATCAATAGTCCAAAAATTTATTATCTAAACATCCAAACTCTACATATTTCAAAACATTAATATGTTTTGCTAGATATTGTTTTTATTCCAGTTGAATACAAATTAAAAACAATTTCTATCTCCAACTTAAGTAAAATGATAGAAATAATATTTAGGATAGCATGATTGATTATATTAATAAAAATTAAAAGACAAGTTCATGCAAGAAAATGGCGGAGAACTTCCACTTAAGACAACATTAAAAACTGATTGGCACATGTGACAATCTTCCAAATTGAACTTTATTTACATTTTGCATATTCAGTTTGTATTATAGTTTTCGTGTTTGAATATAGATAATAGGATAACTCTTAGAAATTACTTTTTAATGTTCACTTTAGCACATTCAGTATTGAAAAAAAATAAGACACCTAAAAGATGATATTTAGCTGCATAACGTACAATTTTTGGCATAATTACACATTCAGTTTTCTGACACATAACGTCAAAATCAAAATGAAAACGTCTTGACTAAAACATTTCCGACCTACCGGATTCGAACCAGTGACCTAAGGATATTCTGCAACTACTACAGTCCTCCGCTCTACCAACTGAGCTAAGGTCGGATGTATACAACATTTCATACATGTCTACATTCTACATATAGATTATTGATACACAATAATGTACATATTGTTTGCTCATTTAAATAGTTATATAGTTTATGCATAACAAAATAAAAAACCAAGCCATAATATAATACATATTTCCCAGTCCATTGTAGCAGTAGCAAACAATTAGAAGAAACTAATTCACAAAATCTTGCGGGGACAATTTAAACTGGTGGTTCAATAGTCCTCGATTTTTATCTGACACTCGATAATCATTTTTCTATAAAGAAGTTTTTTATTTCTTCAATTTTTATATAAACATAGACAATGTAACTTATACTATGTTCATTCAAAATTGTTGATCTTGGAGAAAAATATGGCTAAATCAAGAAAGTTCGAGAAATTTTCCTTAAATGAAAAGAGGGATTAAAACCAAGATTAAAAATCTTTCTAATTTTTTTATAAAAATTATTTAATTTTAAAAAAATTGTAATTATATTTAAGTCAGTCCACCCTATTTTCTGAAACAAACCTAATTTTGTTATATACTCCTATTACGGAATATACATTATAAGACATGTACATATGCGTAATATTATTAAAATACTCTGAAAAAATAAAATTAACTATAAAAGCAAAACAGTTGCGACCTAAGGAATTTCTGGTAAAAATACAGCCCCCCAGCTCTACCGACTAAGCTAACGTCGGGATTGTAATAAGATAGATTAGATAAGGACATGCTTGTTTGGTTAATCCTTTTTGAGTATAATAGGAAGAACATAAAAATGATAGTTAGTTATTTGTATCTCGAACTGTTTTGTAACATTTTTAATTTACCTAAACGTAATAAGTAAACTATCATAAGAAAAATAATTACAAAATAGTGTTATTTTCTTTAAAAAAAAACTGTTTCTCAAAAGCGTGAACGGCAGGATTCGAACCTGCGCGGGCAAAGCCCTCATGATTTCTAGTCATGCCCGATAACAACTCCGGCACGTCCACTTTAAAAATTAAGTGAAACATTGTTCCATTGTAGATTGATCTACATGACACTCTCATTCATTATTGTTGATTTTTTTGGGAAAAGTAGATGATTGTATTTAAAGGATATTCTAAAATTTTACCAACAGAAGAATGTATCAATAGTCCAAAAATTTATTATCTAAACATCCAAACTCTACATATTTCAAAACATTAATATGTTTTGCTAGATATTGTTTTTATTCCAGTTGAATACAAATTAAAAACAATTTCTATCTCCAACTTAAGTAAAATGATAGAAATAATATTTAGGATAGCATGATTGATTATATTAATAAAAATTAAAAGACAAGTTCATGCAAGAAAATGGCGGAGAACTTCCACTTAAGACAACATTAAAAACTGATTGGCACATGTGACAATCTTCCAAATTGAACTTTATTTACATTTTGCATATTCAGTTTGTATTATAGTTTTCGTGTTTGAATATAGATAATAGGATAACTCTTAGAAATTACTTTTTAATGTTCACTTTAGCACATTCAGTATTGAAAAAAAATAAGACACCTAAAAGATGATATTTAGCTGCATAACGTACAATTTTTGGCATAATTACACATTCAGTTTTCTGACACATAACGTCAAAATCAAAATGAAAACGTCTCGACTAAAACATTTCCGACCTACCGGATTCGAACCAGTGACCTAAGGATATTCTGCAACTACTACAGTCCTCCGCTCTACCAACTGAGCTAAGGTCGGATGTATACAACATTTCATACATGTCTACATTCTACATATAGATTATTGATACACAATAATGTACATATTGTTTGCTCATTTAAATAGTTATATAGTTTATGCATAACAAAATAAAAAACCAAGCCATAATATAATACATATTGCCCAGTCCATTGTAGCAGTAGCAAACAATTAGAAGAAACTAATTCACAAAATCTTGCGGGGACAATTTAAACTGGTGGTTCAATAGTCCTCGATTTTTATCTGACACTCGATAATCATTTTTCTATAAAGAAGTTTTTTATTTCTTCAATTTTTATATAAACATAGACAATGTAACTTATACTATGTTCATTCAAAATTTGATCTTGGAGAAAAATATGGCTAAATCAAGAAAGTTCGAGAAATTTTCCTTAAATGAAAAGAGGGATTAAAACCACAGATTAAAAAACTTCCTAATTTTTTTATAAAAATTATTTAATTTAAAAAAAAATTTAATTATATTTAAGTCAGTCCACCCTATTTTCTGAAACAAACCTAATTTTGTTATATACTCCTATTACGGAATATACATTATAAGACATGTACATATGCGTAATATTATTAAAATACTCTGAAAAAATAAAATTAACTATAAAAGCAAAACAGTTGCGACCTAAGGAATTTCTGGTAAAAATACAGCCCCCCAGCTCTACCGACTGAGCTAAATTCGGGATTGTAATAAGATAGATTAGATAAGGACATGCTTGTTTGGTTAATCCTTTTTGAGTATAATAGGAAGAACATAAAAATGATAGTTAGTTATTTGTATCTCGAACTGTTTTGTAACATTTTTAATTTACCTAAACGTAATAAGTAAACTATCATAAGAAAAATAATTACAAAATAGTGTTATTTTCTTTAAAAAAAAACTGTTTCTCAAAAGCGTGAACGGCAGGATTCGAACCTGCGCGGGCAATGCCCTCATGATTTCTAGTCATGCCCGATAACAACTCCGGCACGTCCACTTTAAAAATTAAGTGAAACATTGTTCCATTGTAGATTATCTACATGACACTCTCATTCATTATTGTTGATTTTTTCGGGAAAAGTAGATGATTGTATTTAAAGGATATTCTAAAATTTTACCAACAGAAGAATGTATCAATAGTCCAAAAATTTATTATCTAAACATCCAAACTCTACATATTTCAAAACATTAATATGTTTTGCTAGATATTGTTTTTATTCCAGTTGAATACAAATTAAAAACAATTTCTATCTCCAACTTAAGTAAAATGATAGAAATAATATTTAGGATAGCATGATTGATTATATTAATAAAAATTAAAAGACAAGTTCATGCAAGAAAATGGCGGAGAACTTCCACTTAAGACAACATTAAAAACTGATTGGCACATGTGACAATCTTCCAAATTGAACTTTATTTACATTTTGCATATTCAGTTTGTATTATAGTTTTCGTGTTTGAATATAGATAATAGGATAACTCTTAGAAATTACTTTTTAATGTTCACTTTAGCACATTCAGTATTGAAAAAAAATAAGACACCTAAAAGATGATATTTAGCTGCATAACGTACAATTTTTGGCATAATTACACATTCAGTTTTCTGACACATAACGTCAAAATCAAAATGAAAACATCTTGACTAAAACATTTCCGACCTACCGGATTCGAACCAGTGACCTAATGATATTCTGCAACTACTACAGTCCTCCGCTCTACCAACTGAGCTAAGGTCGGATGTATACAACATTTCATACATGTCTACATTCTACATATAGATTATTGATACACAATAATGTACATATTGTTTGCTCATTTAAATAGTTATATAGTTTATGCATAACAAAATAAAAAACCAACCATAATATAATACACATTGCCCAGTCCTTTGTAGCAGTAGCAAACAATTAGAAGAAACTAATTCACAAAATCTTGCAAGGACAATTTGAATTGGTGGTTCAATAGTCCTCGATTTTTATCTGACACTCGATAATCATTTTTCAATAAAGAAAATTTTTATTTCTTCAATTTTTATATAAACATAGACAATGTAACTTATACTATGTTCATTCAAAATTGTTGATCTTGGAGAATAATATTGCTGAATCAAAAAAGTTCGAGAAATTTTCCTTAACTAAAACAAGGGATTAAAACCAAAATATTAAAAATATTTTTAATTTTTTATAAACATTCTTTAATTTTAAAAGCAAATTGTAATTTTATTTAAGTCAGTCCACCCTATTTTCTGAAACAAACCTAATTTTGTTATACACTCCTATTACGGAATATACATTAGAAGACATATACATATGCGTAATATTATTAAAATACGCTGAAAAAATAAAATTAACTATAAAAGCAAAACAGTTGCGACCTAAGGAATTTCTGGTAAAAATACAGCCCCCCAGCTCTACCGACTGAGCTAAAGTCGGGATTGAAATAAGATAAATTAGATAAGGACTTGCTTGTTTGGTTAATCCTTTTTGAGTATAATAGGAAGACAATAAAAATGATAGTTAATTATTTGTATCTCGAACTGTTTTGTAATATTTTTAATTTACCTAAATGTAATATGTAAACTATCATAAGAAAAATAATTAAAAATAGTGATCTTTTCTTTAAAAAAAAATGTTTCTCAAAAGCGTGAACGGCAGGATTCGAACCTGCGCGAGCAAAGCCCACATGATTTCTAGTCATGCCCGATAACCACTCCGGCACGTCCACTTTAAAAATTAAGTGAAACATTGTTCCATTGTAGATTGATCTACATGACACTCTCATTCATTATTGTTGATTTTTTCGGGAAAAGTAGATGATTGTATTTAAAGGATATTCTAAAATTTTACCAACAGAAGAATGTATCAATAGTCCAAAAATTTATTATCTAAACATCCAAACTCTACATATTTCAAAAAATTAATTTTGTTTTGCTAGATATTGTTTTTATTTCAGTTGAATACAAATTAAATACAATTTCTATCTCCAACTTAAGTAAAATGATAGAAATAATATTTAGGATAGCATGATTGATTATATTAACAAAAATTAAAAGACAAGTTCATGCAAGAAAATGGCGGAGAACTTCCACTTAAGACAACATTAAAAACTGATTGGCACATGCAACAATCTTCCAAATTGAACTTTATTTACATTTTGCATATTCAGTTTGTATTATAGTTTTCGTGTTTGAATATAGATAATAGGATAACTCTTAGAAATTACTTTTTAATGTTCACTTTAGCACATTCAGTATTGAAAAAAAATAAGACACCTAAAAGATGATATTTAGCTGCATAACGTACAATTTTTGGCATAATTACACATTCAGTTTTCTGACACATAACGTCAAAATCAAAATGAAAACGTCTCGACTAAAACATTTCCGACCTACCGGATTCGAACCAGTGACCTAAGGATATTCTGCAACTACTACAGTCCTCCGCTCTACCAACTGAGCTAAGGTCGGATGTATACAACATTTCATACATGTCTACATTCTACATATAGATTATTGATACACAATAATGTACATATTGTTTGCTCATTTAAATAGTTATATAGTTTATGCATAACAAAATAAAAAACCAACCATAATATAATACATATTGCCCAGTCCTTTGTAGCAGTAGCAAACAATTAGAAGAAACTAATTCACAAAATCTTGCAAGGACAATTTGAATTGGTGGTTCAATAGTCCTCGATTTTTATCTGACACTCGATAATCATTTGTCTATAAAGAAAATTTATATTTCTTCAATTTTTATTTAAACATAGACAATGTAACTTATACTATGTTCATTCAAAATTGTTGATCTTGGAGAATAATATTGCTGAATCAAGAAAGTGTGAGAAATTTTTCTTAACTAAAACAAGGGATTAAAACCACAGATTAAAAATCTTTCTAATTTTTTATAAACATTCTTTAATTTTAAAAGAAAATTGCAATTTTATTTAAGTCAGTCCACCCTATTTTCTGAAACAAACCTAATTTTGTTATATACTCCTATTACGGAATATACATTAGAAGACATGTACATATGCGTAATATTATTAAAATACTCTGAAAGAATAAAATTAACTATAAAAGCAAACAGTTGCGACCTAAGGAATTTCTGGCAAAAATACAGCCCCCAGCTCTACCGACTGAGCTAAAGTCGGGATTGTAATAAGATAAATTTGATAAGGACTTGCTTGTTTGGTTAATCCTTTTTGAGTATAATAGGAAGAACATAAAAATGATAGTTAGTTATTTGTATCTCGAACTGTTTTGTAACATTTTTAATTTACCTAAATGTAATATGTAAACTATCATAAGAAAAATAATTACAAAATAGTAATATTTTCTTCTTTTTTTTCAAACTGTTTCTCAAAAGCGTGAAAGGAAGGATTCGAACCTGCGCGGGCAAAGCCCACATGATTTCTAGTCATGCCCGATAACAACTCCGGCACGTCCACTTTAAAAATTAAGTGAAACATTGTTCCATTGTAGATTAATCTACATGACACTCTCAATCATTATTATTGATTTTTTTGGGAGAAGTAGATGATTGTATTTAAAAAGGATATTCTAAAATTTTACCAACAGAAGAATGTATCAATAGTCCAAAAATTTATTATCTAAACATCGAAACTCTGCATATTTCAAAACATTAATTTTTTTTGCTAGATATTGTTTTTATTCCAGTTGAATACAAATTAAAAACAATTTCTATCTCCAACTTATGTAAAATGATAGAAATAATATTTAGGATAGCCTGATTGATTATATTAATAAAAATTAAAATACAATTTCATGCAAGAAAATGGCGGAGAACTTCCACTTAATACAACATTAAAAACTGATTGGCACATGCGATAATCTTCCAAATTGAACTTTATTTACATTTTGCATATTCAGTTTGTATTATAGTTTTCGTGTTTGAATATAGATAATAGGATAACTCTTAGAAATTACTTTTTAATGTTCACTATAGCACATTCAGTATTGAAAAAAAATAAGACACCTAAAAGATGATATTTAGCTGCATAACGTACAATTTTTGGCATAATTACACATTCAGTTTTCTGACACATAACGTCAAAATCAAAATGAAAACGTCTCGACTAAAACATTTCCGACCTACCGGATTCGAACCAGTGACCTAAGGATATTCTGCAACTACTACAGTCCTCCGCTCTACCAACTGAGCTAAGGTCGGATGTATACAACATTTCATACATGTCTACATTCTACATATAGATTATTGATACACAATAATGTACATATTGTTTGCTCATTTAAATAGTTATATAGTTTATGCATAACAAAATAAAAAACCAACCATAATATAATACACATTGCCCAGTCCTTTGTAGCAGTAGCAAACAATTAGAAGAAACTAATTCACAAAATCTTGCAAGGACAATTTCAATTGGTGGTTCAATAGTCCTCGATTTTTATCTGACACTCGATAATCATTTTTCTATAAAGAAATTTTTTATTTCTTCAATTTTTATATAAACATAGACAATGTAACTTATACTATGTTCATTCAAAATTGTTGATCTTGGAGAATAATATTGCTGAATCAAGAAAGTTTGAGAAATTTTCCTTAACTAAAACAAGGGATTAAAACCACAGATTAAAAATCTTTCTAATTTTTTATAAACATTCTTTAATTTTAAAAGAAAATTGTAATTTTATTTAAGTCAGTCCACCCTATTTTCTGAAACAAACCTAATTTTGTTATATACTCCTATTACGGAATATACATTAGAAGACATGTACATATGCGTAATATTATTAAAATACTCTGAAAAAATAAAATTAACTATAAAAGCAAAACAGTTGCGACCTAAGGAATTTCTGATGAAAATACAGCCCCCCAGCTCTACCAACTGAGCTAAAGTCGGGATTGTAATAAGATAAATTAGATAAACTTGCTTGTTTGGTTATTCCTTTTTGAGTATAATAGGAAGACAATAAAAATGATTGTTAATTATTTGTATCTCGAACTGTTTTGTAACATTTTTAATTTACCTAAATGTAATATGTAAACTATCATAAAATATAATTACAAAATAGTGATATTTTCTTTTAAAAAAAAAACTGTTTCTCAAAAGCGTGAACGGCAGGGTTCGAACCTGCGCGGGCAAAGCCCACATGATTTCTAGTCATGCCCGATAACCACTCCGGCACGTCCACTTTAATAATTAACTGAAACATTGTTCCATTGTAGATTAATCTACATGACACTCTCAATCATTATTGTTGATTTTTTCGGGAGAAGTAGATGATTGTATTTAAAAGGATATTCTAAAATTTTACCAACAGAAGAATTTATCAATAGTCCAAAAATTTATTATCTAAACATCAAAACTCTACATTTTTCAAAACATTATTATTTTTTTTCTAGATATTGTTTTTATTTCAGTTGAATACAAATTAAAAACAATTTCTATCTCCAACTTAAGTAAAATGATAGAAATAATATTTAGGATAGCATGATTGATTATATTAATAAAAATTAAAAGACAAGTTCATGCAAGAAAATGGCGGAGAACTTCCACTTAAGACAACATTAAAAACTGATTGGCACATGCGACAATCTTCCAAATTGAACTTTATTTACATTTTGCATATTCAGTTTGTATTATAGTTTTCGTGTTTGAATATAGATAATAGGATAACTCTTAGAAATTACTTTTTAATGTTCACTTTAGCACATTCAGTATTGAAAAAAAATAAGACACCTAAAAGATGATATTTAGCTGCATAACGTACAATTTTTGGCATAATTACACATTCAGTTTTCTGACACATAACGTCAAAATCAAAATGAAAACGTCTCGACTAAAACATTTCCGACCTACCGGATTCGAACCAGTGACCTAAGGATATTCTGCAACTACTACAGTCCTCCGCTCTACCAACTGAGCTAAGGTCGGATGTATACAACATTTCATACATGTCTACATTCTACATATAGATTATTGATACACAATAATGTACATATTGTTTGCTCATTTAAATAGTTATATAGTTTATGCATAACAAAATAAAAAACCAACCATAATATAATACATATTGCCCAGTCCATTGTAGCAGTAGCAAACAATTAGAAGAAACTAATTCACAAAATCTTGCAAGGACAATTTCAATTGGTGGTTCAATAGTCCTCGATTTTTATCTGACACTCGATAATCATTTTTCTATAAAGAAATTTTTTATTTCTTCAATTTTTATATAAACATAGACAATGTAACTTATACTATGTTCGTTCAAAATTGTTGATCTTGGAGAATAATATTGCTGAATCAAGAAATTTTGAGAAATTTTCCTTAACTAAAACAAGGGACTAAAACCACAGATTAAAAATCTTTCTAATTTTTTATAAACATTCTTTAATTTTAAAAGAAAATTGTAATTTTATTTAAGTCAGTCCACCCTATTTTCTGAAACAAACCTAATTTTGTTATATACTCCTATTACGGAATATACATTAGAAGACATGTACATATGCGTAATATTATTAAAATACTCTGAAAAAATAAAATTAACTATAAAAGCAAAACAGTTGCGACCTAAGGAATTTCTGGTGAAAATACAGCCCCCCAGCTCTACCGACTGAGCTAAAGTCGGGATTGTAATAAGATAAATTAGATAAACTTGCTTGTTTGGTTATTCCTTTTTGAGTATAATAGGAAGACAATAAAAATGATTGTTAATTATTTGTATCTCGAACTGTTTTGTAACATTTTTAATTTACCTAAATGTAATATGTAAACTATCATAAGAAAAATAATTACAAAATAGTGATATTTTCTTTTTAAAAAAAAAACTGTTTCTCAAAAGCGTGAACGGCAGGATTCGAACCTGCGCGGGCAAAGCCCACATGATTTCTAGTCATGCCCGATAACCACTCCGGCACGTCCACTTTAATAATTAACTGAAACATTGTTCCATTGTAGATTAATCTACATGACACTCTCAATCATTATTGTTGATTTTTTCGGGAGAAGTAGATGATTGTATTTAAAAGGATATTCTAAAATTTTACCAACAGAAGAATGTATCAATAGTCCAAAAATTTATTATCTAAACATCCAAACTCTACATATTTCAAAACATTAATAAGTTTTGCTAAATATTGTTTTTATTCCAGTTGAATACAAATTAAAAACAATTTCTATCTCCAACTTAAGTAAAATGATAGAAATAATATTTAGG
This sequence comes from Brassica napus, assembly GCF_020379485.1. Taxonomy (NCBI): domain Eukaryota; kingdom Viridiplantae; phylum Streptophyta; class Magnoliopsida; order Brassicales; family Brassicaceae; genus Brassica; species Brassica napus. The sequence continues at coordinate 11,860,874 of NC_063442.1, read as the reverse complement.
ATAGCATGATTGATTATATTAATAAAAATTAAAAGACAAGTTCATGCAAGAAAATAGCGGAGAACTTCCACTTAAGACAACATTAAAAACTGATTGGCACATGTGACTATCTTCCAAATTGAACTTTATTTACATTTTGCATATTCAGTTTGTATTATAGTTTTCGTGTTTGAATATAGATAATAGGATAACTCTTAGAAATTACTTTTTAATGTTCACTTTAGCACATTCAGTATTGAAAAAAAATTAGACACCTAAAAATGATATTTAGCTGCATAACGTACAATTTTTGGCATAATTACACATTCAGTTTTCTGACACATAACGTCAAAATCAAAATGAAAACGTCTCGACTAAAACATTTCCGACCTACCGGATTCGAACCAGTGACCTAAGGATATTCTGCAACTACTACAGTCCTCCGCTCTACCAACTGAGCTAAGGTCGGATGTATACAACATTTCATACATGTCTACATTCTACATATAGATTATTGATACACAATAATGTACATATTGTTTGCTCATTTAAATAGTTATATAGTTTATGCATAACAAAATAAAAAACCAACCATAATATAATACACATTGCCCAGTCCTTTGTAGCAGTAGCAAACAATTAGAAGAAACTAATTCACAAAATCTTGCAAGGACAATTTGAATTGGTGGTTCAATAGTCCTCGATTTTTATCTGACACTCGATAATCATTTTTCTATAAAGAAATTTTTTATTTCTTCAATTTTTATATAAACATAGACAATGTAACTTATACTATGTTCGTTCAAAATTGTTGATCTTGGAGAATAATATTGCTGAATCAAGAAAGTTTGAAAAATTTTCCTTAACTAAAACAAGGGACTAAAACCACAGATTAAAAATCTTTCTAATTTTTTATAAACATTCTTTAATTTAAAAAGAATACTGTAATTTTATTTAAGTCAGTCCACCCTATTTTCTGAAACAAACCTAATTTTGTTATATACTCCTATTACGGAATATACATTAGAAGACATGTACATATGCGTAATATTATTAAAATACTCTGAAAAAATAAAATTAACTATAAAAGCAAAACAGTTGCGACCTAAGGAATTTCTGGTAAAAATACAGCCCCCCAGCTCTACCGACTGAGCTAAAGTCGGGATTGAAATAAGATAAATTAGATAAGGACTTGCTTGTTTGGTTAATCCTTTTTGAGTATAATAGGAAGACAATAAAAATGATAGTTAATTATTTGTATCTCGAACTGTTTTGTAACATTTTTAATTTACCTAAATGTAATATGTAAACTATCATAAGAAAAATAATTACAAAATAATGATATTTTCTTTTTAAAAAAGAAAACTGTTTCTCAAAAGCGTGAACGGCAGGATTCGAACCTGCGCGGGCAAAGCCCACATGATTTCTAGTCATGCCCGATAACCACTCCGGCACGTCCACTTTAATAATTAACTGAAACATTGTTCCATTGTAGATTAATCTACATGACACTCTCAATCATTATTGTTGATTTTTTCGGGAGAAGTAGATGATTGTATTTAAAAGGATATTCTAAAATTTTACCAACAGAAGAATGTATCAATAGTCCAAAAATTTATTATCTAAACATCCAAATGCTACATATTTCAAAACATTAATATTTTTTTGCTAGATATTGTTTTTATTCCAGTTGAATACAAATTAAAAACAATTTCTATCTCCAACTTAAGTAAAATGATAGAAATAATATTTAGGATAGCATGATTGATTATATTAATAAAAATTAAAAGACAAGTTCATGCAAGAAAATGGCGGAGAACTTCCACTTAAGACAACATTAAAAACTGATTGGCACATGCGACAATCTTCCAAATTGAACTTTATTTACGTTTTGCATATTCAGTTTGTATTATTGTTTTCGTGTTTGAATATAGTTAATAGGATAACTCTTAGAAAATACTTTTTAATGTTCACTTTAGCACATTCAGTATTGAAAAAAAAATAAGACACCTAAAAGATGATATTTAGCTGCATAACGTACAATTTTTTGGCATAATTACAGAATTCAGTTTTCTGACACATAACGTCAAAATTAAAATGAAAACGTCTTGACTAAAACATTTCCGACCTACCGGATTCGAACCAGTGACCTAAGGATATTCTGCAACTACTACAGTCCTCCGCTCTACCAACTGAGCTAAGGTCGGATGTATACAACATTTCATACATGTCTACATTCTACATATAGAGTATTGATACACAATAATGTACAGATTGTTTGCTCATTTAAATAGTTATATAGTTTATGCATAACAAAATTAAAAAACAAGCCATAATATAATACATATTGCCCAGTCCATTGTAGCTGTAGCAAAAAATTAGAAGAAACTAATTCACAAAATCTTGCGGGGACAATTTGAACTGGTGGTTCAATAGTCCTCGATTTTTATCTGACACTCGATAATCATTTTTCTATAGAAAAGCTTTTTATTTCTTCAATTTTTATATAAAAATACACAATGTAACTTATACTATGTTCATTCAAAATTGTTGATCTTGGAGAAAAATATTGCTAAATCAAGAAAGTTCAAGAAATTTTCCTTAACTAAAAAAAGGGAATAAAACCACAGATTAAAAATCTTTCTAATTTTTTTTATAAACATTTTTTAATTTTAAAAGAAAATTGTAATTATATTTAAGTTAGTCCATCCTATTTTCTGAACCAAACCTAATTTTGTTATATACTCCTATTATGGAATATACATTATAAGACATGTACATATGCGTAATATTATTAAAATACTCTGAAAAAATAAAATTAAAAATAAAAGCAAAACAGTTGCGACCTAAGGATTTTCGGCTAAAAATACAGCCCCCAGCTCTACCGACTGAGCTAAACTCGGGATTGTATTAAGATTGATTAGATAAGGACATGCTTGTTTGGTTAATCCTTTTTGAGTATAATAGGAAGAACATAAAAATGATAGTTAGTTATTTGTATCTCGAACTGTTTTGTAACATTTTTAATTTACCTAAATGTAATAAGTAAACTATCATAAGAAAAATAATTACAAAATAGTGTTATTTTCTTTTTAAAAAAAACTGTTTCTCAAAAGCGTGAACGGCAGGATTCGAACCTGCGCGGGCAAAGCCCACATGATTTCTAGTCATGCCCGATAACCACTCCGGCACGTCCACTTTAATAATTAACTGAAAAATTGTTCCATTGTAGATTAATCTACATGACACTCTCAATCATTATTGTTGAATTTTTCGGGAGAAGTAGATGATTGTATTTAAAGGATATTCTAAAATATTACCAACAGAAGAATGTATCAATAGTCCAAAAATTTATTATCTAAACATCCAAACTCTACATATTTCAAAACATTAATATTGTTTTGCTAGATATTGTTTTTATTCCAGTTGAATACAAATTAAAAACAATTTCTATCTCCAACTTAAGTATAATGATAGAAATAATATTTAGGATAGCATGATTGATTATATTAATAAAAATTAAAAGACAAGTTCATGCAAGAAAATGGCAGAGAACTTCCACTACCCTTAAGACAACATTAAAAACTGATTGGCACATGCGACAATCTTCCAAATTGAATTTTAATTACATTTTACATATTCATTTTGTGTTATAGTTTTCGTGTTTGAATATAGATAATAGGCTAACTCTTAGAAATTACCTTTTAATGTTCACTTTAGCACATTCAGTTTTGAAAAAAAAATAAGACACCTAAAAGATGAAATTTAGCTGCATAACGTTCAATTTTTGGCATAATTACACAATTCATTTTTCTGACACATAACGTCAAAATCAAAATGAAAAAGTCTTGACTAAAACATTTCCGACCTACCGGATTCGAACCAGTGACCTAAGGATATTCTGCAACTACTACAGTCCTCCGCTCTACCAACTGAGCTAAGGTCGGATGTATACAACATTTCATACATGTCTACATTATACATATAGATTATTGATACACAATAATGTACATATTGTTTGCTCATTTAAATAGTTATATAGTTTATGCCAAAAAAAAAAATGAAGCCATAATATAATACATATTGCCCAGTCCATTGTAGCAGTAGCAAACAATTAGAAGAAACTAATTCACAAAATCTTGCGGGGACAATTTAAACTGGTGGTTCAATAGTCCTCGATTTTTATCTGACACTCGATAATCATTTTTCTATAAAGAAGCTTTTTATTTCTTCAATTTTTATATAAACATAGACAATGTAACTTATACTATGTTCATTCAAAATTGTTGATCTTGGAGAAAAATATTGCTAAATCAATAAAGTTCGACAAATTTTCCTTAACTAAAAACAGGGATTAAAACCACAGATCAAAAATTTTCTAATTTTTTATAAACATTATTTAATTTTAAAAGAAAATTGTAATTATATTTAAGTCAGTCCACCCTATTTTCTGAAACAAACCTAATTTTTTTATATTGTCCTATTACGGAATATACATTATAAGACATGTACATATGCGTAATATTATTAAAATACTCTGAAAAAATAAAATTAACTATAAAAGCAAAACAGTTGCGACCTAAGGAATTTCTGCTAAAAATACAGCCCCCAGCTCTACCGACTGAGCTAAAGTCGGGATTGTAATAAGATAGATTAGATAAGGACATGCTTGTTTGGTTAATCCTTTTTGAGTATAATAGGAAGAACATAAAAATGATAGTTAGTTATTTGTATCTCGAACTGTTTTGTAACATTTTTAATTTACCTAAATGTAATAAGTAAACTATCATAAGAAAAATAATTACAAAATAGTGTTATTTTCTTTTTAAAAAAAACTGTTTCTCAAAAGCGTGAACGGCAGGATTCGAACCTGCGCGGGCAAAGCCCACATGATTTCTAGTCATGCCCGATAACCACTCCGGCACGTCCACTTTAATAATTAACTGAAAAATTGTTCCATTGTAGATTAATCTACATGACACTCTCAATCATTATTGTTGAATTTTTCGGGAGAAGTAGATGATTGTATTTAAAGGATATTCTAAAATATTACCAACAGAAGAATGTATCAATAGTCCAAAAATTTATTATCTAAACATCCAAACTCTACATATTTCAAAACATTAATATTGTTTTGCTAGATATTGTTTTTATTCCAGTTGAATACAAATTAAAAACAATTTCTATCTCCAACTTAAGTATAATGATAGAAATAATATTTAGGATAGCATGATTGATTATATTAATAAAAATTAAAAGACAAGTTCATGCAAGAAAATGGCAGAGAACTTCCACTACCCTTAAGACAACATTAAAAACTGATTGGCACATGCGACAATCTTCCAAATTGAATTTTAATTACATTTTACATATTCATTTTGTATTATAGTTTTCGTGTTTGAATATAGATAATAGGCTAACTCTTAGAAATTACCTTTTAATGTTCACTTTAGCACATTCAGTATTGAAAAAAATAAGACACCTACAAGATGATATTTAGCTGCATAACGTTCAATTTTTGGCATAATTACACAATTCAGTTTTCTGACACATAACGTCAAAATCAAAATGAAAACGCCTTGACTAAAACATTTCCGACCTACCGGATTCGAACCAGTGACCTAAGGATATTCTGCAACTACTACAGTCCTCCGCTCTACCAACTGAGCTAAGGTCGGATGTATACAACATTTCATACATGTCTACATTATACATATAGATTATTGATACACAATAATGTACATATTGTTTGCTCATTTAAATAGTTATATAGTTTATGCCAAAATAAAAAATGAAGCCATAATATAATACATATTGCCCAGTCCATTGTAGCAGTAGCAAACAATTAGAAGAAACTAATTCACAAAATCTTGCGGGGACAATTTAAACTGGTGGTTCAATAGTCCTCGATTTTTATCTGACACTCGATAATCATTTTTCTATAAAGAAGCTTTTTATTTCTTCAATTTTTATATAAACATAGACAATGTAACTTATACTATGTTCATTCAAAATTGTTGATCTTGGAGAAAAATATTGCTAAATCAAGAAAGTTCGAGAAATTTTCCTTAACTAAAAACAGGGATTAAAACCACAGATTAAAAATTTTCTATTTTTTTATAAACATTGTTTAATTTTAAAAGAAAATTATAATTATATTTAAGTCAGTCCACCCTATTTTCTGAAACAAACCTAATTTTTTTATATAGTCCTATTACGGAATATACATTATAAGACATGTACATATGCGTAATATTATTAAAATACACTGAAAAAATAAAATTAACTATAAAAGCAAAACAGTTGCGACCTAAGGAATTTCTGCTAAAAATACAGCCACCAGCTCTACCGACTGAGCTAAAGTCGGGATTGCAATAAGATAGATTAGATAAGGACATGCTTGTTTGGTTAATCCTTTTTAAGTATAATAGGAAGAACATAAAAATGATAGTTAGTTATTTGTATCTCAAACTGTTTTGTAACATTTTTAATTTACCTAAATGTAATAAGTAAACTATCATAAGAAAAATAATTACAAAATAGTGGTATTTTCTTTTAAACAAAAACAGTTTCTCAAAAGCGTGAACGGCAGGATTCGAACCTGCGCGGGCAAAGCCCACATGATTTCTAGTCATGCCCGATAACCACTCCGGCACGTCCACTTTAATAATTAACTGAAACATTGTTCCATTGTAGATTAATCTACATGACACTCTCAATCATTATTGTTGATTTTTTTCGGGAGAAGTAGATGATTGTATTTAAAGGATATTCTAAAATATTACCAACAGAAGAATGTATCAATAGTCCAAAAATTTATTATCTAAACATCCAAACTCTACATATTTCGAAACATTAATATTGTTTTGCTAGATATTGTTTTTATTCCAGTTGAATACAAATTAAAAACAATTTCTATCTCCAACTTAAGTAAAATGATAGAAATAATATTTAGGATAGCATGATTGATTATATTAATAAAAATTAAAAGACAAGTTCATGCAAGAAAATGGCAGAGAACTTCCACTACCCTTAAGACAACATTAAAAACTGATTGGCACATGCGACAATCTTCCAAATTGAATTTTAATTACCTTTTACATGTTCATTTTGTGTTATAGTTTTCGTGTCTGAATATAGATAATAGGCTAACTCTTAGAAATTACCTTTTAATGTTCACTTTAGCAGATTCAATATTGAAAAAAATAAGGGACCTACAAGATGATATTTAGCTGCATAACGTTCAATTTTTGGCATAATTACACAATTCAGTTTTCTGACACATAACGTCAAAATCAAAATGAAAACGCCTTGACTAAAACATTTCCGACCTACCGGATTCGAACCAGTGACCTAAGGATATTCTGCAACTACTACAGTCCTCCGCTCTACCAACTGAGCTAAGGTCGGATGTATACAACATTTCATACATGTCTACATTAAACATATAGATTATTGATACACAATAATGTACATATTGTTTGCTCATTTAAATAGTTATATAGTTTATGCCAAAAAAAAAAATGAAGCCATAATATAATACATATTGCCCAGTCCATTGTAGCAGTAGCAAACAATTAGAAGAAACTAATTCACAAAATCTTGCGGGGACAATTTAAACTGGTGGTTCAATAGTCCTCGATTTTTATCTGACACTCGATAATCATTTTTCTATAAAGAAGCTTTTTATTTCTTCAATTTTTATATAAACATAGACAATGTAACTTATACTATGTTCATTCAAAATTGTTGATCTTGGAGAAAAACATTGCTAAATCAATAAAGTTCGACATATTTTCCTTAACTAAAAACAGGGATTAAAACCACAGATTAAAAATTTTCTAATTTTTTATAAACATTGTTTAATTTTAAAAGAAAATTGTAATTATATTTAAGTCAGTCCACCCTATTTTCTGAAACAAACCTAATTTTTTTATATAGTCCTATTACGGAATATACATTATAAGACATGTACATATGCGTCATATTATTAAAATACTCTGAAAAAATTAAATTAACTATAAAAGCAAAACAGTTGCGACCTAAGGAATTTCTGCTAAAAATACAGCCACCAGCTCTACCGACTGAGCTAAAGTCGGGATTGTAATAAGATTGATTAGATAAGGACATGCTTGTTTGGTTAATCCTTTTTAAGTATAATAGGAAGAACATAAAAATGATAGTTAGTTATTTGTATCTCGAACTGTTTTGTAACATTTTTAATTTACCTAAATGTAATAAGTAAACTATCATAAGAAAAATAATTACAAAATAGTGGTATTTTCTTTTAAACAAAAACTGTTTCTCAAAAGCGTGAACGGCAGGATTCGAACCTGCGCGGGCAAAGCCCACATGATTTCTAGTCATGCCCGATAACCACTCCGGCACGTCCACTTTAATAATTAACTGAAACATTGTTCCATTGTAGATTAATCTACATGACACTCTCAATCATTATTGTTGATTTTTTTCGGGAGAAGTAGATGATTGTATTTAAAGGATATTCTAAAATATTACCAACAGAAGAATGTATCAATAGTCCAAAAATTTATTATCTAAACATCCAAACTCTACATATTTCGAAACATTAATATTGTTTTGCTAGATATTGTTTTTATTCCAGTTGAATACAAATTAAAAACAATTTCTATCTCCAACTTAAGTAAAATGATAGAAATAATATTTAGGATAGCATGATTGATTATATTAATAAAAATTAAAAGACAAGTTCATGCAAGAAAATGGCAGAGAACTTCCACTACCATTAAGACAACATTAAAAACTGATTGGCACATGCGACAATCTTCCAAATTGAATTTTAATTACCTTTTACATATTCATTTTGTGTTATAGTTTTCGTGTCTGAATATAGATAATAGGCTAACTCTTAGAAATTACCTTTTAATGTTCACTTTAGCACATTCAGTATTGAAAAAAATAAGAGACCTAAAGATGATATTTAGCTGCATAACGTTCAATTTTTGGCATAATTACACAATTCAGTTTTCTGACACATAACGTCAAAATCAAAATGAAAACACCTTGACTAAAACATTTCCAACCTACCGGATTCGAACCAGTGACCTAAGGATATTCTGCAACTACTACAGTCCTCCGCTCTTCCAACTGAGCTAAGGTCGGATGTATACAACATTTCATACATGTCTACATTATACATATAGATTATTGATACACAATAATGTACATATTGTTTGCTCATTTAAATAGTTATATAGTTTATGCCAAAAAAAAAATGAAGCCATAATATAATACATATTGCCCAGTCCATTGTAGCAGTAGCAAACAATTAGAAGAAACTAATTCACAAAATCTTGCGGGGGCAATTTAAACTGGTGGTTCAATAGTCCTCGATTTTTATCTGACACTCGATAATCATTTTTCTATAAAGAAGCTTTTTATTTCTTCAATTTTTATATAAACATAGACAATGTAACTTATACTATGTTCATTCAAAATTGTTGATCTTGGAGAAAAACATTGCTAAATCAATAAAGTTCGACATATTTTCCTTAACTAAAAAAAGGGATTAAAACCACAGATTAAAAATTTTCTAATTTTTTATAAACATTGTTTAATTTTAAAAGAAAATTGTAATTATATTTAAGTCAGTCCACCCTATTTTCTGAAACAAACCTAATTTTTTTATATAGTCCTATTACGGAATATACATTATAAGACATGTACATATGCGTAATATTATTAAAATACTCTGAAAAAATAAAATTAACTATAAAAGCAAAACAGTTGCGACCTAAGGAATTTCTGCTAAAAATACAGCCCCCAGCTCTACCGACTGAGCTAAAGTCGGGATTGCAATAAGATAGATTAGATAAGGACATACTTGTTTGGTTAATCCTTTTTAAGTATAATAGGAAGAACATAAAAATGATAGTTAGTTATTTGTATCCCGAACTGTTTTGTAACATTTTTAATTTACCTAAATGTAATAAGTAAACTATCATAAGAAAAATAATTACAAAATAGTGGTATTTTCTTTTAAACAAAAAACTGTTTCTCAAAAGCGTGAACGGCAGGATTCGAACCTGCGCGGGCAAAGCCCACATGATTTCTAGTCATGCCCGATAACCACTCCGGCGCGTCCACTTTAATAATTAACTGAAACATTGTTCCATTGTAGATTAATCTACATGACACTCTCAATCATTATTGTTGATTTTTTTCGGGAGAAGTAGATGATTGTATTTAAAGGATATTCTAAAATATTACCAACAGAAGAATGTATCAATAGTCCAAAAATTTATTATCTAAACATCCAAACTCTACATATTTCGAAACATTAATATTGTTTTGCTAGATATTGTTTTTATTCCAGTTGAATACAAATTAAAAACAATTTCTATCTCCAACTTAAGTAAAATGATAGAAATAATATTTAGGATAGCATGATTGATTATATTAATAAAAATTAAAAGACAAGTTCATGCAAGAAAATGGCAGAGAACTTCCACTACCATTAAGACAACATTAAAAACTGATTGGCACATGCGACAATCTTCCAAATTGAATTTTAATTACCTTTTACATATTCATTTTGTGTTATAGTTTTCGTGTCTGAATATAGATAATAGGCTAACTCTTAGAAATTACCTTTTAATGTTCACTTTAGCAGATTCAATATTGAAAAAAATAAGAGACCTACAAGATGATATTTAGCTGCATAACGTTCAATTTTTGGCATAATTACACATTTCAGTTTTCTGACACATAACGTCAAAATCAAAATGAAAACGCCTTGACTAAAACATTTCCGACCTACCGGATTCGAACCAGTGACCTAAGGATATTCTGCAACTACTACAGTCCTCCGCTCTACCAACTGAGCTAAGGTCGGATGTATACAACATTTCATACATGTCTACATTATACATATAGATTATTGATACACAATAATGTACATACTGTTTGCTCATTTAAATAGTTATATAGTTTATGCCAAAAAAAAAATGAAGCCATAATATAATACATATTGCCCAGTCCATTGTAGCAGTAGCAAACAATTAGAAGAAACTAATTCACAAAATCTTGCGGGGACAATTTAAACTGGTGGTTCAATAGTCCTCGATTTTTATCTGACACTCGATAATCATTTTTCTATAAAGAAGCTTTTTATTTCTTCAATTTTTATATAAACATAGACAATGTAACTTATACTATGTTCATTCAAAATTGTTGATCTTGGAGAAAAACATTGCTAAATCAATAAAGTTCGACAAATTTTCCTTAACTAAAAACAGGGATTAAAACCACAGATTAAAAATTTTCTATTTTTTTATAAACATTGTTTAATTTTAAAAGAAAATTGTAATTATATTTAAGTCAGTCCACCCTATTTTCTGAAACAAACCTAATTTTTTTATATAGTCCTATTACGGAATATACATTATAAGACATGTACATATGCGTCATATTATTAAAATACTCTGAAAAAATAAAATTAACTATAAAAGCAAAACAGTTGCGACCTAAGGAATTTCTGCTAAAAATACAGCCCCCAGCTCTACCGACTGAGCTAAAGTCGGGATTGCAATAAGATAGATTAGATAAGGACATGCTTGTTTGGTTAATCCTTTTTAAGTATAATAGGAAGAACATAAAAATGATAGTTAGTTATTTGTATCTCGAACTGTTTTGTAACATTTTTAATTTACCTAAATGTAATAAGTAAACTATCATAAGAAAAATAATTACAAAATAGTGGTATTTTCTTTAAAAAAAAACAGTTTCTCAAAAGCGTGAACGGCAGGATTCGAACCTGCGCGGGCAAAGCCCACATGATTTCTAGTCATGCCCGATAACCACTCCAGCGCGTCCACTTTAAAAATTAACTGAAACATTGTTCCATTGTAGATTAATCTACATGACACTCTCAAAACTGATTGGCACATGCGACAATCTTCCAAATTAAATTTTATTTACATTTTAAATATTCATTTTGTGTTATAGTTTTCGTGTTTGAATATAGATAATAGGCTTACTCTTAGAAATTACTTTTTAATGTTCAGTTTAGCAGATTCAGTATTGAGAAAAAATAAGACACCTAAAAGATGATATTTAGCTGCATAACGTACAATTTTTGGCATAATTACACAATTCAGTTTTCTGACACATAACGTCAAAATCAAAATGGAAAAGTCTTGACTAAAACATTTCCGACCTACCGGATTCGAACCAGTGACCTAAGGATATTCTGCAACTACTACAGTCCTCCGCTCTACCAACTGAGCTAAGGTCGGATGTATACAACATTTCATACATGTCTACATTCTACATATAGATTATTGATACACAATTATGTACATATTGTTTGCTCATTTAAATAGTTATATAGTTTATGCATAAGAAAATAAAAAAACAAGCCATAATATAATACATATTTCCCAGTCCATTGTAGCAGTAGCAAACAATTAGAAGAAACTAATTCACAAAATATTGCGGGGACAATTTAAACTGGTGGTTCAATAGTCCTCGATTTTTATCTGATACTCGATAATCATTTTTCTATAAAGAAGCTTTTTATTTCTTCAATTTTTATATAAACATAGACAATGTAACTTATACTAAGTTCATTCAAAATTTTTGATCTTGGAGAAAAATATTGGTAAATCAAGAAAGTTCGATAAATTTTCCTTAACTAAAAAAAGGGATTAAAACTACAGATTAAAAATCTTTCTAATTTTTTTATAGACATTTTTTAATTTTAAAAGAAAATTGTAATTATATTTAAGTCAGTCCACCTAATTTTCTGAAACAAACCTAATTTTCTTATATAGTCCTATTACGGAAGATACATTATAAGACATGTACATATGCGTAATATTATTAAAATACTCTGAAAAAAATAAAATTAACTATAAAAGCAAAACAGTTGCAACCTAAGGAATTTCTGCTAAAAATACAGCCCCCCAGCTCTACCGATTGAGCTAAAGTCGGGATTGTAATAAGATAGATTAGATAAGGACTTGCTTGTTTGGTTAATCCTTTTTGAGTATAATAGGAAGAACATAAAAATGATAGTTAGTTATTTGTATCTCGAACTGTTTTGTAACATTTTTAATTTACCTAAATGTAATAAGTAAACTATCATAAGAAAAATAATTACAAAATAGTGGTATTTTCTTTTAAAAAAAAATGTTTCTCAAAAGCGTGAATGGCAAGATTCGAACCTGCGCGGGAAAGCCCACATGATTTCTAGTCATGCCGGACGTCCACTTTAATAATTAACTGAAACATTGTTCCATCTATATTATTAAAACTCAAGTACAAAATTGGAATGTTTGGAAATATGGATTGTAGTCTTTTAAAAACAAAATTTGTTTGGAAACAAGGATAGTAGTATTATAAAAAAAAAGTAATGGGCTTATGTTTTTAATAAAAATTGAAAGCCTATCATATTATAAGAAACTATCTATCTGGACCAGTTTTAAAATATACGAAAATGGATCAATCTAATTGCCTAAAATTTTTTTTTTCTAAACTAACCATAAAACAAAATTTAAACTTTATATACATATTTTAAATCAAAATAATAATTCAAAGTTGATTTATATCAAAAATTGATTCAAAAATATACATATATTCAAAAATGGATTTTTACTAAACTATTTTTCAATAACCATTATAAAAAATATTGTCAATATATATAAGAAAAATACAATACAAAGCCCAATTTGAAATACCAACTCAAATTATGGTTTTTATATTTCATATTAAGTTTTAAGAATATAATATATGTAATTATTTATATGATGGTACGTATAAAATACTATTAATTATATGATTACTTATATGATGATACGTATAAAATATGATTAATTATATGATGACAATATACAATATATAATAATGACTAGAGATGAGCTTTCGGGTACCCATACGGGTTTGGTTCTGATCGGTTTGCGTTTTCGTTTTTCGGGGTCAAAGATTTCAGTCCTATTAGGATGTTTCTAAATTTTGGTTTGAGCTCGATTCGGATCTTTGCGGGTTTGGTTCGGGTTTGGATAACCCATTTAAATTATTTTTAAAGTTTTGAATCATTATATTTAAATTCTCAAAATCTATAAATAAAATAATATATTACCTATAAATTTGAATAACATATGTCAGAATACCTAAGCATAACATATCAATTGGCTTGATTTAAATTTTGGATACGGAATCTATAATTATTTTAAGTATTTTTCGTGATTTGAGTATGTTTTAACTATTTCAGATATTTACTTTTGACTATCTATATATATTATCAAGTATTTAAACCAAATTTAAAGTATCATTCTTGATGTTTTATATACGTTAAATCTAAAAATAATTAATATATATAAGTATATAAATTTATTTTTAGATAAATTCGGGTACCCGAATACATTGGTTCAGATCAGATTATGTTCTCTAAATAACAAAATTTGAATAATTCAAATATTTAATCAATTTATGTTCGGGTTTGGTACTATATTTTTGGATCGGCATCGGTTCTGTTCCTCGGATTCATTTTGCCAAACCCTAATAGTTACATTAAAAACAAATATAAACATATTTTCCTCAAATATACACCCGCGCGCCTGCGCGGATCAAAGTCTAGTTGTAGATTAATCTACATGACACTCTCAATCATTATTATTGATTTTTTCGGGAGAAGTAGATGATTGTATTTAAAGGATATTCTAAAATTTTACCAACAGAAGAATGTATCAATAGTCCAAAATTTTATTATTTAAACATCCAAACTCTACATATTTTAAAACATTAATATTTTTTGCTAGAAATAATACATATTTCTATCTCCAACTTAAGTAAAATGATAGAAATAATATTTAGGATAGCATGATTTATTATATTAATAAAAATTAAAAGACAAGTTCATGCAAGAAAATGGCGGAGAACTTCCACTTAAGACAACATTAAAAACTGATTGGCACATGCGACAATCTTCCAAATTGAATTTTATTTACATTTTGCATATTCAGTTTGTATTATAGTTTTAGTGTTTCAATATAGATAATAGACTAACCTTAGAAATTACTTTTTAATGTTCACATTAGCACATTCAGTATTGAAAAAAAATAAGACACCAAAAAGATGATATTTAGCTGCATAACGTACAATTTTTGGCATAATTACACAATTCAGTTTTCTGACACATAACGTCAAAATCAAAATGAAAAAGTCTTGACTAAAACATTTCCGACCTACCGGATTCGAACCAGTGACCTAAGGATATTTTGTAACTACTACAGTCCTCCGCTCTACCAACTGAGCTAAGATCGGATGTATACAACATTTCATACATGTCTACATTCTACATATAGATTATTGATACAAAATAATGTACATATTAATAATTAACTGAAACATGGTTCTATTGTAGATTAATCTACATAACACTCTCAATTATTATTGTTGATTTTTTGGGAGAAGTACACAATTGTAATTAAAGGATTTTTTAAATTGACCAACAAAAGAATGTATCAATATTACAAAAATTTATTATCTAAACCTCCAAACTCTACATATTTCCAAACATTAATATTTTTTAATATATGTTTTTTTATTCCAGTTAAATACAAATTAAAAACAATTACTATCTCCAACTTAAGTAAAATGGTAGAAATAATATTTAGGATAGCATGATTGATTATGTTAATTAAAATGAAAAGATAAGTTCATGCAAGAAAATGGCAGAGAACTTCCACTACCCTTAAGATAACATTAAAAACTTATTGGCACATGCAACAATCTTCCAAATTGAATTTTATTTACATTTTACATATTCATTTTGTACTATAATTTTCGTGTCTGAATTTAGATAATAGGCTAACTCTTAGAAATTTCTTTTTAATGTTCAGTTTAGCACATTCATTATTGGAAAAAAATTACACCAGAAATAAGAAATTTAGCTGCATAACGTTCAATTTATGGTATAATTACACAATTCAGTTTTCTGACAAATAATGTCAAAATCAAAATGAAAAATTCTTGACTAAAACATTTCCGACCTACCGGATTCGAACCAGTGACCTAAGGATATTCTGCAACTACTACAGTCCTCCGCTCTACCAACTGAGCTAAGGTCGGATGTATAAAACATTTCATACATATCTACAGTCAACATATAGATTATTGATACACACTAATGTCCACATTGTTTGCTCATTTAAATAATTATATAGTTTATGCTTAGGAAAATAAAAAAGAAAGCCATAATATAATAAATACTTCCCCGTCCATTGTACCAGTAGCAAACAATTAGATGAACTAATTCACAAAATCTTGCGGGGACTATTTGAACTGGCGGTACAATAGTCCTCGATTTTTATCTGACACTCGAGAATCATTTTTCTAAAGAAGCTTTTTATTTTCTTAGATTTTTATATATACATAGACAATGTAGCTTATACTATGTTCATTCAAAATTGTTGATCTTGGAGAAAAAAATTACTAAATCAAGAAAGTTCGAGAAATTTTCCTTAACTAAAAGAAAAGGATAATAACCACAGGTTATAAATCTTTATAATTTGTTATAAACATTGTTTATTTATAAAAGAAAGTTATAATTATTTTTAAATCAGTTCACCCTATTTTCTGAAACAAACCTAATTTGTTTATAAACTCCTATTACAGTATATACATTATTTGATTGTACATATGTGTAATATTATTAAACTTTTTGAAAATTAACTATAAAAGAAAAATAGTTGTGATCTAAGTAATTTCTGCTTAAAATACAGCCCTCCGCTCTACCAACTGAGCTTAAGTCGGCATTGTAATAAGGTATATTAGATAAGGACATGCTTGTTTGGCTAATACTTTTTCGAGTATAATAGGAAAAACACAAAAACAAATTATTAATTATTTGTGTCTTGAACTGTTTTGTAACATTTCCTAATTTACCTATGTGTAAAAATTAAACTATCATTAGAAAAAAATAACAAAATAGTCATATTTCTAAAATCCCGGTTTCTCAAAAGCGTGAACAGCAGGATTCGAACCTGTACGGGCAAAGCCAACATGATTTCTAGTCATGCCTGATAACCACTCAGGCTAGTCCACTTAATAATTAACTGGATCATTGTTCTATTATAGAGTAAAACATAATACTCTAAATCACTGTTGTTAATTTTTCGGAGAAGTAGACGAGTGTAAAGGATATTTTAAAATTTTACCAACAGAAGAATGTATCAATAGTCCAAAAATTAATCATCTAAACCTCCAAACTCTACATATTTCCAAACATTATTATTTTTTGCTAGATTTTGTTTTTTTATTCCAGTTGATTACAAATTAAAAAAAAAAAATTATGTGTCCAACTTAAGTATAATGATATAAATAATATTTAGGATACGCATGATTGATTATATTATTTTAAATGAAAATATAAGTTCATGCATGAAAATGGCAGAGAACTTCCACTACCCTTAAGAGAACATTGAAAACTGATAGGCACATGCAACAATCTTCCAAATTGAATTTTATTTACCTTTGACATATTCATTTTGTACTAAATGTTTCGTGTTTGAATATAGATAATAGGCTACTCTAAGACATTACTTTTGAATGTTCACTTTAGCACATTCAGTATTGAAAAGTAAGACACCAAAATGATGGAATTGAGCTGCATAATTTATGGTATAATTACAAAATTCAGTTTTCTGAAAAATAATGTCAAAATAAAAATGAAAAAGTCTTGACTAAAACATTTCAAACGTTCCGGATCCGAACGAGTGACCTAAGGATATTCTGCAACGACTACAGTTTCTGCTCTACCAACTGAGATAAGGTTAAATGTATACAACATTTCATACATGTGTACATTCTACATAAAGAATATTGATACACAATAATGTCCATATCGTTTGCTCATTTAAATGGGTGTATAGTTTACGCTTCTTAAAATAATACAGAAAGCCGTAATATAATACATAGTGCCTAGTCCATTGTAGCAGTCGCATACAATTAGAAGAAACTAGTTCACAAAATCTTGCAGGGACTATTTGAACTGGTGGCACAATAGTCCTCGATTTTTATCTGACACTCGATAATCATTTTTCTATAAAGAAGCTTTTTATTTTCTTAAAATTTTATATCTATGTAGACAATGCAGCTTATACTATCTTAATTCAAAAATTTTGATCTTGGTGAAAAAATTACTAAATCAGGAAAGTTCAAGAATGTTTTCTTAACTAAAAGAAAAGGATTATAACCACAGATTAAAAATCTTTCGAATTTGTTATAAACATTTTTTTATTTCAGAAGAAATTTATCTTATTTTTAAATTAGTCCACCCTATTTTCTGAAGCAAACCTAAGTTTTTATATATATTATGGAATATACATTTTAAAATTGTACATATGCGTAAGATTATTAAACTACTTTGAAAAATTAAATTAACTATAAACGCAAAATATATATGTGACCTAGTGGATTTCTGCTAAAAATACAGCCATCCGCTTTACCAACTGAGCTAAAGTTGTAATTGTATTAATGTAGATTAATTAAGGATATGCTTGTTTGGTTAATCCTTTTTTGGGTATAACAGGAAAAACATAAAAAGGTTAAATAATTATTTGTATCCCAAACTTTTTTGTAGCATTTTTTAATTTACCTTAGTGTAATAAGTAAACTATCATAAGAAAAATAATTACAAAATAGTTGTAGTTCAATTTATGGTATAATTACGCAATTTAGTTTTATGACACATAATGTCAAAATCAAAATGAAAAAGTCTAGACTAAAACATTTCCGACATACCGGATTTGAACTAGTGACATAAGGATATTCTGCAACGACTACAGTCCTCCACTCTACCAACTGAGCTAAGGTCGGATGTATACAACATTTCATACATGTGCACATTCTACATATAGATTACTGATACACAATAATGTACATATCTTTTGCTCATTTAAATGGCTATTTAGTATATATATGCTTTAAAAAAAAATTAAACAGAAAGCCATAATATATAACATATTACCCAGTTAATTTTAGCAGTCATATACAATTAGAAGAAACTAGTTCACAAAATCTTGCGGGGACTATTTGAACTGGTGGCACAATAGTCCTCGATTTTGATCTGACACTATAATCATTTTTCTATAATGAAGCTTTTTATTTTCTTGAATTTGTATATATACGTAGACAATGGAGCTTATAATATGGTCATTAAAAATTGTTGATCCTGGTGAAAAAAATTACTAAATCAAGAAAGTTCGAAAAAATTTCATTAACTAAAAGATAAGGATTATAACCACATGTTATCAATCTTTCTAATTTGTTCTAACATTGTTTAATTTTCAAAGAAATTTCTAGTTATTTTTTTAAATTAGTCCACCCTATTTTCTGAAAAAAAACCTAATTTTTTGTATATACTCTTATTACGGAATATATATTTTAAGATATGTACATATGCGTCATATTATTTAACTTCTCTGAAAACATAAAATTAACTATAAAGCAAAATAGTTGTCACCTAAAGAATTTCTGCTAAAATAGAGCCCTCCGCTCTACCGACTGAACTAAAGTCGGCATTATAATAAGGTCAATTAGTTAAGGATATTCTTGTTTGGTTCATCTTTTTGAGTATAATAGGAAGAACATAAAAAGGTTTGTTAATTATTTGTATCTCGAACTGTTTTGTAACATTTTTTTAATTACCTAATAGTACTAAGTAAACTATCATTAGAAAAATAATTACACAATAGTGGTATTTTCTTTACAAAAATCTAAAAAGTGTGAACGGCAGGATTCAAACCTGCGCGGGCAAAGCCCACATGATTTCTAGTCATGCCCGATAACCACTCCGGCATGTCCACTTTAATTATTAACTCAAACATTGTTCTATTATAGATTAATCTACGTAATACTCTCTATCATTATTGTTAACTTTTTTGGGAGAAGTAGACGAGTTTGAAGGATATTTTAAAATTTTACCAACATGAATGTATCAATTGTCCAAATATTTATCATCTAAACCTCCAAACTCTACATATTTCCAAACATTATTATTTTTTGCTGGATATTGTTTTTTATTCCAATTGAGTAAAAATTAAAAACAATTTATGTCCAAGTTAAGTAAAATGGTAGAAATAATATTTAGGATAGCATGACTGATTATATTAGTTAAAATGAAAAGATAAGTTCATGCAAGAAAATGGCAGAAAATTTTCACTACCCTTAAGAGAACACTGAAAACTGATAGGCACATGCAGCAATCTTCAAATTGAATTTTATTTACATTTTACATATTCCTTTTGTACTATACTTTTCGTGTTTTAATATAGATAATATGCTAACTCTAAGAAATTCACCACGATACATATATATATACTTTTCTTGAATTAGTATATATATGTAGACAATGTAGCTTATACTATGGTCATTCAAAATTGTTGATCGTGGTGAAAAAGATACTATATCAAGAAAGTTCGAAAAATATTCCTGAACTAAAAAAAGGGATTATACCCATAGGTTATAAATCTTTCTAATACTCACTAAGCTCAGTGTTACTTTGCCACATACACAGTAGTATATTGTGATAACATGGGGGCGACGTATCTCTGTAATAAGCCGAATAAAGCATCTTGTTTTGGATTATCACTTCGTCCTGCGACAATGTAAACTTGGGTACTTTATGAATATCTCATGTATCTACTCACGAGCAGCTCGCCGACGCATTCACTAAGCCATTGTCCTGACCTCGTTTTTTGGAGCTATCAGGCAAGATTGGAGTATGTCAACTCCCTCCATCTTAAGCTTTCCATTCTATACAAAACACTCAAAACGCGCAAATACAAACTCCCAGAACTTACAAATACGACACTTATATCGGATGTCCGTGGGTCGCCCACTGCATATCACTGGTGAGGCAGGATTGGTTGAGCAATGGAAAGAATTTATCTGTGTAATGTTCTCTTACTGTGGGAAATGATCAATTGACTCCCTGTCGCATTTCAAGATAAATATCTTCCCTTATTAGTTTGCAGCGTTGGCACGCGACTATTTACGAGTTGTGGAAAGAGCAGAACCATCGTTATCTCTTTGTGGTTTACATCTTCCCTCCTTTCCATTTTCTCTTGTATATCTGTATGTTCTAAACTTTGATCTTCAATATGAAAGCCTTATTTAAAAAAAAAAGAGAAAAAAAAAGAACGACCTGGACAGCCACTGCATGTTTCTCGCTTGTTATGCATTTCAGATTTCTATCCACTCTGTTTGGAAGGAAAGAAATCGTCGTAATCACGGTGAACCTCCTTTACCTGCCACCTCTCTGCTCAAGTTCATCGACAAGAACGTCCAGGCTTCTTCGACTTTGGTTCAGTGCCATAGATGATTGTAAGTTTTTTAAAACAACCAGTAGTTGCACTTGATGGAAAACAGAGCTTTTGATGAATACAATTTAACATTCATTCAAAAAAAAAAAAAACAAACACATTTGTATTCTGTTGCAAAACTTTTTAAGTGTATTCCAATACTAAATCGTGAGCTAATTCATTCAGCCTATGATGAGATTAGTCCAAGTTTAAGTTGAGTTATTTAAGCTAATAAATCAGCTCAGCTGAATCATAAAGTACTTGAATTCATAATGAGCTAAGCTGAACCCCGTAGCTCATTTTGAACGCCCTAAAGAAATAGGAACAAAATCCAAATAAGAAGCACTAAAAGACAAAGTAGTGTTTAGGAATAGATAGCTAAACTCTGTGTACTGCAAAATAAACATGTACAAAATCTGAGATAAAGTCAGAAACTGATGGTTTAAGGGAGTGAAGCTTGAGGGGGTTTGGGTTGGTCGTATGCAGCAATGTTTTGGGGTTCACATTCAGGGCTCAGGAGACGGACAAGTGTTGCCGTAGATGCACTCATGGACACAGCTCCACACCCAGCCCATCGTAGACTTCTTGGCACTGTAACCCTCGGACCTGCACATTCCACATAAAGCAACAGTCATGAAATGGAGGGGTCAACATTTTCTTCTCTTACCATTGTATCTTAGGTCTTTGTCACTCAACTATCCAATCATTTGAATCATAAATTCCCCAAAAAAACAAAAACTATCCCCAAGAATCCAGAGAAAAATTGATACCATAGTGAAGTCTGCAGAGAACCCAGAAACCAAGAGCTCCGCCAACAGTGAAAATAGCAGCAGTTTGTCTCATGAGCCTTGAACATGGCTTTGCATCTGATCTCATTAGATCTCCTTCTGACCATCCTAACTTCTGCCTCAACGCCATTTATCTCTGTAACAACAACAAAAAAAACCCATCAAACCTTGGTTTTCTGACAAAGATGTACACTGAGACATTTCATCGAACAGTATAAGGATGACTTCAGAACAGAACAGATTTAATCTAAGCCTGCCAGAACAGAAGATCGGATTCTTGATTCCACTAAACCAGGGAGCTACAGGACGATTGTATTCCCGCACAATGAAATCGTCAAAGTTGATTAATTAAGCATAATCGCCGCAATGGATAAGAAGGAAGATTTAGAAGGAGAAAAGTGAGAACAGAGGAGCTCACCGGAGATGAACAGATGTGGAGTAGCTTATGGCCGGCAGAGGTTCGTAGCAAATAGGCAAATACAGATTATGAGGGACTTCTGAGAGGGGAGACATACATCGTGTCTTCTTTTATATCAAATAAAAGACATCATGTCTTTCTCATTTTACATCAACTTTACAAGTACGCCCAAATTTGTTTTTACAATAATGATATTAATTCATTATAAAAATAAAATAAAATATTAATTCTAATTAACACTTTTTCAATCTAAAATGGTTTTTAGTAATTAAAACCATAATCGCCAAAAAACTTTCAACTAAAAATCTTGTGAAATAAACTTTCAACTTTAATTTCGTTAACATATGTTACCTTATATGTAAAAAACCTCTATCATAATGACATAAGTTAACGGTTTATAAGTTGATGGTTTATAATTGAAGCCTTTTATCATTAAAAATCACTAAATATTTTAAAAGTTTTACTATCATTTATATATTGTTTTATATTGATATAAGTCTTTAAAACTAATTTATAAACTTTAACACATTATTTTATAACTAATTTATAAATCTTCATAAATATTTTAACACTTTTAGATAGAATCTATATATATAAAAATATGTTTGCTTCACTCCTGTGCATCCACGTCAGCGCCAGATTAGAAAGTCGAGGTTTGTAGTGATGCCACGTGTCCAGAGAGAAGAAACGCAGAGTTTCATTAACATCATCTTATTGGGCTTCGTTATTTTACATGTTATTGGACTGTGATAAAGAAAACGTAACTGGCCGGATAAGTCTGAGTTTTGCTAACTCTAATACGACAGCAGTGAAGAACGGAGGCGCATCCTAACGCCGTTGGTAACTGTTCAATCCTGCTGCTTCCTCTAGACCCATGATTATGCCTGGGAACGGGTCGGATCCGCCCCGCTCAACCGCCCCGCCGCAGGTTAAACTCATTTTTTCACTTGAAAATTATATCCGCAAGACCCGCATGACCGGATTTCGATAACCACACCCGCTCCGCATCAAACAAGCGGGTCTAGCGGGTTATCCGCAAAAAAGTTCAAAAAGCCAAAAGAAAAAAAAAGAATACTTGCTTTCGATCTACGCAGAGTCAAGATTTGATAGGGATGAGTTTACGGTTTCTGATTTGCAGAGAGTCAAAGGGTTGCTTTGGCGTTTGAAAGAGATGAGTTTAGTTGAGAGAATTAGTTTACGGCGTGAAAAGAAATGTTTGTGTAAAGAAATTTAGGTTTTATGTGGATCCTATGAAAGATGACAAACACGTTTAGTTAAAGTCATTAAAACAACACACATTCACAAGAGTCAACACAGAAACAACACACACTCTAATAGGTATAACATCAAATCAGCAAACGCTTTACATCTCTATCACTCCTAAACGACACAGTATCACTTTTTTTTTTTTTAACGCTGATTTATTATGATCTTACAATTATGATATAAGAAATATTACATAGACGATTCGACAACCGACAATACTACCTGCCTTATGAAGACCTACGCCTAACTGCATCACATGAGCCGTCCTATGAAGATCCACGCCTGGCCAGATTTACTTGCACCATGTTGAAGATCCCTTGCAAGCCTTTCCTCTATAGTCTGCATAATTGTTTAATAAACCGCTCTCTCCGAGACTTGAAACCTGGATTTCCTGTAATCTGCAATAAATTGCATAGTATGGGATTTGAACCCCAGACCTGGGTGTAGAAGCCTTTAAACCTTAACCAATAGGCTACGGTGCTTCCACATAATCAATTAAACACCATAACTAAATAATAATAATTTTTGTTTATTCTACTCATCACCTTATATATAATTTCTCATAACAAAAAAAATGAATATTAAAAATATTAAAATGCGTAATTGAACAAAGAATAATTTGAATTGATTTTATAATTGTTTGGCTACTTATATTTTTTATAATAGATTATAATATTTATAAATAAAATAAACATACTAAATATACAATTAACATTTAAATTTAAACAAAAAATCCCAGGCGTAGCCCGGACCGACCCTAGTATAACATATATTAACGGAATTAAAGTTAAAGGTTTATTTCATAGGATTTTGGTTGATAGTTTTTTGTGATTTATCTTTAGTCAATGAGTTTAATTACTAAAACACGGTTTTTTTAATGACTAAAAAAGTGTCTCTACTTACCTCCAAAGTCAACTAAAAACGAATGTGTCATTGTCACTTTCACTGGAGAAAATAAATATTTACACGTATAAACGAGATAATGGAGGAGAAAGAAAATCTCTTCCACTCACAAAAAGTACAGACCTTCTTGATCTTCACCCCCAATCGACTTAGGTTTGTTGCTCCATCATTAACTAAATTTCTCTCTCTAAAGTTTTGGTGTTTCCACCTTTATACAGATGAGTTTGTTAAACATGTGTTTTAACTTTTAACCATTTGATTCTTTTTTTCTTTTTTTTTGTTTTGTGTAGATTACTTCTTCCTGGAAAATAATCGAGTTTAACAGTCAGTGAACAATCAAGTGGGTTTAACGTTAGTAAGAGTAAGAATTGACTATTAACTTGCTTCAGTAACTGATTAACTTTACTTACGTTAATTTATCACTGGAATCCCAAAAAAAAAACTAGAATTATTTTCCTCTGTTTGAGATTTAATTAAAAAAAAAAAGCTTTAATGTTTTATCTTTACTTTTATGACGATACATGCGACAGGACATGATGCTTATCCGTCAAGCCATCTGTTTCTGTCTCTTAGCAACCTTTCTACATCCCACCAGGGGCGGTCCTGGGCACAGCGGACTGAAACACCGGCTTAGGGCCCCCAAATTTTTTTAAAAAATTTACATAAGAAGGGGCCCCTAAATTTGTAAAAAAAATTTTTTTTATAAAACCCTTACTAAATTGTTTTAGGCCCCCAGCATCTCAGGGACGGCCCTGCATCCCACAACCTCCAGTGGTCTGTTCCGTGTCGGTCTGAAGAAAAGACGGCTCGAGCTCGATGATATTAGAACCGGCAGAGTGATCAGAAAGCTGAAACATTCACAAGGAGGACTCGCATGTTACCCTACTCTTGGAGGTGATTCTAGTCAAGAAAATCAGGTTATTCTTAAGAACTACCTAGACGCTCAATACTATGGAGTTATTGGAATCGGTACACCTTCACAAGAATTCGAAGTTATATTCGATACCGGAAGTTCCAACCTCTGGGTTCCATCTATACATTGCAAATTTCTAGACGTGAGTTATACAAAATCTAGAATTTGTTTTGAACCGTCTCTTTTTGTCTTATCTTGTCTAGTATTTGTATGTTGTGCTCTTCAGTTGGCTTGCTGGGTCCATCACAAGTACAAGTCTAGCAAATCCAAAACATACACAAAGAACGGTACTTACGTTTGTCTATAGTCGTGTGTTAATAAATAAACCAATCTGTTGGTATCATTGAATCACAGTTTGAGTACAGGAAAGCCGTGTACTATAACATATGGTTCGGGATCCATCTCTGGATTCTTTAGTCAAGACAATGTGGAAGTTGGTGGTCTTGTAGTTAAAGATCAGGTCTGGATTATTTGTCTTTCCTCTCCTAAAACAAATTTGGTTTGCAGTGTAATCACACTAAAAACTTTCTTATAATATTAGGAGTTTATCGAAGCTACACATGAAGGGAGTCTCTCTTTTCTCCTAGCAAAGTTCGATGGACTATTCGGGTTAGGGTTTCAGGAGATTTCAGAGGGAAATGCTGTGCCAGTTTGGGACAACATGGTGGGTCAAGAACTAGTGAAGGAGAAAGTTTTCTCATTCTGGCTAAACCGTGATGCGGATGCTGAAACAGGAGGTGAGATTGTGTTTGGTGGTGTTGATCCTGCGCACTTTAAAGGCAACCACACTTATGTCCCTGTCACTAGAAAAGGCTATTGGCAGGTGAGAAGACGTTACTTGGTCCCATATATACTCTCTTGATGATTTTTGGCTTAAGTTTTTTTTTACTCTTCTTTCAGTTTAACATGGGAGATATCTTTGTCGGAGATAACTCAACTGGTAAATAATACTTATGGTCTGAATGTTTGGCATATGTGGGTCACGAAATCCAAAACTTTTATTCTGTAGGTTTCTGCGAGCAAGGATGTGATGCAATCATGGACTCAGGAACTTCATTACTAGCTGGACCAACTGTAAAAAAAAAACATATCCTTTAACCTTTTCAGGTCTTGCAATTCTAAAAAAGAAATGTTTCTAGTTAATATTGATTATTGATACTTTCGTTTTAGACGGTAATCACGCAAATCAACCATGGCATTGGTGCTACGGGAGTTGTTAGTGCGGAGTGTAAAATAGTAGTTTCTCAATATGGAGAGATGATATGGGATCTGTTAGTCTCAAAGGTAAAAACACTTTGTAAGTTTTTGCCATCATATATTACATTCTTGTAAATCAGGAAAGATCTTGATGTTAACGTGCAGGTACTACCTAGTCTTGTGTGTAAAGAGATCGGTCTCTGTGTTTTTGGAAAACAGTATGTAAACTATCTCTTCAAAGCAGCAAAACCATATAAAACAATATCAGCATAAACTTGGATCTTGATGAGTGCAGGACGGGAGTCAAATCGGTGGTTGAGCAAGAAGGATCATCAGTTTTATGTAAGGTCTGTGAGATGGCTGTTGTCTGGGTTGAAACACGACTGAAACAGAAAGAAACCAAAGAGAAAGTGTTTGAAGACCTGAACAAGCTTTGTGAGAGCTTTCCTAGTCCCGCAGGAGAGTCAATCATCGACTGCAACAACATCCAAAACATGCCAAATGTTACATTCACAATTGGAGGCAACCCCTTCTCTCTCACCCCTCAACAGGTTTTTAAAAAAAAACTTCTAATAATACTTTTACCTGAAAATGTTCTGTTTTCATACATTTGTTTGCTGTTGTTATATGGTTTAGTACATTCTCAAAACTGGAGTAGGCTATGCTGAGACGTGCATAAGTGGGTTTTCAGCTTACGATTTGCCTCCACCGACTGGTCCTCTTTGGTAAGCCGAGTTTAACTTTTTTACAGAGTTTATTTTCATATTTATTTAAAGGTTTTGAGGTCAAGGGTGGTCTATGCAGGATTCTTGGGGATGTCTTTATGGGAGCTTACCACACGGTATTCGATTCAGGCAATCTTCAAATTGGTATTGCAAAAAACGCATAAGTTTATGTACACCAGTTTATCTACGTAAGTTCGTTGTGTTTTATTAATGACTCATGTACCATACTACCATTTACTCCATGTATTGTCTCTACTAGAACTTCAAACATATTCTAGATTCTACTGTATCACTCTTTAGATGTAAGAGCATCATTATCCAGGATTTTTTTAGGTTGAGGTTTTTAGGAAAATATAAGAAACTGTTTTTTGATTTTTAATTAAAAAGTTCGTACTTTAAAAAACAGTTTCTTATATTTCCCCATCCTAAGAAATCCTAGATAATGAAGTTCTAATATTGATACAAGTAACGATTTAGCATTTGACCATCTTCAATCTTTCAAGGTCCCTACACATTTGATTATGGTTCAAGCCTGATCACGCAAACAAAAGGAGAAGTAGAATCTCAATTACTTATCTAATATAGCGACAAAAAGATTGTTAAATAACGGAGAGACTAGAGATTACAACTGAGTCCATAACACAACATTAAAAGAAAAACTTGAGATACGTTGTTCAAAAGAAACTAAAAGAAAAAAAATATAGATTTAGTGTTTTTGTTTGGTTGTTCTATTTGGTAAGAACCCATATGGCATATACCACTCCAGGTACAAAACCGAAGAACGTTAGGAGCAAAGAGAGCCAAAACTCCAACTGCAAACAAAATACGCAAAAGATGAAGAGAAAAAGAGATTCAAATCTTACTTCACGATTGTTGTTTAAATACTACGTTATTATATATATATATTTATCATAAGCACATTACCCCGCAACCAAATTTGAGGAATACGCCAACAGGAGGTATGAAAATTGCACAAAGAATTTCAATGAAACTGCCCATTCTTCTTCTGTAATTTTTGTTTTTGTATATTTTTGTGCTGCTTACGTTGTTGTTGGTTAATAAACAAGAATGTAGGAAATATACTGAATCCGTTTAATAAGGGAAAAACTGAATTTGATTGTATAACGTCCTCTGTTTATTCCTGAAAAGAAGGAGCTCCGATTCAAATTCCAATAACTACCCTACAACTCCCTTTGCATTTTCGACACGACTACCCGTTGCTCACCGGTTCAAGAAATGAGATGACCAAACAAAAAGTTAAATAATGGATTACTAGATTTTGACCTGCGCGGATTTGTTTTTTATTTATTGATCGAAAACTGATTTACAAACTACTATTATTTTTGTTTTGAACCATAGCAATTGAGTTTTTATGTTTTTATCATTTGTTTTTTTTTCTTTAAAATAACATTTATTCGAAATATAATAGTTATTCTATTATAATGTTTTGAGTTTTAAGAATTGTTTTCATATCCGGCCTAGATTCGTGGTTGAACCTATACATCCGATACATTGTACATAATGCAGTTCAAATTTAATGAAAAAATCGTTAATTAAAATTCCAATAGAACCTGGTAAAAATCCAAAAAACTCACTATTAACCCGCAATATGATACTATTGATTCGATAAAAATACAAATATCTGATAGTATTTTTTTACTCATATATTTTTAATTTAACATAAATTTGTAATTCTTTAGAATATTATGAAATTTTATTATGTTATCCAGATAAAGATGATAATATAAAAAAATCTTATTGATATGACAATATTAGTTTATTTTTGTTATTAATAACCTTTTATAAGTTTGTATTTTTATTTTAGATTAAAAAATTTATTTTAAGATCATTTTTAAAATATTTTGAAACACTCGTAATTGCCATATCAATACTATGTACAAAATCATATAAACACGGAAAAAGATATTCAAATATGTATATGATATATGGTGTAGGATATAGGGTTTTGGGTTGTACTGAAAATCTGCATAATATTCGAATTATCTATTTTCAATATTGATACATAGATTTATGAAAATAATAGTGTTTGTTATTTTATTTATTGTTCATAATATATATATAATTAGAATATTTATATTAAATTTAAAATTAGCATATCATTTATATATATAGACTCATTATTTATAAATCCATTTAGGTATCTGCAGGTCCAAAACCAAAAGACTTAAATGTCATTAATGAATTTTATTAATTTCTTGTAATAATACTCTTATTTTTGAGAAAACTGCAATTTTCATTAAGGGTAGAAATGGAGAATGATCATCTTTTAATGGTATTAATAGTTTAAACTTTATTATAATTGAATTTTGTTTACTTTACTATTTTTAGTTTTTGATTGAAAAAATTAAGTTGGAGGTAAAAATAAATTTTGTTTTAGGAGGGTAATGTATTCTGTGAAAACAATCATCCTTCAAAAATTAATTACAATCAAGAACAAAAATTTAAAAGTAAATATACATATAGTTCTTTTTATTGTAAATAAAGTGATCTTAAAATATTCAAATATCTACTCTATTAATTTAGAGTCCTATTTTTTTTATCTACCATAGAAAGTTGTTTTTAATTTTTGGACTTTTTCATTTTTAGTACCACGTTTAATATATTACAAGATGCACAAGTTTGTTACACATTATATATTTACACGCTACTTACATAATGAGACCGGATCACTTAAAGTAAACCAAAACCTTATTTACCATAACCATCGGAAATTAATCTAACAAAACCGATAAGTTATTGACTATTAGAATAATAATATACTAACTCTGATTTGACTCCATGTCACCACAAATAATCGATCATCTTTGCTTATATTCCAATCTACATATACAAGATCATGTTATTATAGAAGAGTAATACAATAACACTGATTTACTATTAGAAAAAAAACATGGTCTTTTCTGCTTATTCTCAGATCAATACCTGCGCACATAAAAAAATCAAAGTGTTTCATATTTGGTTCAGCTTGACCCATACAAAGATTACACCAATTTATAGTTCTTAATATGAAAATAAGTCGCATATAAGCTTCAGTCATCTAATCTATTAAAACTGAAGTACAAATTAAAATTAACCCTAACTTCTCCTTAATATTTACAAAATTATGCCACTCAACTTAACTATAAAAATTATCTGCGAAGCTTTCATTTATTAATGGATCTCCTAAGCCCATTAACAATATAACGATAAAAATTATTATGGACCGTATGATAATTGAACGTGATTGTAAAATCAATCCATATTAAATTTCTTTATATTTTGAAGTAGGAAACACGATCTCTGTTATATTCTTTTAGTATATCACATATTTATATTTTAATAGTGTATATTACAACAATACACGACTCTTAGTCCATATGCACATATTTATATATTTAGGAATTTGGTTGCAAGTACCTTGGTGCATATAGACAACCGGTTCTGTTTTAGTTAGGGCTGTTCAATATGGTAAAACCGAACCGTACCGAACCGAACCGAACCGAAATAGACAATATGGTTTGGTTTTGGTATATACCATATAAACCGAATGGATATAATTTTATAAAAACCGTAGGATTTGGATATGGTTTGGTATATAACCGATTAAACCGAATAAACTGAATAAAACCGATTAAAAGTAAAAACATGTAAATATGTATCTATTTTATAATAATACATGAAAATCTATTTGTTACATAAGTTAAATTTGTGTTAATAACTATTACCATAATTTTATAGTAATAAAAAATCTTAATTTGTAAAACACTTGAACTATAACTAAATAACAATACATCGCAATTCAGACATCTTATTTTCTAAGTCTTTTTTGATATTTTTGATTTATTTTAGTCTTCACTATATTAATATGAAGATTATAAATTTGATAGACAATAATTAATGGAAAATTTTCAATTGAAAAAACATGACTTTAATGAACACTAAATATGGAAGAGTGGAAAAAATTTTCATTCATGTTTCTGTTTTGTTTCATATTTTTATTTTCAAAATTTCAAGCTTTGATTTTAGTTATAGATTTGATTATTTTATTTGATGGTATAAGCATTTTTACTTTTTTTTCATTTATTTGAACATGTAATATATTTTTAATAAATGACTGTGTTGACAATATGACTCTAAAATTCATATAATATGATCTCAAACAAAATAATTATGTTTTTTGGTATAAAACTGAATAAACCGAAAACCGACGGTATATAAACCGAACCGAAGTAAATATGGATTTAGAATGGTAATTATATTTTACTAACCGAAATACCGAAAACCAAAAAAAACCGAACCGAAACCGAACCGATATCCGGATTGAACACCCCTAGTTTTAGTGTTTATATATTTGATTCATACGTTTTTTCCGGTTTAAGTAATCTAGTGTTATTTGGTATCAGTATCACCTTTTCTTATCTACACGAAAATTTAGCAATATAAAAAATATCAATTTTATTAAAACTGAAATACGAAATAGAACTAACTTTCTTTTGAACAATTTTATTACACTTTTTCTTTATTTTTCCACTCTTCATAATTTCTTCATTAATTACTTACCATAATAATATATCCACAGCTTTTTATTCCTTTTTTACCCATCATAAAAGTTATTAGTTTTATGACAAGTAATGTGATAAGTAAACAAAAAAATTTGATCAAACCAGTTTTTTTCTTTTAAGTAATTAAATCTGATTGTTTTTCATGGACTATTTCACTTTAATGATATACCAAAAACTCTAAATTATACTAATCTAAATTGTACACATGATGAAATTTACTAACTATTTCTTACAGATTATGTAATCCCACAAATTTGGTGTAATTATTTACGTACATTTCGAATATTTATAAAATATATGTTTAACCATAACACTAACCATGAATGTGAATATCAATTTGGTGTAAATATCTACGTACTTTGTATATTTATGCACAACAGTAACCCCTACTTCCAATTTATGTATTTAAACTATATATATATATATATATATATATATATATATTATGATGCTTTAATAATCAAACTTCAAAAACATATTAAAATCATGTTAGATGTTTTTGTTTTGAATGTATAGTCTATTTTATCATACACATAAAAAAGAATAAAAAATATTTAGATATTTTTTTACATTAAGATTTTAAAAATTTTAAAATCAAGTTAATATATTAATAACTATTTAATTCAAATATAAAGTGGACATGTGAATAGTTAATTTTTAATACAATATATGTGTTGTTTCACATATATATTCATTATCTAATAATCAAATAAAATTAATAAGATAAATATATAATAAAACATCGGTTTATAAAAATAAATTAAAAAACAAGAATTTAATTATTCATTTTTAGTTTAAAAGTCGTATAAACCTTTTAATATATGGTAAATATTACAAATATTAATTTCTAAACACTTAAATTAAATCAAACACCCGCACGGGCGTGCGGATCAAGTTCTAGTATATATTTATAATTCAAAACATAATTGACATTACATATGTTTTTTTTTAATCTATTTAAGCCATGTATTATAAAGGGATACTGCAGTTTATATCGGTATTGTATTACCAATTATTTTAATTTTTATTAATTATAAAAATCTAATCAAATAGAATAGAATATTATAGCCTCATTAACAATACTAGAGTCGGTGTCCGCGCTTCGCGCGGATAACATGTTTAATTAAGTAACAAAATTATCCAGATTTAATGAATGTTATTCTTTCTTTTAACCGCGTTTGTATTTGGGAAGCATAAAATTACCGGATACTGAGAAATTTTCTTGTCCTCGAGCTTCCTTCCTCTAAATGCAAAAGGATTTCGGTATTGAAACCATAATCACCATAAGAGAACAAAAGTGGGAACTGGATTTCTGGTCGACTATATCTCTCTCACAGATAGTGTCTGACATGTCGCCAACAATAAGTCCAGCTACCTCATTTGATTGAGGTAAGTCATATTGTTTGCCATTCCCTTTATCAGATATGAGACTGTAAAATCTTGTTCAGAGTTTGCCTCATAGCGTTCTCGAACCCGTCTAAAAACCTTTGCAAGGCAATTGTTGGCATCCATCATTTCTATAAGGACTTTTAATGTGGCTTCGTCTGCTTTTCCTTCAGAGGTTATTTGACCTAAAGCTTCCAGCCGATTTTTAATTTCGTTTGCCGTATCAAAAATATAGATTTGTAAGTACTTGGGTGGTAAACTTGGCTTAGGAATGAGGGATCCGATATGGTGGTAAGTCTGCCCTTGAATACGGAATGTGAATGACCCTCTGCCAAAAACAACACTGTAATCTAATTTCGCTCCAATAGATGTAAAAGCTAGGAGGGCATTGTAGACTCGGATTGTCTCGCAAAATTGTATATATTGCAGTAGCTTTTCTAACAATGGGGGAGGTTGTCTCAGAGGCGGAAGTTTTATCAGTCCTTGGTTGCAACAAATGCTGAAGTGTAATTCTTTTGTTTTAGGGTCTCTTCCGGTGCTCTCAGATTCTCAAACCAAAGCACCACATGATGGACATTATAAAATTGGGTTTGTTCTCGCTTTAGAGGAGGATGATACATCTGAAGGGGTTGAAAACATTAAATAGTCAAGAGACGACTATAAGATGATGATTTAATAGGTATTTGGAACCAGTGGTAACTCCATTATCAGGTAAATGGTTAGTTGACCCGATCTAAAAACTTATTTTTTTTCGTGTACAACATTTTTTTATAAATAGATAACTAATTGAATTTAAGAAATATGTTAATATACTGATTATATTAACGATTTTAAGTTCCTCTAATTTTAATTTAAATATATTGAACACTAAGAACTTATGATGATGCAAGTTGTATTAATGGTTTAATGTGAATATATATATAATGCATATAAAGTAAGAAAGTATGTACCTTTTCCTTGAGCTCTATCGATTTGTCTATTTCTTGCGGACGTAGATGTGTTAGGTCCTGTAATCAAACTGGTTGTTGGTTAGTCTACATAATTAATTTATTTTAATGTGAAGCTGTAGTTGTACTATTTGGTGCTTGCCTTCCATCCTTCTTGAAACCCGACCCGGACCCGCGGTTGAATCGGTAAACCCGATGATTCAGAAAAAATCTTGGATTTTATGAAAAACCCAATATTTAAAAACCCGTAAAAACTTGTAAAAATCCAGTAAAACCCGGAATCCGATACCGGTTGAACCACCGGTCGAACTAATAAATAACTTTTACTTCATTTTTTAAAGTTTTTGATTAAGTTTTTAGATTATATTTTATATTCTAAATTTACAATTAAGAAGTTAGATGCTGACAAAAAAGTTAGGTTTTTCTTTTTCAGTTTTATATTTGTGATTTTTAGATTTTGATGAAGATTTCAGTTTCACTATGCCACCTGAAGAAAATGAAGTGAACGATTGTAGAGATAACTAAAATTAGTTGATGTGATTTGGTGTTAGTTTATTTCCGTTATCGACATTTTATTACAATAATTTTTTATTTTTGGTTTATTTTGTATTTGAAGTTTAATTTATTATTCAATTAGACATTTAAATATTTATAAATTTTATGTCTTGATTTTTGAGATGTCGTAAATCTTACTTTGTTGGAGAAAATTTTAGATAGTCTAAACTACTTTTTGATATTTTGTATGTCAAATGAAAATAAAAATATAAAAATAAAAGTAAAGTATTTTCTAAAAGTTTTTAAACATAAAACATATACATATCCAAACTATTATTTTATGTTTTTTAAAAAAAATTAGAAAATTAAAACTTTAGTTTCTATTTTTTTTATTGTACATAGTTGATATATTATTATATAATAAAATTTATTTATTTATTAACCCGCAGTTCACCCGCGGTCGACCCAGTAACCCAGCAACCCGGTAAATCGTCCGGTTCAGTGTCCGGGTCGGATTTAAAAACATTGACTTTTAGATAGCAATATTGTCCTTCGCATGCCACGTGTATTTTTTCTTGACACTGCATGGATTTAAATTTTAAATGTGTGTTAATATTCATCTAGTCAATAAATACACGCACATACTTCACAGCCACTTACGGAGGGAACATTTTTTCCCATAAAAGCATTATTAGTAAAATATATGTACGAAATTATCAATTAATTATATATATATATAATATATTTATATAGTATTAGTTTCTTGTGAATAATAGATGGATAACTCACAGTCAAAGAATTGAGGGGCGAAATGTTGTTGCATAATTTCCGCAGATGGAGCTGTCCGCAAAAAAGTTGATTAAATAAATGAATAATTGTAATTGTTTGATCAATTAGTGCGAGACATGTCTCTATTAAATTTTGTGTATACCTTTCACTTTATTCCGTATCTCTAGCGGCCCGTCCACGTTTTCGTGTCACCTTGTTCGCATTTGATGACTCTGATATTAGAAAGAAAAATATTTTGTTATTTTGACTGTGGGTACTGATGGAAAACTATACCATGTGTCAACTACTATTGGTTAGGCTTTCTTATTCAACTACACGGAATACACGTTTATATAAAATACCAAAAATTGATTTTTACTATTTTGGGCTGAGAATGGGGCTTTAGGGCCTTTGATCAAAATCAATCGATAACGTTATTAAATCCACGCTTCAAATAGATAAAAACTGATAGGAATCAGAGAACTCCAGATGTTTTAGTAGGCTGGTGAGAATGGTTTAAATGGGCTGCGAGATGTGTCAAATGGGCTGCAAAGGTGACTAAATTTTTTTAATTTCAAACCCAATCCGAAATGACATGGCTGAATGATTGGTGATGATTTTTTTTGCCTATGTGGCAGTGTTTAGAGAGCTTTAATTTAGTCTCTTTTATATAGTAGGATATAAATCTAATCTTAACTAACGTACCGTGCAAACAAGATAACCTCTAACAACTTAATTCTTTCTTATCTTCAAGATTTTCTTTTTGGTCAAAGTAGATTCTTTGTTTTAACTAATGGGCCATTTCCATAGACAATAAATATAACTATTTTGCAAATATATGCTTTCTAAACGAGTTTGTATTATTCTTATATGGGCCAAAAGTTTTTAAAGTTTGAATATATCAAAATTTACATAAATGCCTATCTCTTCCAAATTGTGTTTTCAAAAAACAAATTTTTTTGTCAACAAATAACAAACTAAAATACAAATGTTATATAGACGTCCAAAACAAAAGTAAACTATTAAAAAAAAATAAGTTATACGAAAATAAAAAATATAATCTCATCTCAATAATTATTACGAAAATTAGTAAAAATATTATCTGCGCAGATCTGGATCTAGTAATCTATTAATTTAGAATCATACTTTTTATCTACTTAATAAGTTGTTATTTAAATTTTGGATTTATTAATATTTCAATAAAACTAAAAATAACATCCCTAATAATTATGAAGAAAATTTTGACAATTCAATGTCATTAATCACTTTTAAAACTTACCGATATCATTATATCACCGATTCATAGCATATCAGATTAACAAATCAAAATTTCATATATCTAATCTATTAGACTCTTACTTTTTATTTATTTAAGAAGTTGTCATTTAAATTTTGGACTTATTCATATTTCACTAAGACTTCGACTGGTGACATATAGTATTAGAGTTGAGTTACAATAAAACGTATGGTTTGATGTAACTTGAAGTAAAAACTATGTGGTATAAATTGTAGATTCATGTAGTGAGTTCGCAGTAAAAATATGAGTTACTATTTAATCAATATTGTTGATTGGTAACATTTTTGATGTATAAGTTGCAGTATAAATTATTTTTTAAATATAAATAATATTTTAAAAAGAATACTTTTAAAAATAAAATACATAAATCAAAATTAACTAAGGATGTTGAAAATTTATATACATAAATTTTTAATCACCGAACATTATTAAAAATTAAAATTAATTGAAAATTTTAATTGACTATTAGGTGGAACTGATACAAATATTTTATTTACATAACTTTTTAATCACCAAAGAAAATTAACAACTAAAATTATAGATTTTTTTTAACTAATTAAAATGAAAATATGATTTTAGAAAAGCTTTTTTGAGTATAATTTAGAGAAAAACTTTAGCCAACAAATATATAACCATATTAAACTGTTAAACACATTGTATTAAAAAATATAAACTAAACGTATTAGCCGCTAAGTGATTATGTATTTTAAATTGTTAATATTCAAAAGGTAGTGGGTAGTTAATTGACAAACCCAAAGTTTTCTGTAACTCAAATCTTAATACATGAGATTTCGGTTGATGTAGATTTAAGATTTGAGTTATCATTTTTACAAAAGCTATAACTCAAAATTGTAACTCAATAATCTATACTATTAAAGGAGGATCCTATTGTCATAATTACCTTAGGGGCATGTTTCCTTCACTAACATTGCATGTTTCATTAAGGGCAATTAAGTAATATTAATAATAAATCTATATTGGGTCATTATTTTTGGATCCAGTCCAAATCAAATCTCTCTTGGGCCATTTGGGCCTATTAAAAAATCAGATTCAATTCTCACTTTTTTTTTTCCTTTGGGCCATTGAGTCCAAGTTCAAATAATTTGTTTACAACTATTCTTAATTATTATTTTTTTCTTTTCTTAATATAATTTAAGCATTCATAAAAATAATTAAATTTTTTTATTGAAAAGTATAAATCTTTATTAAAAGTATATAATTTTTTAATTAAAATATTAACCCCATAATAAAATTAATTTATCAGAGTTATACCAACTTAATTCATTAAAAAAATAAAGTTTAATTTTTTTAACATAAATAGTTATTTAAAATGAAATACGATAAATAAAGATAAAATTTTTAAGTCTTTTATAAAATAAAACACAAATATATGAAAATGTGACATTTACTAAATATTTGTCAATTGAAAAAAAAAACAAAAATAAACCCGCGCTTTGAAAACTCGGGTCAAAATCTAGTAATCAATTATAACTCAAACACAACTTCAGAATCTTAAAACTAATTCATGATTGGTAACATTTTTGATTTATATGCTTAACTCAACTTAAATCAAGTGTACGACATGTTACCAAAACTAAATATAACATCCCTTATAACTGTGATGAAATTTTTGACAATTGAATGTCATTATCAATTTTAACACTTACGAATATTATATCACCGACTCATAGTAATCAAATGTCATATAATTATATAAGTAAACTGTTCTAACCATTGACCCAACAATCCCATACGGGTATAGCAATGATTAATATGCCAATGACACTAAAATTTTAATCCCACACTAGATTTTGACCAGCGCTTTAAAAAGCGCGGAATTAATTCTCTTTTAAAATTCTACAAATTTTTTAATTATAAAATTTTATTTTAAATTATAAGATTATGTGTTTTTATATATGATAACCGTATACATTTAAAATTTACTGAATGTTTATGTTATAATCATAGATATTAGATATGATATACAAAAAATTTATATTTATATTTATGAAATTATTTTTAAAGAAGTTAATTGTTTAGAAAAATATTGTATTAATTTTAATTTATTCTAAAGTATTATATTTATATACTAAAGATATTTTCTCATTACATATTTTAATATTATTGTTTCACATCTTATTTTTTATTTATAATATTTTATTTGATCATTTAGATGCATATATTTGTTCCAATTATATAAAAACACTACTATATAAGTTGAGAAAATGAATGATATTTCACATTGCATATTTTAATATTATTCTTTGCAGATTTTAACTTTTAATGATTATTTATTTATTTATTTACTTAGATGCATATATTTGTTCCACCATATAAAACTCAACTATAAAAATTGTAAAATGGAAAGTTTATGATTTTTTTTATTTCTCATATTAGGAAAATACACTACAAAAAAACACTT
Source organism: Brassica napus (assembly GCF_020379485.1). Lineage (NCBI taxonomy): Eukaryota > Viridiplantae > Streptophyta > Magnoliopsida > Brassicales > Brassicaceae > Brassica > Brassica napus. Next base: position 11,821,464 of record NC_063442.1, on the reverse strand, counting down.
CAATTAGTTTGTATCTAATAAATAAATTATATTAGTTTAATTTATTTATTATCCGCAAAATTAAGTATATTTCATATGATTAAAAATATCTAATTATTCAAAAACAAATCTAGTCGAAAAAAATTTGCTATGGATATGATAAAGTTTTACCTATAGTAAATGCTAATAGTTAATTAGCATTATGGTTTTGTTTTGGTTTGTAAAGAAAATTTATTTGTTACCATAAATATGAGATATTTCTATTATTTTGTAAATATGATTAAAATTCAAGGGTAGAATCCTAAAACTTTAAAATAAGATCATGCTTTAATAGTATAGATGTTGCAACATAACAATCATGACGTTGGGTGATAAAATATTTTTTAATGGTTATTTTTGTATAAAATATCATTGAATATGATCTTATTAATAAATATATGTTATACTGCTATTTATGGCTTTGGGACTGAAATAGTGATATATTAGAATACAATGGTTGATTAAAATATTAAAATAAATATTTTACTTTTAGTTAAACGTGAATTGCAGAAGATAATTATTTTATATGATTAGTTTTTCTTTGGCAATCGTAGAAGATTTCATTTATAAATATAGTTGTGTAAATATTGCAATTAACTGATCTTTCCTAAAATACAGGAGATTATAACTATTCCCTTATATTATTTAGGATATGCTATGTGTAGAGATTAAATAATGTGTCTAACTAAATTCTAATTAATAGGTCCAAACAACCTTTATAAGTAGATTTATTAAGAATGCTTCCCTTTTAATAGAATAGATTCAGTTATATATACTTTAGAAATTTTGTATAGTACTGTTTTTGTGAATTTTGTATATCAGTTATATATTGTATTATATTTTTAAGTTATATGTGAATTTTATTTTCTTTTATATATACGTGTGTTTTTATAAAATCACATATATTCATTGATGAATTGGTTTATTCTATTTCATATACAAAAACTGAACTCAACACTTTATAAATTTAGTGGCCTATTTTATATATTTATATTTATAAATCTAAATATAACATATAACAATTATATAATATAGTTTCAAATGTAATTATTAACATAAATATATGGAATATATAATTGATGAAATATAAATTATAAACTAAATAATCTCCACAACTGTTACATACATATAAATTTCATTTTCAAATGACTAAATATTGTTGTATTAAATGAAGATTTTCCCAATATCAAATTTCCAAGAATATTCATCCAAGATTTTAATTCAAAATCTTCTAAATAAATTTGATTCTACCAAATACACACACTAATATTCAACTATGATATATACTTTAATTTAAAAACAAATTATATTCTTACTTTTATAGATTGATTTCATAATATTTTGAATTTCTTTTACACTAGCTCATACTATTAAAGCATAATTCCTATTAGGACTATGGGTCTGACTCGTTTCCCCGCTACCACCCGCAAACGCATCTTTTGCGGTTGGTAGCGGTTGACAGCGTTTCGAAACAATCATACAAACCGCTACAAATCGCTTCAAACTGCTCTGAACCTCTTAAAATCAAAAGCTGGTTCCAGCTAGCGTTTGCGGTTGCGGGCGGTTACGGGAGGATAATTTGTTTTTTTTTTTCAAAATAAATACAAAAATAAAAAATATTCAATAAAAAATAAATTGGAATTATAAAAATAATAAAATATATCTATTATATTTTAATTAATATTATAAAATTTTAAAATAAAAATATTTCCTATAATTTTTAAAAATTTAAAATTATAACTTTCTAAATATGATTTTCATATTTATTATAATAAAATATATCTATTATATTTTAGTTAATATTATAAAATTTTAAAATAAAAATATTTTCTATAATTTTTAAAAAGTTAAAACTATAACTTTCTAAATATGATTTTCATATTTATTATAATATTATGATTTTTGATATTTTTGTAATTATATAAAATGTAAATATTGTTAATCTATTATTTAACCGCTGGTGTATTTGGTAGTTAACCAGTCATAAGTATCCCGCAAACGCACCAATTTCTAACCGTAGAACCAGTCATACAAATCTCTTAAAACCGCTAGAAACTGCAACTACCCGCATCCGCAAACTCCCGCAACCGCAACCGCAACTGCTACGTTTGAACCAGTCGGGCCCTATGTCCATACTTTTAGAGTTATTTACAAAAGAATATCACTGTTTTTTTTAATAACAAAACATCATATTAACTACAACCAATCAGAAATCATCTACTTTTTTAACGCTGATTTTTATTCCGGAAAAAAAAATTGTTCGATCCACAACCAGGATAAACAACATACAAATAGACACATAATATTAAAGATAAAGTAAAAATAAAAATGCTATTCTAGCCAATATTTATAAGCAGTATTTAATATAATCTATTTTTAGTCACATTTGTTCTAACCAATTATATTCCACCATTCTAGCCAATTATTCAAGCATTCCAGCCAACTTCTTTTTTAAATAAAAATTTGCCACCAATATCTGCGATCAATCAAAAAATCTAAAATTCTCAATCCCATAAATTTAGAAACATATAAAATAACTACTACTATTTATTAGCATCATCTCAATAATGATCATCCTAAAAATATAAAACAGCAAATACATATATACAAAAAATACATTATATAATTTTTAGAAACTATATATATTGCAGAAAATACAATATGTTATAAAATAAGATATTTTTAAAAAAGTAATTCTAGAAAATATAATAAGATATAAAATAATAGCTAATAAAATCATATTTTCTTAATTTAAACAAAAAATAATGTTATTATTGTTAGTTATATAAAATTTGATAAAACTCCCATTTCCACACCAAAATATAATACATATAAATAACACAAAGCAATTCTAGAAATATCAATTAAGATACACTATTTCGACACAACAGATAACACTTAATCTAAACTACAAATAAAGAAAAAATATCCTAATGAAAATGAAAAATAACCGCACACAGCGGGGATCCGTCTCTAGTAGATGTTATAACAGACATAATAAAAAGGAAAAAAATATATATGACCAATATGATAGTATAAAAACGATTTAACATGGTTTACCGATTTGTTATTTTTTTTATCATTGGAGACAATTTCAAAAATTTGAGTACACTAGTTATTAAGGGTGGAACGGATCCGAATATCCAGAAAATTTAGTGTCCGGATCCGTGTCTTTTGGATGTTCAGGTTTCGGATATCCTCTAAATATTCTATTACCCGTAAGTATCCGGATCCAGATTCGGATCTGTTAAAAATATATTTTTAAAAGTATTCAAATTCTAAAATAATACGTATTTTAAATATTTATAAATATATATATGATTATAAAAATTAAAATATAATTTGGTTTGCAATCATTTTTTATGAAAATCTGATAATATCCTACATCTGCAAAACCAACTATGCCAAACTCGGTGTTTCTGAGATAAATCAATGTAAGAGTCAAAGCTCGCACAACAAATATTTATAAGTGAAAAAACTTAACTTTTTCAGGGAACCGAATTTTCTGTTATAGCCAACAATAAGTAATCAGAAAAGATGCGGGATAAAAAAATAAATTAAAATAAATAAAAACCTATATACTTTATTCTGAATTTATGCAAGAGCGTTCTAGAGACAAAAAAATTTACAGGACGTTTGGTATCTTTGGTTTTGATTAAATAAACTATATATTGATATAAGTATACATCAAGTAAATAAAAATATAACACTAAGTTATACGCGATGTGATAATCATTGTCTTAGATATAGTGCTTTAGATGAATCTATAAGCCATGCTATTTTTAATGTCCACCAGTTCTACAAACATAGGCCTTGTTAACAACTCCATCTTACCCTTCGATTTTCCCAGTTTCAAGTGTTTGTACCAATATGAATTATTTTAATTTGGCGGAAAAGCGACACTGAAGATTCAGACATGGATGGAGATCCTTCTCATGAATAATCTGGTACATTCAGAAAACTCGTAATGATAAGCTTTAAAGATCCTTTGGAGACTGTTAGGTTTTCGGATAGCGAGTGACACACTTAGTAGGAGGTGAATGCCAAGATAAGAGAGGAAGCATAAACACACTAAGATTCACAACCTACACAAGTTGTATTCTTTCAAACTATATGTATGGTGGTGGATCAAGAATTTATACCTCATTCTCCAGTGGTTATGGCTAGATTTGGAAAGGCTTTATGGATAGAATTAAAATTATGGGTATAACGAACCAGAGAAGGAGAGTGACATCATTACATTCTGAGATAGAAGCACTACTATAGGCAATGGAGAGTATATTTGAATACTCAACATGTAATACTCAACATGTCAGCCATTTGAAACATATTCCAAGGAGCTCATAAAGATGATTGATGACCTAGCACTCTAGCAGTGTGGCAAAGATTTTTTTAACAAAACTGAGGAGATATCAGTTTTAAAGAGAAGGTAGCAAGACTTCAAAATTTTTTACTAGTCCCGATCAGTAAACAAGTCGGTTGATTCATTAATTAAGATAGCAAGAATTTTTCATAAGGATATATATTTTATTGGTTGTTTTATTCACGTCTGGTTATTCCAACCACATTTGAGTTATAGATAGTCATTTGATGTTAAAAACACACACACATGACTATTGATAGTTACAGCATTCTAGGGAAAATATATCAAATGAATTTATTTTCTTTCATTGTTTGCATAAATAAGGAATGCTCTTTAAAGAAGGAAAAATGATTTGAATGCCAAAAAAAAAGAGAGAGTAAGTTATCCTCTAAAGACTAAATTGTGGCAAGTTTTGTCACAAGGATAAGCACAGTCTATGAGCTTTGCTCCTCCTCTTTCGAAATACCAATCTCCCACAGCTACTGCAATCCCCTGTTTTCGTATGTACAATAAACAGCATTACTATTTGAAATTAAACCATAAATAACAAATTGTCACTGTAAGTAACGTGAATAAATCTAGCATGTGGCCAAAATATCATTATCTCCAAAATATTCATGTCAACCAATGAACAACGGCTAAACTGGACCAATACAAAATTCAAACAACAATTCTAGCTAAAATGTTAATTTGGAAATTTGCATAATGTTTGTAGCTTTTTAATGGGTTATATTCGAAAGACCAAAGATATTTGAATCATGATTAATAGTAAAAGACCAAAAATCTTCCTTACCTTTTTGTTAACCGCAGGAGAGTTTTGGGAATACCATGTGTCATGCCTCTCTGTTTGGCAATGAGCAAAGCACGAGTTAAGAAACACTCCGTTCTTACTCGGCTTCGCGAAACCTTTGATTAAATTTACCATACGAGTCCTGAAACCTGTCACACATGTTTCAAAAGTACGAACAAGAAAAAACAAAATTGGCTTAGTTGATTATTCAAAATCAAAAACATTAATAGCTCATGTGCCACCTTGCAAGAACTGGATCTGAGTTGCATTGCACTTGGTGTAGTCAAGTCTGCAATCATGCCAACTTCCACTTGGATCTGCAGATTTGGGAGCTAAACTCTCTTGGATCTGTACAAACAATATATCAAACTACACATTTTTGCCTTTTTTGTAGATCAAACTGAGGATTAAAGAAGAGAATATAAACAAACCTGCCACGAATCGTATGCAGCATTTAGAATAAACAATGGAGTCTTGATTTGGTTGATTAGGTTTTGTGGGAAAAAACACTGCAGTTTTGAATCAATAAGTATATTTATAAATATATCTACCATACCTAGTTTTGTTACAAAGATAGGAAGAAGATAAGACATACCGAAGTTGGATTAAGACGGTTTAGACAGTCCTTAGAGAGCTTTGTTTCCAGATTCTGTAGAAACATTACGCAGTTTTCAGTTACTATTCTCGAGACAAAGTGCAACACATTGCATATGTCAGTGTTCTTACCTGTAACTTCACCACGCCAGCATATAAACGCCTAAGAGATCGACCTCCAGAGACATCGATGCTTCAGTTACATAACTTACAAACCAAGTCAGTATATGTGCATATATATATATCAAAGTAGTGAATGAAACTAAATCACTCACGCGTCAAGGAAAAAGCCAGCATCACTCAAACATTTCACTCTAGTGGAAGGAGAAAACATATCCCCAAAATCATCACAGCGCAAAATTGCGGCAAGACCTCCAGCAGAACATCCAGAGAGCAGAGCCTAATGTGAAGGTCAAAACATAGCAAAATATACGAAAATACACAAAAAGAAAAGAAAAAAAGGATGATTTACCTGTTTAGCTTGACGCATTCCCTTTGCCATCAAATCTTCCATAGCAGCTAACCATATTCTTTTTCCTCTAAACTGAAGTTTTGCAGCCTAAAATTACATACAAGAATCAACGTTAATCAACACAGTTACCATTTTTTAAAACTCATGTTTAAACTTAAAGCTAAGCAAACCTTATTTTCGCTGTCTCCACTAAAGGATCCACCGTCACAGTACCTAACTTTTACTCTATTCCAGTTATAAAAGTCTGCAGACAAACATTTGTATTGGCAGCTTAAACAGAGATAAACATTATACAGAGTGATTTATTAGTTACTAACCTGGATTCTCTGCGGCTTTGTCACTTAAGATTCCTGTAAAAGGCATATTTTTCTCCATATACTTAGACGATCCACGACGACTTGTTTTGCGGTATACACAATTTCTGATGGTATCACACCATCCACCTCCCTATGAAAACATTAAACACGGTCATGTACATATCTATGTACATAGACACTATTTTTATGATGCAGCAAACCTCCAATTGAACTAGCCAATTCTTTGCTCCTGAACCAAACCCGCGATGCAAGTGGTATCCAGGAAGACTTCCATCTAGACACACTGCAAGAAAAACAAAATGATGTTATGAATAATATTTGAAGAAGTGTGTAGCAAGTAACATATATTATCCAAATGAGATGGATAAGATCATATTATAGAAGATATTTACCTGCTCCTTTAGCAGCAGCAGATTGAATAAGAGTGAGTCCTACCATTGGAAACTTCGCTTCAGAATAAACATCACTTTCTGTCTTGAACACCTTTGTTCCATTGAAACTTGTAAACCATTCCATTTCATCAAACTCCATAATCCCATTTACGGGAAGGATTAGGAGAGTGAGACCAAACAGAGTCAAACTCAATAGTAGCTTCTTCATTTCAGTGGAGACACAAGGCGTTTCGAAACTTGATCATAAACCTTGGTTTATAAGAGAATGAAAAGTTACTTTGATGAGAGAGAGATCTAGAGCATTTATTACAAAACCTTTTATTTTATTTTATTTTAATTAATTGAAAATAACATTAAATTACCGGACTGGTGACACTTAACAAGATAGTTAGTTGCATTTGACAAAAGATTCCAGATCAAGATCTAGCAAAAGTTAAATATAAATTTGGTTATGCAGAGATCAGATCGCAGAATGTTACAGACAGATTGCAATTGTTTCCGAGCTGACCTAAAGTCTATTCCTTTCACATTCATATATAATTGCTGTACCTTTAAATTAAACCATTGTTTACAGAAAATTTAGGTTCAGATGCTTAGGAAGCTGCCACTTTTTTGTCCTTATTGGTAATTAATATGATTTGGTAACTTGTGAGAATTACTCGTCATCCTGTGACAATCATATTCTATGTTTAGCATTGTCACTATCATTGATGCAATTCCCTTACGTCTAAACAGAGAATTATGTTTGGAGCCACATAATCAAAAAGCAGAGGTGTCTCAACCTGTTATTGTTTGGTTGGGTATGGACAAATGGTTTTCCTCATTGTCTTAATCAGATTCTCTATTGGAAATCGGTAATTTAATCAATCATGAACGCTCTGTTCCCTAACCATTTATTACCTTACATTTTCACTCAATGGCGGAGCCAGACAAAACCATTTGTCCATACCCAACCAAACAGAGCGTTGGTCTTTGCCCTATATTGATGCTGACAAATAAGATTTGAGTTTCTCTCTGAACCCAACCAATCATGAATGCTCTGTTCCCTAAAATTATTTTCATTGGTTTTTGAAAATTTTGTGATTATGCCCCTTATGATTTTAAGTTGAAACTTTATAAAATCATAAGGGGCATAATCAGAAAATTTTCAAAAACCAATGAAAATAATTTTTTTCCAATAATTCATATGGGCAGCTGCCCCCCTTCCCACCTATCTACCTCCGCCACTGTTTACACTAGATATGGAAATTCGATATTCCCTTCCAATTGTTTTTGACTGATTTAGATTTTTGGTATTAAGTTCATAAGTTTCATTTGGAATTTACTAATTTTAGGTCGGATTCGAATTGGTTATAACCAGTGCCAAAAATCTAATGAAATTACCAAAAAATATTCAAAACTGTATAAAATATTTAAAAAACTAATTAAAATCTAGTTAAACAAGTCTAATAAAAAATTATGAAATAATAAAAAGAAAAACTACACAAAATCTCTTAAAAATCTAAATAAATTATCATAACATAAGTAAAAATTAATAAATTTAACTAATTTTGAATATTCGGATCCTAAACCTGAAAATATCTAGCTCTTAGGCCCGTTTGAATATCTTTTTAATACTCCCTCCGTTTGAATATCTTTTTAATACTCCTTCCGTTTTTAAATATAAGTCTTTTTACAACTATGCACATAGATTAAGAAAATCATTAATTTCTTATATTTTCTAAACAAAAACATCATTAATTATTTACCTAACCACAATTCAACCAATAGAAAAGTAGAAGATATATTATCATTGGTCAGACAACATTAATTAGTAATAAATTTTACATAAAAAACCAAAAATGACATATAATTTAGAACAAAAAAATTTCTCTAAAACGACTTATATTAAAAAAACGGAGGGAGTAATAGATTGCGTCCGATCATGAATTTCCAGTGATTTTGAATCTTTGATTTGGAATTGGTTCGGATTTCAGGTATGTTAAAAATGCCCATGCCTAACTTACGCCAATTCAAGGGTTTCTCGAAACTACTTGTTATGGCGCCTAAGAAAATGTTTCAAAGAGACTTGGTGTCTTTCAATTGTCGTTTTGAGATCATGTGGGTGCCTTGGAGACAAAATTTCAGCTGGACAGAACTCCATCTACGTACACCCAATATGGCAAGTCTTGATGATTGTTTGTGATTGATGAATGTGGAGTTAGGCATGACAGCAAAAGAAAGAAAAAAGCCCTTTGCAAAAGTTGATTTTGTTTTGCATCTTTCAGCAAGGAAAAACACAGTTTCTTACTCCAACCAAAACTTTTTTTGTGCAACTTACTCCAACCAAAACTTGATACAAATTATTCCTAACAATCAATAATGAAACTACAACTCCTTGCTTCGGCTACCTCGGGCTATGTACCCCACTTCTCAAGTCCTTGATGTGAAACATCAGCTGCAAAAAGAAACAAAAGTAACATTGGCGCTTGGCAACTTTCAAACTACAATATCAAGCTCTATGAAACGAAGAAACAATCATTTATGTGCATTAGTTACCTTTGTACCCACGTAAAAGCTAAAGAACACCCCGCCTAGAACAGGTAATCCTACGATATCAAGTGGATAACATTAATGCAGAGAGCGTAAACAAGGACTGAAAACCGCTGACCTTCATTCATACCTTCTTTACTAAGAAAGCTGGACACAAACAAGCTTAGACCTGATGGTCCAATGACATAGCCAGCAAGATTTGCCATCTGCAAAATTGAAAAAAATTTTATTTGTCAGCATCAATATAGAGCCAAACTACAACCAAATGGACTAAGAGTATTCAGAAAATGCTATTTACCATGAGGCATGTGATTGTCACAGCGCCGGACAACGCCTTGAGTTCACGAAGGAGAAACTCTCCAAAAGCACTCTGAACCTGCAACAGTGCTTATCGAGTTTAACTACACTTTCCATGGAAAAGAACTCTAAACTTCAATGGAATTAAGGAGGTTTTTATTCGCCTTTGCACACTAATGATAGGCTCCTAAGAAAGTGAATAAAACACTCGTTGTTTAACTGACCTTAATTGCATTGGATGCTGATTTCAGTAACATTTCTGGCATGAAGAATAAACATGTTAACCATGCCCATGAAAGAAGCTTCCTGGTTGCAAACGAAACAATCAACCACATGAGAAGTTAAATAGAATAGTTCATTCAACGCAGAGGAATCATACGAAGGCCACAGATGATTACCATTCTAAATCATGCCACACGGCAACAAATGTGAATACAACCCACACATTCAGAAACTTTCTTCGTGATCCACCCAGAGGAATATACATATACCTAAATGGAAGTTGTTAACGTACTCTTCACAAGATGACATTAAAAGAAAATGATGTAGCGATGCTCTGAGTTGAAAGGGTTAACTATTCTCACCTGATAAGCCACCTATTAAACGATGCATGCCAGGTTTTCCAGAATGTTTCCAGGCTATAGCAATTATTAATGCAATTCGGCATGTTCTCAACAGTTTCAATGCCATTCACCTGAAAGAAAATGGTTTACAGTTGTCACATATCAGAACCTTTTCAATCCTCGTTTATGTTCTTTGAGTTTGTTTTGATATATGCTAATTTTGTATTCTGTGATGCGCGGAATATCTAGCTTATAGTGAACAATTTGGCTATTGAAAATTCATTGAGCAAAACATATACGTGATGTTTAAACTAACCTACGACTACAGAACTATTGTTACCAACAACGATCTTAGAATAATAAAATGATATCTAGACTGGGTGTGCCTTTGAAATTTAGAGGAGCATACCAAAGACCAGAAGCGGAAATATCTCCATAAAAGAAGGAACTTGAGCCACATGAAGTTTAGCACCTATAGAAGCACAAAGAGCTATACAGATCAGTATTGTATTGACATTGTTCTTCTCCACAAAACAAAGTTATAGCCTCTTGAGACGATATTAAATTGTCTAGTAAAAAGCAGTTTTGCTTTGCTAAACAAAAACATATATCAATAATCTCTTACTCCGTATCCAACGATAAATATTTCCACAGGAGATAATTCTCTCCACAGACCACTGTCACAAAATGCAAAGATATTAGCAGCTTGTAAAGCTAAGATATAAAAAATAAAAAAATTCACGGTAATTTTGAAAAGCGTTTCACCTGATCACAAAGGCATTGTAATAGAAGAATTGTGTCATAAGTTCCATCAGCAAGAAGCTGAATAACCAACGCAATCCATATCGAGCAACATCTTTCACTGAATGAGTATTCTGTGGCACATCTAGCTGTAAAGAACACCGACTTGTAGTGAGAGCTCATGAAGACAATACCAATTACGAAAAAAAAAAAGAAGGGTGTTAAAGACTAACAAAGACTGAAGGCATAAAAAATGCATACCTGAGAAGCAAAGGCATTGAAGCTTATGATTGGCCCTGCAAGGTACAAGGGGGCATAGACCAAATAACAAAGGTATAAAGTAAAACTGCAGCTGCTGTCACTTGCTACACCTTTCTCCTAACAATTTATACCACGGTAGAGATTAGTAATGCAATAGCAAAAGAACATAAATGATAGAACTGAAAGGCGGGTGCCATGTAGTCAACCTGTCGAACTACGTAGCAAGTCTTCCCCAACTTGCATAACGAACAACGAGTTACGTGTTTCTGCAAGAACAAAATATAGAGAAATAAGAGATGGCTACACTACAAGCTGTAGACAGTTGCTCAGGGAAACACTATAGACGCGCAAATTAACAGATAGAACAAGAGAAAACAATTAGCAAATAAGAATACACCAGCTCTTGTCTATAGGCTTGGAGACCAAAACTAATAAGAGACGACTATGTCTTCCTATCTAACATTCTCCATTCTCTCTTACAAAAGAGCCGAGTCATGAAAGGGAACTCACCTCCTGATCAAAATGAGAATCCAGTTGACCCCAGTGATAATCATATCCAAAACTTATCATTCGCAGAACGACTGCATAAAATTATATTGGAGCGAAACTGAGGTTTTCAACATACCAAGCTACGAGTTGACATAGAGAAATTTGCAGGGTAAAAAAAATACCAAAGTTAAAGCATATATGCCATCTGAATGTGCCCCGAAAGCTGTCCAGGAACTCAAACTGTCGCCTTGGATAAAACAGAAAAATAGACAAAGTGTTGGCTTTTAGCGCAACCACGATAACTCCAACTATATGCCAAACGAATAAGAACAAGACTCACCCGAAAATGGAGAAGGAATAGCCTTCATAAATACGATTGCACAAGAGGAAGAATAAGTTGAAAGCCCAAAGCATGAAAGGAAACAACTTTTTCCGCGCAAAAACCTGCGGTTATGTTAATAGACAGTTAAAAACTATTGACATGCCCAAGCTTAAAATTTAAAGGCTAGGAACATACCTTAACAAGGAGGAAATTAGCCGTTGCGATGGAGAGAATGTAAATGACGCTGAAAGGAAAATATAGAAGCAACTTAGCTTAGATTAATATAGAATGTGATGCTTGGAGGCAAAAGAAAGAGATGGAATCAGTATTACCAAGCTCCATGTAAGTAAGCCAAGTATACAAGTGACAAGGAAAGCCACAAGATGGCCATTCCTTTGGCTTTCAATTTGAAAAGAGACCTAGATCCATTTGCAATCACGGTGAAAACAGCGAAAACGAAGCTGAGAATTGGCAAGTTTCCGCGGAAGTTCCTCCATTGAGCATCGGATACATCCTAAGTTCAAAACAGGAAATGAAGCTTCTTATAGATTCACAACAACAAAAAAAAAGGAAAACAAGGAATCAGAGGATTACATTGCGTCGACTAGGGATGAGCCAGCCAGGAGCTAAACCGCGGAGCTTCAAGTAATGATCTAAAATTGCATCACCAAATTAGAAGAATGGGACCCTAAAATTGATTGTTGTGGTGTGAAAATGGAGGTTTACCGTGAGAGAGACGAAGGGATATCCGTAGAGCATAGGCGTAGAAAGCGACGGCGTAGAAGAGTATAAGAAGAAGCTCTCTCTGTTTCCACTTTGCGTACCGATCCATGACTGATCTTTGATGCTTTTTGACATACAGTTTTGGAAATGAGTGATTAACCTCGCCGGAGACTATTGGCGCAGATCATCCGGTGCGAGACTCAAACTCTCCAAGTCTCTTGACTCTCTTCCAACACTCGTTGCTCTGCAACAAGCCCGCAACAGAATCAGTTTATCACAGCCAACAACAAGATGCTTGATTCATGAGCTAAAAGCCTAAAACAGTCAAAGAAGACACCAGTCCGTGAATGCTATACGATTTGTGATGTATGGGTTTGAGGCAGAATCAATCAAAAGAATTCAAAGTGAGCTCAAACGCAAGAGCTAAGACAAGACACAATCACAAATTGCAGAACACACCTACCTAAGTGAACATAAAGAAGTACAAGTTCCGAGAGAACATAAACAAGCTGAAACAAAACTGACAAAGACAAAGAGCCAAACCTAATAGACGTTTCAGACACAGAGAAAGTAAAGTTTCAGAGATCCAACTAGATCGACCTTTCAAGACAACCAAAAGATACAAAGCTATCAAGAAAACCACAACATTCATACACAACTAACGAGATTCAAATGTTCTAAAGCCTTGAGACCATAAACACCAAAGTAACGAGAGTATATTATTAAGTCATGGCTGTCAAAAAAAAAAAAAAAGCTGTCAAAAAAAAAAAATATATTATTAAGTCATAAGTAATCTGCTTAAAAAGTCCACAACACACGCAAGAAACCCACAACATAACAAGAAAGGGACTAAACACAATCATTACATGGCTCTCATGTATATACGGATGGTCCCAAACAAAAAGTATAAGCTATTAAAAGAAGTTTATTCACCTCAAGAGATTCAGCATTGTAAAAGAAATGCACAGAGAGCTAAAGCAGTTTACAGGTTACACACCAAAGTGTAAGCTATTATTATAAGAGAGGTGGAAAAGGACTAACCTCGAAGAACTAATACCCAGATCTTAGACTCAACACACAGCTACTCAGTTTCAAAATCAAATCCAAAATCATAAAATTCACAGCTGACCCAATACAAATCAAGTCCAGAGTTCATTGATAACATTGTCAAAACTCAAAAGCGAACATCTACTGATCTAAGCAAGGACTCATCTACAACTACAAGTCTACAACATCTAAGAGAAGATAACCCAGAAGATCGAGAGATAACCTTTGATTTCGTTTTCGTCTTCACAAGAACATATGGCCTTTGATCGAGAGATAACCTTCGATTTTGATTCAGAATGGCCTTTACTCCGTAGGGAAACCAGATTTTTAACCCTTTTACCATTTTACCCACAGAAACCAAAATCCATATTAATTAATACTTACGTGCACCTTTTTTTCTCTTTTTTTTTTGCTGTTAAAGAGTTAGTTGTTTTTAAAGGGGTGTGTTTGGCTACTCATTCGGATTCGGTTAGAAGCTATTTGGGTTTCGGGTTTCAGATTTTCGGGGTCAAAGATTTCAGCCACATTCGAGTATTTCTAATGTTTTGGTTCGGGTTCAGATTTTTACGGGTTCGGATAACCTATTAAAATTATTTTAAAATTTTTAAAATTCATTATATACTTTAAATTTCTCAAAATCTATAAACAAAATAATATATTACATACAAATTTGAATAACATATGTCAAAATACCTAAACTTAACATATAATTTGATTTGCTTTGAATATTTGGATAGATAATCAATTGATATTTCAAGTATTTTTGGTGTTTTGAGTATATTAATTTAGATATTTTAGACATTTAATTTTGATTGTTAGTATATATTTTCAAGTATTTTGGACAATTTATAAATATCTTATATATTTAGGTTGATTTTAATAGACATTAAATCTAAAATATATTTATATAGGAGATATAGAAATCTATTTCGGATACATTCGGGTATCCGAAATACTTCAGTTCGGGTCTATAGTTCTATATAAAATCACTTCAACAATTTTTTTTTTTTGACAACAATAACTACACTTCAACAATTTTATTAAACAAATAAAAACTCACAAAATGTAATTATTTTCTAAAATCACGTTATTGGATTTTTGTTAGTATAAATTATTTCCATAATGCTTTAAATCAATATTTTGTATTATTATAAAAATATAGCAAAGTTTATGAAATTTGTTAGTTATAAGTATCATATATTTATTACACTAGAATTTGATTTTGTATTATGTAAACCCAGGTTTATTTTATAGTAATTGAATTACATAAATTTTATACAGTATGCGAAACATATAAAATATATTTAAATTTTATTTAGTATGTTTAAATAATAAACTAAATATCAATTGTGTACTGTTTAATATGTGTAAAATTAAATAGAACTTTAAAATATAACAATTAATAAATTTTCTATAATATTTGAATTATAGAACATATTCAAAATAAAAATATTTTTTTTGTTTTAAATTTTAATTATTAATTATGTGTTGTTTTTTTGAACTACATTGATTATGTATTTTCACATATATATATATATGACAATAAAAATATATATATATACTGAATTATATTTTTCTTTAGAAATAATTTTATTAAATTAATAAATATATTTTAAGTTGTAATATTTTGTATTATTTGTTGTTTTCATAGTACGTAATAATTAATATTTCAAATTTTTAAAATATATATAGAATGAAATTAAAACTAAAAGATCACTAGTCATATTTTTTTTCTAAAACTAAACTACATTAAGCTCAAAAACCACAAATTTAATATTAATATTTTATTAATTTCTAAAACAGAAACCAAAAACAAAAAAAAAAACCAAAAACTAAAATCACCATTCGTGTTTTTCTCTAAACACTAAAATCTACTGCAAAATTAAAAACCAAAAACCTAAATCTAAAATCCAAAAACTAAAAACTAAAAACCAAAAAAAAAAATCTAAAATCTAAAAACCATCCAAACAATCATCACCTAAAAATACGGATTTAGGGTTATAAAATCACATCCCTATCGGGTGGTGGTCGTTTTTTTCAGCTTGACAATTACCACTAAACTTTTAGGGTGTAACTGGTAACAACTAAAAGGAATATGTGGAATGATAGGAATTATTATTTCTGGAATTTAATGGAATGGAATCAACATTCCACTACTTATTCTAAAACGTTTTTGATTTGGAATGGTTTTTCAAATGATAGTTAATTTTTTTTCTCGAATGGTATAGAATGTTATGAAATGAAATGGAATACACATTCTATTTTTTAATTGTAACTAGTAAATTTTTTTTAGAATGCACATGAATTAAGCATTCATGAAGTTTTAATTCAAAAAAAAAATGCATTCCAGTTGCAGCCGCATTTTGTGAAGGCCTCCCAATAACTGATGTGGGCCTATTTACGTATGAGTTTGAATTCATTTTTATTGCTTTTAAAAAAAATTGTTTTACTCTGTTTGACCCAAAAAATAATCCGAAAACTAATTCAAATATTTAGTTTAATATATTTCTTTATTTGGTGCTCCTCTTTCTTCTATATAGTCCAACTTATCGGATTCAATGTGTTATCGTTTCGAATATATCAAATATAATGTGTTTGAATATAGTTTTGAATTTTGTTTTCTAATTTCTTTGTGTGACTTTCTAATTTCTTTTTTTTCGTCACAAATTCATTCATTTATATGAAAAAGCCTCAGGCCCAAGTCTATCCATGATTGGGCTTAAACAGAAATAGCTCTCAAGGAGGCCTTTGCCAATGCATCGACTTCTCCGTTGAGATCACGATGAACATGAGAAAAGGAGATTTTGACTAACGCAGAGGATGTGTTATGGATATCACATACGATATCATGAATTTCCTTCATATGTGTGACTTTCTAATTTTACTTGTCAAAATTACACTATAACCAAAAATAATTGTGACTGGAGCATTTTTCACTTCACATTTTTTTAAAAAATTTTGGTCATTGTTTCACTTGATCTTTATTTTGTTTTCGGTTTTAACTAAGTACAAAAACAATATGTTAAAACCGAAACCTGAATTATATTGGCTTCAACTAATTTTTGGAAATGTTATTAAACCAGAACTGAACATGACAAAACACGAACTGAGTCTACGCGGTTACGAGAGAGAGAACATGCCACTACTCTACCAAATCAGGTTTGCCATAGCAAAAATTCACAAGATAGCTTTACTTCCTTTGGCATTTAACTGGAACCGATGTATTTGGAACATTAAGGTGATATTGGTTTTTTCATCTAGTTGATCCATCTAGGTAAAGATGCAAATCGATGTTAGTTTTGTAAAATGTTCCAAATGGATCACCCAACTGCATTTGTAAAAATTTATCTCAAATTCTCACTCAAATGAGAGTGTGTATTCACAGAGCATTTAGGTGAGGGTGAATCTTCACCCAAAAAAAAAACAATTTTTCCGTCAAAACCACAAAACCATATTTTCCTGCCAAAATGGGAAAACACAATTTCCCGTCAAAACTGAAAA
This sequence comes from Brassica napus, assembly GCF_020379485.1. Classification (NCBI taxonomy): domain Eukaryota; kingdom Viridiplantae; phylum Streptophyta; class Magnoliopsida; order Brassicales; family Brassicaceae; genus Brassica; species Brassica napus. Next base: position 11,804,042 of record NC_063442.1, on the reverse strand, counting down.
AACACAAATTTCCACCAAAATCATAAAAATGAACTTTCCGCCAAAACCGCAAAACACACACTTTCCCGCTAAAACCGTAAACACCCCCCCCCCCCACTTTTCTGACAAAACCGTAAAACGAGCTTTTCCACAAATTCGTAAAAATGAACTTTTCTGCTAAAACCGAAAAAATGCAATTCTCTACCAAAACTGTAAAAAGACAATTTTCCCCCAAAATCGTAAAACTACACTTTTCGCCAAAATCGTGAAAACGTAATTTTTGTGTTAAACCAGAAAAACGCAATTTCTCACCAAAACTGGAAAATGCTATTTCCCACGAAAATCAGAAGAACACAATATCTCGCCAAAACCGAAAAACGCAATTTTCCGCCATAACTGTCCAAATGCATTTTTCGCCAAAATCGCAAAAACACATTTTCTCGCCAAAACAGAAAAATGTTATTTTCCTTCAAAACCGGAAAACACACTTCCCCATCAAATCTGGAAAAATGAAACTTCCCGTCAGAACCGTAAAAATATATTTTTTCGCCAAAATCACAAAAACACATTATCTCGCCAAAACAGAAAAATGTTATTTTCCGTCAAAACCGGAAAACACACTTCCCCATCAAATCTGGAAAAATGAAACTTCCCGTCAGAACCGTAAAAATATATTTTTCGCCAAAATCACAAAAACACATTATCTCGCCAAACCCGGAAAAATCTAATTGTCCGCCAAAAACGAAAAACACAATTTCCCGTCAAATCTGGAAAAATGCAATTTCCCGTAAAAATTGGAAAAAGCAATTTTCCACCAAAACCGGAAAACACACTTCCCGCCAAAGTCGGGAAAATGAAATTTTCCGTCAAAACCAAAAAAAAAACGCAATTTCCCGCCAAAATCAAAAAACGTAATTTTCCGTCAAAACCGGAACAAACAATTTTCCCGTCAAACCGGAAAAACATCTCGCCAAAACGGTAAAACACAATTCCCCAAAAACCGGGAAAACGCACTTTCCCGTCGGAAACTTCCAAAAAATGCACTTTTGCGCCAAAATCGAAACTGCAAAAACGTAATTTTCAGTCAGAACTGCGAAAGCGGAATTTTCTGCCAAAACCGTGAAACTCCAATTTTCTGCCAAAAACATAAAACCTGATTTTCCATCAAAACCAGAAAACACACACTTTTCCTTCAAAATTATAAAACCCCAATTTTCCCTCAAAACCATAAAACTCCAATATAACTAAACATGAGATTATAATAATCAAGTCAAAACAAAGATATACAAGTCATTTATTTATTAAACTCGTCCAAATAGAAATAGAGATGTGTGAAAGAACATAAGTTATTTTAGATGGTCCATTTAAATGTTGCAGATGGATAGAGAAACGAACATTGTCAAACTACATTGAGATAAATCATTTGGATGGACTGACTAGATAGGTCATTTAAATGGAGTTGACAGATTTACAAACAAACATGTCCTAAGTGTTCATCATAATTTAAGGTTTTCCTCTAGAAGGTAGCCAATGAACCTCTTTTGGTAGGTTCTTCGATGATCAAAAGAGGCATTATTGCAGAGAATAAATGTAAGAAATGTGGAGGAAAGGAAAATGGGATTTATGATTTTTTATGAATTATGTGTTACTGAGATGTAAATAATGGATATCCATCCGTAGGAGTCATTTAAATAAACCCTTCTAAAATTCCAAATCCAAAAGTACTATATAATCAGGGTTGCAAATGAACATATATATACAAAGATTTAAATAGAGTTTAGCCTTGTAATTGTAAAAAAAAAACACAACAATTGGTTAATAAGTTGAACTTTCTCTTAAATGATTAAAAATTAAGAAGATTTTAGCAGCAAAAAAAAGTGATAAAAAAGGAAGATTTCAGAAAATTTATAAAAATTATTATATATATTCAGAGCTTAGTGGATTTAAGAAATGAGAAAGAAAATAAATCTCGTTGGTAGAATAACAAGAAAACAAGATCTGACTGACTACTTACATCCAATCTCAAAGTTGGAAGAAGATGCAGCGTGAGTTTGCGACGAAGTTCTCACTCCTTTCGGCTCTCTTTTTCCTTCTGACGCCGGAGCTAATTCCAGTCAGTGAAGCCGTGTGGCTCAACATACCTAAGACGGGAACAAAGTGCGTCTCGGAGGAAATCCAGAGCAAGGTCGTCGTCTTGGCCGATTACCTCGTCATCTCCGACGAGCATTCCATCTTCCCCACTGTCTCTGTTAAGGTACATTCCGTTTCTAGATTCGAATCTGGACTCTCTCTCTCTGCTTCGATCTCTTACTATTTTAGGCAATTTATATTGTCTATGGTAATGTGAATTCGACCTAACTTTCTATAAATTGTGCACTGATTGTTCGTATTATAGCTTCCTTATTTTGAAAAATAATGTGAATACAGGGGTTAATGCGTTTCTTTGTTCGTTCTAGATGTGCATTTACTTTCACCTTCATGGAAGAAAGAGAATCTTAATGTGTTATTAGAGATTTTTGCGAATACGATCACTTGATCAGAGAAACATATTGGGCACAAGGGTTGTGATTGAAGATGAATGGTGTAATTATGTATCTTGTTACGTTTTCTACTACCAATTGACTCTTCATGCTACCACATAGCTTGATTGATTATAGTAGAAACTGTAAATCACATGTGTTACGAAGACGTGCTCAACATGTATAGATGCATACATGCTTTAGATGAATATAGGTTTATGAGGCATCTCTTTGAAGAGGACTTTGACAAGAAAGAAATTATATATTGTATTGTAGGTTACATCACCATATGGAAACGTTTTGCACCACAGCGACAACGCTACACATGGTCAGTTTGCGTTTACAACCCAAGAATCAGGAACCTACTTGGCTTGTTTCGAGGCCGTAGGAAACAGTCATGGTAACAAAGACATTAGCATCAACCTTGACTGGAAAACTGGTATCGCGGCCAAGGATTGGGACTCCATTGCTAGAAAAGAGAAGATTGAGGTAAGAAGAGCTAGCTAGCTCTCTGTTTCCCAATAGTTTTTCTCAAGAAATTTTTCGATGCACATCTATGAATAGTTAGTATCTTTATATAATGCCACTATGCCTTAAATCTTAGGGTGTGGAGTTGGAGCTTAGGAAACTCGAAGGTGCAGTTGAGGGCATTCATGAGAATCTACTTTACCTAAAAGACAGGTAAAAACTTAATAAACATCTACTTTGTTTGAAAATCTCGAGAAGAGATCAAAATTAACTTTCTCTCTCTTTTCACACATTACAGAGAAGCGGATATGAGGATTGTGAGTGAAAAAACAAACTCGCGAGTTGCATGGTACAGTATAATGTCGCTAGGCATCTGCATTGTGGTCTCTGGTTTACAGATTTTGTACTTGAAGCAATACTTTGAAAGGAAGAAGCTTATTTAGATCAGATGATGGATGATCCGATCCATGGATACTAGAAACCAACACTTTCCTTTGCTTTCCTTCTTATACCACTCTTTTGAACTCAATAGTGTAAAACTTTTTTGTTTCACTCATTTAACTTGTAATCCGTCCCTCGGTTAGATAATTATATATCTACACTCTAATAATCAGAATCTGAGTTACATTTTACTGGGAGAAATGCAATGTTACTTTCTTTCTTGATCAAGATCATTGGGTTGGAAAATAGAGTGAGGTTTGAACTATAAACCAAATTTGTGTCCAAATCAAATAATTTCCAAGGATGCAAGGGTTCTTGATATTTGTGTATGCCAAATCTCATCCGTTGAGCCGTATTGAATTTTATTCCTTCCGTTTCAGATTACTTGTCATTTTAAACTTCAACACATAGATTAAGAAAACATTTAATTTTGTATATTTATTAGATAAAAACATAATTACCAATACATTTAACTGCATTTCAACCAATTGAAAAATATATTAAAATATAAAATCAATAAATTTTGCATTGAAATTATAAAGTGCACTTATTTTAAAACAAAATTTTTACTCTACAACAACATATAATCTAAAACGGAGCAAATATCATATTTTATCGGATTTTTAAATAGTAAGTTTTTAACTAAATGTAAACTGGATTGTAATGCCATAGTTACCGGTTTCGACTACACATCGGTCAAGTATGAAAACGCATATGTTTAGGCGTTTTTAATTGGCAAAACAAAACAACGACTTCCTTCAAAGTTCTCATTAGGCCGTGCATCGGAGTCTTCAGGGTAGGATTCGGATCGGGTCTTGTTGGATTTGGGTCCTAAAATTTAGATTTATATGGGTACCTATAATTTTTCGGATCAGTTTTGGGTGTTCTTGTTGGGTTCAGATCGGTTCGGGTCTATAATTTCAATACCCATAAAATATCTAGAATTTTCAGGTATATTTCAGATTCGGATCGGTTCGGTATTTAGGACCAGAAAAAGACCCGAAATACCCGAACTAGACCTGAAACTCTAAAAATACCAAAAAAACCGCAAAATACCCGAAAATACCCAAAATTTATTGAAAATCAATCTCGAAAACCTAAAACATACCCGGATTTTACCTGAATTATAATTTCTAAAAATCTAAAATTTTACCTGAAACCTACAATTATACCCGAAAACACAAACCCGAAACTTTTTTAAAAATCTGAAACACCAAAAATATATCCAATCACCCAAATATATCTAATATATATAATTATTTACGGGTACTTCAGGTATCCGAATGGGTCTCAGGTAAGACCCGTGATGTGCCCTGGATCGTAGACCCGGGCCAGGATGGTGCACAACTCGACCCAACCAAGGTTTCCCCATCGAATGAAGCAACCATGGTCGAGCCAGAAGCTAACTTTGGACGAGCTGGACGAAGTGACACTTATTTGGGCGAGCTGGTCGAGCTAAATCGAAGTGACACTTACATATCTGAGCTGGATGAGCTGAGTGAGCTTAGTGACAATAGCTTAGAGCTGAATGAGCTAAGTGACACTGAAGAAGGAGCTTGTTTAGTTTTTGAGCGAAATGAGCCTTTTTCAGCCCAAGGAAAAATTCATAAGAAATTCAATTTGGATCGGTTTTACACCAAATTCGACCAGGCCTTTGCTGATGGTCTTATGCCCATTTGCATCAAGAAATATCAACAAAAGGAGTCAAAGTCGTGATCAAGAGCCATTCAACAACACACTTATTTATAGTCAAAAGTCTTAGTCTTTGTTTATGTTTTCTAAGTTTTTAGTTTTCCACAAAAACTCTTAATCTTTCTTTGACCACAAGTAGTATAAATATGTAAGCTCTTCTATGAATAAAATCAGTCAATGTTTTTGAGTTTATTTGGTTTCTTCTCTGAGTGAGAGAGAGAGTTCTTTAGCTAATTCATTGGTGTGAACCGGCTTGTTGATTTGGTGGTCAGCCAATTCATCTTTGTGTGTTGTTTGGTGGTTAGCCAACACATTCATTATTTCTTTGGTGGTTAGCCTTAGATCGTGGGTATATCAAGAGCCATTCCGCATCTCTTGACGATCCTTTCAATCCATTTCAGTTCTAGAAGTGCCAATTGCCTTCTCGGTTCATATCCAACACCCAGCTAAAGTGATCCTTCCCGATTTTGGTTCTATCAACCCGAATCTGAACCGAGATCCGCAGGTCCAAAAAAAATCCAATAAATACTTTAGCATGGATCCGGATCCAGATCCAAACCCGTATTTTCAGATGGTTCGGGTTTTTGGATCCGGGTAAAATATCCAGACCTAGTTCTCGTGACGAAATGGATTTATACAAATTAGGCTTAAATGGTCGGCCCACTAGGCCCATAAAACCAAACCCTAGTATCTTTATAAGTTTCCTTCTTTGTGCTTCGCCGTCTGCTCTAAGGGTTTCAGCAACCACCACACAGAGAAAGAGAGACAGCGAAAATGCCGGCGGGTCACGGAGTGAGGGCGAGAACCAGGGATCTGTTCGCTAGAGGGTTCAGGAAGAAGGGTGTTATCCCACTTTCCACCTACCTTAGGACCTTCAAAGTCGGTGATTACGTGGATGTGAAGGTAAATGGAGCCATCCACAAGGGTATGCCTCACAAGTTCTACCATGGTCGTACTGGTCGTGTCTGGAACGTTACTAAGCGAGCCGTTGGTGTCGAAGTCAACAAGCAGGTATGATCTGTATTCTGTTTGCATTCATATTCATGAGTGTTGAATGAATGTTAGAACTGATTGTGATTATTTTTGTTTTAGCTGTCGATTTAGAATATTAAAATAGATAGTTTTGTGTTGGATCATGGGTGATAGCTTATCTCTTGTGGTTGTGTCGTGGTTTAGATTGGTAACAGAATCATAAGGAAGAGGTTGCATGTGCGTGTGGAGCACGTGCAGCAGTCAAGGTGTGCTGAGGAGTTTAAACTAAGGAAGAAGAATAACGATGTGCTCAAGGCTGCAGCCAAAGCCAGAGGGGAGACAATCAGCACCAAGAGACAGCCTAAAGGTCCCAAGCCTGGTTTCATGGTCGAGGGTATGACATTGGAGACTGTCACTCCCATCCCTTACGATGTTGTCAACGATCTCAAGGGTGGCTACTAAGTTTTTCATTTTTTTTCTTCTATCTGCCCAAGAGTCTTTACATTTTGTTTTTTCTTTCTGAATCAAGACTGCTTTTTATATTGTATTAAGTGATCGTTTTTCATAATCATTTGCTTATTGCGTTCATTTGTTTGTAACAAATTAGAAAAAAAAGACTAACTGTCAATACCATCTATAAGCTCACTTGTAATCAATTATAACTATCCATCGATTCTTGAATGAAAATAATTTGACATTTTGATTAAGAAAAAATTTCACAAATAGTAATTTGGTGAAATAAACAAAAGCAAACCACTCTTCACTCGGTAAATAAAAGATAGAAAATATTCCAAAGTTGAATCTTAGTTTATATATATGTGAATAATGAGAAAGTGTTCTTTTTACGGCTGTTCAATATGGTAAAACCGAACCGTACCGAACCGAACCGAACCGAAATAGACAATATGGTTTGGTTTTGGTATATACCATATAAACCGAATGGATATAATTTTATAAAAACCGTAGGATTTGGATATGGTTTGGTATATAACCGATTAAACCGAATAAACCGAACAAAACCGATTAAAAGTAAAAACATGTAAATATGTATCTATTTTATAATAATACATGAAAATCTATTTGTTACATAAGTTAAATTTGTGTTAATAACTATTGCCATAATTTTATAGTAATAAAAAATCTTAATTTGTAAAACACTTGAACTATAACTAAATAACAATACATCGCAATTCAGACATTTTATTTTCTAAGTCTTTTTTTGATCTTTTTGATTTATTTTAGTCTTCACTATATTAATATGAAGATTATAAATTTGATGGACAATAATTAATTGAAAAAACATGACTTTAATGAACACTAAATATGGAAGAGTGGAAAAAAATTTCTTTCATGTTTCTGTTTTGTTTCATATTTTTATTTTCAAAATTTCAAGCTTTGATTTTAGTTATAGATTTGATTATTTTATTTGATGGTAGAAGCATTTTTACTTTTTTGTTCATTTATTTGAACATGTAATATATTTTTAATAAATGATTGTGTTGACAATATGACTCTAAAATTCATATAATATGATTTCAAACAAAATAATTATGTTTTTTGGTATAAAACCGAATAAACCGAAAACCGACGGTATATAAACCGAACCGAACCGAAGTAAATATGGATTTAGAATGGTAGTTATATTTTACTAACCGAAATACCGAAAACCGAAAAAAACCGAACCGAAACCGAACCGATATCCGGATTGAACACCCCTAGTTCTTTTATATAATTGAAAGGTAGCAACTGTAAAGCCACCCAAATTTCTGTTGCTAAAAGAATATCTCATTATGGAATATATTCTTTGTGTCCTTTTGAGTGAATGGGATATTAATGGTTTCATAGAGTCACGGAACTGCTACATTATTACCGTGTTAACTATGTCATTTTTGGTGCCAAAAATCTAGCCTACCAATTATCAGATTGGATAGAAGATTTTCTTCTTTTTTTTTCAACTAACCGAATCCGAATTGAAATACCCAAGATTGGGCTGAAATCTTTAAATCTGAAAATCTAAAACTCGAATAGATCCGACCGAATCCGGATGGATAACCGAATGCTCACGAGATAGAATCATGGTCTTTTCTAATTAGTGGTTTTATCGTGATTTACAAATATTTTTTTGTAGCCATATTTTAGGTGGCTATTCGCTGTTTTTTTTTGTCAATATCTCAAATGTTTTTGCTAGTGCGGAATCCGCTTTGAAGGCCCTGGCCTTCCATTGAGACGAGATGATGCTGGTGTAATTGAAGAGATGTAGACAAAACTTACTTAATTCATTGTTTTAGTGAATTATATAACATAAAATATATTTGCTGAATATTTATTGTTTTGTCATTTATTTTCTGCATTATTTTTTTTTTGTTGTATTTTGCAGTTACAGATGTGTTTGAGGCGGTGGGCTGAGTGCTTGTGCTTCGAAGTTACAGCAGTAAGAATTTCCGGAATAGATACGTCAAGGCCACCTGTCCTCCTCTTTGCCATCTTTATACATGTGTTTTGAATTAAATTGATCTTGCCGCCTATGTATGTTGGGTCAAATGTATGTTTATCGAACTTAGCCTTGTGGGGCATTTCAATAAATCATAACAAAAAAAATCTTAAACCTAAGAAACCGAAAATAAAATATTTTTAATGGATAAATTATATGCGTGTTATATATATATATGCATCTGAATCCTTTAACAAAACCATGCTGAAATATCAGAGCTTCTTGGTTTTGTAGCAAAACTTTTGCTCCTCTTCACCTCTTGCGTTTTCAATTCTTTTCTCCTCCAAGTCCGGGAAAAAAATTGTAAATCTTTATCATTTTGTTCGGAATAAATTTCATGCACTGATAATCTTCTACGTCCTCGCGTTCAACTGCAGCTAAAGCTCTCTCAACTTCCTTAACAATTTCCTTGATAAAATCAGCTTCCGAGCTGCAAAAAATTGTAATCTAATTTAATGGATATATCTTGTAAATATTGAAATCAACCTTATGATTGCAACTCAACAATCAAGAACTCAAACTCAAACTCTTTTATTAATCTCAAAGCTCTAGAAACAATTCTCAAAAACTAAAGCTTGTAATCTCACAAGTTATGCAACAAGATTTGCATCTCCTTATATACTACATATAAGATCCTAAACTCATTAGGTAATATATCTTGTAGATAACTCTCAATCCATCTTTATCCTAATCTCATTAGGATGACTTCTAACTCAAGTTAACTTAACTCCAAGCTTAGGTTCAACAATCTCCCCCTTAAGCTTGACATCCTCAATCTTCACATCTTGTACTCCAATGAAGTCTTTCATCTCTTTAAACTTAATCCTCCCAAGAGCTTTAGTCAAAATATCAGCCTTCTGCTCTTTTCCAGCTACATGGTTCACGGCTACAAGCTCTTCTTCAACACACTCTCTGATGAAATGAAACCGCTTATGTATATGCTTGCTTCTTCCATGAAAAACTGGATTCTTTGTCAAAGCAATTGCAGATTTGTTATCAATGCGGATCATTGCTTTCTCGGAATCCTTCACAATCTCTCCTAGAAGTTCTTGCAACCAAATAGCTTGTTTAGCAGCCTCTGTTGCTGCCATGAACTCAGCCTCACATGAGGAAAGGGCTACGATCTCCTGCTTAGTCGAACACCACGAGACCGGGCACTCGTTCAGATAAAAAATGTGCACAGTAGTGCTTCTACCATCATCTGGATCCACATTGTAGCTACTATCACTATATCCCACAAGTCCTTTCTCATTCTCTCGCTTATAGAACAAACCGAGGGAGCAACTACCCCGTAGATACCTGAGAACCTGCTTCAAGGCGGCTGCGTGTGATTCCTTAGGTTTCTGCATATAACGGCTCAGGACACCTACGCTGTAAGCAAGATCCGGACGTGTGTGTATCAAGTAACGAAGACATCCAATGTTTCTTCTAAACTCCTTCTCATTAGTATATTTTTCTTCTATCGCTTTAGACATCTTCAAACTAGGATCCATTGGTACTTGAGCTGCGTTACTCTCATGCATCCCTGCTTTTTCTAATATTTTAATCGCATACCTTTCTTGCTTTAACACAATACCAGCTGCAGACTGAATTACCTCAATCCCTAGGTAGTAGGTAAGCATTCCAAGATCAGTCATCTCGAATTTAGTCGCCATCTCAGTTTTAAAACATTGTATAACCTCCAAGTTTGAACCAGTAACTAAGAGATCATCCACATAAACAGCTACCAAGAGATCTTCCCCATTCGTTTTCTTTCTGAACAATGACGGTTCTTTGGAACACTTTTCGAAGTTCAGCTCCTTTAGTATCGACTTTAGCTTGATGTTCCAAGCCCTTGGAGCCTGCTTTAAGCCATAGAGAGCTTTGTGTAACCTGTAAACCTTATCTTCACGTCCCTTAACCTTAAAGCCTTCAGGTTGTGAGACGTATACCTCTTCTAACAAATCTCCATGAAGAAACGCCGTCTTAACATCCAGATGATGAATCTCCCAACCATTGGATGCTGCCAAAGCAATGATTACTCGAACAGTTTCTATTCTAGCAACAGGAGCGAAGACCTCTTCATAGTCGACGCCATGACGCTGCACGTATCATTTTGCCACAAGTCTGGCTTTGTACTTACTTATACTCCCATCTGCGTTGCGTTTCAGCTTAAAAACCCACTTTAATCCAATTGCTTTACTCCCCACAGGAAGTTCCACAAGCGTCCAAGTCTTATTCTTCTTTATAGAATTGATTTCATCCTCGCAAGTTTCTCTCCAGACTATCTCGCCTTTTGCTTCATTCCAGTCCCAAGGTTCTTCGTTAACCAGAAGAAGAAGCCTTTCTGTCTCAATAATTTCAGACATCAAAACGTAGTCTTCCAAATAGCCTGGTCTTGTACTAATACGCGTTGATCTTCTCGGAACTGTCTCAGTATCCTCTGTTTCCTCTGTTTCGCTATCACCGCGATCACTATCTTCCTCTACCTCATCGTCTTTGGTCTCCACTTTAACCACTTCTTCTTTTCCGTAACCAGGGAGTGTGAGTTCGAAACTTGCCTCACAAGTATCTTCTCCGTTTTTACTCCACCTCCAAGCTTTGTCTTCAGTAAAAATTACGTCTCGACTGACCACTGTCTTGCGCGTATTTGGATCGTACAGACGATATGCCTTGGAGCCTGGTTCAACTCCGAGGTGTACTAGCTCTCTAGACCTATCGTCAAGTTTCTTAAGATGTGGAGTGTCCTTCTTCGCATAGCAGACACAGCCGAAGACTCGTAGATGCCTCACATTAGGCTTTCTCCCTTTAAGACATTCATATGGGCTTTGATCCTTTAGTGTACGAGTAGCAATCCTATTAATCAAATAAGTTGCGTGTCTCACAGCCTCACCCCACAAATAATCTGGAATCTTCATGTGTTTCATAATACTTCTGGTCATCTCCATTAAAGTCCTGTTCCGTCTCTCTACTACTCCATTCTGTTGAGGTGAGTATGGAGCTGTTAGATGACGATTGATCCCATTTTCATCACAGAAACTTCGAAAACCTTGAGACGTGAACTCTCCTCCCCTGTCTGTGCGCAAGGTTTTAATGGTGGCTCTGGTTTCTTTCTCAACAAGTTCTTTAAACCTTTTAAAGTGATCAAAAGCTTCACTCTTTTCCTTCAAGAGAATTGTCCACATGTATCTCGTGTGATCGTCGATCAAAACAAATATATATCTGTTTCCTCCCGCAGTTGAAGGTGAAATAGGCCCACAGAGATCACCGTGAATCAGTTCGAGAGCATGTGTGGCACGATAGTTCGTTGCCTGAGGAAACGAAGCTCTCGTTTGCTTCCCCATGAGACAGGATGTACACGTTTCCTTTTCAACACTGATCCTTGGCATGCCGGTGATCATCTCTTTGCTTATCATCGCTTTCATAGCATCCAGACCAACATGTCCGAGCCTTGCATGCCATAAGGTAGAATCACTAACCTTCTCGAGCTGTAGACACTTTGTACCTTTGACTTCCATTGTGACTTTGTATGGACGGTTTCTTGACCTCATTGACTTGACTAGCACGTTTCCCTCTCGATCACGAAGTGTTAGGTAGTCATCTCGCATTCTGACATCACAGCCTGATTCAGTAGCCTGACCCAGACTAATTATATTGCTTTTTAACTCTGGTATAAAGTAAACATCAGCCAAAGACTTTCGTCTCCCGTCTCTAGTAACAAACTGAATCGAGCCCTTCCCTTTGATGTCGATTCTAGAGTCATCACCGAACCGCACTTTCCCTGAAATATTCTCGTTTAGTGATGAAAAGTAGCTTCGATTCCCTGTCATGTGGTTGCTAGCCCCATTGTCTAGATACCAAACGTTATCAGTTCCTGATGAAGTCTCAAACTTGCTCGGTCTCACATTATCTTCATTTAGGTTAACCACCTCATGCATCATCAGCTCCTCAGCGTCGTGTGTACTATCATTCTCAGTCTCCTGTGTTTCTTGAAGTTTAAGTAACCTGTCTGGACAGTCGTATACATAGTGACCGGTTTTATCACACCTAAAGCAAACAACCTGTGATGCATCTCTCCCTTGTGTCCAGTTAGTTCGTCCATTAAACCTTCCTCTTCCTCGTCCTCTATTGTTATAGCAACCACCTTGTCCTCTGCCCCTTCCGTAGGTTTCTTGTGGTCCTTTTCCCTCGCTGTTAGTATATAGAAGCTTTCCATGATCCTCTGGTTCGTCTTCTACCTTAATTCTCTCTTCATAGGCCTTTAGTCTCCCCACAATATCCTCAAAGGTTGTTGTGTTTAGATCAAGAACCTGTTCGAGCGCAGCTATGATATGGATGTAATTTTTCTTCGGAAGACTGCTCAAGAACTTCTTCACAAGTTTTGATTCTTCAAGGACTTCACCCAGGGCTGAAGATTTTGAGGATATCTCTGCAAGTTCTCCAGAGAATTCATCTATTGTTTCAGTATCCTTCATCCTCATACGGTTAAACTCATCCATAAGCGTCTGTAACCTTGCGTCTCGGACCCTATCAGCTCCCACGTTTCTTGCCTTAATTGCCTCCCATACTTCTTTTGCACTCTTTATGTTTCCAACTTGTAGAACTAGGGTTTCAGGAATTGATTGAAATAGGAATGCTTTAGCTATATCGTTTTTGTCGCCATCATCGGTTCCTGGTTCTATCGACTCCCAAACCTTATGCACTTTAAGCAAAACATTCATTCTCATGTTCCAAACTGTGTAGTTGGTGGTGGTGAGCATTGGACATTGAATAGCTGATGGACCGGTTGTCTTTGGTTTAAACGTTGTCACTGTTAAATCTGTCATGCTTCTCCTCTCTTCTTCTCGATCGGTTTGATTCCAATAAAGAAGCTCTGATACCACGTATTGAAATCAACCTTATGATTGCAACTCAACAATCAAGAACTCAAACTCAAACTCTTTTATTAATCTCAAAGCTCTAGAAACAATTCTCAAAAACTAAAGCTTGTAATCTCACAAGTTATGCAACAAGATTTGCATCTCCTTATATACTACATATAAGATCCTAAACTCATTAGGTAATATATCTTGTAGATAACTCTCAATCCATCTTTATCCTAATCTCATTAGGATGACTTCTAACTCTAGTTAACTTAACTCCAAGCTTAGGTTCAACAGTAAACGTATATTTCAACAAAATGTTCAACGTGAGGTACCAGTAATGCAACCACAATATGAATTAGAGAGCTATAAATTTTGCAAACCCAAAGTTATACTCCTTCGGTTTAGCTTTCGCATACATTATAATTAGAACAAAACTTAAGTTCAGCTCATAAGGTTAAACCTGAGTTGCGGGTCAAACCCGCCCCGCTTGACCCGCCAATCCGTGGGTGAACTGATTTTTTTTATTCAAAAAATTTGACCCGCTTGACCCGCAAAAAAAAAAAAATGAAATCCGCACCCGCCCCGCTTAAACCCGCGGGTGATCCGCTAGACCCGCGGATAATATTAATAATAATAAAAATTATTAATTTAAATATTTTTATTAAAAATAACAATAAAATTTAATATTTTAAATATTTTTATTAAAAATAACAATAAAATTTATTATTTTAAATAATTTTTATTAAAAATAATAAATATTAATCTATTTATAATTAAAATTAAATAATTTTTAAAAAAATTTCTATTTAAAAATAATATTCATAGAGTTGCAGGTTACACATGTCGGAGAAGCGGCCTTACATCTCGTGATCGTGTGTCCTAATTTATTGCAATACGAACACCGAGACGACAACCAATGGCTGGAGACACCAATCCTCCTTTTATAACCGCTTTCAAAGCATGCATTAACAAATTCTGGAAAGGGTTTCCATGGATCGATAACTGTTAGATTTTTGCAACCTCAATATTGGTGAGAATCTTTGTAGAAAGATGCATGGAAACAGGACGACCCACAAGACCCGCAATCTCCTGCAGACCTTCTTCATTGAAAAATTGCAGAGGGACTCCAGTAAGCTCTAGCCAGACATGAACCATATCGAGCTCAGTTTGCATTGTTGGATTCCCGTAGACCATTTTGCGAAGAACATTGTTTGACCGTCGATTTGCCAGAAGTTCTGAGCTAGGATACGGCGCCGAGCGTTCCAACAGGGTACACGAAACCGGAAAGAGTTACCTTCCATTTTTTAACTGTTATGTCGCGCTTGTGACGGTTCCAGATGCCATTTATGATGGCATGTATAGCACCACGGGCAGGGGGGTCTTCATAGAATTGGCCTAAGATGAAATACTCCCAAAGCTTTCTTATTTTTCTCAACGACCGAGTTTGGAATGGTGACACGTAAGGCGTTAGCTTGGGCTTTAGTTTTATGGCCGATTCCTTGACGAAACCTTTCCAGAGCTCGCTTGGTGCGCCAGCGGCTTGTCCAGGTTATGGATCAGAAGCTTTCTGGGAGGGTTCAGTAGTTTTTGGAGCAGCTGCAGGCTGGTCCTGTTGTCTAGGTACAGCGAGGGATTCTGTAACTAGGGTTTTTGATTTGGGGTTTCGATCTGCTTGGCCAGGGTTTGCACAGAAGGGTCCTGGCCAGGCGAAGGAGGAGTTGTCTAAGCGGTGGTTCCGGCCAGAGGTGAATCATTGCTCGATTTCGATTTGACGGCTGAGGAGGAATCAGGTGTCGAGGCATTCAATTTCATTGAACTGTTGGAGGTTTTGGTTGTTCCAGTGGGGAAACGAACCGGAGGCTTGTTTTTAGGGGTTTTTTATATTATGGATGCGGGTGGGTGCCACCGCCGAGAACGGCGACAGTGAAGAAGAAAAGAAAGTGTACGCATGTTTGGTAGAAAAGTCCATAAATCTTGACCTAGACCAATTAATATCTCAAGTAACATGACTAAAATAGTTGTCAAATTTGATCTTACGTTGAATGTATATATTCAACATCTATATATAACATGATTAAAATGGTAGCTATAAATCTCATAGGTTCATATATATATATATATATATATATATATATATATATATATATGAGATAGGGGTGTCAAAATGGGTCAAATAGGTCAACCCAACCCATAACCCAAATGGGTTTACTGTTAATGAGTCATGGGTCAACCCAACCCATTTATGGGTCAACCATTAAATGGGTTGGGTTGATCCATGACCCATTAAATTAAATAGGTTAGATGGGTTAATGGTTGACCCATAAACTCAACATCTTTATAATGAATTATTTTTAAGTTAAGACCAAGTTGATCGAAATAAGAAAACGTTTTTTGTGGTTTTGGCGGAAAAACGCATTTTCGCGGAAAAATGAGTTTTTGCAGTTTCGGCGGGAAAACGCGTTTTGTGGTTTTTGTGGAAAACAAGTTTTTGCGATTTAGGCAGAAAACCACGTTTTTGTGGGAAAGAGTTTTTGCAGTTTTGGCGGGAAAGCGCGTTTTGTGATTTTAGAGGAAAATGTGTTTTTGTGGTTTTGGCGGGAAAACACGTTTTTGGGTTTTGGCGGGAAAACGCGTTTTTGCGGGAAATTGCATTTTTGCGGAAAATTGCGTTTTTGCGGTTTTGGCGGAAAAATGCGTTTTTGCGGTTTTGGCGGGAAAACGCGTTTTTGTGGTTTTGGTGGGAAAACGCGTTTTTTGCGGGAAAACTGATTTTTACAGTTTTGGCGGAAAATTACGTTTTTGCGAATTTAGCGGAAAATACGTTTTTTGCGGTTTTGGCGGAAAATACGTTTTTTTTTTTGCGGTTTTGGCGGAAAAACGTGATTTTGCGGGAAAACGCATTTTTGCGGGAAATTGCGTTTTTGCGGTTTTGGTGGAAAAATGCGTTTTTGCGGTTTTGACGGGAAAACGTGTTTTGTGGTTTTGGTGGAAAAACGCGTTTTTGCGGGAAAACTGTTTTTATAGTTTTGGCGAAAATTTGCGTTTTTGGCGGAAAATACGTTTTTTTGTGGTTTTGGCGGGAAAACACGGTTTTGCGGTTTTGGCGGAAAAACGCGTTTTTGTGGGAAAACTGGTTTTTCAGTTTTGGCGGGAAATTACATCTGGTGGTTTTCGCGGGAAAATGTGTTTTTGCGGGAAACATGGTTTTGTGGGAAAACGAGTTTTTGCGGTTTTGGCGAAAAAATGTGTTTTTTGTGGTTTTGGCGAAAAAACGCGTTTTTGCGGTTTTGGCGGGAAAACGCGTTTTTGCGGTTTTGGCGGAAAAACTTATTTTCGCGATTTTAGCAGAAAAAAACTTATTTTGTAGTTTTAGCGGGAAACGCATTTCACCACCGAATAAATGATTGAACTTTTGAGAAACTCATGATTTTCCAATTCTATCAAACCTTAGAATTGGGTGGTTTACTCATGGTTTTCTTAATTGAAAACAAAATGGGTCAGAGTTGACCCAACCCAATAAACCCATTAACTTGTTAATCCATTAACTTGTTAACTCATTAACCTATTAACCCATTAACATGTTAACCCATTGGATCAAAAATAAACAGTTCATTTGGATTAATAGGTCAACTTGGGTTGGGTCAACCCATGGGTCATGACCTATTTTGACATCCCTAATATGAGATTTTCATGAAACCAAAATATCAGGACAAAAATATAACTACCTAAATTACGAAATATTTAAATGTAAAGATTATTGAGTTAAACTTGAAGATAACTTAGGTTATAAGTTATTCTACAGAGATTAGGATCATAAATATTGAGAGTTATCTATAAGATATGTTTCTAATGAGTTTAGGAATTAAAAGTGTTATATAAGAAGATGCTATGATTGTGGCATAACTTATGAGTTTGAGTTTGAGATCTTAATAAAGTGAGTTCTTATTGAGATCATTGTCTTGGGTCATAAGTTTACGATTCAATAATTGGTATCAGAGCATTCTATTGAATTCTTAAACAAAATCAAGAGAAGAGAAGTTTTGTTTTGTGAGACAACATGGGTGACAAAGATATAGTTGCGACAACTATCAAGCCAAATGCGCATACTACGACAATCCAATGCCCTATGCTCACTGCCACCAACTACACGGTGTGGAGCATGAGGATGAAGGTGGCGCTCAAGGTGCATAAAGTGTAGGAGATGATAGAACCAGGGATAGATGATGGAGACAAGAACAAAATGGCTCGAGCATTGTTGTTTCAGTCCATACCAGAAGCCCTAATTCTGCAAGTAGGTGATCTTGACACATCAAAACTTGTGTGGGAAGCAATAAAAGCAAGGCATGTGGGAGCTGACAGAGTTCGTGAGGCTAGGTTACAAACACTCATGGACGAATTTAGTCGATTGAAGATGAAAGACACAGAAACCATTGATGATTTCTCCGGTAAACTCGCAGAGATGTCTTCAAAGTCTTCAGCCTTAGGAGAGGACATAGAGGAGCCTAAACTAGTCAAGAAGTTCCTTAATAGTCTTCCGAGGAAGAAGTATATACATATCATAGCTGCTCTTGAACATGTTTTAAACCTAAACACCACCAGCTTTGAGGATATTGTGGGTAGACTAAAAGCCTATGAGGAAAGGATCGTAGATGATGATCAACCTGATGATCAAGGAAAGCTCATGTACGCCAATGCAGATTCCCAATCACAAACAGAAACCTATGGAAGAGGAAGAGGACGCAGTGGACGTTATGGTAACAGAGGAAGAGGGCGTGGACGTTATAACAATCAGCAAGACTGGAAGCAAGGAAGAGATACGTCTCGTGTGGTTTGTTTCAGGTGCGATAAAACTGGCCACTATGCCTATCTCTGTCCAGACCGGTTACTTAAACTCCAAGAAACACAAGAGAATGAAGCTGAGAGCACACACGAAGCTGAGGAGCTGATGATGAATGAAGTCGTGTACTTAAATGAGGAGAATGTGACTCCAAGCAAGTTCGAAACACACACTGATAAAGACAATGTCTGGTACTTAGGCAATGGCGCAAGCAATCACATGTCAGGTAATCGAGAGTATTTTGCGTCTATTGATGAGAAAATCACAGGGAAAGTAAGATTTGGAGATGACTCGCGCATGTCTTCATAAGCAAGGATGGAAAGAAGAAAATCTTGGCCGATGTCTACTTCATGCTGGACTTGAAAAGCAATATTATCAGTCTTAGACAAGCTATAGAGTCTGGCTATGATGTACGAATGAGAAAAGACTATCTCACGCTACTTGATCGTGACGGGAACCTACTGGTGAAAGCCATCAGGTCCATGAATCGGCTGTATAAAGTGACTATGGAGGTTGACAATACTAGGTGTCTTCAGGTCTCGAGAGACGATGATTCAGCTGTTTGGCATGCGAGACTTGGGCATGTAAACCGAGAAACCATGTGAAATATGATGAGCAAGGAGGTAGTTACAGGCATACCTAATCTGAGCATTGAGAATGAGACTTGCGCGTCATGTCTGCTAGGAAAACAAGCACGGAAAAGCTTTCCTAAAGCCACTGCATATCGTGCCTCACACGTCCTGGAGCTCATTCATGGAGACCTTTGTGGACCAATATCTCCAACAACGGCGGGCAAGAAGAGGTATGTGTTCGTATTGATTGATGATCATACACGATATATGTGGTCTATACTGTTGGAGGAGAAAAGCGAAGCTTTCGAAAAGTTCAAAATCTTCAAAAGACTTGTGGAGCAAGAAACAGGAAGTATCATCGGTACATTCAGAACTGATAGGGGTGGTGAATTCACTTCTCAAGACTTCCAAGCCTTCTGTGACCAGCATGGAATAAAACGTCACTTGACGGCACCGTATTCACCATAGAAAAACAGAGTCGTTGAGAGACGAAACCGTACTCTGATGGAGATGATCCGCAGCATGATGAAACATATGTGTGTGCCAAGTTACTTATGGGGCGAAGCCGTGAGGCACTCAACGTATCTTATTAATAGAGTTGCGAAAATAACTCTGAAGCTACAAACACCATATGAGTCTTACAAGAAGAAGAAGCCAGACGTTGGACATCTAAGAGTATTTGGCTGCGTCTGCTACGCTAAGAACGAGACACCACATCTCAAGAAGTTAGACGACAGATCCAGAGAGTTGGTACATCTAGGAATAGAACCAGGATCAAAAGCGTACTGGAAGTGGAATGAGAAGGAAACTTACAAGCCTACTATGATAACGTTTCCATTGGCAAGTAGTGAAGATACTTCTGATACAGTTGCTGAGGAAGACGAAAGTGAGCACGCGTCGAGCAATGATGAGGAAACAGAGGAAACAGAGGAAACAGAGGACCAAGTGATCTTGAGAAGATCAACAAGGCAAACGTCAAAACCAAGTTATTTGGAGGATTACGTGTTGATGTCTGAGATAGATGAGATTGAATGTATTCTTCTCCTCGTTAATGAGGAACCGTGGGACTGGAACGAGGCAAAAGATCAGAAGGTGTGGAGGAATGCGTGCGATGAAGGGATTACTTCTATTAAGAAGAATAAAACGTGGACTCTTGTCGATCTACCGGAAGGAAGCAAAGCAATTGGGTTGAAGTGGGTCTTCAAGGTAAAGCATAATGCGGATGGTAGTGTTAACAAGTTTAAAGCAAGGTTAGTGGGTAAGGGATATTTGCAACGCCACAGTGTTGACTTCGATGAAGTATTCGCTCCAGTCGCAAGGTTGGAGACGGTACGAGTAATCATAGCTTTGGCTGCGTCTAGTGGCTGGGAGATACATCATCTCGACGTGAAAACCACGTTTCTTCATGGTGAGTTAAAAGAAGAAGTATTCGTTTCACAACCAGAAGGATTCAAGATAAAAGGAAGCGAACACAAGGTATACAAACTGCATAAAGCCCTCTACGGCTTGAAACAAGCCCCAAGGGCATGGAACAGCAAGCTAAATCAGATCCTAAAAGAGCTTGGGTTCACACGTTGTTCCAAGGAGTCCTCGTTGTATCAGAGAAAGACAAAACATTCACTTCTCCTCGTTGCAGTCTATGTTGACGATTTGCTTGTCACAGGAACTGAGATTGACGACATACGAGTTTTTAAAGAAGAGATGGGAAGTAAGTTCGAGATGAGTGATCTCGGGAAACTTAACTACTACCTTGGCATTGAGGTTATCCAGACTAAAGTTGGATTGGTGCTGAAACAAGAGAGATATGCTATGAAAATACTTGAAGAAGCGGGAATGTCTGAGTGTAACGTTGTACATCTTCCAATGGAGCCAGGGTTAAAGCTTTGTAAAGGCGCAGAGGAGTCAACGATAAACGAGAGAGGGTTTAGACGCAACATTGGCTGTCTTCGCTACTTGATCGATACTAGACCCGATCTTGCTCAGTGTGTTGGAGTATTAAGTCGTTACATGCATGATCCAAGAAGCTCGCATGGAGCTGCAATGAAACAAGTCCTTCGGTACTTGAAGGGAACGTGCTCTCTAGGGCTCTTCTATGGGAACAACGGTATGAAGGAACTAATAGGATACAGTGACAGTAGCTATAATGTGGATCCCGACGATGGCAAGAGCACAACAGGTCATATCTTTTACTTAAACTCTTGTCCTGTGACTTGGTGCTCTCAGAAGCAAGAAATTGTTGCTTTGTCCTCGTGTGAAGCCGAGTATATGGCCGCTACAGAGACAGCAAAACAAGCTTTGTGGCTGCAGGAGTTACTTGAAGAGATTACTGAAGATGGAGTCAGAAAAACAGTGATTCGTATTGATAACAAATCATCAATCACACTTGCCAAGAATCCTGTGTTTCATGTACGTAGTAAGCACATACACACACGGTTCTACTTCATAAGAGAGTGTGTTGAAAAAGGCTTGGTGGTCGTTGAGCATGTGGCCGTGACAGAGCAGAAGGCTGATATACTAACCAAAGCACTTGGGAGAATCAAGTTTAAAGACATGAGAAGTCTCATTGGAGTTCAAGATGTGTCAAATGGTGAGTTCAAGCTTAAGGGGGAGAATGTTGACTTAAGCTTGAACTCACCATTTGACACATCTTAATGAGATTAGGATTATAAAGATTGAGAGTTATCTATAAGATATGTTTCTAATGAGTTTAGGAATTAAAAATGTTATATAAGGAAATGCTATGAAGCCAAGTTGCTTTGGTCTAGTGGTATAGGAGCTTCAGCTAGAGTGTCCGCCCCTGGGTTCGAGCCTTGGCCACTGTAGAATTTACATATGGGCTGCAGCATCCGAGACCAAAGACCGTTACACGGTGAGCCACATGGTGACGCCCTGGCAGCGTCCATACTCACTTCGGTCTATAGTCTGGACCATTTCGGTGGGGTCAGGATACTCGGTTAGGAAAAAAAAAAAAGAGATACTATGATTGTGGCATAAATGAGTTTGAGTTTGAGATCTTAATAAAGTGAGTTCTCATTGGGATCATTGTCTTGGGTCATAAGTTTACGATTTAATAAGATAGTTATGAATATTTTTCTTACTACACCTTTTTGTAGCCAATCAGGCTGTGATACATTTATACAGTGGCTTTCGTCATTTTCTCTTAACTATAAATCGTCTACGTATGTGAATTTTAAATGACCAACATTTCAACAATAAACATAATTATCTTAAATATTTCACTCTTTGAATAATTGTCCGTTCCGAAATTCATAAGTAAATAAAAAATGTTTTCGAAACCGTTGTATTCTTTGACTCAATTTGGCGGTGGTTTTCCGAGCTATCAGAATTTTCTTGTGGTTTTCTGAGAGCCAGCAGAATTTTCTTACTTGTTTTCCTTCCTTTTTTTTTTGCTTTTGATTTGGTTCTTGTTTGGTATCAATTTCATATTTTAGTTAACCATGCCCAATCTTGGGATTGTTGATGAGTATAAATACTGGTCTAAAAACCCCTAAAAACTTTAAACAATGCAAAACGTCGTTGTATTCCACTCTCCTTATATGTTGTTTTTTTTCTTCTTATAAAAGTCAAAACCAAAAAAAACTTTAAGAAAAAAAAAACCCTAAAAACAAAAGAAAGAAAGAAAAAAAGAGCACGAGTCTACCTTTTGTCTCCCAAGGACAAACCCATCTTCCCCGAGATACATTCTAGGGCTTCCATCCAATTCTTGATCTGCTCTCCACTAGAAACTCTTGCTAGTGCCCAAAATTTTTCACCAAACTCGCCTGTTTTCCTATTCACATCACTTGCCCTAACCTTGTAAAAAATAGGAATCACTTGGAGGCTCCCATTGTCGACACACTTCTTCATCTTCACCAGCTCATCCATGCACCAGCTTGACTCTGCATACCTGTGGATTTATCCCCATACAATCAATATGCCGTCCCAAATTTTGGGGTGGCCTAAAGCACAAAAAAATTATGCGCCCTCTTATATAAATACCAACAATAAAATAGTAACAATCAATCAATACGAAAAATGTATAAAGTCATCGAATGGTAAAAACTAAAACTATGTTGGACAAAAAAAGAGGATCGAAACTACGAGATGCTAACTCAAATTAAACTACTAAACCACATAACTATTACTCAGTGACATATGGCCTTAATGTTTTGTTTTATATTGTGTGGCCTAAAGCAGATGCTTTAGCTGCTTTATAGCAGGGACGGGCATCGAGCTTGCATGACAGCAAAACATTCCAACATGTTTTGAAATGAATGAGAAACATGAAAAGATCGGGTATCTTAACAATACCTGCTTGAAAAAATTGCGAGCGCGATCTTCGATGCTTCGATCCTTACAAAGAGGTTTGTCATGTCTTTTCCCCTCTGCTCATTTTTATCTACGAAGAACATGATCCCGTGTCTTTGAAAGGCGTCGAGGAGGTGACTGACGAACCCATAGCGTAACTGGTCTCCTCGAAAATTGAGAAAAACTGAAGGAGACAGGATTGCCATCGGGGGAAGGGGGCTGTGATTTAGTGTTTTGGCTGTTAAGGGTGTAGACAAGTTATACGCAAGCTGAGTTCAGGATAACTGATGAAATTTATACAAGCGTAACAACGAAGTTAAATGTTAGGGAAGGTAATGGCAAGATTTGTGGAGGAGACTTAGTGTAGAGACAAAGCCGGGGTTGACCCCATCATGAAACATTTGAATGGGGCCAAAACTTTGTGGAGCCCCCACGTCTAAAAAAGTAGATTTATGTATATTTATGTGTGTGTATATATAACATGTAGAATTTCCAGTGTGGAAAAAAATAATATATATACATATATATATATATATATATATATATGTATATATATATATATCATGTAAACAAAAACAAATAACTGATAAAAACTAGTGTATGAAAATAAATAATTTTTTTTTTTTTGAGAAAGGGCTTAATGAATAACAATGTATTAGTATTACTTTTTAGAATCTCTTACAATCTTAATGACAAAATTCTATTTAATTTTTTTTATCATAGAAAAAATATTAGTTAACGCTATTTGTAGAGACTATGATTGCTAGATTCTAGAAGAATGAGGTTACGTCTGGACAAAAAGAAGGTTTAAATCTGCGCGTGCTCATAATCTGACTATATGCGAAGGTTTAAATATGCACGAGCACATAATCTGACTATTTGCGCGTATTTGTCTGACTGTTGACGGTTAAGGACGTCTCCAAAATCATTGAATGCACTCTTAGAATTTTAAGTTTTCAAGTATATTCTTTCTAAATTAATTGTTACTAGGTGTTTTTCTGCACCATGTGCAGTGATAAATTTTTTAAAAGTTAAATTATATTTAAAATAAAATTTATTAATAATATATATTTTATTATTTTTACTAATATTTAATATAAAATTGATTATTTAATCATAAAATAAACAAAAATTTTTTTGTTTATTTTAAATTACATTTAATAATATAGATGTAATATATTTAAAATTCGAATCTTAGATAAAAAATTTATCTATTTATTTTGGTTAAATGTATTAAATCAACTTGTATAAAATTACTAAAGAATCATATAAAAATTGTATAGTTATTAAAAATTAGAACTAAATAATATTTATAAAATTTGTAGATATCTAAAAGAAACTAATGAAATTACGATTAACAATTTATTAATATTTTAAAAAAGATGTAGAAAATTTTGAAAATATTAGTAATAAAATTGTTTAATTATAAAAATACAATTAAATAATATATTTCGAATTTATAATGCATATTTCAATATATTTATTTTAGTGATGGTTTATGAATTATTACCATATTTTAAGAAGTTTACCAAAAATATAAATCTACATTAAATGTAATGTATTATTTATTGTCATATTCTATAAAGTTTACCAAAAATATATGTCAGTAATAAATGTGATTGTCCATGTCATATTAACTATAAGCCATGTCATCAATTTTGTTAGCCATGTCATCATTGTTTTTGTAAAAATGATTGTAAAGATGACATATGGCAAAATCACTTCGCAAATATAGTGTAGGGGATTAGAAATACGATATGCTAGAATCCAGATAAACATTTGTATATATATGTTTTGAGTATATTCTATAGTTGTCCTTATCTTGTAATTGGGTATATATAAACACCCCCACATAGCAATGGAAAGCATGCTACAACACTCGACCTGTCAGAGGTTTGGGACGGACTGTAAGGACCTGATTGCAATGATAGAGCAGCCACAAGATTGGCTCAACTTCTCAACTGAGCTGGAAATCATTCAAACTCTTCGGTTATGTTTTTCGGACTTCAAGATAAGCTACGTACGTTCCAAGGACGCAGAACGAGATTGCGGATTCGTTAGCTAGGAATGCACGTTTTTTTCATAGATCCCTATGTTTTATTGGTTGTTCTATTCCAGTATGGCTTCCCAGACCACCTCAAGTTTGAGTAATAGAATAGCCGTTTGCCGTTAAAAAAAAAAATCAAGCTCTTCTCTAATTTTGACGTGGTATCAGAGCCACAGATACTTTGAATTTTTCAAATTTTTTAGGGTTTCATGAACTATCATGAGTATTACCAGTTCGGCTTCCGAACAATCTGTAACAGAGAAGTCGATGACCCCTCCTTATATATATAATTATTATATAATTCATAAAAAGAAATTTTTTTTGAATTAGAATACTATACCTGATAATGAAAATTGTTAAATAACTTATATATATACACTTACTTATAAGTTTTTAAAATTAATCCGAGTAATTATACACAAAATAACATAATTAATTAATGAATTTTACAATTCAGTCCATTAAATTATTTTTAAAATATTAAAATAATAATAGCTATTTTAAATTTATATAATAAAACTTTTAAAGATTAAAAATTAGATCAATATATATATATATATATTTATTTAATAAAACTGAAATATGAATTTCTGTCTAATATTTGTAGAATGTAAAATATTGATTTGGATATGGAGTCCATGAAAGTCCTACGGTTTTCGAATGTGGTTTTTGCAACATACAGTTATTAACTGGTGAAGATAGTGTATATTTTTGGAATGAACGACTTTTACTTATCATGGATAATTTCTACGATGTAATTAAGGAGTTCCCTGAATTTACAATCAAACATATTCATAGTAAGAACAAAATAGCGGACTTGCTTTTACAAAGTGTTCGAAGTTTGTTTTCTGCTATAGCTTATGTTGATTCCGCCCATGATTTGGCTTGCTTAATCGATATGTGCTTAAATGCAGTTTATTTTTTGTTGGGAAAAAAGATTATAAGGTAGATCAGATTGCAATTAATGTTTTAATGATTGTAATTTTTTGCAGATGATTCAATGAAAATGCAAAATATTTATAAAGTATAAGACATGGTAGATGAACATATTGAATCATTTTAGTATAATAACTTTAAACCAAAATTTAACTAATATGTAATAATATGATTTCGTTTAATGTTAATTTATATAAAAATTTAAAATCAATGTAAGGTGGTTAAATAAGCAAATTAAAATAATTATTGATATGTCATGTAAACAAATTTAATTATGATACATATAGAATTGACAAATAAATAATATACAAAGGTATATTTTTTTATTAACTTTTATTAAATTACACATAAATAAACAATGTACAAAATTTTAAAAAGGAGTACACTATATAACTAACAATAAAATACATTAAAGAAACTAATGAAAAATTAGTTTTAATTTTAATCATAAATATATATATATATATATATATATATATATATTTAACCAACAACATTTTTTTATTTTAATCATATATATATATTAAAAAATAAAATAATCATAAGTAAATATTTTGGCTCTCTATTTCCAATATCTTTTACTTTCAATAAAACTAAATTAAATTTATAAAATAAATTTCTTAAAAAATAAGATAGTAATTTTTTTGATAATTTATATATACTAGGTGACTCACCCATGTTTATACGCTGGAATGAATATTTGCGGATAAAATAAATTACAATAATTTATTCATATTTATTTTTGTTTATTTTTTATTTTGTATTATCTTAGTTAAAATCCATGTTAAAAAACTCGGTCAACTCGGCCGCCTAATCGGCGAGTATACGTGAAGGGGCACACTACCGTGGCGAATCACCCATAATCGGCCATAAAATTGGAGCCTTGAAGAAATCTTGTTTTTGTTTCATTTTTTTTTGCAGAAAATCGATGTACTTAGTTAGATCTATGTATATTAAGCAGGATTATGTGAGAAAATGACGAAAAACTGTGAAAAACTGAGAACAAAAATGGAGGCTCACGAATTTGCAGGTTAAACTTGCAGGGGAAAGGTAAGCGGTGACTTGGCGAATTACCGTTTTGCCCTTCATTAAAAGAGCAAAATAAAAATAAAGCCAAAAAGATGGATCAGGGGTTTGAACCCGAGTCTGCTCGAGCTATATACTCTTCCTAGCTATTTGAACCAACAGATTTCATTGTATTAATTATGGAAATATGTGTATATATACATAAAAGAGTGAAAAACTAATCCCCGGTTAATCATAGATTAATCCCCAATTTTTTGATAACTCGCTAGGCCCTGTCAACCGCACGGATAGCGCCTAGCGAGTTTCCGAACATGGGTTAAAACTGATATTTATGAGTTAGTGAGTTGTGGTGTCTTAACATATTTGATTTTTCAAAATATTCAATTTTATGATTTTTGTTTCAAAGATTCTAATTTGGTTTTAATTTGGTGTAGTTAGTTTATTATAGTTTGTATGGTTATATTATTAGTAGTTTCATATTTTGTTTATTATTGGGGTTTGTGAATTTTTGAAAACCACAATTTTTTTTTTGTTTAAGGCCAATCTAAAATTGCATAATTTAAAATTAAACATTACATTAGAAATTATTAATTGAAGTGAAATTTAATCATTTTAATCAAAGTTGTACATCTAAAATATTCAAACATTATTTAAAACTATATAAACATAAATTCAATTATAACTACTTTATGTTGTAGAAAACTTCGTTACCTTCTTCTTCAATGATAAGAGTTTTCAGATCTGGTTTTTATTTAACTCTGAAAATGCTACGTATTATTGTACATGAGAAAAAAAAAATTCTTGCCAAAAACATTTCAACTTTCGGTTGACCTTGATTCTTGTTTATGATCATGGTCAAGATAATACTAAATGGAAATTGTATGTGCCTCATTCTAAATAGAAATCTTCTTTTTTTTGGTAGAATAACAAACACTAGGTCTGGGCAATATATCCGAGAACCGAACAACCGATCGGTATCCGGTCCGATAAAAGCGGTTCGATTCGGTTTCGGATTTTATAAATAAACCATAGGCTCATGTTTCTGAGTTATAATGGGTGTCGGGTCGGATCGGGTAAAAACCCGACAACCAATTGTTAATCACCAATACCCGATACAAACTCAAACCTAACCCCTCTTTCTTTCAATTGTGAATCGAGAGAATATATACACCCAGATTCTCTTCGCAAATCTCAACCAAACTTTTCCAAAATCTCAACTTGCCTATATTCAATCCAAAATCCTTTCCATTACTCGAAAATCAAATATCCTCAATGATTCTATCGTCGATTCGAACTTGGAACCTTTATTCGAGCTCCTATATATGTCTCTGCGAATCCTTAGACTTGACAAGCCATTCCACCTCTTTACACAGAAAGTAATCAATCCGAGGTCCTTAGTTACATTCTAAATATTCGATTCATCATTCATGTATCTTTATTTTTCAATTTTAGATTTTAGGTAGATAATATTATTGGTGATTCGGGTTTAAGTCTTGTGATTTTTGTTCTTAATGTGAAAAGAATTTGACATGAAACTTGAATTGTCTTTTAGTTCTTAAACTTGTTTGTGTAATAAGTTCATTCGTGTGATGTTAGTTCTTCAGTTGTTCTTATGTTTTCTTCTTCTTACAGTGTGTAATAGGTCTCGTGCTCTCTCATTTACGTCTGTTTTGGCTTTTGAAAACCATACTAAACTAAGTTTGTTTACAGTGTGTAATAAGTCACTTGCGATCACAATTAGCAGTTTAGTAAACTTAGTTCTTCTTGATTATATATGTTTTGAAAACAGAGTGATGTTAATTCTTCTATTATTTTCATATATTCCGATGCTAGTTTTGATTGATTTCATTCTTTTTTTCTTGCAGATGGCATCCTCATCATACAATAACCAGCAACCTGATGTCGAAATGCAAGGTGAGGACCAAGAGTTCCAAGAGACAAACGTAACGTCTCAGGCGAACAAGGCGAAGAAGATGGTTGTGCCAAGGTCTACCGTGTGGGAGCATTTCACCAGAACCAAGGAGAATCGAAACAAGTGTATTTGTCATCATTGCGAGAAGATCTTTTCATGTGCATCCAAGTCCGGAACTTCTAACCTGAAGCAGCATCTGCAAATTTGCAGAGAACACAAAGCTTGGTTAACTAGTCAGAAGAAGAATCAACAACAGATTGGTAATGGAGGAAACCTGAAGGGATTCAAAGTGAGTGAAGCACTTTTCAAAGAAGCGCTTAACGAGCTGGTGGTCTTAGCAGAATTGCCACTTTCATTCATTGAAAGTACTGCTTTTAAACACTTCTGCGACAAGGTACATTGCCGCCTTTTTAATATTTTAATGTCTTATTTTGCTCTTGAATTGACAAGGTTCAAACTTACTTACTCTTTTGATGTCTTATTTTGCAAGGTTAACCTTCCAAAACCCCACTCAAGAAGGACTTTGACAAGGAACATTGTCGAGATGTTTGTGAAAAAGAAAGCAGCCCTGAAGAACTTGCTTATCTCAAGCAAACAAAGAGTTTCACTTACCACTGATATTTGGGTATCTCAAGTGACAGATACATTGTTTTTTTTTTAATTAAAAATTGTCGATACAAGCTTGAATCTTTTATTCAACTAATGACCTACACGGTTTGCATGTCTCGCAGGTGCAAGTTATATGGTTATCACTGCACATTTCATTGACGATCAGTGGCAGCTGAAGAAGTTAATCATCGGCTTCAAATATGTCATGGATCACAAAGGTCAGACAATCTCGAACGTTCTTTTAGAGTGTTTAGCTGACTGGGGAATTGAGAGGGTATTTTGCATAACGGTAGATATTGCAACCGCCAATACTTCTGCCCTTAAGAGATTCCATGAGGTCTTTAGATCCATTGCCCCTGATGCTTTAGTCTTAGATGGGAATTTCTTACACATGAGGTGTGCGGCTCATATCATTAACTTGATTGCTAAGGAAGGTTTAAGTGATTTAAGTGATAATGTGTTAGCTACAGGAATGCTGTTCAGTATGTTAGGTCCTCAACCACTAGGTTAAACGCCTTTGATCAGAGAGTCACAACTGGTAAGATGACTCGTGGTAGCTTGCCCCTAGATGTAAAGACTAGGTGGAATTCAACTTTCCTTATGCTATCTAGAGCATTACAGTTTAAGGCAGCATTTGAAAGAATGGAAGCAGAAGATAGGCTGTACAATGTCTACTTTCTAGAGGTAGATAATGGGGCTAAGCGGTGTGGACCACCTGCTTCTTGGGACTGGAAAGCTGTTGAAAAGCTTATTAGGTTCTTGGTCATATTTTACAATAGCACCTTGGTTGTGTCGGCCTCATCTAAGGTCAATGCATTCAAATGCTATGGTGAGATCGTGACAATTGAGAGAAACCTCACTGGTTTAGTTAGCAGCTTAGACCCTGAGTTGAAGTTGAAAGCATCAGAAATGTTGAAGAAGTTTTTAAAGTATTGGGGTGGTGTCAAGGGTGTCAACAAAATGTTGATCTTAGCAACCATCTTTGACCCTACACTGAAGATGCATTTCGCAAAGCTCTGTTTTGAGAAGTTGTATGGGAAAGATAGCTTGGAGGCTAAGGAGATGACAAAAACGGTGACTGATCTTCTCACATCCATGTTTAAGGAGTACAACCTGCGTTTCAAAGGAGCTTCTGGACAAGCATCGCAACCAACTGAAGCTTCAGCCGTCTCTGGTCCAGACTCTCAAGAACAAGCAGTGGAAAGAATGGAACTGGTGGTTGAGGATTTCGGCTATGAAAGGATGGATGCTGTGTACAAGGAACTTGTTGCTGAAAGAGGTGAAGATACTAGGGATGAGCTTGAAGTTTACTTGAAGGAAGCAGTTGAGATTCCAAAGCTCTTACTGGGAACCGAGTTTGACATACTGTCGTGGTGGAGAGTTCACAAAACGAAGTATCCGGTCCTTGCAGAAATGGCGAGAGATCTCCTGGCTATGCAGATTTCATCAGTGGCATCAGAAAGTGCTTTCAGCACAAGTGGAAGGATATTAGAACCTCATAGAAGCTGCTTAACTCACTACATGATCGAGGTTATTATGTGTACTGAGCAATGGCTTCATGCTGACATCAAGCTGAAGGAAACCATCATCACAAATGAGCAAATCCTAGCTGATGTGGAAGAGCTTGATAAGCTTGAGAAAGGTATGAATTCGTTTGCCTTTCTTATGTGTTCGTTTGACTTTGTATGCTGGTCATTTAATTGATTTTTTTTTTGCCTTTTTATCAGAGTTTGAAGCTCACAATCTTGATGATTGAAGTCTGGTTTCTGAAGGTTGAAGAATGGAGTTTGAAGTTTGAAAGAGTTTATTTTATTTCACTGAATCTTGTTGCTTTTTGTTTGGTTTTCAGTTGGATAATGGTGAACTTTGTTTTGTTTTTCATTTCAATAATGGTGATCTTTGTATCACTTCTACTCTAATAAAGTTTTAAAGTTGCGTTCACTTTTGTGTCACATGTGTTATGACTTATGAGTTTGATTGTGTTTCTTTATGTGTCTGACGTTTGCATGCAAGTTTTGTTTCGAGGCTGAGTATGTGTCTGACTCGAGATGAAAACGAATGGGATGATTGTAATTGTTGACCATGCAGAGCAAGAGTACCAACTACTAAGTGTTTATCACTACGAACCGAAACCCGATTAAGAACCAATATCCGAATGTATTACGGGTTTGTTGCAACTTTGTGGTGTTATAATACCCGAACCAAACCCGACTATAAACCGAACCGAGATCGACCCGAATTCTTTAAAAATCCGAATGGTGTTGTTTTTTCTACAACCAAAAACCCGTAACCCGATTGAACCCGAACCGACACCCGCTTGGTCCTTCGATTGCCCAAGCCTAACAAACACCATACGTATTAATACATTTTAACCGACCCTATTACATGTTATAAATAAGAAAAATTCTATATATATTTATATGAATCGTATTGCCTTTTCGATAATTAGGTGATTTGGAAACCAATATATAACAAAAACAAAGTTAAATAAAAGATATTAATAATGACATTTTAATAATAAACTTAATTTATTAACGATATCATTGTAATTAATCATTATAAGGATTAACATGATAATGATGCATATGAAACTGGTTTCTCAAAAATTATTATTATATATATATATATATTTGTTTAACCATTATATATATAAAGAGCCGGAGATCTAGAACAAGTTTAATGAATCATTTGTCTTGGCATTTTTGAAGATTTTCTTACATAAGCGAAAGCCTTCTAATTATGCATTTTTTTTTATTATAAAGTTCTTAAGAAAAGTTTATAGCCTCCAAATTCCCAGATCCCTCTTAGAATATCGATTCATGTTCAAGTTCCAAATGCCATTGAGGAAGCCAAGAATTTGGGATGAACTTATAAGTCACCAGCTGGAAGCGGCGGTTTGGGTACAAAAGATATAGGCGTGTCAAGGCATTGGCTTCCTGCTATGCTTGGACAGATGAACTGTATACACTCTAAATAGTTTCAAAAAGTATTTCAAATTACAAAAAAAAAAATTCAAAAAAAAAATAAAAAAAATTTCAAAAACTTTTTTTTTGGAAAAACGTTCGAATTTGAAAACATATAATTTGAAACTATAAATAATTTTTTTTACTTTTTTTTATTTGTTTGTATTTATATATCTAGGATATCAAAGTTTTTTTACCTATTAAATGAAATATTTTACTCATTTTTCTCCTTAGAGTCTATCTTTGTGATAAAAACTTAAAAATTGTCTATGTAGGAGAATTTCCATTTTCTTTTTGTAATTCGAAATACTTTTTGAAACTATTTTTCAAAATTTTAATTTCAAAATTTTTATTTTTATTTTTTATTTTTATTTTTTATTTTATAAAATTTTAAAATTTAATCTCAAATCTCCCCTCCTTAACTTTTAACCCTAAGATTTGGATTAGTTAACCCTAAAAATATAAGTGTATATTTATCTATTTAACTAAACATTTTGATCATTTTGATTCTTAGAGTCTTTTTTTTAGCAACGATCCTTAGAATATATATTTGTGACAAGAATCCTTTTTAGTGATATCTTAAGGTATTGAGTTAAGAGCTTAAATTTAACATGCGAGCTGTTTCCTAATGGTGACTTCCTCATCAGTATTTTGATACATCAATTTCATTCTTAAGGTATTATCTTGAAAAGTAAGAGAATAAACTTTTCAAATAAACATGTGTATTAATCTTGGGTATGATTAATAACTAATAGTCAAAGTTAGATAATAATAGGGAAATTGCACGCTTGGCTACACAAAAAAACCCAAATTAACTAACTAACAAAAATCTCTTTCTTCTCTCTCTTCCATCCTCTTCATATCTCTCTCTACTCTCACTCTATAAATCTAATTTTAGTTTTTTTTTTGGCTATTTCACAAATTCTCCCATAATAATAAGAGATCATAATAAAAATGATTATCCAAGTAGTGGATTGTGGCTGGTAGTGGTGGTATATGGGCGAGTCTTATAACAATAGAGTAGAGGCAATGAATTAGTGAGAGTTGGGCCACAAAATGCGTAATATAAAAAGTAGACAACAATATTGAATAATGTGGTTTTATTCCCACTGAAGTCGTATGTATTTTGTTTTAGTTAAGATCTATTCAATTATTGGAACATAAGAGGAAATATTAGAGATTGCAATTGTACTCCCAGTGAATTGGTCAAATTAAACCAGCCACAACACAACCAGTATGAATAGCAAAGAAAGTAAACATTTTAGCAAAGAATGAAAAATAAATAAAAACGAAAAAAAAATAAATTTGAAAAACGCCCAAGAAAAAAAATACTGTATATAATAAATAGAAAAAAAAGACTTTCTAAAATGTAGGACCGATATATAAGTTTGGTAATAAAACATTGTCACTGATGTGAGTTTATAAAATCCCATTTTGTCTGTCTCCATCCTTTTGAAATGTAACTGCAAGAAAGAAGTAGACAATACAAACGAAATCGTGAGTTTTATTTTGCTTCTTTTTATTTTTTTTGGATAATTTCATTCATAAGTCTGAACATGTGATTTTGAAGAGTTTGCGCAGGTTAGCATCGACTTCGGTTTGACGGAAAGACCAGATCGAGACTCTTAAAAGACCGAAGACTGTCTGTCTGATCTGGGTTTTGATCTCTCTTCCATCTCCTTGTTCTAATCACTCGCTGAATCTCCAAGTTGGTGTCTTCAAAGGTACTTTCTTTATTTTGTTTTCTTTTTTTAACAATCTAATGAGAGGTTTGGAGCTAATTTGGACTTTGTAGCTTATCCCAAGTCTTAAAAACGTTGACTTGCTTGAATCTAAATATACTATGTTGGTTTGTGTGTTTTTTCTCTTACCATACTTGGCCAATTTTCTTACGATCTAATTGGCGTGTTAACTTGCTCAATACTCTGTGCTTGCTTTGTAGTTTTAAAGAACGTAGAAGCTTTCAATGGATATGTCTCTACTTACTTTGCCTTCGGTTTATCCTTTTTGATCTGAAACTGACACTTAACATCTTCTCTGAAGGACTTGACCATTTGGGGCACTTGAGTTCATTATTAGTAGTTTCATCCCACAGGAGATTGGCACACCAAATTTCATGTGAAGGGAGTTCTTAATACAAGCATTTAGGAGAGAAGTGATCAGGTTCACTCTCAATACTCCTTTACTTTCTTTTTCATGATTAGGGATGGAATAGAGATTCAGAAAAAATATTGAGTTATTGTTTTCATTTTCGATATCTTTCAAAGGTGCCACCTTTATTAAATGGATGTCTGTATTGATCTGGTAGGTCCTCCTCATTGGCAATGAAATCTTACGAACACGATGGAGTGGACTTGGAAGATGGGAAGACACGAGATAAACCAACTCTGAGAAAGATACCTAACCAGGCTTTGTTATCCGGTTTAGCTTATTGCGTTTCATCATGCAGCATGATACTAGTTAACAAGTTTGTTCTTTCCAGCTACAACTTCAATGCTGGGATCTTCTTAATGTTATACCAGGTATATGTATTGTTCATGCAATTTCCTTAGCAGACTCTGTACTGGTTAAACTTTTTAATAGTCTTACATGCCTCTGTGATGTTGCAGAACTTTGTCTCAGTGATCATTGTTATGGCTTTGAGCTTAATGGGTCTGATAACAACTGAACCATTGACCTTGAGATTGATTAAGGTCTGGTTCCCCGTGAACGTGATATTTGTTGGGATGCTTATCACAAGCATGTTTAGGTAGGAATATGTTTAAATCATGTCATGTTTAAACAACATGTGAAGGTGGATTTGATTTAATTTGATTGTTTCGTTTATACTTTTGCTTTTGACAGTTTGAAATACATCAACGTAGCAATGGTCACGGTCCTGAAGAATGTCACTAATGTAATAACAGCAGTTGGTGAGATGTATCTATTCAACAAGCATCATGACAACAAAGTGTGGCTTGCTCTCTTCTTAATGGTACGCTTGTCCATTTTCTTATAGTGTTCCAAACAAGCATCATTGTTATAATGATAATCATTTGTTTGGTTTAGTCTAATGGTAGATTCTTCCCTTCTTTGATGCAGATCATTTCTGCAGTATCTGGAGGGATAACAGATCTATCTTTCAATGCTGTTGGCTATGCCTGGCAAATTGCTAATTGCTTCTTAACTGCATCTTACTCTGTAAGTAAACATTTGTTTTTGTGCATGCTACTATAACAACACCTACTAGAATTATTTGAAACCATAAACAAACAAATATGAAAAGCAGGCACATTAAACATGTTTTTTTTTTGTGTAAAGCCTAAAATCATGAACCTCATTTTGAAGATGCTCATGAGATGCAATACTATATTTTATTTTCTCATATTATGTTTAATTTTCTTTTCAGCTGACACTGAGAAAGACAATGGATACGGCCAAGCAAGTTACTCAATCTGGAAACTTGAACGAGTTCTCCATGGTCTTGCTTAATAACACACTTTCATTACCGCTTGGCCTTATTCTTTCTTTTGCTTTCAACGAGATGGATTATCTTTTCAACACGTGAGTTCACTTCCTGACATCTTTCCTGTCAAATGGAAACCAAAGTGATTTGCCTATTATGTTATGTGCAGGCCACTTCTTCGATTGCCAAGTTTCTGGATGGTCATGACACTCAGTGGACTTCTTGGTCTTGCTATTAGCTTCACTTCAATGTGGTTTCTTCATCAAACCGGAGCTACAACATACAGGTAAGATATTAGACATTAAAATACAATTTCAAACTCTCTACTTGCTTAGTTGCTTTTCATCTTGTGTGTTTATGTAATTTCACAGCTTGGTGGGATCACTAAACAAGATACCGTTGTCTATTGCTGGGATCGTTCTTTTCCATGTACCGACCAGTTTGCAGAACTCAGCAAGCATACTCTTTGGTAAGCACTCTCTCTGTTCGATTGTCAAGTATCTCTCGTTCGGTGCATTAACCTGAGAGAGGCTTGTTTGGTGTACAGGTCTTGTGGCTGGAGTTGTGTTTGCCAGAGCTAAAATGAGGGAGAAGTCCTAGAAACAGTTTATCGTTTCCAACACTGTTTCTTACAGCAATTAGTATTGGACATGCTTTAAAAGATTAAGTTCCCCCAATTCAATTGTTTGTTGAGTAGAATTGGGTTTACAACCTCACAATTATAGTGAGAATGTGTTAAAGGTACTTGCCATACTATGACTAGTGACAAGACTTGTAGTAAAGTATTTAACTGAGTGTATTTTGATTCTTGGGTGGTAACTGGTAAAAGAGGAGCTGGGTCATATGTTTCTGGTTTTGACCTTATCTGCCACATCCATTTTGACGACATCTATTGTTTATGTGTCTTTTTGCCTTTTATTATGAGAATCTTGTGTTTTGGTCCTCTATAATGAAAAATTACATTGTGTTCAATGATAGCTAAAGTAAAACATTTTCTGTATTGAAGTATGAGGTAAAAACCAAGAAAAGGAAGTGAACAGAAGAAACATACATACAAAATAGTTATAGCACATATATCTACAAGCCTATAGCATCAAGAAGCTCTGAATGCTTAGAAACCGTGACAAGCGAATTCGCCACAATGGCACCACTAGCAGCCACGGCAGGGACACCGATCCCAGGAAAGGTCGAGTCACCACAACACATAAGCTGCGGAATGGGAGTAGAATGGCCAGGAAACGTACCTTTCCCTGCCTCTATAGCAGGCCCATATGTTCCTCTATTCCTCCTCAAAAACCTCTGATGCGTCAATGGCGTTCCCACCAAACTCACCTCGCACTTCTCCCTCTTAAACCCTGGCCCTAACGCTCGCTCCACGGCTTTCCACATCACCTAATCACCAAAAGATGATTAACATTGAAGTTGATTTTGCTTTTGCTTTTCAAGTTTGCTACACTATATTTTACACCGTTTTTGTTCATTTTAAGAGCATCTCTATTATTTCATCTTTTTCTTTCAAAATGGTGTTAACTCTATAATCTATTCTATTAAAACTTAAAAGGGAAGCAGTTTTGATAAATCTACTTATAAAGGTTGTTTGGACCCTTTCCTTTTATTATGTTTTGGTCTAACCCTATTTATTATAACAAACTTTATCAACTGAGAGGACATCAGCGTTTATTATAACAGCATGTGAGTTTATTTATCGGACCTATAAAGAATATTTTTAGAATATGCCATCGTATGGTCCTGGACAAATCTTTATATTTAACTAAATGAGACTATTATCTTACCGAAAAACGCCATCGTATATCTTATATAAGCAATAATATAGCTTTATAATAACTATAGATTAAATCCCTTTTATATATTTGCTTTTATATTTTTATATTTTGATAGTTAATATATATATATATATATAGTTGTGTGAAATAATCTTTCCAATACCAACATATATATTTACACTTCATAATTCCTACACTATTAAACAAACAAACATCATTTTTAAAAACATTTCAACCAAATTTCAAAAACGCAGATGCTTGATCACATCAATATAAATCATGATGACTCTAATCTTAAAAAATTTATATGAACACAAAATAAAAATCAATTTAAACTTTTATTTTTACCGGAAAAAAACCCGCGCTTTCTAAGCGCGGGTGAAAATCTAGTTTGGGTTAAAAATAGAGTCTAGTTAGAACATATCTTATTCTAACTTCATTTTGGAGTGAAAAATAGAATGAGGTCGAAGATGCTCTAAAATGACGGTTGGCATGGTTTCGGTTTAAAGAAATGCACTCAAGTTTAAAAGAACAAAAATGAATGTGTTACCTCGGACCGTTGTGATTTGAGATCCTTATACTCAGCACTTTTCCTGTCAAGACCTTCCCAGAGACTAAAAGGTTCGGTTCCAGGCATGTAAGCGTGCAGAACATGTTTGCCCGGTGGTGCAAGGTTGGGGCTAAGAACGCTAGGGACTGATATAAGAACCACATTCTGGTCAGCATCCACACCACGGTCCCAATCATTCACAACAATATGATGAATCTCAAGGTCATCTGCTATTCCTTGTTCCTGTTCCATTAACAAAAAAAAAAAAAAAGAACTCAAAAACAAGAAAATTACTAAACACACTAAGATGAAATGTTTCTTACCTTTGCATCGAATCCCAAGTGAAGATGCATGAATGATTCACATTGAGGCGTTGTGTTCACACCTGTAACGTATGAATCTGGGAGAGCTCCTGGTGGTAAAAGCTTTAACGTGTCCCACATCGATGCGTTGCTTACTACAGCCTTTCTAGCTCGAACAAACTGTGATCATTTTACATAATAAAATGAGTAAAATGATGAAAGAAAAATTGAATTAGTTACGTAAAATTCATGAAACTCTTCATTACTTGACCGTTCCTT
Source organism: Brassica napus (assembly GCF_020379485.1). NCBI lineage: Eukaryota > Viridiplantae > Streptophyta > Magnoliopsida > Brassicales > Brassicaceae > Brassica > Brassica napus. Next base: position 11,765,066 of record NC_063442.1, on the reverse strand, counting down.
AGCTTGACTCCAACGGCTTTACCATTCTCAATGACAATGTTCTCAACATGGCTTTTGAGAGACAAACGTCCACCAAACTTCTCCAAGCCACGGACAAGCGCTTCAACCACTGCGCCGCTACCATCAATAGGATACTCCAGTGTGCAGCCTGGTTTGTACCACTCCGCAAACATGTAGATCTGCACACAGTAGAAATAATTAGAACCTTATCTTGTCCACCAAAGAAAAATTGACATTCTTGTTACCATTTCTGCTGAAAGAATGCCATCAGATTTGACTCCGGCTAGAAGGAAAGCGAGAAGATCAATCCAGTTTCGTATAAAAGGGTCTTTCAACTCCAAGGAATCAACGATCTCCAAGAATGGACGGAGAAGCTTTGTGGCTCCTAAGGCCCCTTGAGGACCCATTTTGATGAAAGATTTCAAGAGGGAAGGAGCATACCTAGCAAGAAACAAACAAACATATTAAGAAAACACTACTAGTGACTCTATTGTGATATACCACCTAGTACTACCTAGCAGCAGCTGTGGAGAGAACACCAAGATCACCGCGAATAGACAATGGTGGTAATGCCATAGCAGCAGAAGACAGAGGGAGTATTGCTCCCTGCAGGTTTCATATCAATGTGATTATTAGCAGATGAAAGTAAATGTCAAATTCATATTTGACAAATAAGCACCCACAAGAAGCTTCTCCCACTCTTGGACTGCGTTAGGTCCTGCATATTTCTCTAGATCCTGAAGTAAAAATAACAACAACATCAGTGATACAGTATCATATCATCTCATATAAACATTTGTTTACCTTGAAGAAATCAGTAGGGCCTATGCGTGACAAGAAATCTCCTTCTGGTAAGTAAACCATCCAAGAATCATATTTGGCGCATGGAAGTGATTCACCTAAAGCATCTAGAACCTGAAACCAACGCACAATGAATAAGAACAAACTCCAAAGACATAACAACAAACAAACAAAATGAAAAGAGAAACATGTTTTTACTTGAGCAAGTGGGTTTGCTTGAGGGCCTCGTGATTGTAAGCCAGAGAACAGAGACGGACCTGAGTCGAATTTGTAACCTTTGATCTCAAAGGAGTGAGCAGCGCCACCGGGAAGGTCATGACTCTCGAGGACGAGCACATCTTGATTGTATCTAGCTAACAATGCACCACAACATAATCCTCCTATGCCACTTCCAATTACCACAACATCTGCTTCAGGCTCTCCTTAAGAAAAACACAACCATACAGTAAAATAATTAATACTATATTTATCATTTTTAAGCGTATATAAAGCATATAGCTGATGACAAAAAAAAAAAAAGAAGAAGTAAAAATACATAACAGATTAACTCGGGAAGACATAGAAAGACATAAACTTGCTAACTGTTCAATAAGACAACTAGTTCAGGTTTTGCTTTTTTTACTCGCATACAATAACGGGAACACATAAGCCACTTGTCATTATTCCAGTTCATTTGTGTTTCAAATTCACCTTTACTTTTGTGAATTAAACAGAAGAAAATAACAAAAAAGATAGAGAGAGAGTGAACCAGGGAAAGATTTCTTGATGGGGAGATTGCCATTGGAAGAGGTTGAAGAAGAAGAAGACGCCCGTATGAAGCGAGATCTGACAGTTGGGCGTCTAAACTTAGAGAAAAACGGTAGCTGAAGGGTCCAACCGCAGAAGCTAGAGGCCATAGGAGGAGACAGAGAGAGGATCATGAGTCAGTCTCTCTGTGTGTGGATTTGGCGGGCTCATTCTTCTTTCCTTTGTGATGTAGAGAAAGATTATCAACAGAGGCCTTAAACAAGCCACGTACAAGCACCAGCTTTATTTCTCCCTTATACAGTAGTGGCAAATAACACCATGGGCTAAATTAGGATAGGCCCATAGACTAGCTCAAAAGTCCATAACTGAAATAAATACAAAGCAACAGCAACTTTGTATTCAACCTTTTAAATCGTAAATCATACAACTGCATGGTTTTATTTTTGAAAAAGGTTTGTACTTTGTAGCTTTTGTTCGATAAACTTAAAAATAATCATTTCAAAGCTGGATATTTTAAGAGAAAAAGATCAAAATAGCACTAAATCAAGTTTTTGTTCCCAAACTAGCACTCAAGGCCAAAAGTCGCAAAAATAGCACTCAAGGGATGGGGTTTAGGGTTTAGAATTTAGGGTTTATGGTTTAGAGTTTAGGTTTTAGGGTTTAGAGTTGAGAAGTAAGGTTTTGGGGATAAGATTTCAAATTTTGAAAAATAAAAAAATTTAAATTTTTCAAAAGATAAAATGCTATTTTTGTCATTTTAGTTTTTGAGTGCTATTTTTGTGATATAAACTTAAAAATGTGCTATTTTGGAGATTTGCCCATATTTTAATGTGAACTATAATTTATGAATAATATTATTTAATGTATAATGATAGTCTTTATCATATTTTTATTTAAACCAAACAGAAAACTAAAAACAATATTTTTATTTTAATTTTATATTCAATTTAGATCAGTTTGTGTTTTTATTTTTAAATTATAAAAAAATATTTCCATTGTTTTATTTATTAATAGGTGGAAAACTTGTTTTACAGTTTTGGCAGTAAAATAAGAATTTACAATTTAATGGGAAAATTCATTTTTGCAATTTTTTGGCTGAAAATTTTATTTTTATGGTTTTGGGGAGAAAACTTGAATTTATAGTATTAATGGGAAAATATGTTTTTGCATTTTAGGCTAAAAATATGATTTTACAGTTTTGGCTGGAAAACATTAATTTTCGAGAAAACTTACCTTTGCAATTTTAGAAGTAACATTCGTTTTGTGGTTTTGGCGTAAAAATTTAAATTGATGGTTTTGGCGAAAAAAATATTTTGTAATTTTGGTAGAAAAACTCGTTACTAAACAAATGTTGCGAAAGCAGTTTGATCCCTTGAACAATCAATACACCAACCACCATGAACAACCAATTTGAAGCTCTTAATGCACCTCAAATCGATTTACACTCATTTTTTTCCAATTCTTATGAACTAAAAACAATATCTCTTTCACTTTCTCTCCATATTCATCCAAAAAAACCCAAGATTTTGATTCTAAATTTTTTATGGTTCATAGAGCCGTTGAAGCTTACGATTCTTGGTGAGTCACTTTTGTTTGAGATTCTGGGTGCTTGGATAAGACTTTTTTGTGCTAAACAAGTTATTTCACTGGTTGAAACTATGAAATTAGTTTTTTTTCCAGATCTGTTCGTCCAGACGACTTCCGGGTAAGTCGAAGTCGTCTTGACAAACATATCTGAAAAAAAAAACTAATTTCATAGTTTCAACCAGTGAGATAACTTGTTTAGGACAAAAAGGTCTTATCCAAGACGACTTACCCGGAAGTCGTCTGGTCAATGCATAAGTTAGTTTTGCAATTGACTTTTAAATGTGTTTTTCTAGATGACTTACATGGAAGTCGTCCATCTTTGTTTGTTAAAAAAAATTCAAGACGACTTAAGATAAACGGGTTAGTTTTGCATTTGACCGGATTGTGTCAGAAATTTGACATAGATGCAGCGATTTGTTCTGGAGTGCCGAAATCGTCCATTGTGGTGGTATTCGGCTTTTGTTGACGGTTTTCTCTTTCTAACCTTGCAAGTTCCTGATTTATAAGCGAAATCAATTCCCTTTGTATATTGCTCCGAGTATGTCTACTGGTCATGCACCTGGGTCATTAACTGCAAAAAGGATTAAACAAGTTAGAAGTTTTAGACTAAATAAATAACCGAAAAATAAAGGTAAAAAGCTGGTCTCCGTCGCAACGGCGCCAAAACTTGATACACTAAAATTAGATCTTTGTTTACTGTCAAGTTAACAGTGTAGTTGTAATATCTTTAGATTCAATTCCAGAGGACCAGTTTACACTTTATCTTTATGGGATCAGAATTAAGCTAAAACGAAGTGAGATTTTTAAAGAAGTAAATAGCGTAAAGAACAAGTAACAAGATGAGGTTGTTTTGAATTGATTTAAAGGCGCTAGTCTAGGATTTCTTCTTCAGGTATGCAAATCGCATGCCAAACAATTATTCAAGTCCAATTTATAAAAAGTCCAAACTCGGATCACTCAGGTCGAATCAACCCACTCGCGTGGTATTGATTCCTTTTCAAATCGGTCTTGATGCCTAAACTCTCGTTTGGATCAAGATGCGATATTAAGCTTTAGAGATCAAGTCTGATATGTTCACAGTACACCCTAATATCTACTCTAGCTGACTAGGGATGCAAAGCTCATTCAAATCATATCAAGTTATCAATTAACGGTTAGCTATATTGATTAACCCTAATTCATGTACTAAGTGATCCGTTTAATGCAAGCAATAAGAACAGATGTGAATGTAGACAATCTTAAGATGACGTATTTATGCTTCAGCTTACAAATCTAAAACCCTAGAACCCTAAACTAACTCGGTGACTACTCAATCATAACACAAGAACAGAAAAACATGATTTCTGAATAATACTGCATATAATAGATAATAGAAATCAGAGGGTTCAGGATAATCTTCTCTAGGAGATAGATGAAGTTGTCTCCCTTACAAGTAGCAAATCGTCGAAACACAAGCTCTCTTAGGTCTTTCTTGCGTGAAAACTAAGGTTGGTTTCTAAAGTAAATAAAAGAAGACTATATATAGGGCACATACGGCTTTGAGGGAAAAATAGGAAAACTATGACAAATCCCGAAATATTTGGAAACTTCCTTTTAAATTTCTGCTGTTGGAGCAGGCACTCAGGCTGCTTCACTCGACTGTTCTGCGCAAAAGACTCCAAATCACACTCTTTCCTTCGGTTTTTCCTCTAGCTGGTCTATCTCTCATCCAATGCAACTCTAGACCTGTAATGACCCACAAGAATTAAAATGACTCGATAAAACTTTGAAAACTATTAGTAAGACATACATATAATGTGCCAAAAACATAATATATCACTATTATTAGTAGATATAGTATTCTAATAAAAATATAATAAAAACTGTAAAAATATTGTATACACACTATATAAGAAAATTACTAGATATTGACCCGCGCTTAAGAAGTGCGGGTTTGAGGTTTTTAATCTTTAATAAATTTTAAATCTAGTATAATTTTTTTTTGTTTCACACTATAACTATTGATTTTTAATGTTTTTATTATTCATTATTTTTTATAGTGTGAGATTTGTTTGAAATAGATTTAAAGATGATATGTATGTTTTTAGTAGTAAAGATATTCATTATTAAAAAAATATTTTAATGATTGAACTGTATTAACCAATGTTTTGAAAATCTGATCGGACCGTATGATCGAACCAGTCGGATCCTGACTCGCTCTTCTAACTGGTTCTGAGTTGTGCTAAAAACCGAATTTGAGTTAAATCGGACCTTGTTTAATATTAAAACCCAGTTTTCACAAATTCAAATTAAAAAATAAAAAAAATTACAAATTTTAATAAGATTTCATCAAAATTTAATATTGTTTTCTACTACATATATAAATAAATTAGTTTTGATTTTGAATTTTTCATTTATTTTTCATATCAGTTTTATAATATAACATTGATATAAACTTATATCAAAATTAATTTATAGTTATACTTACATATATATAGTTACTTAATTTAAAATTAAATTAAAATTAAGCGGTTAAACCGATTAAACCGGTCCGACCATTGACCCAGGTGCAATGTTGAATCAGTGTCTTGTTCGGTTTTCAAAACATTGTCATTAACACACAAGCTATCAATTTTAAATTAAAAATGAATTTTCCTCGCATATATTTATATCATAGTTACAACTATCAATTTACATTATTATAAAACCAATTATTTTTAGTATTGATATAGTTTTCAATTTCAGATATTAAATTTGTGATAACATTTCATAAAAAGAGTCAAGAAATACATGAATAACATATCACTTAAAAAGTGCAATGAATATTGTTAAGTTTGTAATACAAAGGTATGCATCATATGTTCGATAATCTATATGTAGGGTCCAAAAATATGTACATTAATATTAATCCGTTTGTTATGACTATTTCCTTAAGTTATTTTCTGTATTAAGAAAATAATAATAAAATCTTTACGTAAAATATCGTTGTTAGTTACAATATCTCTTTTTGTACATTTATGAGTTGATGTATAGAGTATTACTTTAGCTTAAAAATAAGCTGAATTATGTGGTGTTAGTCTAACTAATAGGTCCAAACAACTTTGTATAAGTAGATTTTTTTAAAATGCTTCCTTTTTAATAGTATAGATTGTGCCCCGGACATGTGGCCACGGCCTAATCTGGGATGATAGCTTTTGAACTTGGGATATTTTGCGCAATATTAAACCGCCTTATTACTTGATTAAGTTTGTGTGGTTGGATCCACTTTAACATCTACACGTGAAAAAAATGAGTTTTTTTATCCGACGCCATGTGGACCTAATCCTTGATATGCTTGCCGACGATAACATTATTCATTCAATTTGCCAACCACAACATTTTTACTTGTACATGTTATATATAGCAAACCAACTGAACTAAAATTTATGTATCTGAACTCATAAATCCTTTTGTATGTAAAAATTGAGGAAAGGTTTAGTAGATTGGATACTTTCCATTTTAGGAGGCGTATAGAATATATATATATATATAAAGGGTAGGTTAGTCATTCATCTAAACCTACAATAGAAACCTACATACAATAGAGGTGTGATCTATCATTCTTTGGGATAAGATAGATCTTTGTTGCTTGAATTCAATTAATTAGAGATATTATAATGGACTAAGTTACTCAATGGTAAGATATGCATCGGAACTAGCAATGATTTGGCTATGAAATTTGAATTATTCAAAACGTACTTGATATATAACAAGACAAAAATAGTATTAAAAGAGTTGGTGGTCCGATGCCTTGGTGGACAATTATACTTGACAAGTTTGCCAACGATTAAATTCTGCATTCAATTTGCCAACCACAATATTTTTACTTATACATGTTATATATAGCAAACCAACTGAACTAAATTTTCTGTATCTAAACTCATAAATCCTTTTGTATGTAAAAATGGCTATGATAGGCTTATTTGGAGTCTTCGTAGCATTCATATTCTTCCTTGCATTCCAATGTTTCTTTCTTTGCAAGAAATCTCTCAATGTGCTTTTGCTGAAGAACTGGCCTTTCCTCGGGATGCTTCCCGGAATGCTCTTCAATATCCCCCGAGTTCTTGACTGGTTTTCTGAGGTGTATGAGGCCAACGATATGACTTTCACTTTCAAAGGGCCTTGGTTTAGTGGAACAGACATGTTGTTCACGGTTGATCCGAGGAATATCAATCACATGCTCAGCTCAAACTTTCCGAATTACCCTAGAGGACCTGAATTCAAGAAGATCTTTGATATCCTGGGAGATGGAATCGTAGCCGCGGATAAGGAGTTATGGGAGGATCTGAGGAAGTCGGGTCACGCCTTATTCCACCATCAGAACTTCCTGAAGCTCTCTGTAAGCAGCACTACAAGTAAGTTAAAGGATGATCTTGTTCCATTTCTTGATAAAGCTGCTGAGGAAAACATTGTCATAGACTTACAAGATGTGTTCCAGAGATTCATGTTTGATACTGCCTCCATTTTGATGACTGGTTATGATCAAATGTCTCTATCCTCTGAAATTCCCGGATATGAGTTTGGTGAAGCTGCGGACTTCGCTGAAGAAGCTATCTTCTATAGACATTTCAAACCGGTGATCTTGTGGAGGCTTCAAAACTTGATTGGTGTTGGAATTGAGAGGAAGATGAGAACTGCTTCGGAGTTTTTCAACAGTATGTTTGCAAAGATCATATCAACAAGAAGAAAAGAAGAGAAAAGTGGCGGGAAAAAAGAGCAAACTATCAACGCAGTAACATACTATTTGAATGCAGATACAGCCAAATATAAGCTGTTGAAACCTAGTAACGATAAGTTTATAAGAGACGTTTTTTTTAGTCTATTGGTAGCAGGAAGGGACACCTCAAGCTCAGCTCTCACTTGGTTCTTCTGGCTTCTTTCTAAGCATCCTCAAGTTATGACCAAGATCCGACAAGAGATCAACGCAAAGTTTGATCCGACAGATCTAGAGAAGCTTGTGTATCTACACGCTGCGTTGTCGGAATCAATGAGACTCTACCCACCACTTCCCTTCAACCACAAGTCTCCTTTAAAGTTAGATGTGCTTCCAAGCGGACACAAAGTTAAAGCAGAATCAAAGATTGTGATCTGTATCTACGCATTGGGAAGAATGAGATCTGTATGGGGAGAAGACGCATCAGAATTTAAACCGGAGAGATGGATTTCAGAGAATGGAGGGCTCAAACATGAACCTTCATCAAATTAGTTCTTGGTCTTTAGTGCAGGTCCAAGAACTTGCTTGGGTAAACAGTTAGCTCTCTTGCAGATGAAGATGGTAGCTGTGGAGATCATACAAAACTATGATTTCAAGGTCGTTGACAGTCAGAAAATCGAACCAGTCCCTTCCGTCATTCTCCGAATCAAACATGGTCTTAAGGTTACAGTCAATAAGAAAATATGATTCTAATCTTTGCCTGGTAACTATTAGTAACTTCCCTTGTCGATAATAAATGCGTTACTACTTGTATTATTTTCCAATTAATCGATGCAGCGTGTTAATATCTATCAAAATCTAGTATGTCACACTCACGAATATCACTAGTAGCTTAGCTATATATAGTCACGAACTTTTTTTGATTAAGGCCAACTCTTGTGGCTATATAATGCCTAAGACCATCTCCAATGGAGTATCTAAGAGGTCTATGTCATGGTTCTATCTCATTATATGCTGAAAATTAAATAAAAAAGAGTAAAAATAAATAGATATAGTTCTAAAAATAGAACTTTTGGAACCATATCTAAGTTGCTACGTGTCAATATCTCAGTCGTTAGTGTTTTTAAAAAAAAAACCCCACAAGGCCACAAAGCTTCCTCATTCCAATCCTTCGCTTCGTTTCAATTCAGAACCCTAATTGATGAATTACCGAGGATGGCGCCACAAATTGTAATCTTTTTAAAGTTCCATATTCTAGCAGATATATTGATTTTCATTATGTACCACCAATTTTTATTGTAAACACGTCAACATTTGTCTATATATTTCACATTGTAAAACACAAAGTTTATTAGAAAACTGAGAATTCTCTCTATATCATCTTCTTTATGTATTCTTTACTAAGAATTCTCTCTATATCATCGTCTTCTTCAATTCTTTACTAAAGAAAATGGCATCTTCTTCCCGTGATATTTTCGAAGAAACGGTTGAAGAAACGTTCGAATCAACATTGTATGAAAGTATACGGAACAAACTTTTAATGAAGAATTCGAAAATCTTTCCGCTAATCGTCAACGAGCAACCAAGTCAAAGAAAAAACGCACTTATATTGACAGAGAACGTGAAGACGGACACAGCGATTATTTTTGTGAAAATGCAACATATCCTAAAGATTTTTTTTTTCTTTTGAGTATTGTAGTAGATGATATCTACATAAACGAATCTTTTATTACAGATAAATGCACTTGTTGTAAGAAAGCATTTTTGAATAAATTTAATAATATAGAAAAATATGCATAATTTGTTTTGTGGAAGTATTTTTGTAAAGATAAATGCATTTTGGTACCGTAAATAACTAAACCCTTTTGTAAAATCTTTAAACATACATTATTATATAGGGTTATTAAATAACTAAACCCGAAACCCAATTTTCTTATTATATACCGTAAATGCGATGTTTCAGATTTGTCTATGAAGTTTGATTTATTCCAAACCGACTTGATATATATATATATATATATATATATATATATATATATATATATATATATATATATATATATATATCATTATATACACGTGACTAGGAATTTTAAATGTAAGATCGTCCAACCCAACTACAGATGTGAAGGTAGATTGCGATCTGCGGGCTGTATCCAAGTAGCCCACTAGCGAGGCGCGTCTTCATATATATATATATATATATATACAAACTGCAACGGTGGGCTAATCCGCACGGACAAAAATAAAATTAAATCCGCTGCGGATTAGGCTATTTAAATGTGGGTTATCGCGTTTAATTATTTTAAAACTAAAAGTTTTGATGGAATATAAACATTATGAATACTTTCAGATGCATATGTTTTCTTAAAATACAAATGAAGAAAAAATAGAAAATAAAACAAGCATGAATAATACATATAAAAAATCGCATTTCATATTGTACAACGTAAATTATATTTTATTTCTTTGAGCAACTTTAGAATCCAATATTACAACAAACACAAAGAAGTGAACTTTGTAATCAAATATCTAAACACTTTAACTTTTGCTTACTTTGTATCAACTGATATATTCTTATGGATGATCTTTGGTTTTTGTATCTCAGTTCTATATATTAATGAATTGGTTATTCTTAATTTTGTTAATTTCTAAATTAATAGTCACGAACTTTTTTTGGTTAAGGCCAAACTCTTGTGGCTATATAATGCCTAAGGCTACTAAAAGTAACGGACTTTTTGGTAACTTATATAATCATATGGTTTGTCATGCATCATATTTCATAAATGAGTTTTTTTTTTCATAACTGAGTTAGTCATTACTCATTACCACCTATTTACCACTTTATTTCCACTTACGCCATTTCACATCCATTAATAGAAATCTTAGTTATAGGCTTATAGCTACGAAATATTCAAGAAAAATCGTGATTCGTTTACAAAAACTAAGAAAAATTCATGAAAAAGTCACAAAATGCAGAGATTATTCATATTGTCACAAATATTTCGCGATAAAATGGTCACGCAATAAATTATGACTGAAAGTGGTTAATGTCTTCTTCTCTTATTCCATATTCTCTTCTCATATTTTTCTTCTTCTTTTCTTTTTATCTTTGTTCTTTTTTTGAGAAATTCCACTGTATAGCTAAAAAATTATCTTTCTGCTCAGTTTCTTTAGATCTATTATTTCAGTTATGTTTCTTTTCTTTTTGTTAAAGCCGTTCTCTCAAATAGTCTTTTTAAGTTTGTCACAAAATAACATTTAAAGAGAAAAATGACCAAATAATCTTTTTTTTTAATTCTGAACATTTTAGTATTTATTTTTAATTTTTCAAAATTTGATTCCATATCCTCAAAACTACACCCCTTAATTCTAAACCCTAAGTCTAGATTAGTTAATCCTAGAGTATAACTTTATTTTTATCCTTTTTCAAAATCAGGATTTAGAGTTAAAAGTGTTGATAATATATCCTATCAAAGTAACCTTTCTTTTTTTACAACCATGGATTATCTGGCGGTCCGAGACCTAAGACCATCTCCAATGGGGTTCTTTCCATTGAGGTTTTTTTTTTTTGATCAACTGAGGTTCTTAATATATGTATTATGTATATATATATATGTATGTATATATTATATAAGTGTAAATAATTGTGGGATCCACAATTATTGTGGAACCCCATAAAAAAGTTCTTAAGGATTCTTAAAACTCTATTTTAAGAACTTTTATCTATGGAATTCTACAAAAATTATGAACCCCACAATTACTTATATCTATATATACTATACTAAAAGGGAGATATACTCCACTCTAAAGCTGTCAACGTCAGATGAAAAAATCAGCCACTAATATTACAACAATCATCCATGTCATTTTGATTAATCTTGATTTGGGCTTCGTGTTTGGTTTGGGCTTTTTCTCTTACTTTTGCTTAATTTTTTTGGCTTCTCTTGGCTTCAACGAAAAACGAAATCGTCTTTCTTCTTCGACGCAAGTCACGCGACTGTGATGACCTTTCGCGATTCTTCTTTCGAACTGAAACGGTATTATTAATGGCTGTGTGATTACTCGAATTGATTCACCTATCCACGATTCATCTTCAATGTTTGGCTTAGATGTGAAAGGCGGTGTGTAAACAGTATAAATAGATGTGAGTTGTGACTTGTGAGATCCCTCTCCTTCAACTCATCTTCTCTTCAATCATCAATCTATTTTTTTTTAAAAGCTTGAGTTCAGATGATTCTGGTTTCGTTTTATTGATTTAGAAAGTTTTAGTTTATATGATTTTGTGTTCCTTTATTGATTTTATTTAAGGTTTATGATGTAAGATGATGCAAAGTAACTCGATATTTACTTTATGCTGTTAGAACTGATTAATCGATTTAATATTTATTGTAATTTGTTTCATCTACTCGAGGCCTCTCGCAGGCAACACTCATCTAAGGATCAATCACCTTTTACCGTTGTAACTCCTTCCGACATATCTTGAAAGAAGGCCCAGTTTATGAGTTAAATGGTTTGATTCCGAGAAGCAATCCTACCTTCAAGTTTGCTGACGCAGCCGTTTCTATTAAATTCACGGACCATACAGCTTTCGTGGAGGTCACAGACACAACTAAGCTGATCCTGAATCCCGAGGGAGAGCTTCAGGTTCCGCAATACGAGTAGCTCATGTCACTTGCCAATACCAGCACTCATTTTTTCAGGTTTGAATAGCTAAAGCTTCACTACAAGCACGCTATATAATAAGTAGCGTTTATGTTTATCTTGGTTAACAGATATAGTTGGAGAAATTAGGAGTAACAAAACCATGTACAACGAAGACACCCAGAGCACTCAACGCCGCAAGGAAACCATAAAGTTTGATAATAGGTATTTGATATTTTCAACCATTTCAGGGACAAGCCTGTCTGCCTCAGTGTTGTTGATGGCCTTTCTGCGGACCTAGACACACAACTACTAAGCTCTGGCTGAATCCCTGAAGTTACAGCTTTAGAATATTTATTTAATGACTCTGCTTCACTTTCTTTTTATCATGTGCGTTTCCAGGCACAGTCTTTGCAGTATTTGGGATTCTACAGTTACATGGTGTTTCTATCACAGTCCTCTCTATAAGTGGCTTCAAAATATGAATAGGGACAAAAACATTTGAATGGATCACATGTCTTATTAATATTTCTATCTTGAGTGCAGTTCGAGCTTGAAAATTGTTGTGTCAAAGCAGTAAACCGGAGAAAGAATAAGAACATGTACAGAGTTTGGGTTCGTGGGAAGTTCCAAAAGCCATTTCTAAAATAAAGAAAGGGAAGTGCTGGTCCAATGCGGAATGGCTAAAAAGTTTATTTATTTTTAACAACTTCATGTCAAACTCTTTTGCGGCTCTTCTAGCATGCAGCTTCTTTGCATAGTGCATCTTCTCAACTGCTCATTGATTCGACCCTCTGTCTCAATGTGTTTGACGGATAAGTCAACCACCTTCCCTAAAGTTTGAACGTTTGGGGTTTGGAACCAACAACCCAAAAAAAAATTTTTTGTTAATAATATTTTGAGATTGTTTGTTGTAATGTCCAAATATGGAAATCATCTGATATACATTGAGAAATGCTTCTTCTAGAGGGGAGGAGGATATGAAGAAATCCATCTTCAAGCTCGCCAGTTTCTTGATCTGATTCTTACTGATTGCTCATGTTTATTAACTAGAAACATCAAACTATTTTATACTAATCAGAGAATCCAATATCATGTGAGCTTTCACATCAATGGGTGCTTTCACACAACACACATGCAGATACACATTTAATAAGAATTACAACATGTGCATCTACTTTCTAGGGTGTTGTACTTCTGTTATCCACATACTTGCGTCAGAGGACTCATCAGAACCTATATATTTGTGACAAAAAAGTATTAAATCATTTTTAGTGTTGCTACGTACGGAAGAGGTTGTCTGCAAGGGCTATGGAGATGATAAAGTTCTAAGATAATAAAGAAGAGGTGAATAAAGAATTAAGAGAAAATGTGTACTGGAAATCACAAAAGAAAACTGAAATATTCTGGAGTTTATGCACGTTTATTAATTTTAGTCTGAAGATATTTAGTGATGTTCACAAAACATGATATAAATATAATTTACATTTTTGTAAATAACAGTTTTTCTTATCTTCCATAGTCTATGTTTAATTATTAACATAAAATAAACATATCATATTGATCATATAACAAAAATTTACATTTTTCGTATATTTTATTATTTGAATTTTAGAAAATGACTATAAATTACTAATACTATTCAAATTCCCACATTAAAGGTTGTGATCAAGGGTTTAAAAATTGTATTGTAGAAAATATAAATAATCGTAAAACATATGAGTGAAATTTTTTATTTAATAGATATTCAAAATATATGTATTAAAGTATATACCACATAAAAATATAAAAATATTTTTATTTCAAAATTTTCGTTGATGATTTGCAGTGGATATTCAAGAGCTGTTATAAATTACTAAAATTATTAAAAGTCTCACATTAATTTCTTTTGTTATCATAAGCTTACAATTTTTGTTATAAAAGATGCATAAAATCATAAAACCATACGATTAATAATTTTCATTTAATAGATATCTATATTAAAATACATTATATATTTATGTTAATATCATTTTTTCCCAAAAAGAATTTTCTTAAAAAGTAATTTATGTTACTATCATTTAAATTTATTTATATCTATACAAAATATAAAAATGATTGTTTAGATTTATTTACCTATAATTTATCACCAGTTTATCACTTTTAACTTAAAATGTCTATTTGAGATAATTTCTCTCTAATTTATCATTGGTCAATTTTACTATTTAATTAAATGCTAAATATATAAAGATATGTTTCTTAATATTTGTATTTTTAACCCAAAATACTTATAATTTGAAACAAAATAAATATTAAACATAATAATATATTTTTAGCCTACAATTTACTGTTACATCATCTCAATCACAACTTACAAAATACTATCTCACTTATATATATATAAATAATAAATTATAATAAATATAAAATGCACCACATAAGTTATTATATGATAATAACTTCCAGTACAACAGCATGAATACTCAGAAATAAATGATGTAATGCCACCCTAAGAAAAAAAACATAACTAATTATCCACATAGCATGATTTATTTAGTCTTAAAAAAACATGTACAAAATTTAACAAATATATTTATTTTTAATTAATAAAAAATTATATTAAATATTTACTCTAACAATTTAAACAATTTTTAAATATTCATCCCCCTGTAGTAAATGAATATTTACTCTAAGATATGTGGTATACCATAAGAAATAACAAATTATCTTTTAAATTTATTGGAAGAAACAAAGAAAATAGTAAATGAACTATTTAGTAAAACTGCTTAAATAAAAAAAAAATATGCAAAATAAATTCAAGTTAAAAAAAAATAATTTATATAGAAATAGGATAAAAACTAAAAATTCAGATGTACTAACCGCGCATAGCATCATTTACCAAAATAATATAACAACATTTGAATCCAATAACATCAATAATAACCATTCTTTTAAAATTAGATGCACTACTCTTTACATATAAAAGAGTTACAATACAATTTTACCAGAAATTACTATCTCAAAATAAAAATACAAAAGTTTAATTCAATTTAATAATATTATAGGAAAAATCCGGGCGTAGCCCGGAAAACTCTCTAGTATATATAATAAATACATACATATATATATGGGCAATTGTCAATAATAGCACCTTTTGAAGTTTATGTCTCAAAAATAGCACTAGAAGGAGAAAGTCACAAAAATGACATTCATTAAAGGGTAAAATATCCATAATACCCTTGGTTTAAAATTAAATAAGCAAACAAAAATAAATAAAAATAAATAAAATAAAAATAAAAAAATGAAAAAAAGAAATTTTTTTTTTATAGTTTCAGATTATATGTTTTCAGATTCGAAATTTTTATAATTTTTTTTTCAAATTTTTTTTTTCAAATTTTTGTTTATTTTTTTTCAAATTTTCTTTTTATAATTTAAAAATACTTTTTGAAACTGTTTTTAAAATTTTTATTTTTTATTTTAGAATTTATTTTTTATAAAATTTTAAACCCTAATTCCAAAACCCCACCCCTTAACTCTAAACCCTAAGGTTTGGATTAATTAACCCAAGGGGTATAAGTGTATATTACCTCTTTAATGAAACCTATTTTTGTGACTTTTAGCCTTGAGTGCTACTTTGGGAACAAAAACTTGGTTTAGTGCTATTTTAGTCTTTTTCTCTATATATATATACATAACACATATATTAAGGACCCCAATGGAAAGAACCTCTATTGGAGGTGCTCTAATTGTTTAATTCCCTAAGATAATAGTTTTCAAATCTGCCTTATATCATTCGACTACGTTTGTGTGGAGTGGATGAACCCATTTGAACATCTCAACATGAAAAACGAGTTTTTTGTCCGATGCCTAGTTTCTTGTCCGATACCTTGTGAGCCTAATCCTTGACATGTTTGCCAACGATAACATTCTGCATTCAATTTGTCAATCACAACATTTATCTTTGTATATATAGCAAACCAAATGAACAAAAATTTCTGTATCTAAACTCATAAATCCTTTTGTATGTAAAAATGGCTATGATAGGCTTATTTGGAGTCTTCATAGCATTCATTTTCTTCCTTATATACCAATGTTTCTTTCTTTGCAAGAAATCTCACAATTTGCTTTCGCTGAAGAACTGGCCTTTCCTCGGGATGCTTCCCGGAATGCTCTTCAATATCCCTCGAATTTTTGATTGGCTTTCTGAGGTTCATGAGGCCAACGATATGACATTCGCTTTCAAAGGGCCATGGTTTAGTGGAACAGACATGTTGTTCACGGTTGATCCAAGGAATATCAATCACATGCTCAACTCAAACTTTGCGAAATCTAAAGGACCAGAATTCAAGAAGATCTTTGATATCTTGGGAGATGGAATCGTAACCGCTGATATGGAATTATGGGAGGATCTGAGGAAGTCGGGTCACGCCTTATTCCACCATCAGAACTTCCTGAAGCTCTCTGTAAGCAGCACTACAAGTAAGTTAAAGGATGATCTTGTTCCATTTCTTGATAAAGCTGCTGAGGAAAACATTGTCATAGACTTACAAGATGTGTTCAAGAGATTCATGTTTGATACTGCCTCCATTTTGATGACTGGTTATGATCAAATGTCTCTATCCTATGAAATTCCCGGATATGAGTTTGGTGAAGCTGCGGACTTCTCTGAAGAAGCTATCTTCTATAGACATCTCAAACCGGTGATCTTGTGGAGGCTTCAAAACCTGATTGGTGTTGGAATTGAGAGGAAGATACGAAGTGCTTCGGAGATTTTCAACATTTTGTTTGGGAAGATCATATCTTCAAGAAGAAAAGAAGAGATAAGTCGCGTGAAAAAAGAGCCAGGAATTGACGCAGTAACATATTATATGAACGTGGACACGACCAAATATAAGCTCTTGAAGCCGGGTAATGATACATTTATAAGAGATGTTGTTTTGAGTCTATTGTTGGCAGGAAGGGACACCACAAGCTCAGCTCTCACTTGGTTCTTTTGGCTTCTTTCTAAGCATCCTCATGTTATGACCAAGATCCGACAAGAGATCCACACAAACTTTGATCCCACAGACCTAGAGAAGCTCGTGTATCTACACGCTGCGTTGTTGGAATCAATGAGACTTTACCCGCCGGTTCCCTTCAACCACAAGTCTCCTTCAAAGTCAGATGTGCTTCCAAGCGGGCACAGAGTTGAAGCAGAATCAAAGATTGTGATCTGTATCTATGCATTGAGTAGAATGAGATCTGTATGGGGAGAAGACGCATCAGAATTTAAACCAGAGAGATGGATTTCAGAGAATGGAGGGCTCAAACGTGAACCTTCATCAAAGTACTTGGTTTTTAATGCTGGTCCAAGAACTTGCTTGGGTAAACATTTAGCTCTTTTGCAGATGAAGATGGTCGCTATGGAGATCATACAAAAGTATGATTTCAAGGTCGTTGAAGGTCAAAAGATAGAACCAGTCCCCTCTATCATACTCCGTATGAAACATGGTCTTAAAGTTACAGTCACGAAGAATATATGATTCTTATGTTTGTCTGGTTTCTACGATAACTATTAGTTTTCCCTTGTCGATATGAAATGCGTTATAGTATGTACTCTATTAAAATAGAAGTCACAACATCATTTCTTGCGTGATTTTTTTAGTTGGACCATTTTTTATTTTTTTATACATATTTGAATTGTTTTAACAATTCTAAGAAAATCAAATAGAGATTCCTATATTTTCTCTTAATTACATCTGAATAAAATCTTTTCATATCTTTTAAAAAATATATATATATATATTTCGTATTTAATAATTAATACGATTATTAACTAGGTTATTAATAATTGAACATAAAACCAGCAAATTTATTTTTCAAATAATAGTATAGATAAAAATATTTAGACAAATATTTAATATCTTAAAATTCAAGACTATTTGGAGCTAGATAATTAAGAAGTAAATCTGGTGAAATCGGAATAATTAAGAAATTAATCTTTGTACCTTGAATTTTCGGATATCTGGATCAATACTATCTTTAGTTGGCGCACACATAAAACGAATTGAAAGATCTTGTTTGAACAAAGAAAAAAAAATTTCGGGATTGATCGAAATCTGAACGGCCATGGAAGAACCACCGAAGGAGAAAAGTACCGCCCCTGCCGGTGAACAAAACCCTAGCAACCTCTTTGGTGGTGTAGACTTAATCAGTTCTCTACCAGACAAGATGCTCCACCATATCTTGTCCTTTGTTCCGACCAAGGTAGCCATTACAACTAGCGTCTTGTCCAAACGTTGGAGGCATGTATGGTGCAAGACACCTTATCTCTCTTTTCCTCATCTCAAATCATCTCTTGTATTCGCGAAACCCTAGCCAGCTACACTGCCCCAAAAATGATGAGATTCCATCTTTACGTTGACAGAGAAACATCCGAAGCCAGCGAAAGGAGTCACCACGGTGATACCTTGATCAAGTTTGCAATCTCCCACAACATGGAGAAGCTTTCTTTCGTATTGAATGCATACTACGTTTTTCCAGATTTCTTCTTCAGCAATTCATCCCTAAAGCAATTCATCTACTTTGGTATTAGACCGAAATGCACCGTTTCTTGGACATCACTTCAGAACTTGTCTTTGAGGAACTCTTCCCTCGGTGACTCTTTTACTAAGGTTCTGTCTGGTTCTCCAATGCTGGAAAGCTTGACACTGCAGTCTTGTTTACTTTCTTGTCTTGATCTGAGTGAATCGCCGCGCCTTAGACGACTGGATATAGATTTCAAAAATTCTTCTCCAATAAAATGTCATATAGTGCCACATGAACATTTGACCATATTTTTCTTCCATCTGTTAGTTATTTATTGTCAAATTTAACGTATATAATTTTATTTTATTTTGGTAAAAATGTTAAGATCGTATACCATTTTTGACAGAATTTACATCGATACTAGTAGCAGAGAAATTTAAACTAAGCAACACAGGGGAAGTGAAGAAATAAAGCAACATAAAGAGACCCAAGGAACAATCAGTCAATTTTAACTCATAGAACTAAAAAGCAGAACAGAGGCTAGAGCTTGACCAAATGAATGCATTGTCAAATGGAGATGATATCTTTGATGATATATAAGAACACGCTGCAGTAGAAATTGGCTTGCCCGCTAACGCTGCTCCAAATGATTGATACCACTGCCGGACAGCTTTGCACTCCTCAGTCGACAAACTTCAAACCTGCAAACCACCACCGGTAGTAGGAGACTGAGCTTCGAGAACTCCAACCACGACTCTAACCAGAAAGCTCTAGCTGCGCCCACTGGGTAGTCGCACCAAGATCTCTAACCAGAAAGCTCTAGCTGCGCCCACAATTTAAAGTATATAATTACTGTTGTGTCTCATATTTTATAAGTGTCATTACTTGTTCCCTTAAACTTTATTAAATTAGTTATATTTGTCTAATTTGTTCAGTTTTATTTCCTAAATATCAATCTTGAATTTTAAATTTCATTTTGCACTATTTTCTATTTCTAAAAAGATAAATATTTAAATCTGAATAAATATATTATTTTCTGTGATTAACAGATAGTAATAGTACATGTAATTTTATTTAAGATTACAATTTGTGACTATGAATGCATATAAAATGTATTGAAAACATAAAATATATATATCTGCTAAAAACAAACGTTTTTGTAAAGCGATATTTTCAGAAATAATGAGTATATTTAATTAGTGAAAATATTTATTATAATCATATAGTATTCTATTAAAAATATACTAAAGCTGTAAAAATATTATATATATAATATATGAAAATTATTGTGCCCCATATATAATATTTTTCTTGAATGGTCCTTGTCCGTGTCATGACACAAACGGCTAAATTTGAGATGATAGTTTTCCAACTTGGGATATTTTGCACAATTTTAAATCCGCCTTACTACTCAAAGTAAGTTTGTGTAAACTATAATAGAATATGATATATCATTGTGTTATGTTTGATAAGAGAATACAAAATGTATATATATAGCGGTAATATTAACATAATGTTAACATTACATAATGCTAATTTTCTTATACACTTAATGTAAATATACTAAGAATATCTTAAAATTAACTTGATCTTCGAGTCTTTCCTTTTAGTCTTGAGAGTTTTCATAGACTTCACAGTCTTGGTCCGTAATATACACATTGCCCAAGATATCTCTAATATTTTGTGTGGTTGGATCCATTGTAACATCTCTACACGTGAAACCCGAGTTTTTGGTCCGATGCCATGTGTGGATCTAATCCTTTGACATTAAAGATTTGGGTGAGCTAAAGTACTTTCTAGGGATAGAAATATGCCGCTCTAAAAAGGGGCTTTTCTTATCCCAAAGAAAGTACACACTTGATATTTTAAATGAGGCAGGAAAGCTTGGAGAAAGAGTAGCTAAAACACCACTTGAAGAAGGCTATAAAGTCTTGCGTGAGGGAGAGTTTGAAAACAAACCATTTCGAGACTTCAAGCTCTATAGGAGGATGGTTGGGAAGCTGATCTATCTCACCATTACAAGACCAGACATCTGTTTTGCTGTGAACCAAATCAGCCAGCATATGCAAGCACCTAAGGTTCATCATTGGAATATGGTGGAAAGGATCATGAGATACCTAAGGGAGGCCCCGGGTCAAGGTGTTTGGATGGACTGCAACAAGAGCACAGAGATTGTGGGATATTGTGATGCAGATTGGGCTGGTGATAGAGTAGATAGGAGGTCTACTACAGATTATTGCACCTTCATTGGAGGCAATCTAGTTACGTGGAAAAGTAAGAAGCAAAAAGTGGTATCATGTTCGAGTGCTGAGACAGAATATAGAGCAATGAGGAAGCTGACTAGTGAGCTCATTTGGATCAGAAACTTGCTAAGAGACTTGGGCATAGAGACATCAACACCAATTACCATACACTGTGATAATCAGGCGGCCATTCATATAGCTTCAAACTCAGTGTTTCATGAAAGGACAAAGCACATTGAAATGGACTGTCACAAAGTGAGACAGGCTGTGGAGCAGAAGATTATTCTACCTTGCTACACTAGAAGTGAAGACCAGCTAGCTGATATCTTCACCAAAGGAGTAAGTATTAAGGTCTGTGAGTTCATTCATCCGAGATTGGGACTCATAGACATGACTAGATCATGATCCCCTTAAGCCATGAAGCATCTACTCTTTTTCCTTTGTGTGTTTTTGTCCCATTGGGTTTTTCACACAAAAAGTTTTAATGAGGGATGTTTTCATGAGTTCCAAGCTTAGCCATACCTTATGGTAAAGCTTGAGGGGGAGTATTGACATGAAGAAATAAAGTTAGCAAGACTTGCCAAAGAAAATTAAGCAAGGCTTGTCAGAATGAACAGTACCAGCGAAGCTACAGTAAAAACAAACAGATATTTTGTTTTAGCTTTCCTAGTAAGCCAAAGGTGTTTGGCTACTAGAGTAAGTATGTTCTATTCTGATTATGTCTCTTGATAATCTATTGTAATGACACTTTTCAGATCTAAGGAATCAAGTTTCTCCTTCTTTACTCTTTTCTCTCTTCTTTTTCTCTTGTTCTTAACTTAGATCTTCATTTTCTGACATCTTGCAGATGAAGATGGTAGCTGTGGAGATCATACAAAACTATGATTTCAAGGTCGTTGACAGTCAGAAAATCGAACCAGTCCCTTCAGTCATTCTCCGACTCAAACATGGTCTTAAGGTTACAGTCAATAAGAAAATATGATTCTAATCTTTGCCTGGTAACTATTAGTAATTTCCCTTGTCGATAATAAATGCGTTACTACTTGTATTATTTTCCAAGCAATCGATGTAGGGTGTTAATATCTATCAAGATCTAGTATGTAACACTCACGAATCACGATCACTAGTAGCTTAGCTATATATACAGTCACGAACCTTCTTTTGATTAAGGCCAACTCTTGTGGCTATATAATGCCTAAGACCATCTCCAATGGAGTATCTAAGAGGTCTATTAGTAGTTTTCCCTTGTCGATAATAAATGCGTTATTACTTGTATTATTTTCCAAGCAATCGATGTACCGTGTTAATATCTATCAAAATCTAGTATGTCACACTCACGAATATCACTAGTAGCTTAGCTATATATAGTCACGAACATTTTTTCATTAAGGCCAACTCTTGTGGCTATATAATGCCTAAGGCTACTAAAAGTGACGGACTTTTTTGGTAACTTATATAATCATGGTTTGTCATGCATATTTCATAACTGAGTTAGTCATTACCACCTATTTACCACTTTATTTCCACTTACGCCATTTCACATCCATTAATAGAAATCTTAGTTATAGGCTTATAGCTACGAAATATTCAAGAAAAATCGTGATTCTTTTACAAAGATACAAAGTCTGTAACTTGGGTAGAGAAACAGAGTTCCGGTGGCATGTTGTCGGAGATGTTATTGTTCTGTAATAACCTTTTAAAAAACAAAAAAACCCATCAGCATAAAACTGGTTTCGAGGTTGAAGAAACAAACAAAAAAAAAACAAAAGTCCCAAACTTTATTTTGTATTGTTGCGAAGAAACAAACAAAGAGAGAAGGGTGTCGCAGTCTTACACTTGATGGAGGTTAGTGAGGTTTGCGATGGAGGCTGAAAATGTACCAGAAAGGAACTCCTCTGCCATTGGAGATAGAAGAAGATTAATGTCTGTCGGAGTTGTTACAAGAAACCAAGACATAGAGAGTAAAAACACTTACAGGATAGTAACGAGGTTGTCGGGAGAACAAGTGATCATGGTCCAGCTACAAGGATCAACAGAGAACTCATCCCAGTTGTTCAAAACACCACGAGGGTAGTGTAAATCGTTCTTTATGTTTATCAGAGCTTCCACTGTCAACAAAAGAAAACATAAATTTTGAAGCTTTCAAACACCCAAAGAAATTAAAATTAAAAAAAAAAGGTAATTTTTTGTGCTACTTTCAGGGTTTCTGTGCTGAGAAGAGAGAGAGCAAGTGGAGAAACAGAGTAACAAGAAGGAGACGAAAGGGAAGAGAAAGTAAGGATCTTTTTCCTCTTGTTAATGACTAAACTGTCTTAGTGATATAATTGATATAGTTTATGGTGTTGCTTGTTATATCACTAAAACTTATTATTTGTTTTTCTTTTTAATTTGTTTCTTGTACTGTTGAGACTTCATAAATTATCTAAAAGTTGTTGAAAATACCTTTTGTTTTTTGATATTTTTTCTCCAATTTAGTTGTGTAAATTGTGTGTATTAAATAATAATTTTTATTATCCTTATTATGTTTGTCATAGGTTTTTATTTTTTAACTTATTGCTTTTAAAACAAATACATGAATACTTGTACAAATAACTATAAAATGAGTGACAATTCTGAGTATTAGAGTCTTAATGAGTTTTAAACAAATATATATATTTCTCATAATAAGACAATAGCATTGGCCTATTGACATTAGGCATGTAAGCTTTTTTTATAAGACAAGAAAAGTGAACAGGTGGAGATGTTGTTGCCGCTTTTGTGTCTGTCGGGATTGTCTCTTGTATCTCCTGGTGTGACTGTGTTTGTTTCTCTTTTATTTGATGGGTAATATGTAAACAAAAATCATTGTTATTTGTATTTATCAGAGTTTAATTGTAACTTACTCTGTTTTTTTTTGTTTCGGTAGTTTCACTGATTTTGGTTGTCGTCTTCATCTTTTTCGTTAGCATCTGCGAAAAGTAAGTTTGTAACTTGTTAAATAGCTGGTCGTATAGTTTGTATTTGTTTAGCTGACTCGATGTATATGTCATTGAGTTTTAGTTGAGGTGATTGGTTTGATATATTTGTAAGATTAGACAAAAAAAGAGAGGTGATCATTTATGATTCGTCTTTTTTTGGGATTCTAGTTTTTGATGTTTTGATTGTTTGGGTTGTTGTGGTTTCTTTTAAGCTGTAAAATAAAATTTTGTATAAAATTAGTTTAATAAGTAAGAGAGATAAATAGACTACCACAGATCTTGGGTAGAAAATATTTTTGATTATTGATGTTAGCACAATATATAGAGTAATATAAAGAGAATTGTGTATTGATTGTTTCTTACGGATAAATGAGGAGACGGATAACGACTCGAGTTGTTTCTTTGGTGAGATCAGAGCCCTGGACAGAACGAATTTGTCCAACCACATCTGCGAGTTTAAATATCAGTTATGATATCGAAACATAATATAAACTCAGATGCAATATGATATACCTGAGAGTTCTAGGTTTGTGTTCGGAATCACTTGGAGATTGTCGAACAGTCTAATCATGACTGGAGATTGATCTGAGGAGCACCTGTGATGACTTCATCAATAATGGTTGGTGAGATGAAACAAATGAGGAATGAATGATCAGTTATCTTGGGTACATGCTTGAGTACCAAGCAACCAAGATGGAGAGACTCGAAGGTTGAGTGACGAACGCCAGGGACACCGGTTTGAGGAACTGGAGAGACAGAGAGAAACATTTTCAAGAAGATTGTTAAAGTTAAGAGGAATCAATGAGTTTTGTAGAGATGCAGATTGAGTTCATCAAAGATAAGAATCATATATATATATATATAGGATTTACAGAGAGGCTACAAATCAGGAACATTTATGATCAAACAATTTAAGATGGGGAAATGAAGAGTTCACTGGTGAAAAAATAGATTACGAACAGACACACAGCAGAACTCTGTAACTCATATTTGTCTGAGGCAATGATGAAAAAAACTCTAACTCATATTAAACGACGACAGTTTACAATATGAGAAAACTATAATTGTTTCAAACTTGAGTTTTTTTTTTCATATAACGTGATGAATCTCATTTAAAAATGAAATTCATAATATACTTGTAGATCTGACCCTCAGAGAAAGCCGAAGAAGCAAAGACTTTCAACCTTCATAAATATATATTGGTTTCAGCCATCAATGTACAAAGTATTATTTAATTTAGTGATATAAATATTGGTGTTTATATCTCAATAATCCGGATTCAAGCTTTTAACTTGATATTTTTTTCACACTTTTTAAAAGTAGAGTCCACAAAACATTGATGGCACAGAGGAGTGAGCAAAGTGCCAATGTAGATTTTTTTAGATTCGTTCATGTCAATGTCATCTGGCCATACAAACAGCTAGATCTGAGATGATAGTTCTCGAACTTGGGATATTTTGCACAATTTTAAATTCGCCTTACCACTTAATTAAGTTCGTGTGGTTGGATCCATTTTAACATCCATTTTAAAACGAGTTTTTTCTCCGATGCCTTGTGGACCTAATCCTTGACATGTTTGCCGACGATAACATTATTCCTTCAATTTTCCAACCACAACATTTTTACTACTTGTACATGTTATATATAGCAAACCAACTGAACTAAAATTTCTGTATCCAAACCTATAAATCCTTTTGTATGTAAAAATGGCTATGATAGGCTTATTTGGAGTCTTGATAGCATTCATTTTCTTCCTTGTATTCCAATGTTTCTTTGTTTGCAAGAAATCCCACAATGTGGCTTTGCTGGAGAACTGGCCTTTCCTTGGGATGCTTCCCGGAATACTCTTCAATCTCCCTCGAATTTTTGATTGGCTTTCTGAGGTTCATGAGGCCAACGATATGACTTTCGCTTTCAAAGGGCCTTGGTTTAGTGGAACAGACATGTTGTTCACGGTTGATCCAAGGAATGTCAATCACATGCTCAGCTCAAAATTTCCGAATTACCATAGAGGACCTGAATTCAGAAAGATCTTTGATATCTTGGGAGATGGAATCGTAGCCGCGGATATGGAGTTATGGGAGGATCTGAGAAAGTCAGGTCACGCCTTATTCCACCATCAGAACTTCCTGGAGCTCTCTTTAAGTTGCACTACAAGTAAGTTAAAGGATCATCTTGTTCCATTTCTTGATAAAGCTGCTGAGGAAAACATTGTCATAGACTTACAAGATGTGTTCAAGAGATTCATGTTTGATACTGCCTCCATTTTGATGACTGGTTATGATCAAATGTCTCTATCCATCGAGATGCCCAAAGTTGAGTTTAGTGAAGCTGCAGACTTCTTTGAAGAAGCTACCTTCTATAGACATCTCAAACCGGTGATTTTGTGGAGGCTTCAATATTTGATTGGTGTTGGAACTGAGAGGAAGATAAGAACTGCTTCGGAGATTTTCAACAGTTTGTTTGCAAAGATTATATCTTCAAGAAGAAAAGAAGAGATAAGCCGCGGGGAAAAAGAGCCAGGAATTGACGCAGTAACGTATTATTTGAATGCAGACACAACCAAATATAAGCTGTTGAAACCTAGTAACGATAAGTTTATAAGAGACGTTGTTTTGAGTCTATTGTTGGCAGGAAGGGACACAACAAGCTCAGCCCTAACTTGGTTCTTCTGGCTTCTTTCTAAGCATCCTCAAGTTATGACCAAGATCCGACAAGAGATCAACGCAAAGTTTGATGCCACAGATCTAGAGAAGCTCGTGTATCTACACGCTGCGTTGTCGGAATCAATGAGGCTCTACCCACCGGTTCCCTTCAACCACAAGTCTTCTTCAAAGTCAGATGTGCTTCCAAGCGGGCACAAAGTTGTAGCAGGTTCAAAGATTGTAATCTCTATTTACGCATTGGGAAGAATGAGATGTGTATGGGGAGAAGACGCATCAGACTTTAAACCAGAGAGATGGATTTCAGAGAATGGAGGGCTCAGAAGTGAACCTTCATCCAAGTTCTTGGTTTTCAGTGCAGGTCCAAGAACTTGCTTGGGTAAACGTTTAGCTCTTTTGCAGATGAAGATGGTAGCTGCGGAGATCATACAAAACTATGATTTTAAGGTCGTTGAAGGTCAGAAGATCGAGCCAGTCACCTCTATCATTCTCCGAATCAAACATGGTCTTAAGGTTACAGTCAGTAAGAATATATGATTCTTATGTTTGCCTGGTTTCTACGGTAACTATTTGTTTCCCCTTGTCGATAATAAATGCGTCAGTACTTGTATTATTTTCCAAGCAATATCTATAAGAATCTAGTAAAACTCATCTCCTGGTAAAAACAATGTAGATAATATATTACTTTTTACATGTCCTGGTTTTAAGTAAGAGGATAATCTTGTTCATATGGTGGAAGCTGAGGATTATGCATATACAACCAGGACATGTAAAAAGTAAGATATTACAGAGACTTAAAACCAAAAAAAGAAGAAGATATAACTCGATCAAAGAAGATGAACACTTTGTATTGTGTAAATTATATTTTAAAAGAAATAATATTTTTGTTTCTAATATCAAGATTATTTGTGTAAATTGTATTTAATGAAATCACATTATGTAGAGATTTATAATTTTCATCTAAGAAAATATAGATATAAAGAAAGTATTTTATTAGTTGAAAATTATATTTTATGTTATTTAAAAATATTTTTTAAATGTAATATAACTATTTTGTGAACTTTCCTTTTTTTTTAATAAATCAGATTATATATACATATATTTTCGTTTTTCAATTCTTTTTTTTTAACTTTATAAAAAAGTTTCATTTTTATTATATGTGTATATTTTTCAGTATAATCAATCACCGTGAGAGTTAATGTGAGAGCGATACATAAAAAACTGATTTCTCAAATAATAGATACATAGGAAACTGACATCTCAAATAATATTATAGAGATTTGATGAAATAGGAATAATTAGGAAATTAATCTTTGTACACTGAATTTTTGGATATCCGGATCTATAATATCTTTAGTTGGCACACATAAAACTAATTGAAATATCTTGTTTGAACAAAGAAAAAAAATCAGGATTGATCGAAATCCGAACGGCCATGGAAGAACCACCGAAGGAGGAAAGTACCGCCCCTGCCGGTGTAGACTCAGTCAGCTCTCTACCAGACGAGATGCTCCACCATATCCTGTCCTTTGTTCCGACCAAGATAGCCATCACAACTAGCGTCTTGTCCAAACGTTGGAGGCATGTGTGGTGCAAGACACCTTATCTCTCTTTTCCCCATCACAAATCATCTCTTGAATCGATTCACGAAACCCTAGCCAGCTACACTGCTGCAAAAATCACGAGATTCCATCTCTACGTTGATAGAGAAACACCCGAGGCCAGCGAAAGGAGTCGTCACCACGTTGATAGCTTGATCAAGTTTGCGATATCCCACAACGTGGAGAAGCTTTCTTTGGTATTGAATGCATACTACGCTTTTCCAGATTTCTTCTTCAGCAATTCATCCCTAAAGCAACTCATCGTGGATTCATGGAACTATATTAGACCCAAATGCACCGTTTCTTGGACATCACTTCAGAACTTGTCTTTGAGGAACTCTTCACTCGATGAATCTTTTACTAAGGTTCTGTCTGGTTCTCCAATGCTGGAAAGCTTGACATTGCAGTCTTGTTCACTTTCTTGTCTTGATCTGAGTGAATCACCGCGCCTTAGACGACTGAATTTAGAATTCTTCAATTCTTCTCCAAGAAAATGTCATATAGTGGCTCCTCATATCCATTACTTGAGAATGATAGATTTTACGCAAAAATATAGTTTAGTTGATGTCTCCTCCTCTTTAATAGAAGCTAATATAGACACTATCTATTTCTTACCTCGATTCTGGTGTACTCAAGATGATCCCTCGAAGGATCCCTCAAAGGAAGATTACCAAGTGATGATGCAAACGATGCTAGAAAAGTTGCAGAACGTTGAGAACCTTACTGTTGGGCTTAGCTTTCTTCAGGTATGTTGACATTAAATCTTGCATCCTTTAAATCATTAATGCTTAGAACTCGCTATGTTTATTATAAACATATGCTAGCTAAGTAGTTTTATGATTAACTGTTTGCTTTGGTTTTTCTTTTGGTGAGAGGTAATCACTATCTCTTTGTCATTCTTATTACTAGATGCTATCTATTGCCGAGGTCAGTGGTGTTCATTTCCCGACGTTTAAGGTCAAAACGTTGACTCTTAAAACAACAATTTTGCGATCTGCGGTTCTTGGTATAGCAAAGCTGCTACAAAACTCACCTGAATTAAAGAAAATTGTTTTTTACAAAACTGAAGATTGGAACTGCTCAGTGGTAAATTAATTTTACTATCCTTTCCTTGCTATATTACAAACTACAAACAAATAAAAAAGCATGTGCTTCGCTTTCTTTGGCTAATATATAAAGATTTTTTAGTTTGCATGCTGATAACTTTGTTTGTTTTTATTTATAAAAAAAAAACTTTGTTTGTTTTGCAGGAGAAATATGTTAATCGCTACATGGAGCCACAAGATCCACAAGACCTGATCTTTCCTGCTAAGTCAGCGTTTAAAGTTGCAAAGCCGGATCTCGTGGCTTCCTTCATGGAACTTTTGCTGCGAAACACAAGAACACTAGAAACATTGGTTCTCCAGTTGAGGAGTTGCCTTAATACATCGAATTATGATGAGCTTTCTCAAATCGCTCTTACACTTTCTCACAAAAATAAGGTATGCATTGTGCTGAAATGATCAAATGGTCTTATATTATGTATGATTGGTTTCTCGTGTTGGATACTTGGATCCATTGAACAATATTATTTGTTGGCCTATTCTACTGATTAGAGAGGAAGCTGCTTCAGGTTCACCCGATTTAGTTACAGTCGTAAGCATGGTTCCATATAGAAACAAAGCTACTTCAATAAAAATAAAAAAAAGACCATCAGTGTGTTCATCTTCTTTGATCGAGTTATATCTTTTTTTTTTGGTTTTAAGTCTCTGTAATATCTTACTTTTTACATGTCCTGGTTGTATATATATGCATAATCCTCAGCTTCCACCATATGAACAAGATTATCCTCTTTCTTAAAACCAGGACATGTAAAAAGTAATATATTATCTACATTGTTTTTACCAGGACATGAGTTTAGATTTTGATAGATATTGCTTGGAAATTAATACAAGTACTGACGCATTTATTATCGACAAGGGGAAACAAATAGTTACCGTAGAAACCAGGCAAACATAAGAATCATATATTCTTACTGACTGTAACTTTAAGACCATGTTTAATTCGGAGAAGGACAGAGGGGAATGGTTTGATCTTCTGACCTTCAACGACCATGAAATCATAATTTTGTATGATCTCTACAGCTACCATCTTCATCTGCAAAAGAGCTATATGTTTACCCAAGCAAGTTCTTGGACCTGCGTTAAAAACCAAGAACTTTGATGAAGGTTCATGTTTGAGCCCTCCATTTTCTGAAATCCATCTCTCTGGTTTAAATTCTGATGCGTCTTCTCCCCATACAGATCTCATTCTACCCAATGCGTAGATACAGATCACAATCTTTGATTCTGCTTCAACTTTGTGTCCGCTTGGAAGCACCTCTGACTTTGAAGGAGACTTGTGATTGAAGGGAATCGGGGGGTAGAGTCTCATTGATTCTGACAATGCAGCGTGTAGATACACGAGCTTATCTAGATCTGTGGGATCAAACTTTGTGTTGATCTCTTGTCGGATCTTGGTCATAACTTGAGGATGCTTAGAAAGAAGCCAGAAGAACCAAGTGAGAGCTGAGCTTGAGGTGTCCCTCCCTGCTACCAATAGACTCAAAACAACGTCTCTTATAAACTTATCGTTACTAGGTTTCAACAGCTTATATTTGGCTGTATCTGCATTCAAATAGTATGTTACTGCGTTGATAGTTTGCTCTTTTTTCCCGCCACTCTTCTCTTCTTTTCTTCTTGTTGATATGATCTTTGCAAACATACTGTTGAAAAACTCCGAAGCAGTTCTCATCTTCCTCTCAACTCCAACACTAATCAGGTTTTGAAGCCTCCACAAGATCACCGGTTTGAGATGTCTATAGAAGAGAGCTTCTTCAGCGAAGTCCGCAGCTTCACTAAACTCAACTTCGGGCATCTCGATGGATAGAGACATTTGATCATAACCAGTCATCAAAATGGAGGCAGTATCAAACATGAATCTCTGGAACACATCTTGTAAGTCTATGACAATGTTTTCCTCAGCAGCTTGATCAAGTAATGGAACAAGATCATTCTTTAACTTACTTGTAGTGCTACTTACTGTGAGCTTCAGGAAGTTCTGATGGTGGAATAAGGCGTGACCTGACTTCCTCAGATCCTCCCATAACTCCATATCAGCTGCTACAATTCCATCTCCCAAGATTTCAAAGATCTTCTTGAATTCAGGTCCTTTAGGGTAATTCGGAAAGTTTGAGCTGAGCATGTGATTGATATTCCTTGGATCAACAGTGAACAACATGTCTGTTCCACTAAACCAAGGCCCTTTGAAAGCGAAAGTCATATCGTTGGCCTCATGAACCTCAGAAAGCCAATAAAAAATTCGAGGGAGATTGAAGAGTATTCCGGGAAGCATCCCAAGGAAAGGCCAGTTCTCCAGCAAAGCCACATTGTGAGATTTCTTGCAAACAAAGAAACATTGGAATACAAGGAAGAAAATGAATGCTATCAAGACTCCAAATAAGCCTATCATAGCCATTTTTACACAAAAGGATTTAATGAGTTTAGATACAGAAATTTTTGTTCATTTGGTTTGCTATATACCCTATATATAACATGTACAGTAAAAATGTTGTGGTTGGCAAATTGAATGTATAATTTAATTATAAGGTCCAACAAGGCATGGGACCACCAACTCTTTAAATTACTTTTGTCCTGTATATATATCATAGCCAAATCATTGCTAGTTCCGATGCATATCTTACTGGACTAACTTTGTCCATTATAATATCTCTAATTAATTGAATTCAAGCAACAAAGATCTATCTTATCCCAAAGAATGATAGATCACACACCTCTATAGTAGGTTTAGATGAATGACTAACCTACCCTTTATACGTATATATTCTATACGCCTCCTAAGATGGAAAGTTTCCAATCTACTAAACCTTTTTTCAAATCTGTTTTTGATATTAAAGATCTAGGTGAGTTAAATACTTCCTGTATACCGTTTTAAAAGAAGTTCTTCTTATCCCAAGAGGTACATTATTGATTTTTTAAATGAGGTAGGAAAAGAAAGCTCTCCTTATCCCCAAAACATCTTATATACTAAAACAGAAGTCACAACCTTGATTCATGTGTGATATTTTAAAAAATGGACTCTCACTAGAAATCAGTTATGATTCATTTATTCCAACTAATATGACTTAATAATATATCATTCCTAATATAACAATCGACTCCTATAAAATCGGATTGGTTAACAAACACATATTTTATTCCTTAATAAATTATACATAGTAGTAATATAAACTATTCTATAGTTCAAAATACTGAACCGATTTAAATAATTTAACCAATATATATATATATAATGAGTTGTATTAAAATAGAAATCATGACTTTTTTCATGTGTGATTTTTTTAATTTGAACTATTTTTAAAAAAAATATTAAATGTATTTTATTAATATTAATAATATATACAATCTTTGAACTACTTTAGTCATAATATCTTTTGATATCTTTTAATTTTAAATATATATATTTTTTTAAATCAAACAAATCTGTTTATAAGATTTTAACAAGATCTTAATTTTCAAAAATTCTATGTAAATATTTTTTATAATTCGTGATTAGTGTTAAAATATTATTATACATTAATATATTTTATAAAATGAAGAATAAAAGTTTTATCTTATTTTACCTATTATATAATCATAATCAATCATATTAAGAGAAAATTATTATATTGAACTAAACATGATAAATTATATGAAATTATTAGATCTATATATTTTATTTTCAGAAGTATTTTTGTTCAGAATATAATATGTTGGTAACAGGGGTTAACATTAGCAAACTATATAATACATGTATAAAAATTATCATGTATTTTATTAAAGCTAATAATATAAAAAATTGTTGTATTTATTTTAATTATGATATCTTTTCATTTTAACTATATATATATAATTCTAACAAATCTGTTGAAAAATATTTTAACAATATCTTAACTTTCAGGAAGTTTATGTAAATATTTTAACTAATTTTGTAATTAGCAATGAACTATTATTATTCATTAATATGTATTCAATTATCATTTATAAAATGAAACACGAAAATTATATCTTATTTTATCTATTTTATAATAATAATAATTCATGTTAAAGTAAAACTATTATATTGAATTAAATATGATAAATTATATTAAATTGATAATTTTATAATTTTATTTTCATAAATATAAAATATTTATACTAAAAATATAATACGATGACATAACCACTTAACATTCGCAAACTATATGATACATGTATAAAAATTGATATATCTTAGATTTTTTGTATATATAAAGAATATATTTTTAAAATGAATAAACGTAAATAAATATTGATATAAGAAAATACGACTTTGAAGGTTGGCGGGTCAAAACTGAATATAAATTTGATACAAAATAATTTTCAAATATGTTGTTTCATGCATATATTAATTTGTTTAATAACAAAATCCAAATACAGTAACATAAATATATTAATTTCAAATATGTTGTTTCATTAGCGGTTTTACATTATTGATTGTTATACCATGTAAACTATAAAATTGTTATATTTGAAATAGGTATATAAACATTTAAATATATGGTTAATGTTAAAATTGTATACCGCTAATGAACTAAAATAAATATATATATTTATAAAACCGAAAAAGAACATCCGCGCGGTTGCGCGGGTCAAAATCTAGTTCATTATTAATCTTTAAATGAGGTAGGGAAGCTCGGAGATAAGCCAACAAAAAAAGATAGAAGAAGTCTTTTTGTAAAGATGCCTGCAAACGGGAGTCAAGAATGTGCATGAAAAACTTTAACATGTCACATAGCTACCTTTTCACGTACAGTGGAGATAACTTAAACTGATGTTGCTTGCAAGATAAAATGAACTGATGTTGTCACAGAACACAAGAGTGGCGTTTTGAGCAGGAAATTTCTTAGAAAACAAGCAGCAACAGAGATCAAACAGAGCCAAGACTTGCGCAGTTGAAGGCTTAAAGCCCATGAACAATTGTACCTTGATATATCTGATAATCTTGTTAAAATGGTGGAAGCTGAGGATTATGCATATACAATTAGGACGTGTACAAAAGTAAGATATTGCAGAGACATAATTAAAACGAAAAAGATATAGCTCGATCAAAGAAGATGAACACTGATGGTTTTATTTATTTCTATTGAAGTAGTTTCGTTTCTATAATAGAACCATGCATGCTTACTACTATAAGTAAATCAGGTGCACCTAAAGCAAATTCCTCTCCTATCAGTAGAATTAGCAAATAAATAAAATTGTTGAATGGCCCAACACTAGAAACCCATGATACATAATATAACACCACTCGATCATTTCAGCACAATGGAGACCTTATTTTTGTGAGAAAGTGTAAGAGCGATTTGAGACAGCTCATCATAATTTGATATATTAAGGCAACTCCTCAACTGGAGAACCAATGTCTCTAGTTTTCTTGTGTTTCGCAGCAAAAGTTCCATGAAGGAAGCCACGAGATCCGGCTTTGCAACTTTAAACGCTGACTTAGCAGGAAAGATCAGGTCTTGTGGATCTTGTGGCTCCATGTAGCGATTAACATATTTCTCCTGCAACACAAACAAAGTTTTTTTTTATATAAATAAAAACAAACAAAGTTATCAGCATGCAAACTAAAAAATCTTTATATATTAGCCAAAGAAAGTGAAGGAGATGCATTTTTATTTGTTTGTACTTCGTAATATAGCAAGGAAAGGATAGTAAAATTTACCACTGAGCAGTTCCAATCTTCAGTTTTGTAAAAAACAATTTTCTTTAATTCAGGTGAGTTTTGTAGCAGCTTTGCTATACCAAGAACCGCAGATCGCAAAATTGTTGTTTTAAGAGTCAACGTTTTGACATTAAACGTCGGGAAATGAACACCACTGTACTCGGCAATAGATAGCATCTAGTAATAAGAATGACAAAGAGATAGTGATTACCTCTCACCAAAAGAAAAACCAAAGCAAACAGTTAATCATAAAACTACTTAGCTAGCATATGTTTACAATAAACATAGCGAGTTCTAAGCATTAATGATTTAAAGGATGCAAGATTTAATGTCAACTTACCTGAAGAAAGCTAAGCCCAACAGTAAGGTTCTCAACGTTCTGCAACTTTTCTAGCATCGTTTGCATCATCACTTGGTAATCATGCTTTGAGGGATCCTTCGAGGGATCATCTTGAGTACACCAGAATCGAGGTAAGAAATAGATAGTGTCTATGTTAGCTTCTATTAAAGAGGAGGAGACATCAACTAAACTATATTTTTGCGTAAAATCTATCATTCTCAAGTAATGGATATGAGGAGCCACTATATGACATTTTCTTGGAGAAGAATTGAAGAATTCTAAATTCAGTCGTCTAAGGCGCGGTGATTCACTCAGATCAAGACAAGAAAGTGAACAAGACTGCAATGTCAAGCTTTCCAGCATTAGAGAACCAGACAGAACCTTAGTAAAAGATTCATCGAGTGAAGAGTTCCTCAAAGACAAGTTCTGAAGTGATGTCCAAGAAACGGTGCATTTGGGACTCATATAGTTCCATGAATCTACGATGAGTTGCTTTAGAGATGAATTGCTGAAGAAGAAATCTGGAAAAACGTAGTATGCATTCAATACCAAAGAAAGCTTCTCCACGTTGTGGGATATCGCAAACTCGATCAAGCTATCAACGTGGTGACGACTCCTTTCGCTGGCTTCGGATGTTTCTCTATCAACGTAGAGATGGAATCTCGTGATTTTTGCAGCAGTGTAGCTGGCTAGGGTTTCGTGAATCGATTCAAGAGATGATTTGTGATGGGGAAAAGAGAGATAAGGTGTCTTGCACCACAAATGCCTCCAACGTTTGGACAAGACGCTAGTTGTGTTGGCTACCTTGGTCGGAACAAAGGAGAAGATATGGTGGAGCATCTCGTCTGGTAGAGAGCTGATTGAGTCTACACCGCCAAAGAGGTTGCTAGGGTTTTGTGCACCCCCAGGGGCGTTACTTTCCTCCTTCGGTGGTGGTTCTTCCATGGCCGTTCGGATTTCGATCAATCCCGAATTTGTTTTTCTGTGTTAAATAAGATATTTCAATCAATCTTTTATGTAAAAAAAAATTCTTAATAAATTCACCAGATTTGTTTCTTAATTATCCCGATTGCACCGGATTTATTTCTTAATTAATTCACCAGATCCAAATTTATATTTTTAAATTTTTCGATTTTAAATGGTTGTCTAAATTTATTATGTATAATGATTTAAGTATGAAATTAGAAAAAAAAATATTTTAAATAATATTAAACTAAAATTTGTATATCACATAACAAAATATAATATGATATTTTGAAATGTGAATTTATTTATCAACCAAAAAGAAATTAAAGACTTCAAAAATCAATTTATGTTACAAATATAAACAAGATGTTATGACATGAATCATTTTTTTTTTTTTTTTTTTTTTTTTTTTTTTGTAAAAAGGCTTTCAAATTTAAAAACAGAGGAACATACATTGTATGGTTTTTCAACCATAAAGTTTAAGAAAATATGATGAGACATGCCTCATAATCAACCAAGCAATAGCTCACAAAAGAGAGAACTTATGATACATAAGCTTAGTGAAACAAGAAAAAGATGGAAGTACTAAGAAGATGGACAGTAGTATCCGCGGCCTCGACGACCTTGTTTACCTCTTCCTCTAACCGTTTTCCATTCCATATCTTGAAATTTTTGAAGTGGTTTTATTAACCTTCCACCTCGTGACATGGTGAGGTTTGCCGTAGCATCACTCATAAACCCATCTCCATCATCTTGCTCATTATAGTCAATTTGATTGGAAAAGGGACTGCCATGTTCAGGAGAATGTGAAGAGGCCAATGAATTGTCCTTTGGAACCAAGTTGGTTTCGAAGACAATAACAGGTGATGGAATTGCTTCCATAATAATAGTTTCAGTTGGAGCAGACTGTGTGTCTGCTAATGGTGATGAAATGAAAAGAGAGTTGGAGCCATTAGCTATATGTACCTTAGAGTGAGTGAAGTTGTTTGCTGGAGTAGAGAGATCCTTCGGCTCTACACTCATTTGTGAGTGCAAATCAGTGTCTCTTTCTATAGCAGATTCTAAAATCTGTACAGAAGGTTCAACTTGTGCTTCTTCAGCTGAGACCAAATCTATCTCTGAATTTTTAGCTTGTAACTCCAATTCTGAGGTAACAACAGACTGAGTTAGTACCTTTCCCAATTCACCTTGTGGTTCTTCAATTGAGGTTGTTTCCACAACAGAGGGAACAACTGGAAGTAAACATCTTTTTTCTTTGTGTCCTAAGTGTCCACATCTACCACAAACACTTGGAATCCATGTATACTCAACATCCACCAAGAAAATATTACCTTGTTTGTCATCCAAGGCAATTTGCTTTGGAAATGGTTTGTCAAGCTCTACTTCAACGAGCAACTTGGCTTCACCCAAACAAGTCGGATCAAGACGAGGTTTATGCGTTTGCATAGGTTCCCCAAGTCCAGATGCTACATGGCTGAGACCTAATCTTGAGTAGCAACTATCCGGGACATTTTTAAGAATTACCCACACTGGGATTGTTGAAACCTCAGGGACTTTGAATGAGTTAACTGGTTTCCAAGACGAAACAAATAACAAACAGTCATCAACATGCCATACAGCTCGTTGAGTTACCCATTGTCGAGTAGCATCATGAGGGATGTGAAACATGTAAGTGGATTCACTCAGCTTACGGCAGCCTATTCTACAACTTCTTCCCCATAATCTATTCACTACCGCATGGATTAAACCTCCTGGGGGAAGGGAACAGCGATGAAACTGGCCAATGATGTATTCCTTTTTATTTTCTGGTCCTAAATGAAGTACCTGAGAAGGAATTGTGACCTGGGGAGTTCCATCGAGCCGAAAGGTTGGCTTGGCTGCTCGATAAAGGTTTCTGGTAGAAGGATCCATTCTTGCAGCCCATGGAAACCTTAGTGTTCCATCATCCTTAAGCTCAGGAACCGGAACCTTCTGGACAGGCATACGAGGAAACTCTTTGACTGTAGTTGGGAAGTTTCTTTTCTTCTGGCTTTGCCCAAGACCATCAGTCAATGTTGGCCAAAAAGAATCAAGGAGAGTATTAAGGTGCTGCGGATCTAGGTCACTTGGTGTTGCCGGTGACGGGGGAGTTGCCGGTGGTGCAAAAGCGAGAGGCTTGGCCCAAGCTCCGATTGAAGGAACAAAAGTAACTTGAGGATCAACAGATATCTCGGGGGAGGGAATGGTTATTGAGGGAAGACCAGTTGATTGATGTGGTGACATCTGTGGAGCGTTCGTACCAGCACTATCTTCTGTCTGGCAAGCGATTTCCGGTAAGGAGACGCCATCTCCGATAGCTGCCGGTTCATCTTCTCCACTAGAATCGGTTTTCCCTAATTTTTGGGTTAAGGTTTCATCTGAATCCAAGGGATTCGACACCAAATCGACGACATCTAGTTGATAACTTATATCAGCTTTACCATCACTCGCTACTGGAACTGGAGGAGTAGACAACAGCTCTGAATCAGCAGAAATTTCTTTTTCAGTTGAGACCGTACATGGAATTGACGATGTCGGCGGCGGCGGTGGAGACTCTACTGACCAGCGGAACTTGGATGGCCAACGAGGATCCGGTGAGACAGTGCGCTGAACAGACATCGAGGAATCAGAGATTGAAGAATGAGAAGAGTCACCTATTACTTTTGTTAATGGAGGTTTGAGATCCATGGCAGAAAAGAACGAGAGAGGAAGAAGACTAGTGAGATAGGATCCTTGAGAGTAGACGAGACCAGAACTGGCGTTCGTGATGGGCGACGCGCCGGAGCACCGTCGACGAAGGGAGAATCAGCGGCGAGCTTGGTTTACAGAGTTTCAGAGAGAATGATTAAGAAACTGAATTTGCCATGACATATCATTTCTTTTTTTAACGAAGACATGAATCATCTAGTAGAAATAGGATAATGGAAGTGTGATCATGCTACTCATATATGTTTGATTGTTGACGCTATGTAAATCACGGGATAAATCACCGAGAACAGTTCCACAGTTCTGAATTGTCTTACAGAGGAAACGAATAAGCAGTTTAAAATGAAGGACGTGGGATGTAATGGTCGATAGAACTGGTCGGTTGCTTTTCTTGAATTTTCCCTTTGTAGTTGATGTTCTGAATCTTGAGTTTCTTCAGGTTCTTCAAGCCTTGTTTAAGCTGTTTTCAAATTTTCTTAGCCAAATTCTCGAGAAAGTCTCAGGTCAGTATAGACAATCAGTTTTATGAATCATGTGCGTTTTGTCTTGCATCAGTAAACTGCATTGAGTGATAAAGTCACGTTTTCCGTCACTTTTAGTAGCTTCACCATTATATAGCCACAAGAGTTGGTCTTAGGCCTTCACTGATAGAGATGACGATAAAACATTATGCTGGAGAACATGTATGGTTTTATTTATATGTGAAAAATTGCTAGAAATATCATATTCATAGTACCATCTTTCTTTTTTTTTTTTGAATTAATGTTAAATTTATTCAAGAAAAAAACGTTTTTACAATGGATGCATCATGAGATTGATGGTTTAGAGTTCTCTTAAAAGAAAAAGATAGACAAATCTTTTATCTAACCGAAAACCATGTTTCCATGGCTTTGGTATACTTGCTGACTTCCATGACACGCAAGCTGGAGATGCGGTTTCTTACTGCTTTGTCCACGTTTTTGATGAGAGTGGCAGGGGTGTTGGATCTTTCACCATGTCTTCTCCCGTTTCTCTCTGTCCATAGAGCCGATAGTGTCGCCTGGAACACATACCTGAGTAGAAACAAGCGGGTTGAATTCCACGTCTGGTCTGTTAGAAGTCGAACAACCTCATCCCAGTCAGTTGTATAGCGCAGAGACAGTAGCTTAGCAGTGAGATTTTTCCAGACTTCTTCTGAGAATTTGCATTGAAAAAACAAATGGTTACGAGTTTCTAGCGGCTCAGGACAGAGACTGCAGGCTGTCGACGCGTCTGTATTCCAGTTCAATATCCTCTCTCCCGTGGGGAGTCTGTTCTGAACCGCAATCCAGGTCATGAAGGAGTATCGAGGTGTATTATAAGGAAACCAAATACCTTTGTACCAATCAACCTTTACTTGCTCAACACGAATGAGATTCCATGTCGCTTTTGATCGAAACTCTGCTTTGTAGTTATTATCCCCTGCTTTCCACAAGTGAATGTCCTCAATCTGATTTAGACCTCGCAAACGCAGATTAGCAATCTCTTGTTCAATAGTGTTGAAGATTTCTTCTCGATGTCTCCTCCTGCGATGATGTTTCAATACCTTCTCCATGGTGTCATTAATTTTTATACCCATGTTTATCATTCCTCTTCCATTTGTTGTGTCAAGTAGTCTACCAAGAGGAGACCATTGATCAAACCAGAAAGATGTCGATGATCCATTGTTGACTTCCACCTTCATGAATCGCATCGCCATGGCTCTATATTTCAAGATTTTCTTCCACATCCAAGATCCCAAAGTGGTGCTGTCCTTGACTGACCAAAATGAGTTCTTGCGGATCAAATACCTTTTGATCCATCTTACCCACAGTGATGAGTTAGACGAGAGGATCCTCCAAACTAGCTTCAGACATGAGACATCATTCGCTTCTTTTATTGATCGCAACCCCAACCCTCCTTCTTCTTTAGGCTTGCAACAATCTTTCCACGAGACCTTTGCTTTCTTGGTGCTTAAGACCGGGCCAGACCATAAGAAGGCGGCACACAAACTGTCTATCTCTGCAATACACTTCTTTGGGAGTCTAAATGCAGAGATCCAAAAGTTCGTTAAACTGTGAATCACTGAGGCTATCAGCTGTAGTCTTCCTGCAAAGGAGAGGAATCTCGCCGTCCAGGAGCTTATTCTTGATCTGATCTTCTCTATAAGTGGAGCATAGTCTTGAGCAGTCATCTGTTTTGTTAGCAGTGGCAAACCTAAGTACCGAACTGGAAGATCTCCATTGGAGAATGTGTAATGGCTAAGAATATCTTGCTTTTCCGTATCAGCTAAACCTGCCAGGTAGAGAGTGGACTTTTCCATACTAATATGTAATCCAGATGCCTCTGCGAAGGTTTTAAAAATCTCAAGAATACCATCTACTGAACTTCTTTTACCGTCTGAGAATATAAGCAGGTCGTCAGCAAAGCTTAGATGAGTTAGCTTGAGATCCTGGCAGTGAGGATGGTATCCAAACTTCCGGTGAGTCGCAGCTTTATCTAACATTTTAGACAAAACTTCCATACATATGACAAACAAATAAGGAGACAGGGCACAGCCTTGACGAAGACCCCTCTTGCTGTTAAAATACCCTGCTAGTTCGCCGTTAATTTGAACTGAAAACGATGCAAGTGAGATACATTTCTCAATCCAGATAATGTATTCACTTGGGAACCCGAGAGCCTTGAGTGCAGAGAGTAAAAAAGGCCATTGGACAGTGTCAAACGCCTTAGAAATATCGATCTTGAGCGCACATCTTGCTGAAACTGAGCTCTGATGATAGCCTTTTACTAGTTCTGACGCCAAGAGGACGTTCTCCATCAGCAATCTGTCTTTGACGAAGGCAGACTGGTTGGGAGATATAAACTTTGGGAGAATAAGCTTTAGACGATTGGCCAGAATCTTCGAGATAACTTTATAAATGACGTTGCAGCAAGATATAGGACGAAAATCTTTCATAGTCTTTGAGTTTTCTTTCTTCGGGATCAAGGCTAGAATAGTAGAATTTATCCCCTTAGGCATGAAACCAGTCTTGAAAAAAGATTGGACTGCGATCACAAAATCAGCCCCCACAATGTCCCAAGCAACCTTAAAAAATTCGCATGTGTATCCATCCGGACCTGGAGACTTGTTGTTAGCCATTGCGAATAACACATGTTTAATCTCAATGGCCGGAACCTCGTGTGACAGGAGCGCTCTATCTGCCTCCTCACAATGAAAGTTCAGAAGCGTTTTCAGCTCATCAACTTCCATTCCATTGTGTCCCACAACCTCTTTTGCCAGAAAGCCCTGGAAATAATTAACCGCTTCTGTCTTTATCTCTTCCTGAGTTGTAACAATGACACCATCCTCCTTTTGTATCTCTCGAATAGAGTTTTTGGCTGCTCTAAACTTCACTGAATTGTGAAAACTCGTATTGTTCCCATCCCCAACATTTAACCAATGCATCTTGGCTTTTTGGCTAAGAAACTTTTCTTCAATAGACGAAAGTAGTTCCCATTTATCATGAGCTCGAACTTCGTCATCCAGCACATCAGGGGCAGGGTTTGTCATCGCTCTTGTCTGACAAAGACAAAGTTTATCAAAAGCCTCTCTAGTTCTCTTTGTAATATCGCCCACAGTGTCTTTACTTAGTTGTCGAAGAGCCGGTTTTAGTTCCTTGAGTTTCTTGGAAAGTCTAAATAGAGCTGATGTCGAGTTATGCAGGGGAGTAGTACTACTCTAGAAACTTTCCATTAGAGGAAGGAAGCCTGGTGCCTCTGCCACAGCGTTGGTAAACTTGAATGGGCGTTTTGGTTTTAAAGGAGTTGGTAGGATCTGAAGCCTACATCGTAGGTGATCAGAGCACCCTCCAGCCTCAAAAACACAATAAGTGTTTGGGAATTTAGTGGTCCACACGTCATTCACCAGTGTTCGATCTAGCTTCTTTCGAATGAGATCTTCCTTGCGTTTATTACTCCAAGTTAACAGAGGACCGTGAGCTTTCATATCAATGAGTGAGCAGTGCCGACACACATCTTGAAAGTCCCGCATACCTGTAGAGACAGTCGATATGTTTGGACCCGAGTATTCCTCCAGGTGCAGAGTCTCATTGAAATCACCAAGCACAATCCATGGCTTGTCTTTAAGCAAAGGTGAGTTCTGGTGGTCTTTAAGATCATTCCATAACTCTTTTCTTTCTTCAGCGCTGTTGGATGCGTAAACAAAAGAGCAAAAGAACTCCCATGCCTTCCAGTAGCACTGAACAGGTGATAATTTGATTTGTCTTGAAGCAAGGGGTAACTCTGACTTCAGGACTCCATACAACCCATATTCTACCCAGTCGATGGTTTTCATAATTAGATATAGTTGACCAATTGTGGAAAACAGATGACACAATCCTCTCTGCTCTGTTCTCCTTCACTCGGGTTT
Source organism: Brassica napus (assembly GCF_020379485.1). Lineage (NCBI taxonomy): Eukaryota > Viridiplantae > Streptophyta > Magnoliopsida > Brassicales > Brassicaceae > Brassica > Brassica napus. The sequence goes on along the minus strand of NC_063442.1, from coordinate 11,721,468 downwards.
CTATCAAACATCCAAACTTCATACCTCCTCTTCTGATCCATTCTTTTACAACAGTATGCTTTTTATTTTTGTTAAAACCCCGGATGTTCCAATAGAAACCCGACATCAGTTATTTCATGGTCAACTTTTTCCCCAAAAGATTTTGACCGCAGTCAGTAGTCTTTGGGACATTTGAGTTGGAGACAAGCTTATGGTTGTCTTTTGAAACACGCGGCAAAGATGGTCTGGTAGACATAGCTTTGTTTTGTACTTCCTGCTTCTTTTGAATTGGTTCCTGAGGTGGAGTATTGTCTTTTTCTAAAACTGCTTCCTGTTGCAGTATCTCACCCTCTTCCTCTTCCTCATCTGAACTCAGTACTGCGAATCGAGAATTTGAGATAATCGAACCCTGACCAGATTCAAGGTCCTTTAATTTTTCCGGTGTTCTGCTCACTTTAACTGGTGTTAACCAGCTTTCCTCCTGATTATCTTCATTTTCTTTTCCAGCAGAGGTACTCACATCCACTACTTGCTCTGCCTCCTCCGGGTTTTCATTCTCGGTATGAGACTGCACTGGTTGAATTTCCTCATTGTTTCCACTATCCAAATCCTTGGCACTACCCTCCTCCACTGTTATAGGTGAAACCACCACTTCATCATCTAATTTTGTTACCTCTATCTCCTTCGGTCTTAAACAATCCTTTTCTGAGTGGCCCCATTTCCCACACGTTGTACATTTAGTTGGCAACCATGGAAAGGTGAAATCAATGAGTGTATCCTTTCCCTGATATTTGAAATTCATAGACCGCGGGAGAGCTTTTGTAAGGTCTGCTTTGACAAAAACTTTAGCCACCTTGAGATCTTTGCATAGAGCAGTATCAGGGTGAAGTTTAACTGGAACACCTATCGGGCTTGTGGCGAAACTGAGTCCTTTCCACGAGAACATGTTCATGGGAACATTTTTAAGATGAACCCACAAAGGAACAGAGTTATGGAGTTCTTCCTCTTCGACAAAGGGTTTCCATTCAGTCATCACAACTGGTACCTCTGCTAAATTCCACATACCTCTGCGCAAAACCCTTCCTCTCATTGCTGAGTCGAGGATTCTGAACTTCATAGTTGTAGGGTTTATCTCATAAACCTCTACCATTTGTGACTTGTCGGAAGCCCAAATCTTATTAACGATTGCGTGAACTTTCCCAATATGTGGGGCTTTGTCCAAAAACTTTCCGATCAGAAAGTCCTCCCAAAGGGGTTGAGGGTCCTTGAAGACTTCATCTGGAATCTCTACAGATCCGATACCATCCTCCATCTTGATTTGAACATCGTATTTTGTTAATTCTTTTTGATTTTGTTGGGCGACCTTCACCCACGAGCGAGTTAACGGAGCTGGTTTTTGTGAATTCTGTGTGAGACCATCTTGCCGAGAATCTGTAACAGCCACAACCTCCGGCAGAGGCATTATGGCGGCGCCGGAACCGATGGCTTGGCGAAGTTTAGAACCAAAACCCTAATCTCCACAAAATCCCCCTCAGAGCTAAACGCACCGTTTGGTGTTTTGTATTTCCTTTCCATAGTACCATCTTTCATGTTTACACTAACCATTTTTACTCTCATTTTTAACGAAAGGTAAAAAATATTGATACCATTAAGATTAACTAATGTAGTTTTAGTGTTTAGAGTTGAGAGATATGGTAAGGTTTTTGAAATGTGAAATTTAAGATTATAATAAATATATATATAAATACTTAAAAAATATAGTTTAAAAAAAATATTTTCAAACAGAATTTTCAGTTTTCAAAAAGAAAATTTGACACAAAAAATCAAAAAAAACAAATTCAAATTTTTTTTTATAAAAAAGTTCAAATTTGAAAAAGTATAATTCGAAAACATTAAAAAAAAATATTTTTTTTTATTTTAAAATATTTATCTTATATATAGAAAACAAAGGTTTGAATCTTTTGCCACTTAATAAATAATGTATTTTTGAAAATATCCCTTTAGTGATACCCTCTCTGTTCCAAAATAGTTTGATATTTTGGATGAAGGCACAATAATTAAAACATACACATTTTCTTAAAAAAGTAACACTAAAAATATAAAATAAATCTAATCCAACCAATCATCAAAAATACTATAAAACATCATTTGTCACACATTTTTCAATGAACTTTAAACTAATTAAAAAATATCAAACATCATATATTTTGAAACATCAATAACTCTTCAAAACATCACATTTTATAAAACGGAGGGAGTAATAAAGATGAATAATGGTACCATGAAAATGGTAAACATATATAAAACTTCCTCCAAATTAAATTGGACTTGGTTAACTATTATTCTTTTTTGTTTAGGCGGAACAAACGATTAATAATACAAATAGCAACACATTCAGAGCAGAGCATGATTAATGAGGGGTTTTCAGGGTGAGGTTCTTTGCGGAAGTTTAAAAGCCGGTTCTTAGCCTTTTTAGTTGAAAGTTAAGAGACGGTTTCTTATATTTTGCTAAAAACCTCATCCTAAAAACCCCTATTAATCATGCTCTCATAAATAATAGATTAATAAAGTTATTTTCGCAGAACAAACACTGGTAATACCAGTAGTGGCCCTATCATTGATAGGAATCATATCTTCTTAGTGACTTTGACACTAAGACCATGTTTCATACGGAGAATGACAGAAGGGACTGGTTTGATCTTGTCACCTTTCGTGACCTCAAAGTCATACTTTTGTATTATCTCCACAGCCACTATCTTCATCTGCATTAGAGCCAAATTTTTACCCAAGCAAGCTCTCGGACCGGCATTAAAAGCCATGAACTTGTATGTAGGTTCATGTCTTAGATTACCACTGTCTGAAATCCATCTCTCTGGTTTAAAATCCAATGCGTCTTCTCCCCATATAGATCTCATTCTTCCCAATGCATAAATACATATCACAATTTTTGAATTTGCTTCAACTTTGTGCCCACTTGGAAGTACATCTGGCTTTGCAGGAGACTTATGGTTAAAGGGAAGTGGTGGGTAGAGTCTCATTGTTTCGGACAATGCAGCATGTAGATACACGAGCTTCTCTAGATCTGTAGGATCATACTGAGTGTTGATCTCTTTCCGGATCTTGGTCAAAACTTGAGGATGCTTAGAAAGAAGCCAAAAGAACCAAGTGAGAACTGAGCTTGTAGTGTCCCTTCCTGCCAACAATAGACTGAAAACAACGTCTCGTATAAACTTATCATTATTCGGTTTCAAGAGCTTATATTTGGTCGTATCCACATTCATATAATACGTTAACACGTCCACTGATTGTTTTCTTTTCCCCCGGCTCATCTCCTCTCTTCTAGAAGATATGATCTTTGCAAACCTACGATTGAAAGCCGCCAAATAAGTTCGCATCTTCCCCTCAAGTCCAATACCAAGCCAGCTTTGAAGTCTCCACAAGATCACCGGTTTGAAATATCTATAATAGATAGCTTCTTCACCTGTTTCCACAGCTTCATCGAACAAAACTTCTGGCATCTCAATGGACAGTGACATTGGGTCATAACCAGTCATCAAAATCGAAGAAGTATCAAACATGAATCTCTTGAACACATCTTGTAAGTCTATGATAATTTTTTCATGAGCAGCATTATCAAGAAAAAGAATAAGACTTTCCTTTAGCTTAATTGTATTGCTACTTACTGACAGCTTCAGGAAATCTGGATGATGAAAGATGGCGTGATTTGACTTCCTCAGATTCTCCCACAGCTCCATATCAGCACTTAAGATTCCATCTCCGAGAGCATTGAAGATCTTCTTAGCCTCAGGTCCTTTAGGGTAATTGCCAAAGTTTAAGCTTAGTATGTGATGAATATTCCATGGGTCGGCCGTGAATAGCATGTCGGTACCACTAAGCCATGGCCCTTTGAAAGAAAAAATTAGATTGGTGGCCTCGAGAACCTCGACGGAGAAGTCAAAAATACGAGGGATATGGGCGAGCATTCCTGGAAGCATCCCAAAGAAAGGCCAGTTCTTGAGAATAGGCTGGCTCTGAGATTTCTTGAGGAGGAAGGAACAGTTGAATACAAGGAAAGAAATGAATGCTACGAAGACTTCAGGTAAGCCTATCATCGCCATTTTTAGACTACAGAATTTTGAAGTGTAGGTACCATAGGTAAACCTATCATCGCCATTTAGTTAAGTTGGTTTGCTATATAACTTAAGTTCAATTAAATGCAGAAGTTTCTTGGAAAATGTTCCTGGCTGACCTAGCTCAACTGACCGGATCGGACCAAATCCCCAAAAATCATTTATTCTTTTGTCTTAAACTGAGTGCCACGTGATTTAGATGACTAGACCCAATTACATGGTTGATCTATTATTTTATTTTTTTGTCAGACATGGTTGATCTTTATTTCAATTATACTAAATAATAATCCGCGGAATGTGATTATTAGTTTCGTTATTTTTTTAATAAGGAGACATTAATCTGTTTAATCTCGATATCAGTTTGGTTTTAGATTGTTTCTTTTTTGTTTTTAATCTCAAAAAATATAACTATCATTTTAAATCAATATTTATTTGGGTTGTTCGGTTAAAATGTTTGATGTTTTTAGTTTTTTTTTTCTTGTGATAATCAAAAATTACTATTATTTGTTTGTTTTCAAGTTATGAATCTTAGATAGTCGTGATGACGAACCAATAGTTTCATATTATAGTTTCTAAACGGATAATAGTTAAAAAAAAAGAAAAAAAAATTATTAAGACAAATCATTTTACTACAATTTGGTCGATAGTGAAAGAAGCATTAAGAAAAAGAATATTTTAACTTTCAAAAAAATTAGATATTTTAGTTGTGGTAAATACTTAGTTATAAAGTGCTCACGTCAATGTTCACATGTATGGGTATGTGAAAGTATATAAAGGTGGTTGATAAATATATAAAAATACTGTTAATTAATATTAAATGACATTTTTTTTCAAAATAATACATGAAAAATAAAATTCTTAAAATGAAATTATTTAAAAACAAAAATATTGTAAAATTTATATATAACTTATACATAATTCTTTAATTATATATATATGCATATAACAGATTATATTGGATATCCGTTCCTATAAATATTGATATTTGTGATTTGCTTTTTTTTTTTACGGATATTGCATTTTAAACCTAAATATCAGGATATCTTTAATTGAGTTAAGAAAAAATGATATCCAACTTGGTGTACTTCAAGCAATTTCTCAAATATGATCTTGACTACAAAATTATTTTGCAAGTACAAAATATTATAGTTTTTAAAAAAATAAGTTTTGTTTTTTTCAATAGTATCCCAAAAAATATTCAACTCTATTTATATAGGTTCAGTTTAATTTAATCTCCATATATATTTCAAATTTTAGAAACAAAACATAAAGTTATGTAAAATAGTATTGCTACATAATAATATTTACAAATAAAAAATTTATGTTATATAATTTAGAATATTTTATTATAGAAAGAATAACACTCGCACGAATGTACGGATCAAGATCTATTTTTCTCTTAAGATTTTTGACAAGACAACAACTTACGCGATTTAGAAAATATTTGTATAATAGACACATAAAAGTTGTATTATAAATATTAGATATGAATGTTTATGTTGATGTCAAAAAACGTTTTTTAGATATGGATGTTTATTATATAGAGATTATCTTATAGATTAATATTCTAAATAAACTTGTATCTAAAGATTTGTTTATTCTCTAAGATATTGTATCCCTATATATATTAATTAACTAGTGATGGTTCAGACCTTGTACTGACTAATATATATATATACCTAATTATTTAAAATTCTAAAGTTTATTTTTATAAATATTTAAATTGTTAAATTAAATAAAAATGTTAAATTAATATTATAATATTGTAATAGTTACTTGGATCAATATTTTCAACAAGAATAAAAAACTGGCTATAGTGTTAGTAAGTAAAACCATAAACTAAAGGCATCTCCAACCCTACTCTATTTTTGACTTCAAACTTCATTTTTGAGTAAAATCTTCACCAATCCTACTCTATATTCAACTCTAAAATAAAGTAATGGCTAGGGTTACTCCATTTATGGAGTAATCTTGCCTATTACTCTATTTTTGAGTTGAATTTTTTTTATTTTTGAAATAATCCTTTTAATTTTGAATATTTTTTTCACACTTAAATATTATTTAAAATAATACAATAACATGAAAATAAATATAATACTCCATAAAATATTATTTAATAGTTTTACATAAAATATGCATACACTAATAAAAATCAAAACTAAACATAAATAATCTATAATATAATGTAATATAATATAATACAAATAAGTGATTTAATAATTCTGTAAACTGTTGTTGGAATCGTTGAAGTTTCGTTCAAACGGAATAGATGAGTTTATATATCTTGTGGGTCAATATTTCGATTGATAACATTTATACTTGTTAAACTTAATATATGTACAAACATTTGGATCAAGTACATAATTTAAATTACAAAAAAATTGTTATCTTCTTTATGTTCTTCTAATGCATAATTTGTTTTTGAATTAGAAAAATTGCATATGATGAAAATTACACCAATTGAAGTTGGAAGAAAAGCTCTAACTGTATTTTCATTAATAAATATTTAACTTAAATAAAATATATTTTTATGAAAGTTTTGTAAATATAAAATAGTTGGGTTAATTGTTAAATTTTTATAAGTTGAAGGTACTACTAACAATTATTAACTAAATAAAAAAGGAATCATTTGTGAATATTTTTTTTGAGTAAAAAATGGAGTATACATTGGAGTAAAACCCAATTCCATTTTGGAGTTACACCATTTTGGAGTAAAAAAATGAGTAATACATTGGAGATACTCTAAATATAAGATATATGTAATTATGATATTATTGTTAATATGTATTTATTAACTAACTGTAATAAATGTCATATAATTATATATATATATTAAAATAGTTTTTAAAAAATAATAGTATATATATATCGGTTGAATAGGTTAATGTTTATTAATTATCTTAAATATTATATTAAAATAAAAATATTAATTAAACTAATAACTTTTCCTAAAATCATGAAGATGATAAGTAAGTAAATTCATTTATCAAATAATAATATATATATCATCAAATACAAAATACAATTTTTTTTCTCTTCTTTTATTCACAACATATTTCTCATTCCTATAAGTTTTGTTCATCTTGATTTTTTTATTTTCATTTTCTTTAAATGGTCACGAGTTTCAGCCTAAAAGTATAGCAAAATGGAGTGAAACGGATTTAAAATATGTACTCAACTTATTTGGCAATATTCAATCATAAAAAGTTACAATAGGTTTTTTTTTTTTTGAAACTGAAATTTTTATTTTTCTTAAATAATATTTACGGGGAACAAACATTTAATAGAATGAATAGCGACACACTTTAAAATAATACAAATAGCGACACACATATAAATCATACAAATAGGGCAATAGCACAACAATTATACAATATACTTTAAATGATATTTGCGCCTAACAAACACTTATTAATACCAGTAACCCAATTATCAAGAAGAATCATATCTGTTTAGTGACAGTGACATTAAGACCATGTTTCATACGGAGAACGATAGAAGGGACTGCTTCAATCTTGTGACCTTCAGTGACCTTAAAGTCATAGTTTTGTATGATCTCCACAGCTACTATCTTCATCTGCAGGAGAGCCAAATGTTTACCCAAGCAAGCCCTCGGACCAGCATTAAAAGCCATGAACTTGTATGAAGGTTCATGTTTTAGCTCTCCACCTTTTGAAATCCATCTCTCTGGTTTAAAATCCAATGCGTCTTCACCCCATATAGATCTCATTCTTCCCAATGCATAAATACATATCACGATTTTAGAATTCGCTTCAACTTTGTGCCCGCTTGGAAGTACATCTGGCTTTGCAGGAGACTTATGGTTAAAGGGAAGTGGTGGATAGAGTCTCATTGTTTCGGACAATGCAGCATGTAGATACACGAGCTTCTCTAGATCTGTAGGATCATACTTAGTGTTGATCTCTTTCCGGATCTTGGACAAAACTTGAGGATGCATAGAGAGAAGCCAGAAGAACCAAGTGAGAGCTGAGCTTGTGGTGTCCCTTCCTGACAACACAAGACTGAAAGCAACATCTCTTATAAACGTATCGTTACTTGGTTTCAAGAGCCTATATTTGGTCGTGTCCACATTCATATAGTATGTTAACGCGTCCGCTGATTGCTTCCTTTCCCCGCGACTTATCTCCTCTCTTCTTGTGGATATGATCTTCGCAAACATACGGTTGACAGTCACCAAGGAAGACCTCATCTTCCTCTCGAGTCCAATACCCAACCAGTTTTGAAGCCTCCACAAGATGACCGGTTTGAAATGTCTATAATAGATCGCTTCTTCACCAGTTTCCGCAGCTTCACCGAACTCAACTTCGGGCATCTCGATGGATAGCGACATTGGGTCGTAACCAGTCATCAAAATCGAAGAAGTGTCAAACATGAATCTTTTGAACACATCTTGTAAGTCTATAACAATTTTTTCATGAGCAGCATTATCAAGAAAAGGAACAAGACCTTCCTTTAACTTACTTGTATTGCTACTTACTGACAGCTCCAGGAAATCTGGATGGTGAAACATGGCATGATTTGACTTCCTCAGATCCTCCCACAGCTCCAGATCAACACTTAAGATCCCGTCTCCCAAAACATCGAAGATCTTCTTGAACTCAGGTCCTTTGGGGTAATTCCCAAAGTTTAAGCTTAGTATGTGATGGATATTCCTTGGGTCGGCAGTGAATAGCATGTCCGTTCCACTAAGCCACGGGCCTTTGAAGAAAAAAGTTAAGTTGGTGGCCTCAAGAACTTCGAACGTCCACTCGAAGATACGAGGGATATGGGGGAGCATTCCTGGAAGCATCCCGAGGACAGGCCAGCTTTTGAGAATAGGCTGGCGGGGAGATTTCTTGTGGAGGAAGAAATGTTTGAATACTAGGAAAAAAAGGAATGCTGCGAAGACTTCAAGTAAGCCTATCATCCCCATTTTTAAACAAATGTATTTATGAGTATGGATACAAAAATCTTAGTTTAGTTGGTTTCCTATATATAGCCGATATTCAATTAAATGCAGAATGTTGGTGGGAAAATATGTTGCTGGCTGACCTGACTCAACTGACGGTGTCGGACCGAACTCTCAAACTCATTTACATTTTTGTCTTGAACAGTAACGCATAATTCAAAAATCATAGCTAACTAATCGGTAGTTCGGTACTATCTTTTTATCTAATTAAATTGAAACTTTTATTTCGGTTACGCTGGTAACAGTTGTGAAACAATACGTACATGTGTCTAAAATTAAATATAAATGTGGAAAGTGATACCCCATTAAGCTGAACTTTCTAAGCTGAACTTTCTAAATTATACTGTTCATTGCTTCATTTTTAAGCTGAACTTTCTAAACTATAAATTGGTTTTTAATTTTTGTTTGTTTTTACTTTTTGACAAAATAAACTATATTAATAAATATAACCCAATTAATTTTATTTATTTATTTATTATATAAATTTATTTAATTTATGATACTAAATATTTTAAAACATATATTAAATGAAAGATAACATTAAATTATTAATATAAAAGTGAAATACATGATTGATAACACCAAACTAAACATAAAATACTTAATACAACATAAAGTAACACTTAATATCTAGTATTGTTGTTGTTCTTATGTGTAATAATTTTATTATATGATAATGTTGAATCTATAATAACTGTGTTGGATTATTGTTAAAAATAAAATAGTTGGGTAAAACTAGTAAATATTAAAAAATACAAGATGTTATTAATAATTAATCATAAAGCGGACATGAAATATATTTGGAATATTTCTTTTACAAGAAATAAATGAAGCATACCATTGGAGAAGATGTGCTTCATATATCTGCTTCGTTTTGAATAAAGTGAACTTTTGAAGCATAAAATGAAGCCAACCATTGGAGATGTCTAAGACAAAATAATATTTTTTATTTATAAAGTTAGTTAAATAATTTTCAAAAAAATATTTAATTTCAAGTTGACAAACATAATTTCAAGAAAAAAATATTTGACCTCATTTTTATAACAAACTAAGAATTAATTTAATATTATAAATGATTAAATAATTATTATTATAAATCTAATCATATCGATAGAATTTTATCTAACAATAACTCAATTTCTATTTTTTAGTGAATCAACATGAAAATCTATCTTGCTCCCAAAATTTAAATCTAGAATAAATCAAAAGAAACATATTAAACTTATAATATATATAGTGCTACTTGGATAAGGCTCAATTTCAAAGGTCTGAAGATCATGGAAGAACCAACTAGATAATGGGTCAAGGCATGTCCTAATGTACTTTATGGAAAGCTAATAAACTTGATCCACAAGGCATTGAACCGAGAAAAGGTATGGGCACTGGTACCGCCTTTATCAAGCATGGACTTTGAACAAGCATGGACGACCAATAAGCAACCTCCTTGATCAGGAAATGAGCCAGGGAAACATGTAAGGACTGGAAATGAAATTCATAAGCAGGCATGGTCTAGAGATGGACTAGTCTAGCCGAAATGGTTGAGAATTAGAAATGGAAGTTGAAGATCCAAAGTTGAAAATAGTGCATTTTCATCAACCAAATGGGTCTAGAAGAACAATGTCCAGACAAGAGTTGAAGTGGAACGAGCCCAATAAATTGTTGGTCGAAAAAGGTCTTTATCGACTTAAAAAGTGGAAGGACAACCAACTTGGTTTATGATTGGCTTAAAATATTAGCCACGACCATATTGGTCTATTTTAAATGTATTTGGTTTATTATATATTTAAACCCGTTAGAACTAGATTTGGTTCTCTTAAACCAATTAGAAATAGGATTATGATCCGGTCATGGCCCTTTGAAAGAAAAAGTTAGATTGGTGGCCTCAAGAACTTCGAAGGTCTGGTCGAAGATATGAGAAGTTAGAAATAGAACTTCTTGAGAACTGGTTGGCCGTGGGATTTCTTGTGGAGGAAGGAACAGTTGAATACAATGAAAAAATGAAAGCTACGAAACACTATTGATACAATAATCTTCGTTAAGTTGTTTGCTACTCTTTCTATTTCGCTAAGTTAGATGTTTTAGAAAAAAATTATTTCACAAAAATAGGCTTTTTGTATTTTCTATTAAAAATGTGATTTTCAAGAAAATTAATTGACTTATTGAATTATTATTGGTTAAAAATTATAGAAAATTGAAAATTACATAAAACAATACATTTATTATAGTGATTTAATGTGTTTTCTTAATATGTGTGAAAACATTAAAAAATATCTTTATGAAACGGATGGAGTTTATACTAACCTAGATTCAATTAAATGCAGAAAGTTGGTTGGAAATTGTTCATGGCTGATCTAGCTCAACTGACCGGATCGGACCAAACCCCTCAAACTCATTTACTGTGTTTGTCTTAAACTGAGTGCCACATGATCTAGATTCTAGACCGGATCAAATTGTTAATCTATATTTGTGAAATATTATAGTTTATATATTTATAAATTTATGTATTGCATAATTATTTTGAATATAATTTAATATTAAATAAATATTTTCAAATTTGGTTAGATGGACAGTCTAAAATAGAAACGGAAGAATCATCGCTTAATCTGTGCATCATGTAATACAGGTGCGGTCACATGCAAATCCAATACCAAGTGATTCAAGTAAAGATAGAACAATACGCAGCTCTCCTGTTTTATTTTCAAAACGTATTAGAGGCTCAATAGCAATATTTTAAGATAAAGGCATGCATACCCTAGTTTTGAATCTCTCTCGGGCACAGAATCTAAGGCGCCGTTTTTGCTAGCTTTCTCCGATGCTGGCAGCGGCTTGGCTCTCCGGCGTCGACGCTGTTCAACTCCATTCATTACTTTTTTCATCGTTCACTCCATCTCCGCTGTTTTATTTAGTCTGGTTCCCTTTTATTCTGCTCCGTATCTTCTTCCCTCCTCGACAATACCAATTCGTTTAGGCTCGCTCTGGTTGTACTCAAGCACCATCACAATATTCACCTTCATCTCTGCCGCTCGCTGTCTCCACCCACTGCGCTCCCGGAATGCCATCTCCACCCACCGCATTCGTCACCGTTTTTCTTCCTCCGTTAGGACTGTTAAAGCTCCAACACCAGATCTATCACTCCCGCTAACTGCTCTGACCATCGACCGTGGCCCTCCTGTTGGTCACCGCAACGTACCCACCACCGGCGTAAACTTTGACATGCGCGCTTCTACCGTCTACAAATCAGGAAGCTCCGATATAGCTATGGCCTTTGCTTGTGATTGTGTTTGGTTGGGCCAAGCCCATATTCTGGCTTATGAGAGCCCTATTTCAAATCCAGTTCAGCTAACATTTACATTTATTGTACGGGAGCTGTGTCTTCGCCACCTCTCCACTTCCACTCCGCCTCTTGACATCACCGGCTTCCTCGCCTCGTCCCCTGTTTTACCCACCCCTTTCCTCTTTGCCGTATCTACTATGCAAGAATGTGGATTCGCCAGATTTGATCACTATGTCATCGCTGCGTCTCTATCACACTATGTTTGTTTCAAACATGACGGTTCTTCACAGAGTCGTATATGCGGCTAAAGAACTATTGTGCAAGATTGTTTTCTTGCCAGATCTACTAGCTACTCCATTATTGTTGTGCCTCCATCACATTACGCCGTCTCAATCGACGGTTCTGTAAGTCAACTATGTGACCTTCAAACCGGAGCTATTTTCTTTATCGTAGGTTCTCGGAAGTCTTGCTCATGTTGTACCCTACTCAACAGGTCTTCATTGGCGCGTTGAGATCCTTTTTCATCAGATCCATGATCTTATTGTCTGCAGAAGCGTTAACGACGGGTTGTCGGCCAGATCTACGCATGATGCCGTCACCGCCTCTATCTCGAGTCAAACTCGTGTCTCCGTCACCTCCCCTCTACACGGTCTGATCTCTGTCAGTGCAAACCACTGCCACCGTCCCTCAAGCTGTTGTGACGACTTTCACTTTCCGGCTGGAGAGGGCTTCCACCTTCTCTGGCGAACTTTTAGAGTCCTGCCCGCGACAGCCTCTGGTCCCTCCAGCGATCCAGGCATCTTCACAGACAGGTTTCAACCATTTTTAAAATCGATTTGTTGGGTTCTTCAAAGTCGATTTTCAATGTTTGTGTGTTCCTTCGAACGTGGGCTTTAGGGCTACAAGTGAAGCTTCTCTTTGGGTTTCTTCTCTGTTTAGCCACATCTATCTTTCGTCTTGTCTTAGTTTTTTTCGTCTACCAGTTTACCGTTGAGTTTTCCTTCGGTTATAACTGACTTAGCCCATTGAACCTTTAATATAAGCATTTGGTTGTTCAAAAAAGGCATGAATGTTTCAAAAAAAAAAAGAAAAAAAAAATATATATATATATATATAATAAGATCAAATTGCATTTATATTTTGAAAATGAGGTTGTTTCTTCCTATCAAAGTCTATCTTATCATAAGCATTTTTACTCCTAAGCATGATTGAGTCTTTTGTTAGCTTTAAGGGATACTGCAAGCTCATCATTCACTTGGTTCTTCTGGCTTCTCTCAAAACATCCTCAAGTTATGACCAAGATCCGACATGAAACCGACACAAAGTTTTATCCTACTGATCTAGAGAAGCTGGTTTTTCTACACCACGCTGAATTGTCTGAATGATAGCTTTAATCCGTATGATTCCACTATTGAATCAAATCACCATTCATAAAACAATGATTTGTAGCTCAGATGTAGAAGATCTTGATTTAAGAATGATCTTCAAACCTAATGAACAAACAAAACTTTGATCCGCGCGAACATTTGTTTTATTTTTTATAAATCAAATATAATTGGTTATCTTTTTCAAATGTATCTATAGGATGCTTGTATTCATTCAGATTCAGGTATCCACTTGGGTTTGGTTCGGATCTATATGGATTTCAAATTTTTTAGTTGAAGATTTCAACCATATTCATGTATTTATAAATTTCAGTCCAGGTTCAGTTCGGATTCAGATAATCCGTTTAAATTATTTTTGAAGGGTTTAAAATTCATATATACTTTAATTTTCTCAAAATGTATAAAAAATTTAATATATAATATATAAATTCTAATAATATACTTTAATTTTTTCGAAATATAAAAATAAATTAATATATAAAATATCATAAGGCTTTTAATCACACACATGTGCTTGGATATTCCTAGTATGTGCAATTACATCGTATTTATACAAAATTTTAACCAAAAGGAATTCAAAATAATGGTGAGTCGCGAAAAAGATAATATGAAAGCACTACTGATTAAGGTTGTTAATAGGAATCTTTGTATATGATTTACATTTTGTTAATTGCATACCTATAAATAGGAATTATATTTTGTTAGGTGAAATGTGTTCGGTCGGGTAGGGTCTAGTGCGAATCAATTAATTAATATGAGATGGGTATATATATTAATCATGTGCTTGTTTTGTGTTGTTGTATCATAGTCTAGTGGTTAGAGGCGTTGACTAAATACAAATAGACCCGGGTTTAAATGTGCGTTTGCGCCCAATTTGTCAATTTTTGTAAAAATAATTAGGTTAAATGATTTAGGAAATGACAAAATTAACCTTATCTTCAACCTCCCACTGCGATTTCTGTGTAACATCCAGCCGCTCTTTTATTTTTTTTCTCGGTTTCACAGATTTTCTCATTATTCTTGTAAGTTTTAAAGAGAATACATCAAATCTAAGACACATGTGCGATATTAAACATTAAAACCATGAAAACATTGAGTACTTTCATCTTCCGATTTACTGGCCTATTATCAGCAATCCGCCAAGGATGTAGTATGATTTGCGTGTTTCCGGTGATTAGCGGGCTTCCTAGCCCGCGTTTTTGAACAATGGATCAATAATGGAGCACTCAATGGTAGGCATGATGCATGAAGCATAGATTGGATATTTGGAGATTTTTCAAATGTTGTAAAAAGTTATGATAGGTTAAGGTTATAATGATGATCTATTAATAAATAAATTAAATTGAGGTGGTTTGATAATTTAATACAAATGGTCTAAGTCAGTGGCATGCAATAATAATTATTGCTGAAAAAAGTCAGGGTTAAATTCAAAATGTACTTCAGTTTTAATAGTTTAGATTCTCCTAGCAATCACAAAGGAGAAAGAAATTTCAGAGTCTAGAGAAAGAAGAATAACAAACTATTCCATGATTTTAGAATGAAAGAGTACTTGTTTATATTCTTACTATGTGTTTTGTCCATCTATGCGAGAATAACCATCTGACAGTTACTTATTAGTATATGTTTTACTAATTCAAACACTATCATGATAATTCTTTTTTGTTTTTAAAAAGTTTAAGCAAAAATAATATTATTTATATATAAAATATCAAAATATATAATCATTATTGCATTTTTAAAAAACAATCACATATTAAAAATATTTAAAAAAATTCTTTATACGCTACATTCATTATTAATAAAAAATTAAAATCACTCAGTATTCAATGTTGTATTATATAATATTAAAATTTTTACTTGATAAATATTTAATCATGCATCTTTCTGTTTTTAATATTTTATTTTATGAATAAAATATCTTATTTTGGATAACAAAAAAATATAGTAATTATCTTTTAAATTATAAAATACATTTTTATTTTTGGTTGTTTTTGATATCAATTATCTAATCTAATGAATTCAAAATTCATTTTTAATTTTTGGCCAATTATTATTATATTAATTTTATAATTAACAATATAATATTATTAATAAATTTAGTTATTTATTAGAAATAACAATGACTTTAACTAAACTAAATTTTAACGTGAGAGCTTGGATCGAAAATCACTTTGCAGAGATAATATAGGTATAGATAAATAGATCTCTCTCTCTCTCTCTCTCTCTCTCTCTCTCTCTCTCTCTCTCTCTCTCTCTCTCTCTCTCTCTCTCTCTCTCTCTCTCTCTCTCTCTCTCTCTCTCTCTCTCTCTCTCTCTCTCTCTCTCTCTCTCTCTCTCTCTCTCTCTCTCTCTCTTTCATATGATGTGTCCTGATGTGGCTTCAATAGTCCATGTATCAAATCCTCCCGGTTTTAAAAACTTCTCTAAAAACCTATACCACATGCAAGTAGGGGTGTCAAAATGAGCTAGCTCGCTCAACTCAGCTCAGCTCACAGTGAGCTCGGTTCTTTCATGAGCTAGCTCAGCTCAACTCATTTATTATATGAGATTCAATATGTAAACTCGAACTCATATCATCTAGATCATGAGTTAAATGAGCTAACTCGTGATCTAAATAAAAATAATAATTATAAAATAAAATAGTGATAGAATAACTTCTATATTATTGTTCAAAATTTAAATATTAAAAAATCCAAAACATAAATATTAAACACTAAATAAAAACCAATACAAGACAAAAATTAAAAGACAACACCTAATATAAATTAAACTAAAGCAAAACCAATGATCCAAATCCTTATTCTTCGTGAGAGTCTTGAGATAATTTATCTTCAATGTCTTATATGTATGTTTTACATTTTAATTTTAGAAGACAAATATGATTAATATAGATATTATCTTCTTATAAGATTTGGTTTGACATTTTAATTTTAGAAGGCATATATGATAGATATAGAAATTATCTATTTTTTATATAAAAAAATAGAAGTTATCCAAATATAGTATATATAAATATATTATATATAATTGTAAGTATAAAAATGAACAAGCTCATGAGCCAGTTCATGTTCATCAAAGATCATTCATATAACTCGTGATCTAATTTAAACTCGATCACTAAACTCATTTATTAAATGAATTTAAAATATAGAGATCATGTTCATGAATAAAAAAGCTGAACTGAGTTAGATAATGAGCTATAGCTCATTTTGACACTCCTGCATGCAAGGTTTATACTTGCTGAAATGCTATATGCAAAAGCCAAGTTCCTTGATATCCTCTCGTTTTATGACCATGGCAAAACTAGCCTTTCTGAAATCATTATGGATGGAACCTGCACCTTCAAGACTGACGTCTTATTTCCAGCACTTCACCTCATCAGGTCATTTATATATGGTTGCGTCGTCGACAGAGCCGTGCTCAGGCTTCTTTTGGCCAAAAGGCTATTTTTGAAAAACAAACTTTTAATATAAAAATAAAATGATTGAAGTTATAAATACAGTATATATTTTTTATATAAAATATATATCGCAATATTTTATTATTTATGAAGATATGATAACAATAAAAAAAATCAATCATCATATCATTTCCTGTTTTATAAAAAAACTCCACTAGAATTATTTAAATATACATATAAATTTATGATAATTTGCATATTTTTACTATATCTATATTGTGTAGTAAATTTATAATCTGAAATAGTTTAAAGTATAAAATGAATATAGAAAATGAATTAGTAAATGATGTAAACATTAAAAGAATTTCAAAGAGGAAAATATTTATATAAAATAGTATTACACATATAAACTAATGTATTCTGGCGGTTTCTATTTTGATGAAAAAGGATTTGCAGTCGACGTACTGCTTATTCGAAGGAATGTTCAGGCGGTTTCTATTCAGCGGTGGCCGTCATCACTTTTGTTCTCTCTACCGTGGATTTAGGGTTTCAAGATCCAATCCCAATTTTGGTAAACCGGTGCTCACCTTGGTGGTTCTATTTTTAATTTTTAGTTTCTTTTTAATTTCTAGTTGTTGTAAGTCGAAAAAAATGACAAAAAAAAATATATGAAAACTTTTTAGAAAAAAAAAACAATTTGATGGAAAATGCGGAGCCTGAGAGGCTGAGACCAGTGCCTTTTCTCGTTGCTATATCATCGAGGAATATATGACAAACTCTTCAAAAACTCCACTGTAAGGCTTCATGGTAACACAACCATGTTCATTATATTTCTCATCAATTTTAAGAATGAATAATAAAGAAAAATTCTTTAGATATCATTTTTCAAGTTTTTGTCACAAAAATAGTTCTCAATGAAGATAATAACCAAAATAAGTTTTATTAAAGAATAAAAATACATTTTTACCCTAGAGCTAACTAATTTATATTTAGGGTTAAGTGTTAAGGAGTGAGATTTTGGGGATATGGTTTCAAATTTAAGAAAATAAAAAATAAATATTAAAATTTTCAAAATAAAAAAAATATTTAGGTTATTTCTTTTTTGAGAGTTATTTTGTAACAAAAATTTTGAAAAGACTATTTGAGAGTTATTAACCATATTGTTGAACCTCTCTCTAAAATCCTCTGCCTTCTCTCTAGAAGTTTCTTCTCTTGATCTCGCCAGTTTCGCCGGCTCCGGTTGCTTCCACAGAGCCGGAGCCGGTCTTTATTTTTATTTCTATCTTAGTTTCTCGGGTTAGATCTTCTAGTCTTGTTCTCGTTACTCTCGACGGATAGTTTCCAGATCTTCAATCTGATCTTTTCCGGAAGGGATGAGCGGTTCGGTTGATCTATCTAATTGATCTATCTAGTCGAAGTGGGTTGGATATTAGTATCCTACAGATCTGGTTTTGTCTTATAACCTTATGTGTAGTTTAATTGATTTGCATGTTGATTTTAAGCTGTCTTTGGCTCATTCTGGGTCTCGATCTGCGACCTTCTCAGTCTCTTGAGCATGGTTGTTCCTGGTTATGAGTAGTTTCACTCCTTGTCATTTACTTAAAAGATTCGATCGAGATCTTCTCTTCAGTTTAGCTTCTTTATGGCGTGTCAATCCATTTCCGCCATCGATTTCCAGTTGATGACTCATGAACATGTCGTGTTCTGTCTTCTGGAGCTTGAAGCTATGGTCTTTCATTTGCATGGGCTATTCACCATAGGAGGATTCGCAAACCAGAGGTTTTAGTCATGGATGGCAGTCTCGCTTTGCCTTGTTCAAAGAAGCTCTATTTATCATCATGCTTTATTGTTCACGTTTAGGTGAAGGTTTATTTTGATCTGTTTACCCACTTCTTCTATTTTAGATTGGTTCTGGTAATTATCCTTTTAGTCTTCCCGTGTGTGGGACTTTGCCTCTCCTTTGTTGGAGCTTTAGTTTCCGGAGGTTTGAAGAACTTGCCGGACTGTAATCCAAAAATGAATCCTACCTATGTAATATTTTGTTAATATAATCAGTGTTTAAAAAAAAAGACTATTTGAGAGTTTTGCCAAATAATAAATAACAAATACTATTTTTTCTTCATGGTAACTACAACTGTAAAATAAATGAAAAAACACTTTGAATCAACTATTTCTAATCAAAATTTAGGTATTTAAATTAGTAATATATTCGCAGACGGTGGATCTAAATGTTTTTTTTTTCAAAATGCAAATTTAAAATAACGAAAAGAAGTTATGTACCTAAATTAAACATAAGCTATACAAAAAAAATAAAATAAAAATTATTTAAATTAATTATAATTTCTATTATATATGTTTTTGTAATCAAAAAATAATCTCGCATTTTGAAGCATAAGATCAAAATATAATTCATTCTATTCATCATCAAATTTGAAAATGAACAATAAATAACCTATATTTTCTTCCGATAATTTTGTAATCTTCGTTCTTTTCTTTTTCATTTTTATAATTCTTTTAATGGTTATTCTCTAGTTCAATCCTAAAAGCTAATCTGGACAGAAACCAAAGTAAAATATGTGCTGAACTTTGGCAATATCAATTATAAATTTTATATTTTATTTAATATTTTAAAATCAAATTTGCGGGGAACAAACATAGTAATAGAAATAGAGACACACTTATAAATAATACAAATAACACAACTACAAATATTACTTTAGATGACATTTGCGCCGAACAAACACATAAATACTAGTAATCCAATTATCAATAAGAATCACATCTTCTTAGTGACTGTGACACTAAGACCATTTTTCATACGGAGAACGATAGAAGGCACTGCTTCAATCTTGTGACCTTCAGTGACCTTAAAGTCATAGTTTTGTATGATCTCTACAGCTACTATTTTCATCTGCGGGAGAGCCAAATGTTTACCCAAGCAAGCTCTCGGACCAGCATTAAAAGCCATGAACTTGTATGAAGGTTCATGTTTTAGCTCTCCACTTTCTGAAATCCATCTCTCCGGTTTAAAATCCAATGCGTCTTCTCCCCATACAGATCTCATTCTACCCAATGCGTAGATACAGATCACAATCTTTGATTCTGCTTTAACTTTGTGGCCGCTTGGAAGCACATCTGACTTTAAAGGAGACTTGTGGTTAAAGGGAACCGGTGGGTAAAGTCTCATTGTTTCGTTCAACGTAGCATGTAGATACACGAGCTTCTCTAGATCTGTCGGATCAAACTTTGTGTTGATCTCTTGTCGGATTTTGGTCATTACACGAGGATGCTTAGAAAGAAGCCAGAAGAACCAAGTGAGAACTGAACTTGTCGTGTCCCTTCCTGCCAACAATAAACTGAAAGCAACGTCTCGTATAAACGTATCATTACTAGGTTTCAAGAGCTTATATTTTGTCGTGTCCACATTTATATAATACGTTAGCGCGTCCATTAATTGCTCGCCTTCGCCGCGACTTATCTCCTCTCTTCTTGTGGATATGATCTTCGCAAACATACGGTTGACAGTCACTAAGGAAGACCTCATCTTCCTCTCGAGTCCAATACCCAACCAGTTTTGAAGCCTCCACAAGATGACCGGTTTGAAATGTCTATAATAGATCGCTTCTTCACCGGTTTCCGTAGCTTCACCGTACTCAACTTCGGGCATCTCGGTGGATAGTGACATTGGGTCGAAACCAGTCAACGAAATCGAAGAAGTATCAAACATGAATCTCTTGAATACATCTTGTAAGTCTATGACAATGTTTTCATGAGCAGCATTATCAAGAAAAGGAACAAGACCTTCCTTTAACTTGAGTGTATTGCTACTTGCTGAGAGCTTCAAGAAATCTGGATGATGAAAGATGGCGTGATTTGACTTCCTCAGATCCTCCCACAGCTCCAGATCAGCACTTAAGATCCCGTCTCCCAAAACATCGAAGATCTTCTTGAACTCAGGTCCTTTGGGGTAATTCCCAAAGTTTAAGCTTAGTATGTGATGGATATTCCTTGGGTCGGCCGTGAATAGCATGTCCGTTCCACTAAGCCATGGGCCTTTGAAAAAAAAAGTTAAGTTGGTGGCCTCAAGAACTTCGAACGTCCACTCGAAGATACGAGGGATATGGGGGAGCATTCCTGGAAGCATCCCGAGGACAGGCCAGCTTTTGAGAATAGGCTGGCCGGGAGATTTCTTGGGGAGGAAGAAATGTTTGAATACTAGGAAAAAAAGGAATGCTGCGAAGACTTCAAGTAAGCCTATCATCGCCATTTTTAAACAAATGTATTTATGAATATGGATACAAAAATCTTAGTTTAGTTGGTTTCCTATATATAGCCGATATTCAATTAAATGCAGAATGTTGGTGGGAAAATATGTTGCTGGCTGACCTGACTCAACTGACGGGATCGGACCGAACCTCTCAAACTCATTTACATTTTTGCCTTGAACAGTAACGCATAATTCAAAAATCATAGCTACCCAATCGGTACTATCTGTTTATCTAATTAAATTGAAGCTTTTATTTCTGTTAAGTTGGTAACAGTTGTGAAACAATACGTACATTTGTCTAAAATTAGAAATAAATGTGGATAGTGATACCCCCATTAATGTCTTAACTTTTTAAACACAAAACACAATACTATTTTTATTTTTAAGCTGACAAACATAATTTCAAGAAAAAAAAATTATTTGACCTAATTTTTATAACAAATTAAGAATTAATTTAAGAGAAAATCTCTAGGATAACTATTTTTAAGTTTTTGTCACAAAAATAACATTCAATAAAAAAAATGACCAAAAACATTTTATTAAAAAAGTAAAAATACATTTATACCCTAGGGTTAACTAATATAGACTGAGAGTTTAGAGTTAATGGGTGAGGTTTTGAGGATAGAGTTTTAAATTTAAAAAAATAAAAAATAAATTTTAAATTTTCAAAATTTAAAAAAAAAAAGACTATTTTGGTCATTTTCCTTATTAAATGATATTTTTGTGATAAAAACTTTAAAAAAAAAACTATATGAGGGAATTGTACTGGACTGACTTTCGACAAACATGGACGACTGATAAGCAACCTCCTTGATCAGGAAATGAGCTGGGGAAACATGAAAGCACAGGAAATGAAATGAATAAGTAGGCATGATCGGGAGATGGATTAGTCTAGCCGAAATGGCCGACAATTGGAAATGAAAGTCGAAGATCCAGAGTTGAAAATAGTGCATTTTCATCGATTAAATGGGTCTACAAGAACAATGGTCAGACAAGAGTTGCAGTGGAAAGAGCCCAATAAAGTGTTGGTCGAAAAAGGCATTTTCGACCTAAAAAATGGAAGGACAACCAACATGGTTTATGATTGGCCCAAGAAAATTAGCCACAACCATGTTGGTCTATTTTAAATGTATTTAGTTTATTATATATTTAATTCCGTTAGAAATTGATTTGATTCTACTAAACCAATAAAAATAGGATTAAGATCTGGTTTTCATTAACCATTTTGGCTTAGCAATAAGCTTTTAGTTTTATGCTTTAAACAAACAGCACCACGTTTTTGTAATCTTCAACCTATCTTTTTAATAAAACTTCTTTTTAATGCATAGCCAGATTATTTTTGGAGACTCTCGTCTCTTTGTTCACATTGGTGGATGAGTTCTATATCACACAAGAAGAGTGATCTCTTGTGTTTCATCCTAATTAAACACCAAGCAGGGTTAACCTGTATTTCAGGAGTAGCAAAACAACTTCTAAACATTCCATAATTCATCTGTTTCCGCATCTGTTTCTCCTCATATTGTTACAACAATCTGTTGTGACGGACCAGACGCACTCATGGGCCAGATGCTCTACTAGAGCCAGACCGGATGCCCGTGCTGGAGGCCAGACGTTCAACTAGTACCAGATGTCCGTCACCAGATGTCCAACCCCTCGCTTAATATGATATTTTCCGCTTTGGGCCTAAACCCTCACGGATTTGTTCTTGGGTCGTTACTCCCAAAAGGCCTCATACTAAGTGGGATTGGACCAGCTATATATATTAGACTTTATTATGTCTAATATTCGATGTGGAACTTGGATTGCCTTTTTATTTATTCTGACAATCCTCCCCTCAAACCAAGGACCATGGAACCTTGGCTCAGATACTAATCTGTTGTGACGGACCAGACGCACTCCTGGGCCAGATGCTCTACTAGAGCAAGACCGGATGCCCGTGCTGGAGGCCAGACGCTCAACTAGATCCAGATGTCCGACACCAGATGTCCAACCCCTCGCTTAGTATGATATTGTCCGCTTTGGGCCTAAGCCCTCACGGATTTGTTCTTGGGTCGTTACTCCCAAAAGGCCTCATACTAAGTGGAATTGGACCAGCTATATATATTAGACTTTATTATGTCTAATATCCGATGTTGGACTTGGATTGCCTTTTTATTTATTCTGACATTCAGGAAGTCTAGATTTCTTGTTGCAATCTATATAGCTAAGCATATTTCTTAGAAAAATCTATATAACTAAGCTTAACCGCTGAAATCTTACAATTGACATGAAGTTGAGGAAGATCATCACTGAATCTTTACTTTGGTTACAGATTCATAGGAATACAAGAACCATAGTAGAAAAGTAACAATGTAGAAATTTATAAAACTTTTTTTTATCTAGTGATTAATTTGATATAGTAGACAATTGTGCATCGTATAATACAGGCGCAAGGCCAATTAAGGAATGTTCGGTTGTTGGACAATTCGGGTTCCAAGTAAGGAAACTTTGACTAGCCATCATTGCATGATAATACCAAAGGAAGGTCAGATTTACGGGAGTCAGTTAAAAAAATAATCGAAGATATCAATTCAAGACATTGATGGTGATCATTGACCATGCCAAATAAGGAAACCACACTAAATGTCCAGCTTAGTGAGCAAGTCCAAGAACTAGTGTGGGAACCGAAATTCGCACTGTCGATTTCCGTTTAAATAAGGAAACTAAGAAAACCCTAGTTTCCCAGAGGACCCGGATATCTGTTAATTACCACATGTCAAGCAATCAGAACACGAGAATAACAACGATAAAAATAAGAAATCGAAAAGAGAGCAAAGTAGATCTTATTCCGAATCTGCGTATGAGCGTTACAACAAGGTATAAGCCTGGGCTCGAGAGCTGTCGGCGAGATTCCTAGTTCTAGCAACCCTAAGACGGCTAAACCTAATTGAGTCGCAGCTCGAAATAACAAAAACGGAAAGTTGCCTAAATCGCTCTAAGTGCTAAGTTTGCTCTGAAAAAGTTCTTTTCTGCTCCTCGCCTAGGACTCCTTATATACTAGCTCCAAGGTCGGTTTACGCTTTTACTCTTCTGCCCTTAAGCCGTCATAGCATAAAAATGGAGATATTCCATTTTTCCCGATCTTCACAATTATCTTCAAAACTTCCGTATTTATCCGCGGAAACTTGACATTTATCCTTCCTCGTGGGCCAAGCGCGAACCATGCTGTGGTTCACGGGCTTTTGGTTAGGAAAAATCGTAGGATGGGCCTCGAGTCGTGTTTTAGGTCCCTTTGGGCCGTCTTCCGACTCGACACGTTTACTACGAGTTTTCCGCGGTTTCTAATCCGCGAAGTTTGATCGATGAATTAGAATAGCGGGAAACATAGACTGAGCTTGCTACGGTCTTCGGGAGATAGCATTCGAAGGTTTGACGAGAATGCAAGGACTGGTGTCGTATCGATGTTCGGAAAGGTTCAATCGCTACACAGCGACCGAACTTTGGCTCGAGCCCGGTCGCTATGTAGCGACCGAGCGAAACGAGTGCTCGGTCGCTACGTAGCGACCGAGCTTCGGCTTGAGCTCGGTCGCTACGTAGCGACTGAGCGGGACGATCGCTCGGTCGCTACGTAGCGACCGAGCGGGACGATCGCTCGGTCGCTACGTAGCGACCGAGCTTTGGCTCGAGCTCGGTCGCTACGTAGCGACCGAGCGGGACGATCGCTCGGTCGCTACGTAGCGACCGAGCTTGGCTGAGCTCGGTCGCTACGTAGCGACCGAGCGGGACGATCGCTCGGTCGCTACGTAGCGACCGAGCTTTGGCTCGAGCTCGGTCGCTACGTAGCGACCGAGCGGGACGATCGCTCGGTCGCTACGTAGCGACCGAGCTTTGGCTCGAGCTCGGTCGCTACGTAGCGACCGAGCGGGACGATCGCTCGGTCGCTACGTAGCGACCGAGCTTGGCTCGAGCTCGGTCGCTACGTAGCGACCGAGCGGGACGATCGCTCGGTCGCTACGTAGCGACCGAGCTTTGGCTCGAGCTCGGTCGCTACGTAGCGACCGAGCGGGACGATCGCTCGGTCGCTACGTAGCGACCGAGCTTGGCCGAGCTCGGTCGCTACGTAGCGACCGAGCGGGACGATCGCTCGGTCGCTACGTAGCGACCGAGCTTGGCTTGAGCTCGGTCGCTACGTAGCGACCGAGCGGGACGATCGCTCGGTCGCTACGTAGCGACCGAGCGGGACGGACGTTCAGTCGCTGCGTAACGACCTGTTTCGAGCTTTCGTCGGACGTCTCGATTCTTTCTTCCGCCAAGCTTTTTCGTAAGGAAGAATCTATTTCGAAAAGTACTCTTCGGAGAAACTCTTATTTTCTTCTTCGGACGTTTTGAATGTTAAATTTGTCGTAACCGTTTTTGACCCCAACAGTTAGCCCCCCAGCCCGTTAGAGTTGTGACTCTAGCGGGCGGATAGATGACTTTGACAAGGTTAAGTGTATTGGACGAAATTTACAGTTAAAACTCCGCGGAAAAAAGTTGTCGAGGCGACATTCCGAACCCATACTTCTATAAGTAGTGAGCTCTTGTCATTCATTTTCTTCACACCTTTCCTCCTTCATTTTCTTCAAAAACCTCTCTAGTTTCATAACTTTCCTTTCAACATGTCTTCCTCCCAAGGTGATAAGAAGGATTCCGACGTCGAGATGGGTGAGGCCACTTCTCCGGCTCCGGTTCCAACTTCTCCGGCGGAAGTGCCGGCTTGTGTTGCCGGTCATCTTTCTTTCCGAGAGAAACTAGTTCGTCGCCAAGCCGAGAAAGAATTGGCTCAGACTGGCTCCGAGTTTCCGTCTTCCTCCGCGCAGGTCGTTGCCCCGTGTCATGGGACCGGCGTCGCGGCTCCTCCCCCGCAAGTCCTACCTGCGGGATCTTCCACGACTCCGATCCTCGTCGAGGACAAAGAGAAGGCCGCTGACTCTATGCCTCCGCCTCCAGCCAGAAAAGAAATCGTTCTGGCATTGCGTGCTCCTAGCGCTGTCCAGGCTACTCAGCCTAAGAGTCGGAAGAGGAAACTGGCCAAGAGCGGTGACGGGGAGACTTCGCAGCGAGGTGGGTCGAGCCTAGCATCGGGACTTCGCGGAAAGGTTTGTTTCTTGTTTGAATTCTCGATCGTCTTTCGTGCATTCTTTTCATGGACTTAGTCTTAAGAATTTTTACCGTTCGCAGTTCATATCGTTGATCGATGGGATGATCAGCGAATGTGGTTCTGAGACCAGTCGTCTTTCCGGGGAGTTGGTGGAGCTTCAGGGCAGATGGTCCGAAACCGAGGCTATGTTGACGGCTGTCGAGGACTCTCACTCTGCGAAAGTGTCGAAGCTCGAGGTTGCGATAGGAGAGCTTGAGAGGGACCTCGGGAAGACGGCGAGTTCCTTGCTTAAGGAAAAGAAAACCAGGAAGGCCAAATCCTCGGAGGTGCGTCGACTCCAGCGTCAGATCGAGAGTGACGCTGGACTAGCGCGCCGCGGGATCCAAGAGGCTACGGATGCCCTTCGTGCGGAGTTTCAGGCTCGCTTGGCGAAGATTTCTGCTTCCCTGGGTTCCCTCGAGTGTATCCGGAGCAGGGATTTCGCTTTGGCGACGATTGAGGGCGGGATGGCCGTGGTTCGGTCGTTCCAAAGTGAGACTCCCCCGACCTTGGAGGCCGAAGAGGCCCGACTGTCCGGCTGCAAGGGAGATATGGCGGCCGAGGATGGCGATTTCGGTCTCATCCTGGCCGACCTAAAATCCGCTTGCTTCCTTCCGACGTGTCCAGAAGACCCAGAGGGGAAAGATCCGATGGTCGGAGAGAACGGAAGCGACGCGGCTCCAGGCTCGGACGAGGCGGCGGGTGAAGAGGGAGCGTAAGTTCTGAGGGTGACTTGGGTTAGATCTCTTGCGAGAGATTTGTTTTTTTTTTTTATGTCTTTATGCTTCGGCCTTGAACGGCCTTGTTTGTATTTCGGGACTGGCCGTGTGTGGCTTTGAATCCCTGCCGCTCCGCGGCTTTATGGTATGATAATCGGATAACGTTTTTTATGAATTTGTGAATAGTGGGGAGGAAGGTGATGAGTTGTCGTCTCATATCCTTCTTCGATTGTGAAATGTTTTATTCGAGACCTGTTTCGAGAGTTCTTCCGCGAGATGTGAACTCTGCGGGGGCGCTGAAGGTATCGAACGTAAACATAGAGGCGTGGTTTAAGAATCTCTTATCTTTCGATATCATGCCTTTGAGATGTTAGAGACCAGTGCGCTGGGTTTAGGGCAAGACCTAGGTTTACTTTCGGTTTAAGGATTGTGCGGTGACTAACCGGCTATCGTTTTTCCTGTCGCGATTTCTTCCTGATTCGTATCGATGTAAAGTCCGCGAAAAGTTCTCGGCTTATACGACTTGTTTGATACGAATCGAGCATCTCTCCGGAGACCGGAAGTGCTAGACCAAAATTTCGGATTTCTTTTATAGCGCTATTATCCTTGTGTCGGATGTAAGAGAGTCATCTCCATGAGATGGCTATGTCTGTTTAGGACGTTTGTGAGTTCGATGTGATCAGCATCGGACTTGGTGGCGTGTGCCGTTGTTTTGATTAATTTGCGCAAAATAAATGTTAATGTGTGCATATATGTGTCTTTTTGCGGAGATTTCGTTTGCTCGGAAGAAACCAATTTTGAGGCATCTTTTGCGACGTCTCGCGATGCTAAAGGTTCGATTCTCCCAAGCGGCCGACCAATTTCCGAAGACCTCGTTGCGATTTCGCGGGTGAGGATGTTTTGATAAGTCGAAAACACCAAAAGTGCGGTAAGAAGTTTTTCGATTTTTTGGGAGTATACGAGTATACGTACCCACTCCCCCCCTTTTTAATAAGGGAGGACAGCTGAATTTGCCTTTCGGCAAACTGCCTACGTACTCCTTGCGGAGATCAAGCCGTCTCGTAGTTCAGTGATTGCGAGTTGGTTCGTTTAGTGATAGTATTTTTTGAGATGCATCGCATTCCAGGTTCTAGGGATTTTTATGCCCTGCATGTTGGCTATTTCGTAAGAACCTGGTCGGACGACTTTTTCGATTTTATAGGGACCTTCCCAGTTTGCTCCGAGTTTTCCCGCGTTTCGTTCAGCGGTGTTTTGGAAGACTTTGCGAAGGACCAGATCTCCCTGATTGAACCTTCGGTTCCGTACGTTGGAGTTATAGTATCTCGCAGCGGCGTGCTGGTAGTTTTGAATTCGGATGAGCGCTCGATCCCGGCGTTCGTTAATGAGGTCGAGATCGTCCAAGAGCATAGCATTGTTGAGTTCCTCTCGTTCGGGTAAGAACCTTCTTCGAACACCGGGAAATTCTACTTCCGCGGGAATCATGCACTCCGCGCCGTATACCAAGGCGAAGGGAGTTTCTCCCGTTGCTCGCCTTGGGGTGGTACGGTGAGACCAGAGGACTCCCTCGAGTTCGTCGGCCCATCTACCTTTTTTGGCCTCCAAGCGTTTCTTCAGTCCGTCGAGAATGGTCTTGTTGATTGTTTCAGCCTGTCCGTTGCACTGCGGATATCTGGGAGTTGACTTGTTGAGTCGTATCTTCCACTTTTCGCAGAATGCCTCGAATCGGGTGGAAATAAATTGAGACCCGTTATCGGTTACGATTTCGTAAGGAACTCCATGCCTACAGATGATGTTTTTCCATACGAAATTCTCGACTTGGACGTCTTTTATACTCGCGTACGAGTCCGCCTCTACCCATTTTGAGAAGAAATCGGTAAGGACTAGAAGGAAACGCTTTTGCTTTGAATTATGCAGAGGTCCGACAATATCCATGGCCCAGCGCATAAAGGGATAAGGCGACGTGATGGAGGAAAGAACTTCGGCGGGTTGTCGGATAGTTGGCGCATGCCTTTGGCATTTTTCGCATTTTCGTGCGAATTTTTCGCAATCTCCGATCATTGTTGGCCAATAGTACCCGTGGCGTTTGATTTTCACGGCTAGTGATCTTCCGCCGGAATGGTTGCCGCATGAGCCGGAATGTATTTCCTCCATTACTTTCCTCGCCTTTTCTCCTTCCAGGCACGTCAGGAGCGGTCCGGAGAATCTCCACTTGTAGATTTCGCCGTCCACTGTTACGTAGCGTGCGGCCTGTGTTCGGATCTTGCGAGCTGACCATTTTTCGGCGGGCAGTTGCCCGTCGATAATGTAGTCTCGAATCGTCTGAAGCCATGGGGTATCACAACCGTAATCGGATTGCTCCGATGGTGGTGGTATCGTAATCTCTTCTTCCTCGTCGTCTTGACCCTCTATGAGATTGACAACGACTGGGGGTCCGATACTCGGATGTTCGATGAACTCGACCGGAATTACCCTTTTGAGTCCTGGATCGGAACTTGATGCTAAGGCCGCGAGGGCGTCCGCCTGGACATTCTCGGAACGGGGGATCCGGGTAAGGGCGAAACAGTCGAAGTCTTGAGCTAGACCTTGGACCAGTTTGAGGTACGCGTCCATCCGTTCGTCTCTGGCTTCATATTCTCCGCTGAATTGACTGGCCACTAACTGGGAGTCGCAGTAAGCGTGGAGATTGCGTATTTTTAAGCCGTGAGCCAAACGTAGACCTGCGATCAATGCTTCGTATTCGGCCTCGTTGTTTGAGGCATGGAATTCCAGTCTGAACGATTGTTCCAGGATCTCGCTTGTTGGAGATGTGAGACGGATCCCGATACCCGATCCTTGCTTGGATGAAGATCCGTCGACGTGGAGGAGCCAGGTGGAATTTGGTTCCTCGTTGGTTATTGCTCCCGTTGGAAGTTCGACCAAAAAGTCCGCGAGCACCTGTGATTTTGCGCTCGTCCTTGGTCGGTATTCGATGTCATACTCGCTCAACTCGACCGCCCACTTCGCCAATCGGCCTGATTGACTTGGGCTATGCAAAATTGTCCGTAAGGGAAAAGTCGTGAGGATAACAATCGTGTGGGATTGGAAATATGGTCGTAGTTTTCGGGCCGATGTTACGACCGCGCATGCCAATTTTTCCATCAACGGATACCTAGATTCGGCATCCAGCAAGGTTTTGCTTATGTAAAAAATAGGTTTCTGCTCCCCGCGTTCTTCCCTGATCAGGACTCCGCTTACGGCTGTTGCCGATACCGCGATGTACAAGAACAAAGGCTCTCCTTCCACGGGTTTTGCGAGGACTGGAGGAGTAGCTAAATAACGCTTCAGCTGTTGGAAGGCGTTTTCGCACTCTTCCGTCCATTCGAATTTTTTATTTCCTCGCAGGACGTCGTAGAAGGGCAGGCACTTATCTGTTGATCGTGAGATAAATCGGTTAAGTGCTGCGATTCTGCCGGTCAGTCTTTGGACTTCCCGTTTATTCTTCGGCGAAGCCATCTCGATTAGAGCGTTGATCTGTTTTGGATTTGCTTCGATACCGCGGTTGGTGACCAAGTAGCCGAGGAATTCTCCTGATGCCACGGCGAATCTGCATTTCGTCGGGTTGAGCTTCATGTTATGGGAGTTTAGTTGTGCGAAGCATTCTTCGAGATGTGACACGTGATCCCTTGCTTTGAGGGATTTGACAAGCATGTCGTCGATATAAACTTCCATCGTTTTTCCGAGTTGTTTGGAGAACATTCGGTTCACGAGTCGTTGGTAAGTTGCTCCAGCGTTTTTGAGGCCGAAGGGCATTACCTCATAGCAATAGGTTCCGCGATCGGTAATGAACGCAGTCTTCTCACGATCGTCGGGATTCATCCTAATTTGATTATAGCCTGAGAAAGCGTCCATGAAGGATAGGAGTTCGTTGCCCGCCGTTGCTTCTACCAATCGATCGATATGTGGTAGAGGGAAGCTATCCTTTGGACATGCCTTGTTTAGGTCGGTAAAATCTACGCAAACTCGCCACTTCCCGTTTTTCTTTTTGACTACTACGGGGTTGGCGAGCCAGTCGGGGTATCTTACTTCCGTTATCGACCCAACTTTAAGCAGTTTTTCGACCTCATCGTTTACTGCGGTAGCACGTTCGGGTCCCAGCTTCCGTCTTTTCTGTTTGACGGGTTTGAATGTTGGGTCGATGTTCAGCTCGTGACATGTTATGTTAATGTCGATTCCTGGCATATCTTCCGCAGCCCACGCGAAAGTATTAAGGTTCTTTTTAGACAGGTTATGAGTTCTGTCTTTAAAGGCTCGTGGAGATTGGCTCCGATCTCGACGCAGCGTTCTGGGAAGGCTTCGTCGAGACAGATCGTTACCACGGGTTCACAAGTTGGCTCGCGTTTTTCATCTAGAGCTGCGAAGATACGAGATTGCCAGAAGAATTCCGCTGAATCCTGACTTCGCGTATCTTTGCTGGAGGTCTCTTTCTCCGCTTTCTTAGGAGTAATTTCGAGGATCGGTCTCTTTCGTTTTAGTTCCGCGGCGAAACAAACCTGAGAAACTCT
The DNA here is from genome assembly GCF_020379485.1 of Brassica napus. Lineage (NCBI taxonomy): Eukaryota > Viridiplantae > Streptophyta > Magnoliopsida > Brassicales > Brassicaceae > Brassica > Brassica napus. Next base: position 11,689,646 of record NC_063442.1, on the reverse strand, counting down.
TGGATTTCCCCAGATTACCTCGACTCCGTTAGGGGTCGGGAACTTGAGGCAAAGATGGTAGGTTGATGGGATTGCGCGCATGGTGTTCAGCCATGGCGTCCCCATGATAACGTTGTAAGATGCGGGGCGGTCGACGACTAGAAACTCTGTGATGTTTGTCACGGTTCCGGCTTTGACAGCGAGTCTAATCGATCCGTAGGCCATGGTCGTTTCCCCCGAAAGCCCTAGCAGTGGGCTTGGGCATTTTGCGATCTCGGATTGACTGATCCCCATCTTTTCAAGAGTGTCTTTGAAGATGATATCGGCCGAGCTTCCGGTATCGATTAGTACTCTAGCGACGTCGATATCTCGAATTGTCAACTCGATAACAAGGAGATCGTTCCGAGGTTTGGCTCGATCGACCGTTTCTCCCCCCCTGAATGAGATGACATTCGCGCACGTCGAACCTCGCATGTCTTTCCTGATCGTTGAGTGGTTTTTGCGGGTTAGATTGATCCGTAAGTCCCCCTCCTTCTAGCGCCAAACTGTGGGAACCGAAATTCGCACTGTCGATTTCCGTTTAAATAAGGAAACTAAGAAAACCCTAGTTTCCCAGAGGACCCGGATATCTGTTAATTACCACACGTCAAGCAATCAGAACACGAGAATAACAACGATAAAAATAAGAAATCGAAAAGAGAGCAAAGTAGATCTTATTCCGAATCTGCGTATGAGCGTTACAACAAGGTATAAGCCTGGGCTCGAGAGCTGTCGGCGAGATTCCTAGTTCTAGCAACCCTAAGACGGCTAAACCTAATTGAGTCGCAGCTCGAAATAACAAAAACGGAAAGTTGCCTAAATCGCTCTAAGTGCTAAGTTTGCTCTGAAAAAGTTCTTTTTCTGCTCCTCGCCTAGGACTCCTTATATACTAGCTCCAAGGTCGGTTTACGCTTTTACTCTTCTGCCCTTAAGCCGTCATAGCATAAAAATGGAGATATTCCATTTTTCCCGATCTTCACAATTATCTTCAAAACTTCCGTATTTATCCGCGGAAACTTGACATTTATCCTTCCTCGTGGGCCAAGCGCGAACCATGCTGTGGTTCACGGGCTTTTGGTTAGGAAAAATCGTAGGATGGGCCTCGAGTCGTGTTTTAGGTCCCTTTGGGCCGTCTTCCGACTCGACACGTTTACTACGAGTTTTCCGCGGTTTCTAATCCGCGAAGTTTGATCGATGAATTAGAATAGCGGGAAACATAGACTGAGCTTGCTACGGTCTTCGGGAGATAGCATTCGAAGGTTTGACGAGAATGCAAGGACTGGTGTCGTATCGATGTTCGGAAAGGTTCAATCGCTACACAGCGACCGAACTTTGGCTCGAGCCCGGTCGCTATGTAGCGACCGAGCGAAACGAGTGCTCGGTCGCTACGTAGCGACCGAGCTTCGGCTTGAGCTCGGTCGCTACGTAGCGACCGAGCGGGACGATCGCTCGGTCGCTACGTAGCGACCGAGCTTGGCTGAGCTCGGTCGCTACGTAGCGACCGAGCTTTGGCTCGAGCTCGGTCGCTACGTAGCGACCGAGCGGGACGATCGCTCGGTCGCTACGTAGCGACCGAGCTTGGCTGAGCTCGGTCGCTACGTAGCGACCGAGCGGGACGATCGCTCGGTCGCTACGTAGCGACCGAGCTTTGGCTCGAGCTCGGTCGCTACGTAGCGACCGAGCTTGGCTGAGCTCGGTCGCTACGTAGCGACCGAGCGGGACGATCGCTCGGTCGCTACGTAGCGACCGAGCTTTGGCTCGACCTCGGTCGCTACGTAGCGATCGAGCTTCGGCTCGAGCTCGGTCGCTACGTAGCGACCGAGCGGGACGATCGCTCGGTCGCTACGTAGCGACCGAGTTTTGGCTGAGCTCGGTCGCTACGTAGCGACCGAGCGGGACGATCGCTCGGTCGCTACGTAGCGACCGAGCTTCGGCCCGAGCTCGGTCGCTACGTAGCGACCGAGCGGGACAAGCGCTCGGTCGCTACGTAGCGACCGAGCTTTGGTTCGAGCTCGGTCGCTACGTAGCGACCGAGCGGAACGATCGCTCGGTCGCTACGTAGCGACCGAGCTTGTCCGAGCTCGGTCGCTACGTAGCGACCGAGCGGGACGATCGTTCGGTCGCTACGTAGCGACCGAGCCTTGGCTTGAGTTCGGTCGCTACGTAGCGACCGAGCGGGACGATCGCTCGGTCGCTACGTAGCGACCGAGCGGGACGGACGTTCAGTCGCTGCGTAACGACCTGTTTCGAGCTTTCGTCGGACGTCTCGATTCTTTCTTCCGCCAAGCTTTTTCGTAAGGAAGAATCTATTTCGAAAAGTACTCTTCGGAGAAACTCTTATTTTCTTCTTCGGACGTTTTGAATGTTAAATTTGTCGTAACCGTTTTTGACCCCAACAACTAGTATAAAAAGAGACCTTCAGCTCTCATTTCTAGACACAACCAAGAAAAACATATTTAGAGAGAAGTCAGAGCAAGAACGAGTTGGTAGAGAGAGAAGTTTGAGAAGAGGGATCAAACGAGGAGAAGTTAAAGAGTTCTTCGTCAAAAACGCTAGGAAGTTCAGAGTCTTCGAATCCTATAGATTCAGCTAAGTTGAGGATGTGATTCGTGGTAACTTAGTAATTTGTATTTTGGTCATAGTTGGTTTGTTAGGATGAAGACTATGTGTTAAGGGAATTATTTATGGAAAGTTCGTTCTTCTTTCTTCGATATGGTTCTCAAGGATCGAAGAGCGTTCTTGTGTTCCTAGGATAATCGCATGTTAGATTTTGTGTGATGATGATATGTTTAAATTGATATGTTTATGTGAACGAACGTAGATTTGATCTTGAATAGGATTGATATGTTAAGTGGGAAACATTATAGAAATGGGATAAGGATGAATTAATTAAGGAAAGAACATGAATAGAGGAATGAACCTAACTAAGGAAAGTATGTTTTGGCTTTAGGTCGTAAAGATGTTATGATCATGTTTTGGCTTCGGCCCTGTATGCTGGCTTCGGCCGTTATAGGCTTTCGGGTCGCAGGTTGGCTACAGGCTGTTATGGACCTTCAGGTCGCAGGTTGGCTATGGGCCGTTATAGACCTTTGGGTCGCAGTTTTGGCTACAGGCCGTAATGGACCGACGAGTCGCAGGTTTGGCAACGGCCACAGGTTTGGCTACGGCCGCAGGTTGATAGACCTTCGGGTTGGAATGTTAGGAAATGGTAAAGTATAGAAATGATAGAACCAAATGTTAGGTTGTTTCCACATGCATGAAAATGGATAAGTAATATGAAAAATGGCTAAGTAAGAAATGATTGAAATAGATTGTTAGGTTGATTGAAATGGATTGCCAGGTTGATAGAATGAAATGTGGAATTTGATTGCTTGATTATTGAGTTGCATGTGGGCAGTTTTGAATGTCCTCACTTAGAAATTTTGTATACTCATGCCTTCTTTGCGATGCAGGTTAGGTTGATTCTGTGGACCAGAGCGCGAAGCTATAAAGACCATCGGGAAGGGGTGTTTTGAACTTGGGTAATGTTGAAAAGTTTTGTAAAAGATATTTTTATTGTAAACTACATGATTTTAAATACTTAGTCTCGTGTTTCATTTGTAAAGTTGCATTATTTCTCATGTTCATCCGATAAAATTTGACTTGATATTTTACTTAAAAAGTTTCACGGTGATTTCAAAGATTTCTGGGTTGGATGTTTCAACATGTCCATAAGGTTATAAACCATCGCCAGAAAACATGTGCATTCAGGCTATCCTATCGTTCAGACCATGCACCTGATAAGCTATAAAAGCATGGTCCTTCTTAAGTCCATGCACCATTACACTAGAGCACCTCCTCCACTGAGAATGTTAAATGGCCCAGACCATGACATCTCAAACGACCAGCGAGACAACATCATGCTCTCTTAAACTACAAGGCAACTGCGATTCTTCGTGAGAGCAAAATGGTTAATACAACCTGCAAAATAAAAATGTAAAGTAGGTGTTGGGGATGGATTTACATCCTCCTCAAGGTCCATTAGACATTGAACTAGACCCATATTGCTAGGAAGTCCTAGGCTTCATCTTTCTATAAATTATGAGAAAGGATCTTCTCTTTTTCTTAGACTTTAAGAACATATTTTGTAATCATCTTGGTGATGAACCTTTACTCAATGAAATCTCTTTTATATTCTTTTTTCCTTTTGATTTCATCTAAAGATTTTTCCTAAGCCTGAAGAATCTAATTCTTATTTTTAACATCATCATAGCCTGACAAACACACAAGCCAACAACTTGCTCGGCACACACGATCTCAACACGAGACTTCGGATCGGCAATAGTTCGGTAAACGTGTATTTTAGGCACAAGTTTAAATTGAACTTGCTTTTTATTAGGCACGAGTTTGCGGTCGACTCGCTTATTGTTAGACACGAGTTTACAAAAACTCATCTTTGGCTAGGCATGAGTTTACAGGAGCTCTCCTTCCACTAGGCACAAGTTCTCAGTAAACTCGCCTCTGTCTTAGCATGAGTCAAGTAAACTCGTGTTTCGCTAAGCACGAGTTTAAAGCAAACTCGCTTTTTACTAGGCACAAATTCGAAATAAACTTGTCTAAACCATCATAGGCATGAGTGTGTCTAGTTAATTGTCTAATAAATCCTATTCGTAAACTAACGAACTTGGGGGGACTTACTGTTGAAGATGTATTTACATCCTCCTCAAGATCCATTAGACATTGAACTAGGCCCATATTGCCGGAAAGCCCTAGGCTTCATCTTTCTATAGATAAGGAGCTACCTCCTTCTGAGAAAGGATCTTCTCCTCTTCTTAGACTTTAAGAACATATTTTCATAGAGATTTTGTATTCTAAGGTTCACTTTACTTTGTAATCATCTTGGTGATGAGCCTTTAATCAATGAAATCTCTTTTATATTTTTTTTCCCTTTTGATTTCATCTAAAGATTTCTCCTAAGCCTCAATAATCTAATTCTTATTTTTAGATTCTTTTATTGTATTGATTCAACAAAAATCACCAGCATAAACACCATTTTTGGATCAAACAGTAGGGCTCTCTTTTCGTGTAGGATTGGATACGGTCGGTATAGAATATTCTTCGTTACGGTAAACTAGGTGATTGGTTGAGTTTTATCTCCTTTAGCTTTATTTATTTTTAAATCACTAAAGTTTATCAAAAACATCGTGTAGTTTTATTTTAAAATTTAAAACATACATCAAGTTTCTATTAATTTTTACCAATCATGCTTTAATTTGAACTTCAAAGCTTCAACAAAAATAATAAAGCGAATTTGTTTTATGTATTTTAGGCAAAAGAACCTAGATCTTTCTTTTATAGGCTGTAAAATTTGTAAAATAAAATCTATTATAATATCAAATAATTAGATAATCATCGTAAAAATATCTATAAATATTTTAATTTAATTTTGGGGTTAAATTATTGAAATATTTTAAATAACATAAATATTATTTACATATCACATTTTAAACAACAACAAACTTTGATCATTTATAAAAAAAAATATTAATAGAAATTATTTTAATCGATAAAGTATAGTTTTATATATACATCACATATTTTATTTTAAAATATATGCAGTCTATAGTTTAAAGGTACAAAAAATTTAACTACAACAAAAATCTCTGCATAAAAGATATATTTTACATTACAACCACAACCAACTTACCTACAACTAAACTTTTAAAGCTAAATTTTTACAGTCACAGACTCACAGTCGAACCAATCATCACCGTAGTTTACTTTTTAATCTTTTGTTTACCAAAGATGGTACACCGGTTAATCTACAAATGCCAAGTCCTTAAGTATGGTTTACTCTCATGAATTGTGATCTTGTTTAGAAAGCAAGATTTTGATCCTCCTTGTTTTTGAATCTGAAGATAGTAAATTTAAAAGGATTATTGTTAGATTGATGAGTTTTTTAATCAATCTTACACTTCCGTGGATATTTTTAACTTTTGAAAAAAGTTTTAATTAAATTGATAAAACGATGAAGTCCATGGAAACATACTATCGGTGCCTCATAATCCTCTCAAATTTGGTGTTGCCCACGTCTGAGATCTCTCTAGACCTTTGGGAAAGAAAAGAAAGATCTCTGAGAGAAAGCAGTTTGTTGGTGGTAATTTGAGCAGTATTAGGGGTTCAGATGGCTACATGGCATATAGGCGTTAGTTCGTTTGCTCAACCAGGTGATCCATCTGAATGAAGATGCAAATCAATGTTCGTTTTGTGCATTATAATGCTACCTCCAGATGGATCACCCAGCTGAATTTTTTGAAAACCCATCTCAAATTCTCATCCAAATGAATGTGAGTCTTGATGGTGCATCTGGATGCAGATGCATCTATTTCAGTCAAAAATGATAAATGATAAAAATGACCATTTAAAGTTAAAATATTATTTTCAAACCGTAAATTCTACTTTTTGCAAATACATTTTTCCGTCAGAACCGAAAAATATATATTTTCCACAAAAATTGAAAACATACTTTCTCGCCAAAACCGCAAAATGCATTTTTCCTCAAAAAACATAAAATGCATATTTCCATAAAACACACATTTTTCGGTCAAACCAGTAAACCGCACATTTTACCTCCAAAACGGAAATAATGCATTTTCCCGCCATAACCCAAAAATACATATTCCCGCCCCTCCCCAACAAAAAGCATTTTTCGGCCAAAACTGCAAAAAGCATTTTCCCGGCAAAACCGGAAAAAAAAAACTCATTTTTCCGCCAAAACTGAAAACTATATTTTCCCGCCAAAACTGAAAAAACGTATTTTCCTGCCAAAACCGAAAAACGTATTTTCCCGCCAACACCGAAAAAGCATTTTTCCGCCAAAACTGGTAAAACACATTTTCCCACCAAAACCGAAAAAAATATTTTCCCGCCAAAACCAAAAAAAAATAATATTTTCCCGCCAAAACCAAAAATGTATTTTTCCGTCAAACCGAAAAACGCATTTTCCCGCCAAAACTGAAAAAACACATTTTTCGCCAAAACCGGAAAACCATATTTTTTCACCGAAACTGGAAAACGCATTTTCCCGCCCAAACTTGAAAAACGTATTTTCCCGCCAAAACAGGAAAAAACGTATTTTCCCGCCAGAACCGAAAAAACATATTTTTCCGCCGAAGCCGGAAAATATATTTTCCGCCAAAAACAGAAAAATGCATTTTCCCGCCAAAAACGCAAAAATGCACTTTTCCCGTCAAAAATGCAAAAATGCACTTTTCCTACCAAAATCGCGAAAAAAAACTCTTTCCGTCAAACCCGCAAAACGCACTTTTTCGTCAAAAACATATTTTTCGCCAAAACCGCAAAACGTACTTTCACCGCAAAAACGTATTTTCCACCAAACCCATAAAAACGTATTTTCTGCCAAAACCGTAAAATGCTATTTTATTTTTAAAGAAAAGAAAGATCTCTGAGAGGAAGCAGTTTGTTGGTGGTAATTTGAGCGGTTCGGATGGCTACATGGCATATATATGGTAAGAGAGGGGAAGTTAAAGTGATCCATGAAGTTTTTGTCTTTCATCTGAGGAATGCAATTATAACTGAATTAGTGAGGAGGGACTAAAAGTTGAAGAAGATGGAGAAAGAAGTGGAAAAGACGGTAAGTTGAAAGCATAGTGGCTACGGAGACGAAAATTGAAGAAATAATGATAATATAGGTTATAATGGACAGTTAGCTGTTATCTATTGGTTTATTTTTTAATTTGATGTGGCATGCCTCTCCTTTCAAATAATAGTATAGTGATTTCCGTTTTCCTTGTTTGATCTCGGATCTTCCAGAAATTTTACTCATTTTAGTAGTCAGATGGATCACCAGTTAAGCTATAAACTGTACTTTAGTCATTTGAGTAGTCTTCCACATTTTTACTTCTATGATTTGGGATCTGTTTTCAAGCTAGATGTTTACACATCCAGGGTTTCGAATTCTGATGAAAGTAAACTCAAAAGACAGTAAGGAAGATTAATGAGTTTTGTAATCATTCTTACATTTTTTTTGTGGATATGAAGAGTATCTCTAATTAACTTGCTTGCGTCAAAATTTATTAATGTAGAATTGTAGGCATTATTGGTAGGTCTACTGAACTATATTATTGTCCTCTTGTCATATGTAGGTTTTAAAATTATATAAATTTTCTTTCTTCTATGAAAGTTTATAAAATTGGTTACCTTCCACAAGTCGTTGCGTATCATTTCTTCACAATCATCTGTCTTTTGGTCAACAGTACCAACAACGTTCAAGCACCTTTCTCTCTTCCTCTCTGTGTGACCAAGAAAATGGAAGTTCCAATCTGGGAATGGTGTTTGATCGTCATAGCAATCATATTATTGGCAATTGCTTCTCACTATCTGGGAAGAGTCTTGTGTAGCCCTCGAGAGAGAATTGCAGACAGTAAAATCGAAAAGAAACATGGACCAGCAGCACAAGAAAAGACTGAGAAGAAAGGCGGTGAGCAGCTCGTCTGATGATCCTGTCATCTCAAAGAGCATTTCTTTGTCAAGTTTGGGTTGTAACTTGTAAGTCTCATCCTATTTTCTGTTCATCTACTTGTAAAATAATACCATGTACAGTTTGATCAACATATATATGAGATCAACACTTGCTATTACCACAAAACCAAGTACTACTGAGGACACGAGTCTGATACAGCAGCAAAAAAAAATAGGAAGTACAGTTTGATCACATGTTATATGAGATCAACAATTGTTATCTCCTAGACTATATTTGCGAAGTGATTTTGCCACATGTCCTCTCTACAATCAATTTCACAAAACAAATATGACATGGCTACTGAAATTGATGACAGGGCTTCCAAAAAAATATGACATGAATAATTTTATTTAAAGTTGATTTATATTTATGGCAAACTTATTAGAATATGGTAATAATTCATATATTACATTTAATATTGATATTTCTTTTTGGTAATTTTTTAAAATATGGTAACAGCTCATACATTATCTATAAAATAAATATATTTATATATAACATTTCAAATTTCAAAATATTATGATTTTTGTATAATTATACAATTTGTATTACTAAAGCTATCAAAAAATTTTACAATTTTTTAAAAATTTAAATATCTAATCGTAAGATCATTAGTTTCTTGTATATCTACAAATTTTATAAATATTGTTTAGGCTAAATTTTTGATAATTATACAATTTTATATCATTTTTATTAATTTTATACAAATTGATTTAATATATATCAAATCTATATTAATATTAGTAAGAAAATAGTAAAATCTATAAAATTTAATAAAATTTATTTTTAAATATAAGTTAGATTTTAAAAAAAAATTTAATGCACATGGTGCAAAAAAACACCTAGTTAACAAAAAAAATCAAGTACTAGTGAGGACACAAGGTGTTGAATTAATCCAGATGAAACAAACAAAGCAAAATAAAATGATTACTAAATAGTGATTTTATTAGATTATTTAAAAGAATCAATCAGAATAAACGTTAGCAGTTGACTATACAAAGAGAAAAACCCCAAGTCCTAACCCCTTCTTTTGAGCCTAGCCATAAAAATGTCTAAAACAAAATGGTAAGTATGGTGAAGAACCATCATCAGCTTGTTCCCAAAAGTTTGTTTTCTAATTTTATTTTAACTTTCTCTAAACTTATTAAGAATAAACATCCCAAAATCACCTTCCATTACCCATAAGGGAGGCTCGGCGGCCCTGAATGTTATCGTCCCTCTTAGCCTTATCAGATTGAGCTCGACGTACAGCCAACAAGATCTGTCTCTCGTGTTCTTTCAACATCTCATCCAAGTTTCCTTCTCCTGGAATCAATGGTCCTGAGTAATGAATCCTCTCTCTCTTCCCACCTCCATAGCCCTATAATTCACCAAATAGTGTGATCAGCCACAAGTATACGAACAAACAAACATGACATCAACAATGTTAAACGTGTGTTTCCTTTCTTATTACCGGTATTGATTCTTTGCTAGATGATGAGGAGTCATCTTCTTTCTTCAAACCATTAGGTTTCTCAAGCAACCTTTGGGACAAATTGCAATTCCCTGAACCATCTTCAAGACAGCGTTGATTCACTAACGCGTCTCTCACACTACCAAACTGTGAACCATCTCTATTAGGTGCTACAGAGTTTGAGAATCTTGACAATTGGGCTCCCCCACGTTGCACATAAGACCTTTGTGTTCTCAGCTGGCTTGATCCGTTAAGATTTGGTGCAGTAGTAATACCCTCCAGTGGTTCGATCCGGAAGCCAAAACCAGAATCTCCTTCAGGATTGAACTTCTCACTCACACTTGTCTGGTTAGTCTCCCCTAGACGTTTCTATAAAACAAAGAACACTAAGATAGAGACATAGTCTTTATACACACACATGTATGCATCTATAAGCTCGGAAAAATAGATACCTGTATTGACGCCAGTAGCTCAGCATTGGCACTAGGAGCAGGTACAGCTTTAGATTCTCTTGAAAAACGTTTGGCTTCATTCTGTTTATTGCTCGCACCTTTCCTTCTGCTCATGAGAATATTTGGTGTTACTGAGATGATAGATACTAAGAAAAAAAAAACTAAACAAGACTATTACCGTCTTGCTTCCTCTTCACGAAGCTTGATATCAAACTCTTTCCTTGGCTGATGATATCTCGGTAAACTTGATGGCTCGCTTGGAAAAGGCCTTGTTGTAAAGAACTAAAGAAAAAGGAATATCAACATGTATGTGACTAAAGTATTGAGGCCTGAATCTAGTTAAAGTTGATAAGTTATATAACCTCGCTTTGAAGAGCAGAAGATGTGGTTCCACGTGATTCTGGCTCTACAGCTAAAAGAACCTCAAGGAGAGCCAAAGCTGAAGGAGGGATAAGATCCTTACACGTGTCAGCTAAACATCGCTTGTACTGATGTTGAGGTTTAAAGATAGCTGCATGCCGCAATCTTGATCTTCTCCAATACTCTTCAGAAGGTGACCCACAGAGTTTAAAGATCTTGTGCATTTGTTCAACCTATATTCATACACAATTTAAATATAATTTTTATTAATTTACATAATATTTAAATGATTCAGAGTGGAAGCAACACCTCTGTTCTCCCGGGAAGAAGAGGCTTTCCAGTAAAGAGTTCAGCAAGAATGCATCCTGTGCTCCACAGATCAACCGTAACTCCATAATCTGTAGAACCGAGTAGAAGCTCAGGAGGACGGTACCATAAGGTCACAACACGGCTAGTCAGAGGCTGTTTCCGTTGGCAAAAAGTAGAAAGACCAAAATCAGCAATCTTGAGATTATTGTCACGGTCTAGCAGAAGATTCGATCCCTTGATGTCACGGTGCAACACACCACAGCTATGGCAATGTTCTAACCCAAGCAGCAACTGCTTCACATAGCACTTAATCTAAAACCCAAAAAAAAAAAAACAAATCAGAAATATTTACAAAACTGACTATAAACAATAATCAGATATTGTTGTTTAATTACCTGTGATTGGGAGAACTTAATCCCAGGGGTTGAAGCAAGCCCTGTAAGATCATGGTACAGGTACTCAAACACAAGATACATACTCCCTGAAGCCTTTGAAATGATGATCCCTTGGAGTTTCATAACGTTTGGATGGTTAAGCCTACGAAGTATGATTATCTCTCTAGCCATGAACCGAACACTCTCTGGATCCATGTTAGCAAACCGAACCTTCTTCAAAGCAACGATTTGGTTAGTTTGAAGATCACGTGCTCTGTACACATTGCTATACGTCCCCTGCCCAATCTGCCAAATGAACAATACTTTAGTGAAATTCTAAAGCAGAGACAACAACTTTATGTATCTCTCACCATCTCTAACTTCTCGAAGGAATCAGCACTGCGAGGAAGCCAACCATTGAGAGCCTCGCCAGCTACTGAAACCAACCAAGAAGGCCAACCAGCAACAACCTTAGCTGTTCTGTCTCCGTTACCGATTCTACTCATTCTTGGCTGTAATGGTCCTACATTGTCAAGTAACTTCACTGTTGCTTCTTTCTGAGACACAAAGCTCTCCTTGTCCTCCTCGTCATCAGAGAGGACGTTCTTGTTGCCGTTAGGTATTAGCCTGAATGTAGCTTCGTTTCTTCTGTTAACGCTTGTTTTGTCCGAATCAAGATTCTCGTGGTTTGTCGATTGTTTCTTGCAAGTTTCGATGTAATCGTCGTTAGTTCTTACTCCTTTGGAGCAAATGCAGCCCATGACTCAGAGAGCAGCAACACTGTAACGATTCCACAATGCAGTTTGAGACCAATTGTGGAGCATATATAAAAGCTAAGATCAAAAGCAGAGAGTGTTTGTAGATCTGAACACAAACTACTTAGATGAACATTGTTGATTCCGAGGATAAAAGGTAAGACTTGGTCAGTAAAGAAGAAAGATGGTAGAATTGTTGAGAGATTTTCGGATCTTAGTTGTTGTTGTTGTTGTTGTTCATTGCTGCGAAAACGAGAATTAAATTAGTTTTTAGGGTTGTCGAAATTGAGAAAACAAAAACAAAAATTAAGAAAATTGATGAAGAAGGAAACTTACAGACAAACGAGGCAACACAACCAAAAAAGTCAAAGTCAGAGAAGATCTGAGAATATATACTAACTTAATTAAACTTATCAAGTGAACAAAAAAAATTTTAAAATTATCAAAGCTAATTAGCAAGATACCTATCACCTAAACCCTTTTACAAGGTCCATGATGCCATTTATTTTTCTCATGAATACGAAATTCGATTGTGGTTCTTATTGGTAAAGATTGTTGTTTTAGACTTTAGTTTTAGAATTTTAGCTATTTTATTTTAAATATTTTTGAAAGTCTGATTGGTATTGAAGATTGTAGAAACTGTACGATTTATATATTAATAATAATTGTAGATAAAATATAAGTTAAATATGATGTACCTAATTAGTATATATATATATTATTTTAAGTAGTATTATTTATTTTACATATTATGATATAAAAATAATAAACATATATATAGGATAATTGAAAAATCAATAACTATCATATATATAATTAAGTTGGCGAGAACTAAGATAAATATGGTAAAACTGAACCAACTAAAACCGAATCGAACTGAAATAGAGAAAGTGGTTTGGATATGATATTATCGAATATACCGAACTGGTGTTATTTTTTTAAGAAACCGCAGTATATGGATATGGATTGGTATATAAACCGATTAAACCGAACAAAACAATTAATTAAATATATTAGTATAACTATATGTAAATTATATAATATAATTAATAATTATATAATATAATTAATAATTATATAATATAATTAATAATTATATAATATAATTAATAATTATATACATAATTTATTTTATTGATACAATCTTCATATTTAAAATTTTGATTTTAGTAGTTTAATATTTTGTTTTAAGTTAAAAGTTATTTTTCATTTTTATCAAATTAAAAAAAACGTGATTTTTACATTTTTTTTAACAAATATGTGCGCCATATTTAATTAATTAATAATATTATGAATAATTGTTTTTTTCTTATTTTGATTCTATAAAAACTATTATTATTATTAATTTAATATGTTTACCAACTATTTTACATAGTAAAAGAAAAAGAAAAAAAATAGTCTATTTAAATACATGAATATTTTCATGTTTTATTAAAGCGGATATCTAACCGTATAAAGTAAAATTCACAAACTTTATAAAAGATAAATATACTTAATATACTTAATCTATTTATTGTTTTTATTATAAAACCAAATAAACTTAAAATAGACGGTATATAAGTCGAATCAAACTAAATTAGATAGGGTTTTAATATGGTAGTGATTTCTTATAAACCGAAATAACAAAAAAAGAGAAGACTGAACCAATGTCGACCCGAATTCCGCATTGAATACCCCTAGCGAGAAAGCATAACTCAAAATAATGACTCTTCTTTATTTACAATCATTTTATGGTAAGTAAATCCAAGCATTAACTTTTATATATTTTATATGGTATACAATTACAGTTAAATGATATTAATATATATTATATTTTTACTATGAGTAATTATTAAATAAGGTTTTATAAGCATATTGTTGTATGATGATTTATGTTTTTAAACATTTGTTACAAAATTTTCAATTTGTAATTTTATAGTTTTAGTAATTTATAATCATTTTAAAAATCTGTATGCAAATTTCGAATAAAATATTCAGTTCTCAGTATTTTTCAATGAAAATTTGAAATTAAGATATTCTGTTTTTTATATGGAATATATTTGAATCTAAACAATATTAAAATATATATATATATATATATATATATGTTTTAATTTGAAAATCTATTAGATGAAACTTTCTACTCATATATTTTATGATCATTTGTATTTGGTTATAACAAAAAATTAAACAACTAATCATAAAAAATTTAATGTAATATTTTTAACTCTCTTGTTATCAATGTGAGACTTGTAATAGTTTTTGTAATTTATAACCCTTTTAAATAAACTTAAAATAGAACTTATACGAAAAAAACTAATATTTATTATATTATTAAAGTGATTTTTTATTTTAATAATATAAAAATATAAAAATGATAGAGGATATACAATTTTTTATCAAATCTTTATTATTTAAAATAATTAATTTAATATATATCTTAATCACATTATGTAATTACATAGTTTCTATTTAAGAAAATAAAGAAGAATGTTTGAATGTTTTTTTGTACATTATTATTTAACTTTATGGTTAGTAAACTTAGTTTAATGAGAACTATAATATATGTTTAGATGAACCAACATATTTTTAAAGAATCTAATAATTATTATGATGATAACACATGTCATAGCTTCAATGATATAAATATAATGTTTTTCAAATAATATATAAGTGATTACTTGTTGTAAAGAAAAAAAATCAATATATGAAGTCGCTTGAAATTAGAGTGAACTCATCTTTTAGGTTTCTGGTTGAAGTATGTAACTGTTTTTTAACTTTTTTTTTGATGTTTATCCTCTTTTTCTTATTTGGAGAGCACTTTTATTAAATAATTTTATCTTCATGTGTGATTAATAAAGAATGTCGTTGTTTATATGTCATCAATAGAGCTCTTCTCGCAACATTTATTAAAAATTCTTCCTTGCATGAATTAATTACATGTAATGTCATCTTATATATTAAAACACAAGTCACAACTTTAATTCATGTGTGATTTTTTTTAAAAATGGATATAATAGACAAATTCCTAAAAGTCATGTTACATTTAATCTTCAATCTTATCATTTAAATTTTGGGCATCCAAGAAATTTTTATTGGGCTATCAATAATTTGATTTAAACAATAGATGATCCATTGGATTTATAGATAGTATAGATTAAATAGATATAATTTAATGTTATAATATTATACTTCCATATGTTAATTATTTAAATATTTGTCGATGTTAAATTTTAAAATTATGAGGATTTTTTTTAAATACAGAAACCATATTATCTAACAGTGATTAACTTTACTACCTTAAACCAATGAAAACAAATTTTAAACTATATAGTTTATTTTAAAAATTAAACAAAAACTAAATGTTTAATTATTTACTCGATAATATAAATCTATGAAGCGAAAAGTTTAATTTTTTAAAAACTTTCTAAAATTTGTGAAATGTTATAATATTTTTGAATATGACAATAAAACAATATTTTACTAATCTTTTTATATATAGTTACGATTTTAATAATAAAATAATAATCCGAAAATATATATATAGAAAAAGATACAAATACATGTGAAAGTTTGAAACAATTTATTCAATGAAAAAACATATCGTAAACTTATTATGCTTTAAAAATTGATAGACACATATATATTATAATATATACCAATTTAGAATTGAAAACTGTTTATATAAAAATAAATGAAAACAAAAATCCGCGCAACCTTATTAAAACTAGAAAGAGATAATACTTTATACAATAATCCCTTCGTATATATATGGATTTACCTTTTTCTTACAGTTATTAACTAAACACGAAATAACACGACATAACCATAATAATTTTGGCTTTGTATGTTGTATTGTTCCATAGAAGTTAGAATAATGTAATTGGATTTGTATGTTGTGTTATTTCATGACAAAACTCGAATTGGATTACACCGGATGTTAAGATGAATCACGATTGACACAAATATATATTTTCAATTGTTTTGTTATATTCTAAATCAAGCCCACTTTTTATTGATTGAAAGATCCGTGGTTTTTGATAAATGCAACATGAATTGAATTCTCTATCGTATGTTAATCTTCCACTATCAACTACTGCATATGTTGATTGTTTCATATGGTTTGTCTCTTTGATCCAAGAGTTGGTTATATTTAATTAACTATATACCGTAATTCCTTCGTATATATTTTTACATATTTATGTTATTTTCTAAAACTTTTTTTTCTTTTCTAAAACTTTGATAAGTGACATTTGTTTTTGGTTAGGACAATAGTCAAACAGGATGACACGTACATATATATGATAAAAAAAATTAAAGTAAAGTCTGACTATGTCATTTATATGTGTTTTATTAGTTTTAACAGTCAAACCGGTCGGGTTAATATAATTGATTATTGGGTAGGGTATTCCAGTCGACCATTTATATTATATATTGATACACCTACCAAGTTATCGTAGAAACATATATCATTTAGGCCACAACATTAATTTTAACCATTAAAACTTGAATAAGAAGATATATACGGTATCTGATTGTACGATACAATAATTAAATTTCATGCCTCCCTTACCTTAAGCACCAAAAAATTTTAATTAAGGAATCAACATAAATGGTGACATACAAATAGTTATTCGATCAACCCGGATACCCCAGTAAATCGCCATACCCAAATTGTTTGGTTTTCATTAATTTGTATATCAAACGTTACACCTTTTATTCTACATGTGTTATATGTGGATACTAGGTGATTTTTCCGTGCTCATGCACGGGTATAAATATTTCTAAAGTAAATATATTATAATAATTGATTACTATTTACATTTAATATTAAAATAATTTATAATTTATATACATCATTTAAATTAATAATATTACATTACTTTAATTTTTCTATATGTTATATCTAATCGATTTTGTTGTTTTTTAGTCGATTTTGTTATTTTTTGGATAAATTAGATTGCATATATGAATTCAACTATAGTATTTTTTATTCTATATATTAAAATTTTGATTAATTTTTTATTTACATTTAGGTGGTTGTTATCTTACATGTGTACGTAAATATATTTTATGAAGATTATGTATAACTTAAGATATATTATGCTTAGAATGAAATAAAAAAAATAAACTAAAGTGTATGATTCCAAATTACATAAATTAATATAACCAAACGATAATATTCTGAAGTCTCATTTATATATATAAATTTTAAAAAAGAACTAAATTGTAACAGTTGGTTAATGTTTTATTTTCATTTTTAATATTTTTTTGAGTTGTCCTATGATTTATATTTATAAAATAAATTACTATTCTTATAAAATTATATAATCTTATCGTAGTTAAATTTATGATTTTAGATATAAGTTGGATTAGTCGAATCATTCATGTTATGAGTATATTGAGTTACATATATTCTTTCAAATTAAAAATGAAGTATAATTATTTTTTTATTATAATTAAGTCAAATGTGCATGTATTTTCATAACATTTATCAAATTATATGTTGATGTTTTTTAAAAAAATATTAGAAAATAAAGAATGATCAATATGAAGTTACATGCGTAGTAGCTGATACATTTTTGAAAGCTCATGTACACATATCAATATTTACAATAATTAAAATAGTTTAAAAATTCTAAATAACTTTATGCCTTTGATTTATTGAATGAAAACTAAAATTTATTTGAATAATCTTAAAAATGAGAATTCAGATTTGCTTTGGTATTTTGATTATGGTTCTATTAAGTTCCACAAAAACAAAATAAAATAAAATTTAAAAGCATATTTAATATTAAAAAATAACTTTAATAATGATAAAATATAATATATATACCTCATTAAACTATTTTGTAACTATTTGATCAAATGATGTTTATTTTAGAATTTTCCATTTATTTTTTTTAATATCTCTTAAAAATAAGCACTAATATTATATAAGTAAAATATAATTTTATCGATATTTTTGTTGTAATTGAAAGATATTATAGTCAACTAAATTTATGAAACTCTTAAAAATAAGCAGTAAAAAAATTGTGATTGTATTTAAAATAATATTATATAAGTAAAATATAATTTGTCGATATTTTTTTGCTGTAATTGAAAGATATTATAGTCAACTAAATTTATGAAAAATAAATAAATATTTCAATATTACTAATTATAAAATATTTTTAGATAATTAAACATATATTAGTTTATGTTACTTAATTATTTTATGTAATCATCTAAGAAAATATATAGGTATATAAAAATATTTTTATTAATTTGAACTTTTTTGTATTGTTTAAATTATGTTTTAGAAGAAATAATATTTTTATTTCTAATATCAAGATTATATGAACTTTTAAATGTTATTTAAAAACATTTTTTAAAAGAACATTTTATGTTCTAGAAGAAAGTATTTTATTAGTTCAAAATAAAATTTTATGTTATTTAAAAACATTTTTTAAATGTAATATTACTATTTTGTGAACTTTCCTTTTTTATGAATTCATATTATATATACATATATTTTCGTTTTTCAATTCTTCTTTTTTTTTAACTTTATAAAAAAAAATTATTTTTATTATATGTGTATATTTTTAGAATTTTTTTAAAAAGGACACTAAATAAAATAATAAATAATAGTATTTTAAATGTAAGTTAATTCATTAAGGGTATTAGTGTAATCAACCATCGTGAGAGTTAACGTGAGAGCGACACATAGGAAACTGACTTCTCAAATAATATTTTTATGTTATTTAAAAATATTTTAAATGTAATATTACTATTTTGTGAACTTTCTTTTTTTTTATGAAATCATATTATATATACATATATTTTCGTTTTTAAATTCTTCTTTTTTTTTAACTTTATAAAAAAAAATATTTTTTATTATATGTGTATATTTTTAGAAATTTTTTAAAAAGGGAACTAAATAAAATAATAAATAATAGTATTTTAAATGTAAGTTAATTCATTAAGGGTATTAGTGTAATCAACCATCGTGAGAGTTAACGTGAGAGCGACACATAGGAAACTGACTTCTCAAATAATATTATAGAGATGACTTTTGCCTTTTTAATATCTATTGATTAGAAGTTATAATCTCTTTTATATCACAACCTATTATGATATTATAGTGATTTTTTATTTTATAGGATTAGAAACAATAATATTTTATTCAGTAATATTAAATATTTATAAATGTCGATACAGTTAAAAGCAATTTCGTGTTACCGACCATGACTAAACATGTCTACATCAATGGCTTGACTAGTTTTGCTGCTACCATCCTTAAACGTAGGATCGGTGGATTGTAGGACGTTTTAAAACAATCACAAGCCATAAACTAGTTCATACTATTCCAAACTTCTCAAAATCAAAAGCTAGTTTCATCTAGCTAGTGGTTGTCGACGATTGCGAAAAGATAAAAGAAAATTTAGTACAAACTATATAAATATATAGATTAATTTTATTAATTAATTTTATAAAATTGAGATAATTAAATTAATTAATATATATATATATATATATATATATTAAATTGTAATTTATATTATAAAACTTTTTAAATTTTTTTTACTATAATTGTTTAGACATTAATATATATACACATATATATACCCAAAAATAATACTATGATGCTATATATAGTTTTTTATTTATTATTTTGTTATTGGGTTTTAAAATTATCATTTTAGTTATTATTTTTTATAATCATTTTATAATTAATTTTTTATCTATTAAATAATTTTCTATTAATTAATTTTTGCATATGTAGTAAACCAGTAAAAAATGACTCGCAAACACAACAATTTTCAAACGTTGTATTACTCATACAAAACGCTTAATAATGCTTGAAACCATAATCATCTACATCCGCAAATTTCTAAATAGATCTGCAACCGTTCCGTTTGAACTAGTTATCCTCCCTCCCTCCGAAATGGAACAAACCGGTTTAATCGTGGTATGATGAGACCGTGGAAATATTTATTACTATCGTTTTTATTTGAAAAAGAGAGGTAAAACAGAGAGAGGATCAACATATGAAAATGACTCGAGGGACGACGAACCGGACCACAAGAAACGTTACAGGTGTGTTTGTGTCCTTTCAAAATATACCCTATCAGGTAGCTCCATATGAGTGAACACCACCACAGATTTGAACTGTAAAGTACCCAAAAAACTGTTACATTCATCAGGCGACCGATTAAACCGAACTGTTTTTTTTGTCAAAATCAAAGATTTAACTTATTTTTACCTTCTCTTGCATGTACTTCATGCATATAGAGTTTAAGGGACATCTTATGGTGTTAAGCTGAAGGTCTCGCACGTCATGAACAGATGCTTTGAGATCGGAGGCTTTATACGTTTTGTAATGCTCAAGAGTTCTGTGCAGAAAAAAAAAAGAAGGAATAAAAATCATATTTGTGGAACAGAACATAAGCGATGTGTGTACTTGTGTCTTAACAAACAAGAAAACATTGTCCTTGGCAAGAAAAACAGCAGAAGCAGCGATATAACCGCAGGAACTTCAAGAAATGATACTCTCTTAAAGTCAGTTCCATCAGATAATTTGCCAGAAACTCCATTTCCACATTTGGGTTCTGCGGATCAATATTCCAATAACGTTCAAATCTTGATAGATGGATACATCTTCTGAAAATGAAACAAATTATCACGTGAGATGCAAAAGCTGCTCGGAGAAATCTCCGGCAATAATGGAAACTTTTGAATCGTTGTTAGATAAATATCTGGTCGTTTCATATTGTCTACAAATATCCAGATAGTATTTTTTATATTTCAGTTATATTTTTTCTTGATAAAAAAAAATTCTTCAGTTATATAATACGTATAGTTAAAACTAATCATTTTGTTGTATTCTAAGTCATGTTTACCATATGAATCTTGAGACATTAGCACTTTTACTAATGAAAACATGTATTGTATTAACAATTTTGTTGTATTACTTTAAGTCTTTAACATAAATTCCTTCCAATTTTTTTGTTTCAAAAATCAAAAGAAAAACGATCAGAGTCAAGAAAATAACATGTGCTTACAGTACAAAAATGATTATCATATTGTACAACAAAGTTCAAAACAAAAATAAAAAAAAAGTAGTCAAACAATCGAAGTCTAAGTTAGAACACATGCAACATATTTTTTTTTGTTTGGTTTGGTTAACCAAATAAAATACAATAGAACCTCTATAAATTAATACTCGATAAATTAATAATCTTTATAAATTGATAAATTTCTCCGGTCCCAATTTGAACCAGTTCAAAATTTGACACAAATCGATAAAATAATAAGATAATAATATTTTTTAAAATTCTATGTAAATATATTGTCCTATTAAAATTATAAATTAATAATTTATATGTATACATATTTTATATAATTATTTTATATTCACAATGGAATTATCTTTATATTTTCTTAACACTTAATATATTTTTGATGAGATTTAGTAATATTATATCTAAAACCACATTTAAATTCTATGCAATATATATTATATACACCAAATGATAAAATAATACTAATATAAATGTCAAATTTTAATAAATAACAATTAGTGTCTAGCTAATACACTAAAATCAAATCTTTTTCTTATCTTAGAATAAAAATATCTAAATAAAGAAACTTTTGCAAGTTAATATATATCTATAAACCAATAAAATTTTAAAGTCTTAACATTAAGTCGTTGACGTGTTGGAAAAATGGAAAACCGATTCATTATAAACTAAACTAGGTTGATTTTCTCCAGCTATCTTTTAAGGTTCGGATTGATTGACTCCCCCCCCCCCCCCCTCCCCCCCCCCCCCAAAAAAAAATAACGTTTGGTGTAATTATGTTGCAGTTTATGGAAAGATTTTTTTTTTTTTTTTTGCTAAAACAGTTTATGGAAAGATGCTTTTTGAAAGACAGTATATGGACAGTTTGCAAATCATAGTACGTATATCTCTCAAGGCAATTATTCCATCATGATCATATCCTTCCTTCCAGCTGTGCAACTGCAAATTAAAATAGCTGAACAAAACTTATTTGGTAACATCAGCTGTGATATGTTACCAAATAGTTTCAATTGAAATCTGTTATTGCGTAGTATAAAAATATTTGATGATATTTTTTTTAGCTGTCTATGATTTTTTTTTTAATCAAAAGTTGTCAACTAATGATTCTTGGTATCAAATTTGGAATATAATACTCTGATACTGTTCCTTGGCTAACCCTTTTTGCAAAGTTTGACTATTTTAAAAAAATCTGGTAATTTAATTCTACTTTTTGTCGAAACAAAAAAAGGAAAAAGACAAACGCCGCCAGGGTGGAGCCACGTCAACAAAAAAAATCCGAAACCCGGACAACTAAGAAAGAAACAAACCCGAACCGGGATCCAGAGTAATCGGTTATCACAGCTGGAAACAGGCTGTCACCAACGGAGAGTTTCCTTCTTCTCCTTCCATATCTCTCTTCCTTTTTCTTCTTCCTCTCCTTTGTCTCTCTTTACGCCTCATTCCTCCAATCTCTCTCTCTCTTTTCTCCGCCGCTGCTCAGATCTTCCCCGTTCTAACTCTTTTGGATCCAGATTCTCCTCCTTGTAAGCTCTCTTTCGAAATTTTGTTTAATAGACTCTGGATTCGTTCTCTTCTATGTCGGATCTGGTTGTACTTGATGGTTTCGTTTTTGCATTATGCGCATAAAATTGATTTTTCTTTCTGCGATTCTCTCGTTTATTGACTTTGGTGCTGTAATTAAAAAAAAAAACAATCTCTTGGTTCCCTCTTGGTTCTGTCTGAAAAGAAAATGTCTTTTTGGGATGACAAAAAGGTTATGTAACCTCGTTGACTTGTATTTTAAATCACCCTATTGAATCCTTGTTGGTCTTGAAGGTTGCTTTGTTATTGTCTTATTTTTTTTTAGATCTTGGATACATGATGTCTGGTTTGATTAAATATTCAATTTTGGTTCAGTTTATGTAGGTAAGACGCATAAACAAGTGCAAGAGTCAAAGATCACAAAAGTAGTATTCGGGCGATCTGGGCTGGTGTGAATGAATGTGGGTCATTCGTAGCTTGGCATTGATTTGGAGACAAGGCTGCAGGCACCCATGCTGGTAGAGAGCATGCGTGGATACTGTGTTTTGGGTGATGCCCCTGACCAAATTAGTTCCCGATGCATTCGGCGTGCTGACCATCTCTCTAGTCCTTCTCCTCACCCTCCTCGGTCTCCTCTGCATCGCTTACTCTTTCTACTTCCAGTCTCACGTTCGTAAACACGGATTTCTCCAGCTTGGTTACTTCAGCGGCCCTTGGATCATCCGTATCGCTTTCATCCTCTTCGCTATCTGCTGGGCTGTCGGAGAGATTCTCCGTTTGAGTTTGTTTCGGTATCACAGGAGGATACTGAGCGGGTTGGATCTCAGATGGCAAGAGAACGTCTGCAAGTGGTACACCGTCTCGAATCTAGGGTTTGCGGAGCCTTGCCTCTTTCTCACGCTCATGTTCCTTCTGCGCGCTCCTCTCAAGATGGAGTCTGGGGGCGCTCTGAGCGGGAAGTGGAACAGGAACACCGCTTGTTACATCGTTCTATACTGTGTCCCTATGCTCGCTCTTCAACTCGCGGTTGTTTTATCCGAGTCGCGCCTAAACGGTGGTAGCGGCTCTTATGTAAACCTGCCGCCAAGCTTCACGAGGACCTATTCCCAAGTTATTATCGATGGGGAAGAGGTCGCGTTGTGCGTTTATCCTCTCCTGAGTACTGTCATCCTCGGCGTGTTTGCGGCCGTGCTAACAGCTTACTTGTTCTGGCTAGGGAGGCAGATACTGAAGCTGGTGATTAACAAGCGTCTGCAGAAGAGAGTCTACACTTTGATATTCTCCGTCTCGTGTTTCCTTCCGTTGAGGATTATTACGCTCTGTTTGTCAGTACTAACAAAGGCGGATAGGATCGGGTTCGAAGCGCTTTCTTTCTTGGCGTTCCTCTCCCTCTTCTGCTTGTCCGTTGTTTCCATTTGCTTGCTTGTCTACTTCCCGGTCTCGGATTCTATGGCGCTGAGAGGTCTAAGGGATGTGGAGGAAGAAGATGATAGGACTGTGACGGAAGAAAGAAGTGGTGCTCTGTTGCTTGGACCGCAGACCGATGATAGCTTGAGCTTAAGAGGCCGGAGAGACTCGAGGTCTTCTTCGCAGGAGAGGTATGTGGAACTCAGCCTATTTCTTGAAGCTGAGAACTAAAAATGGCTGTAAGATTTAAGAGTATGTTGCGCAAAAAGGCATTATTCAGTTTTTTTTTTTTTTTTTGGCAAAGACGATTTGACTGTAAAGGGAGGGTTTGAGGGGATTTTACGCTTGTGAGGTTTTGTTGTTTTGAAATATTTTCTGCTCGGTGGATCATATTTTTGTACCTTTATTATGTGATCAATTTTGATTTTAGAAAAACAAAAAAACACACAAAACTAATCACTCAACTTTTTAGCCTCTTGATTTTGACGCATGAACAATGCGAGGTATCCCTGAAGTCCGAATATGTAAGTATAACCCAATCCATTTCCCCACGACCATTATTAACTCTGTTAAGCTTTATCAACTATTATGTGATTCACATGTTCCGATGGATCTGGTCTTAATTGGGTCCCCATGTTTTTCAAAAGTCACAACATTAGCAAGTTAGTATGTACGTGCGACTTTAGATGAGGGGATTGATTGAGAGTTGAGACAAATTTTATTGATTGGGAATTGAGACTCTCTTTCAAATGGTAAGAAATCAAACCAAATATCCAAGATTTTAGTACATACTTTTTTAAGAGATACTACTATTTCACAACTAAATGCTAATATTTCTAGTGTTATACAAAAATATATTGCTTTATAATTCTGTGATTCTATGAAACATATCTTAATTAATTACGAATATTTATATTCTACATTAATTTCTATAAAATAAAAAAATAAAAGAATGTAGATATATCAATACTATTAAAAAGGAAGGAGTCTAAAAAAATCTACCTATAAAAGTTGTTTGGACCATTTCATATAACTCATTATTTTTTGGTCTTACCTTAAATTTATACTAACAATGTTGCCATATATTTCTCTAACAATAATTTAGTCAATTCTTTTATTTATTTAAATCTCACTCCTAAATCCTAATCATTACTATTATTATATTTATCATTTTGATTTTTAATCGTAAAAGCATTGAAACTAATGTTTTATATTATCACTTTTATCATATAATATATGATTTAAAGCAAGATAAATGACAAGACATATATGTGTACATTCTAACTTCCTCTTTCGTTTATAATAAAGTAATCATATCATATATAAATTTTTCCACTAAAATCTCATATCATATACTAAACTTTCAACCGTCTATAGTTTTATAATATTTTCATATTTAAAAATGATTTTTCTGAATATTCATGTTACCTTCACAAAAATGAAGAAATTCATTGGTTCTATTAAAGCTAACCCGACTTCACGATATCAGTATTGATTATTCAAGATTTTGAAAATTATTCGTTTAGATATTATACTTTTATATACTTTCACTTAAAACGAATCAATACTATTAAAAGGAAAAGAGTTTTAAAAAATCTAATATAAAATGTTGTTGGAGTTATGTATAACTATTTATTATTTTCTGATAATACATTAATCATTCTAATCATACAATATTTTAAATATTTTTAGCAGATCTTAATATTATTTCTTATGATACTTTTACTCAGAAAAATATTTCATCAACCATGTTTTTGTACAATAACGTTAAAAATCTATATCAAAAGGTTATTGGACCTGATATGGACGTAATGAGTCCACATCTGTTCAGGTATTTAAGATCCTAAAAGAATTCAAAATATATAAAAAATCTGAAAATATCTGAAACACGAAAAGTATTTGAAACTCCAAACAAATACCAAAAAAATTCAAATACCTAAAAATTTAAAATCTCATTCAAAATCTAACACGATGAACTGAAAAATACCCAAACTTTTATCCAAATACCCAATTTTTTTTTAATTTGAAAAATTTACCTGAAATCAAAACTCTAATCATAAACCAAAAACTTAAAAAAAATATCCATAATACCGGAAACATATTCGTAATATCCAAATATACCTAATAAACACATATTTATGATCGGATCTAGGGTAGGACCCGAACTCAAACAAAGACCTGCGGATAAAAAAAAACACAATAGGTTATCTTTTCTGGACCTGAACTAACCTATAATTTTGAGTCGGTTTGGTTTGTTTTTTTGATCCGGATATAATTCTCATGTCGAAAAAAAACTTACGTAAAAGTTTACAAATAAAATCTCAAATAAACTAATTTGTAGATTATATAGCTGTTAAAAATTATGTTTTTCGATATAATAAAACTTTGTATTATAATATAATCCAACAACCCCGCGCTTGGAAAGTACGGGTCAAAATCTAGTTATTTTCTTAATTTTGGATCAGATATTCTCTTTAGATTCTTTCCCTAAAACCACCTTAATAAAACCCAAGAGAAGCATATATTTTTGGGTGACTTAGTTTCAACTTTCAATTAAAATCAAAAGTTATATGTAAGAATACGTTTTAACTTAGGCATGTCAATTAGGGCCGAAGCCCGCAACCCGAGCTCGCCTATCCTTAAAAATTATCAGGTTTGGGTTTAGTTTTATAACCCCAAAAAAATTTGGGTCTTTCGGACTAAGCCAATTTGGGTTTTGGGTTTTGTAGGCCTAAACTTGTTTGGAATAGGACCGGCATAAAAACCCGAAATTTTGTACTTTATTTTAAATATTATCGTTCTTGCAATCAAAACTTTTATTAGTATTGACATATAATTTTAATATTTTAATCAAAACTTTAATAAAACAAATATAAAAGTTGCTAATGTACTTTATTGTTTGATCATTACAAGTGTCTCATTTTAAATTTTGCAAATGTACCTTCTTCTATCATGTATAACATGTTTTTTCTTCAAACTACAAAGTAGAAAACGTTTGATCATGTTTATCATAAATTTTATTCTCTTATATTTTAATTATAATTTATATTTGATCATTTAAATCTTATTAAATTCAGTTTGTTTATAATATGTTTTTAAAGCATACGAAAAAGTAAAATATTTTTGATAAAGAATAAAAGTTTAAAATTACTTTATATTTTAAAATAAAAAATGAAACTATTTTTATTGAAAAATCACATGTATTAAAACGATAGAAATAACAGTGACAAATTATTTTGCGAAAAGCCCAAAATAATGAAATTATTTTTATTGAAAAATCACATGTATTAAAACGATAGAAGTAACAATGACAAATTATGGATCGCTTACTGAATGGAAGATGGTGAATATAAAGAAACAAGAGAATAAGGAAGTGTGAAGATCCAACTATCTCTATCAATGAAAGTGTTGGGGTTTACAAGAAAATCAACATCTGTAGCAGAAAGATTCTTCTGCCATGCAGCTCTTCCTTGCTTATTCGCTCCTTCTCCCGTACAATTTACCTCCGCAAATGTAATTTTATCTCTGATTTTATTGTTTAGAATTAAATAATTCTCAATATATGTTAGCCAAATATGTGATAAATTCACATTAATATATAGTAAAAGAGAATAAGTATACGTACTCTTCGCCTTTATTAAGCCAAGCATCCCATCCTTGAGGAACAACGACATTAGACATGCTGGTTGCATAAAAGACAACTCTAGAGTAGCCTCGGTAAGCTCTTCCCAAGAACGCCGTTCCATCTCCTTTAATCGCGCAGTATTTGAACACAAATCCACTTGTGTCTTGCTCGCTTTGCCTCCCTTGCGCGGTTATGAATCCCGGTAACATTGCTCCGCCTTCCACCATTTCATCTTTTGTCATTCCTTTAACATATATCACGCATTTCTACATTGACAAACAAATACATTTCCATATAGTAATTCCTTTGGCAATTATGGGCCGATAAGGTCTAATTTTCTGTAAGACAATATTCAAAACACATCTATACGCAACCAAAATTTATGAAAGATATAAATATGAAATTACTTCGTATATAGATTGGCCTCCTCCCCATATAAAATCAATGGCTCCTTCGATGTAACAGTTTTTGAAGTAATGACGGCCGACAAAGTCAGCCAGTGTGTCTTGGACACTGATGAAACTGCAGCCATAGAACCACGCCTTGTCCGCCATTAGTACAATTGATGGAGCTACCTTTACCTCTTTATATGGTACTAGTGATGATGTTATATTGTTATAAGAATTCTGCGCAAACAAGATGCCAGTTTCACAATATTATACAAGAATTATTTCATATGATATCACATGTATAAAAGTTAATCCAAACAATCTCCATAAAAAAAATGAAACGAGCTTAAAAGTACACCATCCGTCAATTGTTAAAAAAAAAAAATCACTACTGCAAAAGTTATTCACGGCTTTAGACATACAAATCTAGTTGAAGATAGCTTATGAACGAAAATAATTAACAGAGCTTGAATTAATCAGTATCCTAAAACATGGATTTTGATAGCAACTATATTATTTAAACCCTGACCTTGAATGTAACATTGATTGCAACGAAGTACTCGGCGTTAACGAGCATCGGACCACACAAATGGGCTTGTCCTGCATCATTATATTGAATTATCACTTCTGATGGGTTGTTTCCCTGCAGTATTATCTTTTGTTTCTCCAGCGGAATCACTATCTTTTCGCTGCATCAACACACGTACATTGGTAAACTCAACTTGCTTGATTCTTTTTTTTTTTCTTGTGTGATGCATCTCATAATTAAACTATATGTGATAAAAGAAGAAAGAGTGAAGATGAGAGGTTACAAGTAGATTCCGTTTTGAAGCTGAATCTTAATCCAGTTATTGTTACCAGAGGGAACGGAGTCGATGGCTGCTTGGATGGTTTTGAAGTCAGTTGCACCACTCTGACCAACCACCACTGTCTTTACTATATCAATGTTGAAATCTTTTGGTTGGTTGTGTTCTAAACCATGAGGAGAGACACGTGATGAACTAGCCGTCAAATTCAAAAATGATAGAGCCAAAAGACAAATAAGAAATTTCATTTGTTAAAGCAAAAGTTTTAGCTCTTTTAACGACACAACTTCAGAAAATTCAAGTTAATTTTGTGTGTGTGTGTGTGTGTGCGTGTGTTTCTGTAAACTTGATTTAAACTTCTATTTATCTACACTTCAAAACATGTCCACTTCAAATATACGTACACTCCCTACCTAATTCCAAGTATGGTTAACAATCTATTAATTCTTATCTTTTAAACCAAATGAAGTAATGTACAAGTTGACCATTTTAAATATTTTATTTCTTAAAGTACATACATTATAGCAACACAATATTCAAAGACTATATCCACGAAAAATGAGATTCTTTATATATACATGCACAAATATAGAAGTAAATACTTATGTAAATTTAATCAGGAGAATAAGTGCATATTAATTTTTATATGAAGTTTCAAAATCCACTATAAATTAAATTTGAACTTATAGCAACTTGGTTGGAAATGGTTGCCATGGGATGGAAAGGAAAGCTCTGCTAGACTCAGTATACCTCTGGAAGATAAAAAAATGATTTATGTAGATGCTTTATCCAAACTGTGTAGTTTATTGTAGCCATAAATTTGCAAAATAGTTATAGAATTTAGTTTCTGCACGATACAAAATTATCTTAAAATTTAACGGATTTAACAAAATGTAGTACAAAAAGATCTTTAATTTCTAGACTTCTGAAAAATAATAAAAATGTAATTTTTGTTTGGAATGTTTGGTGCATGGGAAAATCTAGAGAGACAATGTGGTAACAACATAGCAGAAAAAGCGTAATGTAATTCTCAGTTGTGTTCAAAAAAAAAAAAAAAAGCTCAGTTAAAAGAAAAAAGCTTAATGTAAACCGTATCATTCATGCAAAAAAAAGGACACATTAATTTTAAAACTGAAAATCAAAGAAGCAGATTTTGTTTGGAACACTATCAAAGAAGCAGATGCAACTGTTAAATAGACGAGACTAAACGTAGATGCAGTATCAGTAGACTCAATCTAACATTTTACAATATTCTAATCTAATTTTAAAAAACCACAAACTATGCGCAGATATCTAAGAACATATTCATAGAGGGTATCTAACACGACTTCTCAAAATCTACTCAAAAGAGAAATATTATGAATAACTGGTTTGTGTATTTAAAATGATGAAAATGTTATGCTAAAATATCTCAAATGGAATATTTTAGTACGGAGTTCTCATCATTTTGAGATACTCATAGTTAATTTTTCTATTTTTACATACTTACATTTGTACATGAATTAAAAATTTCATGTTGAGCATTCTCTATTAAAAGTGCCATAAACTCACTTTTATTTTCTTTGAGACAAATGGCTTTGAAGGTTGTGTCAAACCAACAAAAAATAGTTGCATCGATTATTTCGGATTTAAATCTGCTAGAGTTAACCGAACAAAACAATTAGGGGTGGGCATTAGGGTTCTCATTCAGGTTAGGTTCAGATTGATTCGGATTTTAGGCTTTTGGGGCTAGAGATTTAAGGGGGAAATCTCATTTGATTATTTAGATATTTTGGTTCGGGTTTGGTTCGGATCAATCCAGGTTTGGTTCGGGTTCAAATACCCATTTAAATTTTGTAAACAATTTTTAAAATTACAAATATATTTTAAGAACCTTAAATAAAAAATAATTTACAACATATAAATTTGAATATTATATTCTAAATATATATAATTAACATAAAAATTGGTTGGTTATGGATATTTGGGTGAACAATTAGTAGATATTTACGGTATTTTTGATTTTTTGAGTATTTTAGATAATTATATATTATATATAATTTTAGACATTTTTTGATTTTTTATGTATTTTAGAAATTTTCAAGTATTTTTTGGATGTTAAGAGATAATTAATATATTTAAATGTATAATTGTAGTTCAAATATTTTTTAGTGTGGAAATTTTTTTTTTTTATGGTTTGGATCCGGATCTGATTCTTAAGATACCAAAATTTTAAATCTGTTCAGATATTTTATTAACTTTGATTCGGATTAGGTTCAACTCTTTTCAGTCAGGTTCGGTTCGATTCTTCGGGTATTGTCAAGCCTTAAAAACAATGGTTGATTTTGGTTACTTTGCAATTTGAAATTTGTTACCGAACTTTATCTATACGTGTGCTTTTGGTTCAGTTTCAAATTAATCGGTCAGTTTTGATTTATTTGGTTGGTTGGGCGGGTAAACTTCGGTTAAATTGGTTAATTTATGAAATATCAAAATCTTTTTTTGTCAACTGGACCATTGTTGGGCCAAACTTAATACTGTAGAAAATATATAAATTAATATTTAGTAAATTAATAAATACTATAAATTAATAAATTTTCTAGTCCGAGTCATACCAATTCACAATATGACACAAATGCTAAAATAATAAGATAATATTTTTTTATAAAAAAATCAATGTAAATATATGGTCTCATTAAAATCATAAATCAATAATCTATCTAAATATGCATTTTAGATAAATATAAACTAAAAACTATATTGTTGGTTTTATATTCACAGTGAAATTATCACTATTTAAAAAAAATCAATATATTTTGATAATATTTAGTAAAATTATATCTAAACTACATTTGAATTCTACGAAACATAAAGATATAGAATAAATAATATAATAAAACAATATGAAAGTCTAATTTCTAAGATTTAATTAATGGATATATGATAAAATCAACTATTTTTTATTTTATTAAATAAAAAAATCTAAAAAGAGAAATTTTTGTTAATTAATAACTCCATAATTAATAAAATATCATAGTCTTAACATTATTAATTTATAAAGTTTTTTTTACTGTAATTGACTTTTACCCAAATTACACATAAAGATATAAAATTAGGACGTCAAGAAAAAAAAAGATTTAAATTCACAAACCACACTTCCACAAAACCCAATCTAGCTCACCGAACAACTTTGTCCCTTCATTATTCTCAGCCATATGATCTAATTGTTTCCACGGGTTATCATAATCCCAGTAGACCATATCTGATCAGAAAGGAGGGGACTTATCACTGAAAAAAGCGAGCAAGAACATTATTATCAAGAACCACTAAGGCTTCAGAAGACTTGATGCACATAGGAGTCTTGTACTGAGATGGCGAAGCACCTTGAGAGATGGAAAACTCCATCAGAGAGTTAAATGTTCCTTGCTGCACAATCCTGATCTCTAGAGGTCCAATTGATCCATCTTTACTCCTTATCTCCCGATAAAGAGCACTTAATGATTCCTCCATTACACAACAACATTCCACCAATACTTTGTTATCAGGTTTAACAATGTCACTGATGTTTTTGGCTTTGAGTTCCCAGTAAAAAATGTAGTGACCTGGAAGAGTGGAGATATCAGCATAGGATGTGAATCCCATCAATAGTAAATCTGAACGTTGAAGAACGAGTGTTGCATTATTCAACGCCTTTAAAATGTCTTCTTCAGTTGTGACTTCCAAGTTGACGCTTAGAACCAAATTTTTTCTGCCTACGAACCTAAATTGAGGTGCATTATTGTAAAATCCAGACACTTGTAGAATATCTCCCATTCTATATCTGTGTAAACCTAATACCAGCATAAAAAAAATTAATTCTTTAATTTGAGAAAAATATGTAATATGAATATCATACATATATAACTCACCGTAATAGTTTGTGATCAATGGCTCATAGTAGGACCCAATCTCGACATTCACAAGATCAACAATTTCACCTTCATTTCCTTTGTCAGCAAGTATGAACTCAAAGTAGGATATGTTGGGCATAAAAGTATATGATACATCTTCTGGTTTGCATAAGGGATTCACATTCACCCCAAACATTGTTTCAGAAGATCCGTATGCGGGGGAGAACAAATGCACTTTGTTGGAGTAAAACTCTAACATTGGAATGTATTGAGAATTTTGTCCTGTAACAATGCTTTGGATGAATTTCACATTAGGCCAAAGACGTGGGATTATACCTTTCCAAGATGTTTTGTTGCATTCTTCTTCAATCTTATCTGCTAATTCGGAATTACCCCCTCCTAGGATGTTAGTAACAGCGTCTCTGCAACTAAGGTCGGTGATCCACTCGCTAACATGGCCAGACCGGATATTGTTACAGATTTCTTTCCAGTAGCTCTCAAGAAAAGTGATTGCTCCAACCAAAGAAGAAGCAAAGCTAGCAGCCACAGCCACAACTTCGCCTCTCTGACGAAGACCGCAAAGAAGATGGCAGTACATAGTCTGTTTGAGATCTGGACACAACATCACTTCGTCAGGGCTTGTAAAACAATTTGAAGGCCGGTTCTTGAAACTGTCACTCAATAAATAGCCTGTAACGGAAGTAGAAATGGGCAAACCACATGGACTTATAGACTGCTCTCTGGCGAAAAACAACATTACCACCTTTCCCTTTTCGTCACCTTCAGTATGCCTACAGACCAGAATCAAAAGGTTGGATCATGTGTTCAAACTTACAAAGACACTAAAAAGGACATATGTGTAATTAAGTAGGACAAGTCTCTAGATTACATTTTTAAGTTTTTGTTCCAAATATACAATCATTAACTTTTCTTTTCAATAATTCCACAAACTTCATATCAAAATAACTCAAAAACTATATTTAATAGAGGGAATTTAACTCCTAATTAGAAAAAGGAAACTTAAAACATTATGTTTTAGTTTTATTTGTTATTCTGTAAAAAAGTATTTTTCATACCATAGTTTGTCGTAGTATTGGAAGAAAAAATTAGTTGTGAATGATACATTTGGATAAAAAAGCATAACATATATATTTGGATAAAAACTTACTTTGATATAAGGAATGAGCGTAAAGCGTAGATAAATGCCATGTCCTCAAAGAACTTGTTGTTAACAGGGAAGATCTTCTGTTTCCCTCCAGAAGTTCCAGAGCTACACATATCAACAATGTCACAACCATATTACAATTGAGTTTATATATATATAACTAGCAAGTTCCAGTATAAAAATATAAATTTTGTTTCGGCATAATTGATATTTTCTTGAACTGGACAATAAATACCTCAATAGAAATCTAGTAATGGGTTTTCCAGAAATGACATTCGAAGGTTCTCCACTCGCGACACGTTGGATATATGGCTTAACATCATCGTAGCTTACGACCGGTACGTTCTTCTTGAATAACTCTTTGTCAGAACTTCCATGAATATAGCCTCTGAGATACTCTGTGTTAGCATTAAGTGTAAGTATCTCCTTTAATACATCATCTTGTATTTGCTTCACGTTTGTTGTTAAGTTCATTAGCTCCATCAGACCGGAGGTTAGATACTGAGGTTTAATTTTGAGATCTTAATCACCTCAAGTCAGAGGGTTTATTGTATGAGAAATTTTAAATGCGTGGGAAAAGATTCGATTTGTTTAAATGATTACTATAATAGTATAATTAAAGTTATCTATCTTATTTAAAATAATTGGAACGGGCTCGAATCTTTCCTGCAGATCTTAATTTCTTGATTACAGTCGTCAGTAAGATGGCGACTGGTTTTCCCGCTACTACCCGCAAACGCAGTTTTTGCGGTTGGTAGCGGTTGTCGACGGTTTGTAACAATCACTCAAATCGCTTTAAACCGTTTCAAACCGCTCCGAATCTCATAAATTCAAAAGCTGGCTCCAGCTAGCGTTTGCGGTTGCAGGCGGTTGCGAGAGAGTAAATTTTTTTTCTTTTTCTTAAAACAATATATATACAAATGTAAAAATATTTAATAAAAAATTTAAAATTTAAAATTGAAATTATGAAAATATTAAAATATATCTATTATATTTTAATTAATATTATAAAATTTTATAATAAAAACAATTTCAATAAATTTTTTAAAATTAAAATTATAACTTTCTAAATATAAATTTTATATTTATTATAATTTTATGATTTTTGATATTTTTATAATTATATTAAATGTAAATATTTTTAATTAATTATTTAACTGTTACCGCATTTGGTAGTTAACCAGTCATAAGTCACCCGCAAACGCACCAATTTTTAACTGCAGTACCAGTCGTACAAATCTCTTAAAACCGCTAGAAACCGCAGCCGCCCGCATTCACAAACTCCAGCAACCGCAACCGCAACCGCTGCCTTTGAACCAGTCAGGGAAATCTAATTGTTTATTTATAGAGATATATCGAAATCCAAATAGAAAACGAAAGATTTTAAAAGGGACAAAATGAAACGCGAACTAAACATGGACGTTCGGGTGTTCTGTCGGTTTCAGTTTGAATTTATTAATGTTTTAATTTTCAGAGGTATGAAATTTAACTTCATTTGAATATTTTTAAAATTCAATTTGGATTTGGTTGTTTCGGATTCAGTTCAAATATAGTAACACCTTTCACAACCAGTTAAACTTGTTTTAAATTTGGATTTGGCTCTAATTCTTATTTTAGATACCCAAATACTTATTCAGTTATTTATAATTCAAAATACATATAGTAAGAAGTTTATAAATTAATGCTCGATAAATTAATAGACAAGATAAATTAATAATTTCACAGTTCCTAAGTTAGGCCAATATAAAATATAACATAATTCGGTAAGATAATAAATTAATAATTACTATGCATAATTTTTATATAAGTATAAAAATATATTGTAAAGTTTATTTTTTTATTCATAGTGAAATCTATCTTTAATATTTTTCCTTAATATTTTTAAATAAATTGATGTTATATTGTCACTGTCATTTATATATATATATAGATATATATTATACATACTTAGTATTCATCAAATAATCGTATAAGAATAACATAAAATTTTATTTATAAAATTTAATCAATACATATCATAAAATAAAGTTTTTTTTATATTAATTTTACATAATAACATACTTTAAAATATATAAATCTTAAAATGATATTTTAAATTAATAACTATATAAATTATTAAATTTTATACTGTTTTACTGTACTTAAGTTTGTAAACTTTATAAAATTAAATAATGTGCACTAACAAAGGCTTGTTTGCATAATCTAGAAGTGGTCGTTGCAAAAGTGAAACAGTTTTTGCAAAAATGAAAGAAACGTAAACAAAAGTTAAAATAACAACTATTAACTCTATAAAGATAAGGTATATAATTTAAACTTAAAAATAAATCAATATTATTTGAACTTCGAAAATAAACTTATTCATAATCAAACTTCAAATGCAATTGTCAAAACTTATAATTCAAAAATATTCGACTAAATACCAAAACTATATATTAAAATAAGTACTTGAGTTACTATTCATGTAATAGATACTTCTTTTAAGTATTTATTGAGATTTTTAAATATTTTTGGATACTTATTTGGGACTAAATTGATTTGGTATGACTTTTTCTTTGGTTTTTGAATTTCTTTTGGTTCAGTTCGGGAAAAAAACTCAAAACCCAAAATACCCTATTACAAAACCCATTATGATATTTTATATAAGACTCGGTTCAGCTCAGATTCATTTTTCGGGTCGGTGCGGATTTTTGGTTTTGTTTTCTTTTTGCCCAACCTAATGCGAATTAGGCTTGGGTGTTTAGGTACCCGTTCGGATTCGGATCGAGTATTTAAGTTTTCGGGTATTTCAGTATTCGAGTCTTGAACCCATTCAGATATTTTTACATATCGGATCGGATTTGGATATTTTTTAGTTTGATTTTGGTTATTTCGTGTTTGTTCGGATATTTAAATTTTGAAAAAAAAAATCAAATTATTTATTACTCAAATTTCTTGTACCTAAAATTTTACCATTAACTTAACTGATTTTCTAAGTTTTAATAGGTTGGCCAATTAAAAAGTTCGGAGATAAAATTTGAAATAAAATACATTAATCTTGTTGTTGTATTGAGATTTTGAATGCAACTTTTGTTAGTGGATTAAACCAGAAGTCAAATAAATTCAGCAAACATTGTAAAAGAATGATTATGTAAATGTTCTACAAATTCATTCAAGTGAAAATATTGAAAATATATTCGAATATCAGTTGTGAATACTTAATTCATCATACTGAATTACACATCTCAAAATATCAAATGATATATATTCATGAGAGAAGATTAATATGCGATATACTCTTTTTTTCCTTAACATTGTTTTTTTCATTAAATTATTCTATTATTAGTTTTAGTGAATTATTATCATACTCACTTTACTAATTATTTTTGTAAAAGGGATATTCAAAACAAAATTATAAATATTAGATATAAATTTTCACTACAAAGTTATGTCTTAAGATATTATATACATAGGTCTTCTTTTAAATATGACTCAATATTTGTGGTCAAACACAAAATTACTTTAAGAAGTTCAAATTATTCACAAAATTGTCATTACATTTATTTATTTATTTATTTATTTTTGAAATTGCTTGTTTTACGAAGATAGTCCTCATCTACATTACTTATTTACCAAATTACCATTATCATCAACACATCAACCACCATTATCAACCAATTTCAAGTTCTAAGTGCACCTAAAAATCGACATCTACTCTTCCTATTTCATTTCTTACACACAGAAACCATTTTTCTTTTACTTTCTCTCTTATTTCATCCCAAAATTTCTCTTTTTTTTTCAAAATTTGTAAGTTTATTAGAGTCACACAAGTTTATGATTCTTGTCAATACCGAGTGGGTATCTTTTGAGGTGAAGTTATGTGGGATTGGAGAAGCTAAGTAAGATATCTCACCGAATTTATTTATGAGATTCAGTTTGTTTTTGGATCTGTTCGCCAAAAAGATTTCTCTAAAAGTCTTATGGTCAATACTTATATTAGTTTTGCAATTGGCTACTTTATTTTTCACAGAAGGCTTTTCTAGAATCTTATATGATAAGCATGTTAGTTTTGTAATTAACCAAAATTTTGCAAAAAAT
The DNA here is from genome assembly GCF_020379485.1 of Brassica napus. NCBI lineage: Eukaryota > Viridiplantae > Streptophyta > Magnoliopsida > Brassicales > Brassicaceae > Brassica > Brassica napus. Next base: position 11,651,507 of record NC_063442.1, on the reverse strand, counting down.
TAATTTTTTTGAAGAAGACTTCCAGAAAAGTCGTCTTCTACTAGCAGATTTCTTCTTACAGTAACATGTAATCGTAGTCTCCATAGTCTCATTGTTCACAGTGTTGTATTCATAAAAGTGTTTACAAAAATTTTGTTTGGTCATAAAAGACTTGTTGTAACTACTACTATTTTGGGTTATTTTTACATTTGATTGAATTTGAGGTATATTTTTACAATCAAAATCAAGTTTTAAGTCATTTTTGGCGAATTGTCCTATATATATGTTTCTTAAGATTTCCTTTTGTTTTTAATCTCAAAACAATGTAGAATAATGAAAATCACAAAATGCCATTTATTAAATAGTATGAAAACAAAATATTATCCTATATGTAAGAAGACTAATTAAATCTATAAAAACAATAATAAAATTTAAAATATTGAAAGTTATAAAAAATAGTAAATTGTAAAAATAAATATGTATATATCTATGTATTTAAAGTTTAAGTTTAGAAAATAATGTTAGAATTTAGGATAATTTTATTTTTTCTAGTTTAATTAGTTTTGTTATCTCCGTTCATGTCTACTATTTTGTGACAAATATTTTGTGTGATTTTAATGAAATTTGTCTAATGCCTATAATTGTTCTAACAACGTTTTTTTATAAAATATTTATTTTAGAATGTTTTAAAACAAAAAAAAAGTAATTTACTAAGCCGTTCCTTATTACGATTGGACCAATTAATTTTATGACTACCGAAACTACAAAATTTTCCTTCAATAAATGCATTATTCAATGGTTCGGACTGCCTACTAATACGAGTACTATATTTTGTAATAATTTGTATGAACATTGAACTTGTTTTGTCTCCGATTCAACTTACATTTTCCTAGAGGAAACCAGATTAAAGTTGTGTAATTAGCCCGTCAATTTTCAAATATATTAGTTACACCAATGCTTTGTTTTCATGATAATATTTGGACCAAGGCAACAAGTTGTAAAGTAACGATATTTTGAGAACTTTAGAATAGGGGTGGGCTCCGGGCGAGTAGCCATACTGGTTTGATTCGGATCTATTCGTATTTTGGATTTTTGGGTTAAAGATTTCAACTTGATTTAAATATTTATAAATTTTAATCTGGGTTCGTTGAAGATCTTAGGGGCTTTGACTCAGGTTCGATTAATCCGCTTAAAATATTTTAAAATTCATATATGCATAAAATTTCTTGAAATTCATATACAAAAAATGGTTGTATTACATCACTTAATTAGTATCAGAAAACTAAATATATTAATTTAAATCATTTATTGATGAATGATATATTTCATAATCAGTTATGTTAAATAATTTTTATTTGCATCTCATATACTAGGAGTTCTTCGTATTTAGCCATATACCAACTTACACTGTTAGAAATTAATTGTACATTTATTTTAAAGACTATCATACCCCTAGGATATGGCTGATATATCGAGAAAACCATATCAAATATCTTACCAGATCTTTAAGGAGAAAAATAGATGATTCCAAAAAATAAAATAAATAAAAAAGTGCGGTGTTGACATGGATTGTCAAAACCCACCACAAGAAGTTACCAACTTTGCTATCTAGGGGTCCTGCCTCTGTTCCCAATCACGGATCCGTATAATTTCTGCTACTTCCCCATACGAATCATCAAACCCACCATGAAAAGTTACCGTCTTTAGAGTCTTTAGAGCATCTCCAATATAAAACTCCATTTTTAAAAAAAAAAATGGAATAAAAGTGAATATGGAGTAAAACTACTCCAACCCTACTCTATTTCCTACTCCATAATGGAGTGATAAACAAAAAAAAAATAGTATACTCCATTTATGGAGTAAATTCCATTATGGAGTGAGATATGAAGTTTAGTTAGAGCATTCCTTACTCTATATTCACTTTTACTTTATTTAGAGGAAAAAATAGAGTAGAAATGGAGATGCCCTTAGGATTCTTTTTCTCTGCTCCGATCTCCCCGTAACCCTTCAATTCCACCGACCCTTTTGGGGCCATTTGAACTTCTTCTTCACAGATCCGTCTCAGGAGGAATGATCAGATGTTACTTTGCTCTCTTATCTTCCCCCATGACCCTAACATCTAACAAAATCCACTTTCTCAAATCCTTGTTTCCACTTCCGTCATGAAATGTAAAAATGGCTTGTCATTGGAAATCTTTGGTGAATAATGGGGTGTGATCGAAAATAATGATAATAGATCATATATTATTTGTTTTTTTTTCTAGATTCATTAGAAAAAAAGAAGCAGAAGAAGACGATGACAATGGAAAGAGGAAAGATAAGTTTTTTTGTTTAATTTTATGGTTTTTTGCAAAAGGGCAGATTGGTAAACTTCATACGCTGAAACCAAAAGTGAAGCCACGTGACCACTGTTCATGGTATTCTCCTAATTTCACAATTGTTTTGGGGTTTTAGCCTAATTTACTCTAACAAAAATACTAAAAGGATGAGCGTAGATAAATGACATGTCCTCAAAGTACTTGTTGTTAGCAAGGAAGATCTTTTGTTTCCCTTCGGAAGTTCCAGAGCTATATCAACAATGTCACAAGCATATCACATTTGATTTTATATATAACTAGCAAGGGAGGACCTACGTTACTTAATTAGGTCCAGTATAAAGATATAAATTTTTCTTATATTTTCTTGAGCTGTAAAATATATAAAGATTTTATATATACCTAGCAAGGGAGGACCTACATTACTTAATTAGGTCCAGTATAAAGAGATAAAATTTTCTTATATTTTCTTGAGCTGGAAAATATATACCTCAAGAGAAATCTAGTGATGGGTTTTCCACAAATGACATTTGAAGGTTCTCCATTAGCGACACATTGGATATAAGGCTTAACATCATCGTAGCTTACAACCAGTATGTTCTTCTTGAACAACTCTTTATCACAGCTTCCATGGAGGTGGCGACGGAGATACTCAGTGTTAGCATTAAGTGTAAGTATCTCCTTTAATATTTCATCATGTATCTGCATCACATTTGACGTTAACTTCACTAGATCCATCAGAGCAGAGGTTAGATACGTTAATTTTGATATGTTCATCACCTCAAATGAAATGGTTTATTTATGTTAGCAATTTTAAATGCTTGGAAATGATTTCATCTACTCTTTGCAGATGATAGTTTATTTTTCTGTATGGCACAAAAAAAGGAGTGTCAATCCATTTTTAAGAATTTAAAAGAATATGAGGCAGTTTCGGGACAGCTGTTAAATTTTGAAAAATCTTTTCTTCAGTTTGGTCATAAGATAGAAGAATCCACTTGACAGGAGCTGAGAGACATTTTAGGGAGTCATAATAAAGGTGGGATGAAGTCGTATTTGGATATGCCGCAGAATCTGGATGGATCGAAAACACAAGTTCTCAGCTTTATACAAGAGCGTCTAAACAACCGAGTTAATGAATGGACTTTTAAGTTCTTTACAAAGAGAGGAAAGGAAGTTATAATAAGTCAGTGGTAACGCCTTACCAAATCATGTCTGTCTTGTTATCATCTACACAGACTGTTACAAAGAAGCTGACTAGTGCAGTATCAAAATTTTGGTGGAGTCCAGGAAAAAGTACGAAAGACATGCACTGGAAATCGTGGGATAAATTATGCAATCCTAAAGATGAAGGAGGACTGGGGTTTAAAGACCTCATGGGTTTCAATACGGCTATGCTTGCAAAGCAATTGTGGCCCTTGATTGAGAAGCTGAACACTTTATTTTCTCGAGTTTTTAAAGGACGGATTTCAAAAATGCATCACCTTTGGAACCGATAAGATCATACTCACCGTCATATGGCTGGCGTAATATTACATCTGCTAGATCGCTGGTTCGCAAAAGGCTAATAAAAAGGGTGGAATCAAGATCATCTATATCAGTATGGAATGATCATTGACTCCCAACCAACCGCCCGAGACCAGCAAACAACAATCCAAACCTTTATCCAGACCTTACAGTGGATTCTCTCATCAGTGCCACATCACGTACATGGAATATGTAGGTAATTCATTCATTCCTAGATCCTCAGGATGCAAAGATCATAGAAAGTACTATACCATTGAGTCGATCCTAGTTTGCAGACAGAGATGGATGGCATTTTACAAACAATGAGAATATTCTTTGAAATTGGGTTATCAAGTGGAACAAGTATATCCTGTCAGAGAAAAGACACCACCCTTATATGGACCTACAGTTACTGCTCTTAAGGCCTTTTGCTGGAAAGTGTGCTGTCCTCCGAAAATCAAGCATTTCTTATGGCAACTAGTGTCAGGCTGTATATCGGGTAAGAAAATCTTACACACAAGAGGAATTCAAGGGTGAATTTGTTGTGCCAGATGTGGAAATTCCGAGGAGTCGGTAAATCATGTGTTCTTTGAATGTTTACCGACGGTTCAAGTTTGGGCACTCTCTCATATCCCAACGAATCCAAAGATTTTTCCTACTAACGCGCTTTTTACAAATATGGATCATCTTTATTGGAGAATTTCTCTGCATATGGAAGATCATCAATTTGCATGTATTTTATGGTATATTAGGAATGAAAGAAATGACAAAGTTTTTAGCAATATAGACATGGATCCAAAATACACTCTTAAATTGACAGAAACAAAATCTTTACTCTGGACGGAGAGCTAACTACAATTATACAAAGGGCTACTCAAATCAGGGGGGTTGAGATTACAAACTTACCTTTAATATCGGGTAGATGGTGTTTCATGGATAGGTGTTAGAAAAACCATGACAAACAATCAGGACAAAGTTGGTATAGCACCTTAGAGGGTTTTGATGATTTAATGGGAGCAAGAAATACCAAAGTTAGCATTTCACCTTTTCACTCAGAATTAGAAACACTTATTTGAGAAATGCAATGCATGAGAAATTTACATCAGTTTCAAGCCACATTTGCAACATATTGTTCACAATGGATGAAGATGGTTTCGGAACCAGAGGAATGACCAGTTTTTACAAGTTATTTGGAAAATATCAAGATTCTGAGAGAAAATTTCCACAACTCCAAATTCATTTATGAATGATAAATTCAAGGGCGGATAGCTTCACCAGTAGTGGAAAAAAGCAGATGTCTTTTGTGTCCATATGGCTATTGAATCACCGGTTTGATTTACAAAATATTCATGAGTTTGTTTAGTTTGATGACAGAAAAAAAAACAGATTATTTTAATTAAAGTCATACCTATTTAATATTTGGAATAATATTTGGGAATGGGCTCGAAACTTACATGCATACCTTAATTATTTGAGTTGAAGTCATTTACATTTTAATAAAATTAGTTTTGGTCATTTTATCTTGTATGCTAGTTTGTACAAAAAAAGATGTTTTGGAGTTATTTGTGACTATTTTTCAAAATAAAAACAATTTTTATTTTGAAAGCTCACAAGATTTAATTGCCACTAGTATTTTTAAATTATTAATTATAATATAATGTAATATTTGTTTATAAAATATTTTGAAGATAATTATACCGGATGGAAATGCTCTATGGCTTACTTTACGTCTGTCAACATGATTATGACTATGTTGTCAGCGTCAGCATAAGCATATGTTCTTTCTAACCTGACTACGTCTGTCACGATAATAGCATATGTTCCTTTTTCCTAAAGTTAAATTTGCTATAAACAAAAAAATGGAGGTGTAGTGGTTGGCGGATTTTAGAAAAGTAAAGTAATAAGTTTGGAATTCTATAATAAAAAATATTTTAAATTGATGTTTAGTACACTTCATAAAGTGACGATTATTAATTTGTTATTTTTATTTTTATTTTATTTTTAAATATTATAACCCACACCAACGCATACCCGTGGTATCGAATTGACACCACAATATTCTTAGATGTATAGATTTACTTTACATATGATTTCCTAATCAAAATGGTTTCTCCTCTTGGTTTAAAATAAAATAATAGTGGCTATTAAAAATAGTCTAAAAACCTAGATCGGAATAGAGAAACTAACGAAAACAGATCTCTATTGAGAATTTTAGCGGTCTTAGCTAGGGAAGGACGGAGAGCTTAATTACATAACGGAGTCACGTGCCCCCTATTCTAACTCTTTTGTTTATCCTTAAGTAATTCAACTCAATTAGAAAAGTATTCTTAGTTTTAGTGAACACAAAAAATGAAAAGTGCCCTCCATTCAATGAAATTTTAGGCCATTTATATAGTGTGTCCCCAACTAAAATACTTTCTAAATCCGTCCATGGCCTTAGCTAATGAATTTTCAGTTATATTTTGTGCTCGAAGTTGATAAATTGTTAGGAATTTACTTTGAACTAGGTGACCGGTCCGCACTCTGTGCGGGCATAAGAACATGATCGGTCCGCACCCTGTATTCTCTCTCGGTCCGTACCTCACGAGAGGGAATACATTAACGTCAGTATAAAGAGGCAAATATTGGGTGTATGTATAATTGCAACGTCACAAAATATTTTGTATGTTTACGAAGATACTTTCATTTAAAAAATAGAATAAATAGTGTAATGTTTTAGAAGTAACAGATTTTATATTATCATTAATTAGAATTGTATTGTATATGTTTCGTAATTCTTTATTTTAGGTGAATAATATTATTTTTCCATAAATAATAAACAAACATTTATGTAGACATATTAAAAGAAAATATAATGAAAATCAAAATATTATCCATAAATAATATAAATTATGAAGTACATTTCTAGATAAAGAAAGCAAATTTAATTAGAAACTTGCAAAAAATTAAATAAATTTTGTAAGCAATTTGACGGGTTAACATTATTTGATAGATTTATAAATTTCTAAATTTTATTGAACATGAAATAATATTAAATTGACATACCGTCATCGGTCTCCTAACTCATCACAACCCATCTAGCAAATACAAAAAATAAATAATTGCAACAGTTTTTTCATTTTAAAATTTGTATTTGAAAAAAAAGTAGATTAAAATTACGTACCGTGACTACGAAATATTCTGAAAAACTTGTTTGTAGACAACATTCAATATTTTTGTCTGTGACTTTCCTTCTTTACCAGTTATTAGGATTTTTAATCCAGATCTCGACTTAACTCTTGAAAGTGAAACTTTGCCTTGCATTTTGTAAGTATTTTATAAATTATTTTAAAATTATGATAAATTTATTCTTTAAACAACGATACATAATTTAAAAATAATATTAATAAACATTTTTGGATTTTGTAATATTTAAAATAGTTATTATATCATTATATTCGAACACAATTCATCAAGTAGAGTATAAAACTATTATAATTATCTTATATAAAATTTCGTTCATTGTATTTTATAGTTTATAAATATTAAAAGTAATAAATAAAACATTATTAATCTTTCTATAATACTTCCAAGGTAAAGTGGGTGGCAGAGTCGATTCATCAAGTAGCATATAATACTTCCAAGGCAAAATGGGTGGCAGAGTCGATGAAAGATGAGGAGCCTTTGCGTCTAAACACATTTTTCTTAGCACACAAGCAGCATCGTCGTAATACCTTAATAGTATGAGAGGAGAGATTTGTGAATAATATTTTAAAGAATGAAAAGAGAATGTTTGTATTTTAAGACCTTGGGTGTCTCATATATATATACAGTCGATTTATTTCACATATTAATGACGCACAATATTTTGCACAGTAAATAATGAAATCGTTTAAAGAAAGATATTAAATGTGTATTGTCAAAAAATGATTTGCATATGATATGATTTTAACTTGTGCAAGTAATCCATATTAGAAAGGTAAGTTATTAAAAACAAACAACCTAATTAGAAACATTAAAATATTTTGTAAGCAATATAATAAATATGATATCAACACGCGCAAGTTTACCGTTTGAATAATAAGGAAAGTTTTTAATATTTGTCTTAATTCTAAATCTTGCCCAAGGGTAAACTAAATCGATAATATTTAATGATTTCAACTTGCGCAAGTAATCCATATTGTGAATAAGTAATTTGCATATTTAATGATTTCAACTTGCGCAAGTAATCCATATTAGAAAGGTAAGTTATTAAAACAAATTTTGTCAATAGGTTATTTGCATATTTAATGATTTTAACTTGCGCAAGTAATCCTTATTAGAAAGGTAAGTTATTAAAAACAAACAACCTAATTAGTAGAGGTGGGCACTTTACCCGATATCTGAAATGGCACCCGAACCCGATCCGAAAATGCATGTCAAGTTTTTTATTTAAAAAATTAACAAAAAATTACATCCAAATTTTTTTAAAAAATAACTGAATTAATGCCTTTTTAGTTTTTAATTTTTATGTCTAAATCTATTAACCATTCAATCTATTAAAAATAAAAAATTAGTTAACTGAAAGTTATATTTTTAAATATAAGAAACTTGAGAAATGAAAATTTTAATTTTTTTTTTCAAAATCTAAATATCCGAACCCGATCTGAAATAACTGAATCCGAACTAAAAATATCCGAACCCGATCCGAAGTACAGAAATATCCGAACGGGTTCTACACCTCTATACCGAAATACTCGAAAATCCAAAATACCCGACCCGAACCCGAACGGGTACCCGAACGCCCATCCCTACTAATTAGAAACATTATAATATTTTTTAAGCAAATGTAATTAATATGATATCAACATGCGCAAGTTTACTGTTTGAATAATAAGGAAAGTTTTTAATATTTGTCTTAGTTTTAAATCTTGCCTAATACTAAACTAAATCGATAATTATTATCCCCTAGCTATATATGGGCTTAACGAAATCGACAATAGTTTTGGGCTTGTCTACATAAGTGATTGATTAAAATAAATGAAAAATAAAATTCAAAAAAATCGACCAATAGAATTATAACAATTTTTCTAAGAAGCTTTATATTAATGTCATGTCAGCGGAAATCACTAAAGTGACTTCTCTTTTAATGTATAAGAGGATTGTATATGTGTCGTAATTCTTTATTTAGGTGAATAATATTATTTTTCCATAAATAATAAACAAACATTTATGTAGACATATTAAAAGAAAATATAAAAATGAAAATATTATCCATAAATAACATAAATTATGAAGTACATTTCTCGATAAAGAAAGCAAATTAATTAGAAACATGCAAAAAATTAAATAAATTTTGTAAGCAATCTGACGGGTTAACATTATTTGATAGATTTATAAATTTCTAAATTTTATTGAACATGAAATAATATTAAATTGACATACCGTCATCGGTCTCCTAACTCATCACAACCCATCTGGAAAATACAAAAAATAAATAATTATAACAGTTTATATATTTTAAAATTTGTATTTGAAAAAAAGTAGATTAAAATTACGTACCGTGACTACGGAATATTCTGAAAAATTTGTTTGTAGACAAGACATGCTTTTTGGAGACAAGACACAAAGAGTTGAGTTCAGAGTTCTAAAGATGAGGAGCCTTTGCGTCTAAACACATTTTTCTTAGCACACAAACAGCATTGTCGTAATACCTTAATAGTATGAGAGGAGAGATTTGTGAATAATACTTTAAAGAATGAAAATATAATGTTTGTATTTTAAGACCTTGGGTGTCTCCTATATATATACAGTCGATTTATTCTCATATTAATGATTTTAATATTTTGCACAATAAATAATAAAATCGTATAAAGAAAAATATTAAATGTGTATTGTCAAAAAATGATTTGCATATGATATGATTTTAACTTGCGCAAGTAATCTATATTAGAAAGGTAAGTTATTAAAAACAAACAACCTAATTATAAACATTAAAATATTTTGTAAGCAATATAATAAATATGATATCAACATGCGCAAGTTTACCGTTTGAATAATAAGGAAAGTTTTTAATATTTGTCTTAATTCTAAATCTTGCCCAAGGGTAAACTAAATCGATAAAATTTAATGATTTCAACTTGCGCAAGTAATCTATATTGTGAATAAGTGATTTGCATATTTAATGATTTCAACTTGCGCAAGTAATCTATATTAGAAAGGTAAGTTATTAAAAACAAATTTTGTCAATAAGTTATTTGCATATTTAATGATTTCAACTTGCGCAAGTAATCCATATTAGAAAGGTAAGTTATTAAAAACAAACAACCTAATTAGTAGGGGTGGGCACTTTACCCGATATCCGAAGGAGCACCCGAACCCGATCCTAAAAACCCGAACTGAAATCCGAACTGAAGTAGCAAAAATACCCGAACGGGTATTGAATAAAGAGAGATTGGATACCCGAACCTGAACGGATAATACCCGAACCCGAATGGATATCCGAAGATAACCGAACATATGTATAATTAACCTTATATTTTTAGTTTACATCTCTCATTTTATATAAAATATTTATATTGATACTACACATACTTTAAGTTCATATGATATACATACAATTACGAAAAAAATGATTTGTTACTCGCTTAAAATGCATGTCAAGTTTTTTAATTAAATTGGGTGCATCTTGTTGTACGTTTATTTTATCATTTCTTAACATGTGCATCATACATGGTGAAAATTGGGTGTTTTTAATGAGCATCGTACTTGATAGTTTATCATATATATATATATATATATATATATATATATATATATATATATATATATATATATATATATATAACAATGACAAATTAAATGGTAGAGTATGTAAACACCTGTTTTCTACCAGCGTGAGTTAGAACACCGCCGTATTTATGAATCATAAGGGCCTCCACATGTTTTTATTCTTCGCCTTCACCATCCCACTTCAGCGGCTTCAGTTGAACCTTCTTGTATATTCCTGAGAAATTTCCTCCCTGCGCCATTCCAAAAGGTTCTCTGCTGTGAGAAAATGACCTTATGAATTAAATAAAAAATGCATAATGCTAGCTTACTTATAAGATAGTATATTCAACAAAAAAAAATGATATAAGATAGTATTACTAAATGATACTATGTAATACTTTCCCGGACAATATTCAACAAAGAGAGAGAAAGTACTAAAAACCTCTTCAAGAACTGCTTTAACTTGGCGAAGCTTCTCAGCATGTTCAATCAAGATTTTCTGGATCACTATCACTCTCACGACCTGGTCTACATATAAAAAAAAGGAAGACCATATTGTCGTTACCAGTATTCAACACATGGAAAAGATAGACCAGACATGCTTTTTGGAGACAAGACACAAAGAGTTGAGTTCAGGGTTCTAAAGATGAGGAGCCTTTGCGTCTAAACACATTTTTCTTAGGACACAAGCAGCATTGTCGTAATACCTTAATAATATGAGATGAGAGATTTGTGAATAATACTTTAAAGAATGAAAAGAGAATGTTTGCATTTTAAGACTTTGGGTGTCTCCTATATATGTACAGTCGATTTATTCTCATATTAATGATTTTAATATTTTGCACAATAGATAATAAAATCGTTTAAAGAAAGATATTAAATGTGTATTGTCAAAAAATGATTTGCATATGATATGATTTTAACTTGCGCAAGTAATCCATATTAGAAATGTAAGTTATTAAAAACAAACAACCTAATTAGAAACATTAAAATATTTTGTAAGCAATATAATAAATATGATATCAACATACGCAAGTTTACCGTTTGAATAATAAGGAAAGTTTTTAATATTTGTCTTAATTCTAAATTTTGCCCAAGGGTAAACTAAATCGATAAAATTTAATGATTTCAACTTGCGCAAGTAATCCATATTGTGAATAAGTGATTTGCATATTTAATGATTTCAACTTGCGCAAGTAATCTATATTAGAAAGGTAAGTTATTAAAAACAAATTTTGTCAATAAGTTATTTGCATATTTAATGATTTCAACTTGCGCAAGTAATCCATATTAGAAAGGTAAGTTATTAAAAACAAACAACCTAATTAGTAAGGGTGAGCACTTTACCCGATATCCAAAGTGGCACCCGAACCCGATCCGAAAAACCCGAACTGAAATCCGAACCGAAGTAGCAAAATATCCGAATGGGTATTGAATAAGGAGAGATTGGATACCCAAACCTGAACGGATAATACCCGAACCCGAGTGGATATCCGAAGATAACCGAACATATGTATAATTAACCTTACATTTTTAGTTTACATCTCTCATTTTATATGAAATATTTATATTGATACTACACATACTTTAAGTTCATATGATATACATATAATTACGAAAAAAATGATTTGCTACTCACTTAAAATGCATGTCAAGTTCTTAATTTAAAAAATTAACAAAAAGTTACATCCGAAATTTAAAAAAAACAACTAAATTAATGTCTTTTTAATTTTAAAATGTTATGTCTAAATCTATTAACTATTCAATCTATTAAAAATAAAAAAATTAGTTAACTGAAAGTTATATTTTTAAATATAAGAAACTTGAGAAATAAAAATTTTAATTTTTTTTTTAAAATCTAAATATCCAAACCATATCCGAAATAACCGAATCCGAACTAAAAATACCCGAACCCGACCCGAAGTACAGAAATACCCGAACGGGTTCTACACCTCTATACCGAAATACCCAAAAATCCAAAATATCCGATCCGAACCCGAATGGATACCCAAGGCTAAACTAAATCGATAATTATTATCCCCTAGCTATATATGGGCTTAACGAAATCGACAATAGTTTTGGGCTTGTCTACATAAGTGATTGATTAAAATAAATGAAAAAGAAAAATTCAAAAAATCCAGCCAATAGAATTATAACGTTTTTCCTGAAAATTATGGTTTATGGTTTTGGCAAAAAAAAATTATCATTTTTGTTTGCAGAGGGAAAACGTAATTTAATTAATTTTTATATTTTTATTAAGTATTTAGGCCTTTTGGATCTTGAGAAGTTGAGATACAAATATATCATCCAAATTCTATACTTTTTAGAATAACAAATATCTAGGGGGATGATTGGTTGGGGCTGTAGATGCTCTGGACAGCCAAAATTTAGTCTACAGATATATATCTCAACCAATCGAGCTTTGCTTTCCTTAAAAAACTCACAGCAAAAAAATCTCTGCAAAATCAAAATATGGCTGTAGAGAGCTTTATTTCCAGAGCAAAAAATTAGTGCTTTAGAAATCTACAGCAAGGAAAGGTACAGCAAATAAATCTACAGATTAAATTCTACAGCAAAAAATATAAAGGTACAGCACTTACCAATCATTCCCTAGATATTCGAGATTTTGCATCTTGATGCGATGTAATAGTATCCAAACAAATAACATCTAAATATTAGCATTCAGATGCAGCTTCTGGATAAAAAATAAACATGGCATAGAGTAACTAAATTGTTGTTAGTTGGCATACCAAGTGGAAAACAAAGACACCATTAGATGTACAACATGCGTCAGAACTCTCTTGATAGTCCTATCTATGGACGTTTCGTTTACAAGCACAGAGCCTTTGAAAACTAGTAAATGACATAGTTGGATACCGCCCATGGTCGAGTGTTGCATTGCGTGACGATGTGGCACAGATGAAGTATGCAAACTCTGGAGAGATGTTTCCGTGTATAGCGGAGTGTTCGCGACAGTTGAAGTGAATGATTTTATGTGACATAAAGACATAGATGAAGTGGAGTTAGACGAGTCTCAGTGTACCAATTTAAAAGTTGTATTTTCTGATCTTTTGTCTTAATCTTGTGTGTTAATTGTTGGGTCTGCCTTAGCTTTACCAGCTCCGAATAAAAGAATCCTTCTAGATTTATCCATTGTTTTCTTATTGATCGTTGCATGCTATTTATTGTCGGGTTCAGTTGGTATCATTGTTGTGTAGTTAGGGTTCGGGATTTACTGATTAATACTAGATTACTATGACTGTTTGTTTTTAGGAAGCCTTAGAAGGGGTTGCGTTTTTGAAGTACGGCAGATGTAGCTGGTGTAGATTCCAGTATATTGTGTTTTCTTTTTCCTATGGGATCCCATTGTAAATATATAAGTCAAATTCTGCGGCTGTTGTTTACAAACAAGATGTATTTTTGGTAGTTAATCCCTGAGAACCGTGATGTTAGTTTTGTCTGCACTAACACAATTATTGTCACTATACGGGTTGGCAAGCTCTAGGATGTGGTTGAGAGGGACAGTATCAAGGATGTACTCGAAGAGGCCTTAACTTGATTGTGTACGATGCTTGTCAAATTCGACATCTCCAGGTCTTCTTTACTTGTCCGGATTAACACAATTTGAGGGTGTTAAAATAGCGGTATCGAAGCATGGTTGTATGATCATGCTCACGGACTCAATTCTTAAAAAGTTTTTTCGAGTCAAAAAAGGTCACAACACACATTTATAAGGTACTAGAAAATCCGTACATTTATCCTTTGGATGTAGAGGAAGGATGCCAATTCAACAGCGGTAGAGAGAATTTTGGATCTTTGTCCTTTGGATACAATATCAGATGTCCCCGAGTCTATATTCAACTCATCGCATCCGTGTTTATAAACCACAGGATGGAGGTCTTTATGTTTCCAGTCAGTGGTAATTATGTTCTCTTCCAAAATAATCGAATCATCAAGACTGCGATGGTTAATAGAGTCAAGAGATTTAACCCCATAACCAAAGAGACGAGTCTCACTTTTCATTATCTATGATTTCTATCAAACATTGATATCTTTCCCCATGGAACTTGAACAAAACGTTTAGGATCTCTACAAACTGGAGAGTTGATAAAGATACCCAGGCTTTTACAAGTTCAGTTCTCTATTGTTGTTCTTATGTTAATACTTTACCATGCTGTAATCATCCCTTTGCTTTTAACTGAAAATCTTAGTTCAAAAAAAAAATCATGCGCATGGTTTTTTGAGTTGGTGAGGATTGACCAAAATAATACAATCATGGACACTTACTAAATGGAAGATGGTGAATATAAAGAGACTAGAGAAGAAGGAAGAGTAGTCATCCAACCATCTCCAGCAATGAAAGTTTTAGTGTTTATAAGAAAATCAATATCTGTATCAGAAAGATTCTTCTCCCATCCAACTCTTCCTTGCTTATTCGCTCCTTCTCCCGTACACTTTACCTCCACGAATGTAATTTTATCCCTGAGTTTTTGTATGTAAATCATTAATTCTCATTATATGTAGAGATGTCAAATGGGCTGTCCATGTCCAATGGGCATGTCCAAATGGACAAAGCAGTTTATTGGACATTATTTTTTTTAAGTCCAAATTATACCAAGTCCAAATTGTCCATACCAAATTGGACCATTCCAAATGGGTCTTCCGCAGAGTCCAATTAAAGAACCAGTGTTAACATACAAAAATTCATATTTAATATATTATTATGTGTTGTAGAATTCAAAAGCATAGATACGATTTTGGCGGGAAATCTCGATTTACGGTTTTGGAGAAAAATCTCGATTTTACGGTTTTGGCCGGAAATCTCGATTTTATAGTTTCGGTGGGAAATCTTGATTTTACGGTTTTGGCGGAAAAACTTGATTTTACGGTTTTGATAGAAAACTAGATCTACGGTTTTGGCGGAAAATCTCGATTTTACGGTTTTGGCGGGAAAATCTCGATTTATGGATTTGGCGGGAAAACTCGATTTACGGTTTTGGCGAAAAAAACTTGAAAATTCGATTTTACGGTTTTGGCGGAAAAACTAAATTTACAGTTTTGGTGGAAAATTTCGATTTTACGGTTTTAGCGGAAAACAAGATTTTACGGGTTTAACGTGAAAATGTAATTTTACGGTTTTGGCGAGAAAACGTTATTTCACGGTTTTAACGGGAAAATATAATTTTTACTCAAATACATTAACCCTAGATATTTTAAAATTTTGGGCCGCCCATGTCCATTTGGTTTTGTCCATTTGGATATGAGTGTATTTGGGCCTCGCCCATTTGCACAAAACAAAATTATGGTCAAATATGGGCATGTCCATATTGGTTTGGACATGGGCTACCCATGGACAGCATGCCCATTTGACATCCCTAATTATATGTTTGCCAAGTATGTAACAAAAGCACATTATATACATAGTAAAAGAGAAGAAGCATACGTACTCTTCGCCTTTATAATGCCAAGCGTCCCATCCTTGAGGAACGATGACATTAGACATGCTGGTTGCATAAAAGACAACTCTAGAGTAGCCTCGGTAAGCTCTTCCCAAGGACGCCCTACCATCTCCTTTAATTTCGCAGTTTTTGAACACAAATCCACTTGTGTCTTGCTCGCTTTGCCTCCCTTGCGCGGTTATGAATCCAGGTAACATTCCTCGGCTTTTCACCATTTCATCGTTCATCATTCCTTTAACGTTCATCATTGCTTTAACGTATATCACGCACTTCTGCATCGACAAACAAATAAACGTTTTCATATATTAATTCATTTGGATATTGTGGGCCGGTATGGTATAATTTTCTATAAGACAATTTATATGAAATTACTTCGTATAAAGATTGGCCTCCTCCCCATATAAAATCAATGGCTCCTTCGATGTAACAGTTTTTGCAGGGAGGAAAAATGAGAATCTTGATGTCTGGTTTTCTGACCAAACTCAACCTTTCAATATGTATTCACAACAACCTGAAGTTGTTAAGGTAAAATACATTCGATTGCTATTATCTATTTTGGTGGGTATCTGAATTCAGCTGTCAATATGTACAGGCTATACTATGCGCAGGACTATATCCTAATATTGCAGCTAATGATAAGGGAATTACAGAGACAGCGGTTAACAGTTTGACAAAGCAAGGGAACCAAACAAAGAGTTATTCAGCGTGGTACGATGGCAGAAGGGAAGTCTATATCCATCCGTCCTCTATTAACAGCAACTTCAAAGCATTTCAGTACCCTTTCCTTGTATTCCTTGAGAAGGTAAACTGACTGTTAATATGCAAAGCATTGATTTGATTCCTCAGGATTTCATACTTAGCTTCGTATTTGACGAACATGGTGACTTGTTATATCATTTGGATGTTACTGTTTCGTGTAGGTTGAAACGAACAAAGTGTATCTGCGTGATACAACCATTGTTTCTCCTTTCTCCATTCTTCTTTTTGGCGGCTCAATCAATGTTCATCATCAGGTACTGTTAACCGTATCATGTTGTCTTTGTATTTAGTTTTTTCGAAAGGTGATGACAGAGATATCGGGTCCTAATGTCAAACACTAGTTTCTAAGAGTCTTTTACGAGCGTATCTTTGAAAAACGATTGGACGCTGCGTGGTGGATACTTCATTTATATGCCGTCCTTATCTTTTCATTAACAGAGTGGATCAGTCACCATTGATGGGTGGTTGAAGATAGCAGCACCAGCACAAACTGCAGTTTTGTTCAAAGAGCTTCGGTTAACCCTACATTCTATCCTAAAAGATCTTATCCGGAAACCCGAGGTTACATATTCAATCCTTGGTTTAATCCACTCGGTGAAGTAACTAGATCTTCCATTCTTCCTAATCTTCCTTCACGTTTGTTTTTTTTTTTTTTTGCAGATATCAGGGATAGTCCACAACGAGGTGGTCAAATATATGGTCCATCTTCTTATAGAAGAAGGCAAACCGCAACACACTTGAACTAAAGCCACTATTTGAAAGGTGTAGGATGCAATGTTACTGGGTTACTTCCATGGCTAATAATATCAGTTTTTGGGAGGTGAATTCAGACATCAATAAAAACAAGTAATAACTGTGAGGAGCTTTTAAAATATTATTCAAGTCCCTCTTCTTGGTTAAGTCTATAGTTATGATCACGTCACTTTTCTCCTCTCAATCTCTCTCTCTCTCTCTCTCTTGTACAACCCAGAACCTACTAAATAATATATTTTGATTACGTGAATGAGAACCCCAAATCCCGATACTGATTACAAAGTAAAAGCTGATAAGAACGGTGATCTCATGACGATCACGGAGGTCTCAATAGCGACTCTTCCTACGTCATACTGATACGTTCCATACGATAGACTTCCCGAAGAAGAAGCCAACATGGCCATTGGCTATGAGTGACGTGGCAGGGAGAGGCAAAGACTCGGTCTCTACTGGAGGTTTTGCCATCGAAGCTTTTATCTTCTGTATAACATAGTCAGTCCTCTCTGTATTACGAGTTTCTCATGCTGAACGTATGTGAAATCTAGCTCCGTCATATGAGACATCTAGTGCGATCGTTACTGCTTTGGCATCACGTTATCTGTATTTCTTATCGTTGGATCTTCCTTTTACATACCGAATTCATCTTCTTCGTTGTGTGTGTGTTGAGTGGGTTTGAGTTACAGAGAGAGATTGTATTGATAGGGAGACTTCGTCGTAACAAACTTATCACATACACAGATGACAATATATCTTCTTGCAAAGCCTCTTTCTCACGTTATGGCGTTGCTCGAGCTGTTCCCTACTTATTCAGTCAATCTTTGTGTTGACCTCTTCTTCCTCTGATGCTTTAGCACATGAAGGCTCTCCCTTACTCTGTATCCATGGTGCTCCACCTCTTCATCTCTCTCAAATCAGTTAAGCTGGCTCTGGATCTAGCTCGTTTAGTGGTGTGGAATTTGTTTTGTGTTTTGCGGCAATTGGACTCTCTAGCGGCTCTGGCTCCTGCAGTGTGTCTCTGAAGGGTTAGCTACCTTTCGATCCGCTCTCTCTATATGTTATTTTGGTTTAATGGGTGTAATGGTCACGGCGAGTGTGCTTGGAGACGGCAATCTTCTGGTCAGCTCTACTCTCGTGCTGTCGGAGGTCTTTTTTGTCAGGTGTTTTGGGTTTGTTTCATGCTTGGGTTCTTGGTCTGGGTCAGATTTGGGCGGGTGGTCAGAAGCTACAAGAGTCGTTATTTCAAGGTTTTTAAGGTACCTTTCTCTCGGTAGCTCGTGGTGCTTGGTTCTCTTCCTTGACCAGTCTGGTTTCTTTTGATCTGAGCCCATCTCGTTGCTTTGCTGACTTAGGCCTACTTCCGTCATTTTCTGGGTTTGGTCTATTCCGGTTCAGAATTGTTGTTTAGTCTAAATTTTTGTATTCCGCTTAAAGTGTCTTTGTAATTTCTGTCACAAATTTAAAAGTAGTATAAAATTTAACAACATCTTATCCCAAAAAGTGCTATAAGTTTAGTTTATAGTGGATTCTGAAGCTTCATATAAAAATTAAGATGCACTTAATTCTCCTGATTATTTTTACGTAAGCATTTACTTGTATATTTGTGCATGTATGTATAAAGAATCTCATTTCTTGGATATAATCTTTGAATTTTGTGTTGCTGTAATGTATGTTCTTTAAGAAATAAATATGTTCTTTAAGAAATAAATATTAAGAATGGTCAACTTGTACATATTTACCTTCATTTGGTTATAGAGATAAGAATTAATAGATTTTAAACCATACTTGGAATTAGGTAGGGAATGTACATACATTTGAAGTGTAGATAAATGGACGTTTAAATCAAGTTTAGAGAAACACAAAAAAAAAAAAAATCAACTTGACTTTTCCTAAGTTGTGTCGTTAAAAGAGCTTAAACTTTTGCTTTAACAAATGAAATTTCTAATTTGTCTTTTGGCTCTATCATTTTGGAATTTGACGGCTAGTTCATCACGTATCTCTCCTCATGGTTTAGAACACAAGCAACCAAAAAATTTCAACATTGATATAGGAAAGACAGTGGTGGTTGGTCAGAGTGGTGCAACTCACTTCAAAACCATCCAAGCAGCCATCGACTCCGTTCCCTCTGGTAACAATAAATGGATCAAGATTCAGCTTCAAAACGGAATCTACTTGTAAGCTCTCTCATCTTCACTCTTTCTTATCTTATCACATGTAGTTTAATTATGAGTGCATTACACCCAGTGTACGTGTGTTTTAAATGCAGCGAAAAGATAGTGATTCCGATGGAGAAAGAAAAGATAATATTGCAGGGAAACAACCCATTAGAAGTGATAATTCAATATAATGATGCAGGACAAGCCAGTTCGAGTGGTCCGATGATCGTTAACGCCGAGTACTTCATTGCGATCAATGTCACATTCAAGGTCAGGGTTTATATATATATATTTGCTATCAAAATCCATGTTTTAGGATACTGACTAATTCAAGCTCTGTTAATTATTTTCATTCATAAGCTATCTTCAACTAGATTAGTATGTCTAAAGCCCGTGAATAACTTTTGCAGCAGTGATTTTTTTTTTCCAAATTGACGGATGGTGTACTTTAACCTGTTTCATTTTTGTATGGAAATTATTTGGATTAATTTTCATACGTGCGGATATCATATGAAAAATATTGTCTAATATTAAGAAACTGGCATCTTGGTTGTGCAGAACTCTTATAACAGTATAGCATCAGTAGTACCATATAAAAAGATAAAGGTAGCTCCATCAATTGTACTATTGGCGGACAAGGCGTGGTTCTATGGCTGCAGTTTCATCAGTGTCCAAGACACACTCGCTGACTTAGTCGGCCGTCACTACTTCAAACTCAAATTACTTAAGTCTATGGCTACAACAGAAAGAAGATTAATCAGTCCCACGGCTAGACAATCTCACACACATCAATTATATCTCCAAGTGACTGGTCTCGTAACTTTCGGATATATCAAATATTGCTTGCTGGTTGCAAGAACTAATTACTTTTTAGGTTAAAATACTTCTATTACATGGTACCTCGTGTAACAATGAAATTGCAGAGGCTATAGCACCTTCACTCGGAGGTTCCAAAGCCTAAAGAGGGCAAGTACAAAGACGAATCAGATGGCTGGCAATGTTATTTATTTTAGGCAATAAAAATAGTATAACTCGCCTTCGACAGAAAAGGCTTAATGTGACCCAAACCAAGCAATTTGATTTGTAGACATAGTTCTACTAATGGCATCCGTAGCATCTCAGGAACCTTGTCAGCAAGAAGGAACTGATTAGTTTACGGGCTAAAACCAAGTGAACTAGATACCAGGAAAAGACCAAAAAGAAAAACACCTGATAGGGACGCATTAGTTTCTCGAACCTATGGCGTGTGTACAATGAATAGCAAATTCCAGGTTTAACTCGTCCAGCTCTTCCTGTTCTTTGTCTTGCATTTGCTTGAGATATCCAATCTTCCACCATGCTTGACAGTTTCTAAGATGACCATGAGGCAATCACAAGGGAAAGATACAAAAAAAATTGTCATCAAACATCATTAACATATATAAGGACCTTTTGTTTCAATATGGAGAACTAAAAAGATATTTCAAGATACATGTACCAAAATAGCGGATAAAAATCTTACAAACGGTTTCACAAGGAAGAGGTTATATGCAAATAGCATGATCAAATGTGCATAATGTTACAATCCCTTTTCAGAGAAGGTTCGAGTTTACAGGAACAAAAGAATTTCAACATTAAGAAATACGATTTTGGTCAACAAGCATCGTAAATGGAAAACGCAACTGATTCACTAGCATTGGGAATACCTTCTGTGGATTATAGCGATTTTCCTTGTGTTTGCCACTGTCAATCACATACACCACATCATCAATTGTTATACTGGTCTCTGCAATGTTTGTAGCTATAATAACCTGAACATAAGAGAAAATGCAAAAGATGAATCAGATTGGCTTTGCAAAAGTCCATGCAACCTAAACGTATGGTCTACAGAAAAAAATCCTCCACAATTAGGGAGCAGATGCATTTGTTAAAAGCAGTTCAGCACTATATTTCAGTCTATGTCAAGAAGTACTACACCCTTTGACTATATCATCTCAAATTTTGTAAAGTTCCTCTCAGCAAGTCATAAGTGAATTAAATTCTCCGTATATTATTTTAACTTTGAGATATATACTTCACAAATTAATCCCAAAGAAAAATTCCAAGAAGACCAAAAGAAATATAAGGAAAAAAACTTGTTCATGGAACATAGTTACTTATAATCATTTACATCTTAAACAACTATAGTGGTTATCACTCAAATTCATTTACGAGTGGGACAAAGGAAACAAGAAGTTGCGCGAGATGAGATTGAAACCCTTATAACTGAAAAACAATGCATGAATGTTTTTCAGTATACAAGTGCAAAAGCAAGGCATTAATGATAAAGTCATTATACTTGCTCATCTGGAAAAATCAATTACAAGGGACAAAGTATGCTATAGAAGAATGCATAGCGATAGTCAACAATGTATATAGTTACAGGACATCACCTTCCGTACGTCTTCAGGGGGTCGTAGAAACACCCTTTTCTGTTCGGTAGATGCTATAGAAGAATGCAGAGGAAGAAGCCAATCTGCAGAAGGTCCACGAAAACGATACGAAGCAGCTAACCTATCAAGTAACATGTGAATTTCTGACACACCCTGTTATCAACAAAACAAATGTCAAGCTGAAGCGGTAGACCAGATGATTGATTCTAATTTACACGAAAGAACTCAGTAATCAGCTTACAGGCAAAAATACTAGAATAGCTCCCTCGTTGCAAGTATCGTCAATGTGGCATATCAACTCTTCAAGAAGCTCATAGTCAATAGCATCCTCATTTAACCTTTTCTGCACAGCACTCACATGCCATTGAAGGCTCATGCATCCAGAAAGAATAAGAGGAACAGAAGCACAAACTGGAAATGTAGCGTACCAGATTTTGTTGTGTTTGATCACTGTACGAGTTGTAGTTACCGGAAACATAAAACGGGTTAAGACAGTCCTCTGAAAGCAAATAATCGTCCCCCCATCCAGCCAATACAAGATTCTTCTTTCCCCTACGGTCGTTTACAGAACCAAGCTGAAGACAACGAACCCATATGTTAATTACACAATCTATGAAGTTTCACTTACACTAATACAAGCTAAATGGGAGTACCAGTATATAAACACTAGAATCCAAATCAAAATCACACACATCTAACCAAAAGGCGTTCTCTATAAATCCCCACAAAAATGCCAAGGCCATTCCATATCAGGCCCCACAAAACATCACCTTTGTGCTAGTCGTATATTTTGGTTGTGCAAATAGGGAACATATCAATACAAATGAAACTTTCCCATCATAAGAAAACCCAGAAATAAGACGTGTAAGTGTCTAGCAATTGGTGCGGGCTACGTAGTGAAAAGGGGATTACAGAAGTATAATGGATGATTTGGTTGTTACGGATAATTTAGATACCTTGTCTTTAATGGATGAATCCGATCTGAGTGCAGCTGGAGAATCTGGAGCCAGAAGGTATCTAGTGCTCTCATAAATCTCCTCCAGAAAGTGAGTAGTAACCGGGTGTGTTCGTCCTTGAGCAGTAATCACAGGACAGTGAGCAAAATAATTTGAGAACAGATTTGCGTCAACAGTAGCGGACCTGAACCACATCAGAAGCATACATTTATATGATGTTTACTAGTATTTACGATCTGGCTTGAAAACTAAAACCCACAACACGTACATAAGGATAACTTTCAGTCTTTGCGATGTATTATCGCATGATTGCTTCTCAATCAGGCTCTTCAAAATAATGAGAAGAAAATCACCCTGTAATGAAAATGAGAAAAGAATGAAAGGTAAATTTCTGCCAGATTGTTCAACATTTGCAAAATGGACGCATCAAAATTTAAAATACAGATCTAGCATTCTTTATAGAAAGAGGAGACCGGATATGCTAATACTGCCTGTCCGCACAGAATAAGCATGGAAGCAAAACATATACATCCTTTATTCTAAACACCAAGGATGCAAGCTTCTGGATTTCGCTGTTGCAAATAACTAAATGCAATGGATTGTTACATGCATATTTCTAGTTTTCTTTCCGAGCAGGTTCTTGCATTCTAGTGATTCATTAGATAATATTATATGGATTCTCATCTAGAACCCTTTACTAGGTGTCTAATTTTTCTTAATAAAGATCCGATTTAAGCCTGAATGAATCAGTACTCACCAAAAGAGACCGCTCGTGCACTTCATCGACTATAATATGTGTAACATCGTTCAAGGTTTTATCCCCCTGAAAAGTGTGCACAAAAAAGCAAACAGGAAAGAAAAAACAATAAGAGAGATTGATGATATGATCATAAAATTCTCTACACAAATATTTAGTGTGGCTTGTTATAATATGCTTTTCAGAATAACAAATTGTTTAGAATATCTTTGCAGCAAATAACTAATTCGACTATTGGAATTTCAATGATTTTAGTTAACCGAGATATATTCTAAAAATCTATAATTTCTGTTAAGCAGCTGTGATATTTTACCTTTATCCAAATCACCAGAATGTTTGTTCATAAATACGTTATCATTTTAGTAGCTTTAAAGACTTTTAACACATGTAATTATTTAGTTGCAAAGAGCTTGTTAAAAAATAGAGGACGTACAGCGAGTTTCCTCAGTAGAATACCAGTAGTACAAAACAGCAACCTTGTCTTGTCACTCCTGAAGAAAGCAAAAATATGCCAACAAAAATAGGTTTAATCCGCCGCTATGAGGAACATTAATAAAGGTAAACCAAGGCCATCATCATATTACAGTGTCAGAAATGAATATCTTACAAACAGTAACCAATGTAACTACATAGCGAAGTAACAAATATATAATATATATGTATAAATATAAATATATATATATATAATTATATATATAAATATTTATCTATATATATACATAATCTTACAACTCCATTCCACCAAAACATAGAAGAAAAAATATTCATCTAGCACCAACTTATCATGGCAGTACTGCTACACCAAAATCAGCCAGAGAGGAAGTGAAAAGAGAATGTGAAAGACCAGAAGAAATCACAACACAGAAGACAAACACTGACGTAATAGTAAGTAGTATCGGTCGATCATTATCAAACAAACAATTGAGTAGGTTTTTCATCGAAATATATTTCAGAAAGAAAAAATTCTACCATTTGGAAGTAAATTACTCCTTTCCAATTTCTTATTTTATTACTGCTGTACTTTGAGAAACGAGTCACTTTTTTACCATACAAGTATATCTACTTCAATTCTACATCATTCAATTTTGGATTCTTGAGAAAAGTGAATGAAGCGATGGAAAAGAGTACAAAACACAGTAAAATCTAACAAGCTCCTAAGATGAAAGAAAAAAAACCCGTAAAATTAAGAGGCAGACCTTGCACTTTCAAGACGAACTTGATAACCAACCAAGGAGTCATCTGAGCCTGGAGAGGATTCACAACGCTCATCAGCAACTCTTTGAGCAACAGAGATAGCCTAGACATATTACCCAGTTATTAACAATAACAAAAGGCTAACTGATATAATCGTTCCATAAATAAAAGGGACAGTATGAACTAAACAGGGAATCCCTGAATGCAACACATCTTAAGACCGAATTACTTACTGCTATTCGCCGAGGTTGTGTGCATATGATATTACAGTATCCACCACGCCCTGACTCGATCATATCATCCAATATAAATTGAGGAACCTGGAACAACGTATCAGTTAAAAATGACTCAACTGTAAGCTGGAAGATAAATTCGGCAAAAAGAGCAATTAGTGAATAGACACCAAATAACAGGGAGCAACAAGACAAAACCTGTGTAGTCTTTCCAGAGCCTGTTTCTCCGCATACTACTAAGACATCTCTTTCTTTCAGATGATGCAGTATGTCATTCTTCACTTCAGATATAGGAAGAGCAGTTCGAGTTTTCAACATATCCTGCAAACAAAGATTTGACCAT
This sequence comes from Brassica napus, assembly GCF_020379485.1. Lineage (NCBI taxonomy): Eukaryota > Viridiplantae > Streptophyta > Magnoliopsida > Brassicales > Brassicaceae > Brassica > Brassica napus. Next base: position 11,625,963 of record NC_063442.1, on the reverse strand, counting down.
GCTGAAAACATACTCCTGTGTATCATACTGGAATGAGCTAATCAGTCTAGGAAGCTTAATACATAACTCAAGGCATGACATTAACTACATGAACAAAATTCTTCTAAAGAAAAAGAAAAGACTTATGTTCGAAAATAAACAAGAATGTCTACCTTGTACTTCCGTGTTTTCTTCTTGTTTTCTTGTCTTTGTTGGAGAGATAAACATGTAGCTTCTATGTAAGAGTCTCCTGTAATACATAAAATAGATGATTTATTATATTTCATGCTAATGATTTTGGAAGTAAAATCCAGCGGAATATTGTTTAAGCAACTAAGTGACCACAGATACACCCAGGTCATACTTTTTGCTCTGTGGCTAGATCTGGCAAGACCTAGGTCATCTTTTTCTTCGACGTAAGTGTCTACCATAGGAACTGCATCGGAGATGCTACTCGACGAATCGTTCAAACTCAAACTGTCTGCCTCAAGCAACCTATCAACAAAGTTAGCTCTTCGATCTTCTTCTGTGCTTTGTACGGTACAAAACAATTCATCTGTGAAGACTCAAGAAAACTGTATTAGAGCGATTAAGATATTGCAAAACGAGAACATATGTCACATATGATGTGTGCTAATTTAGAATGGTAATATTAGGGATATGCAAAACAGTTACGAATAATAGATTATGTCGTATTTTTTCCATTTAACTTCGTATGCTGTAATACTTTCATTCAGTAGTCAATACTGGTCTCTTTTAGCAGCCAAATGTTTTAAACAAATAGATACTAAAACTCTCATGCAAAATATAGTTGTTGTGGAGTTACCATAGAACATGCCAATGTAAAAGATAGACAGAAAGGTGATAATAAACTAAGTTAATTAATCTAAAATTATGTGGCATCGCTGGACAGGTCACTGCAAAATACTTTTTATAGCAAATAACAGGCACTGAGACAAAATTCATAAAATCACCTTGTTTCCAGATCAACACTAGAGAGGCATAAGGCTCAGTGATTGCAAAGTGAACAGGCAAATCAGAAAAGAGCTTATGGAGAGCAAATGCCGCAACTCTGTTTTGTGCATCCTGTCACAAATAACCGAAGAGCACAGTAAATTAGCATACTGATTACATGGTAAGCATATGCTCCAGGCATTGATTATTGTTTCCAATCAACAGCTTATAACTTTTGATAAGATTCATAATCAGAAGTCTCCAAAACTTTGAGCAAAATTGTTAGACATGTACACTATAGATTTTTCTCTCTAGCAATCCTACTTTATTTTACTCAGAAGTCAGAACCTTGAAAATCAAGGACTTAAACTGGCATTTTCTTCCGAAAAGTTATACCCTAACTACATTTAGTAACAGGCCCTAGTTAGATACTTTAGCAACTTATTAAGAAAAAACTTAAATGTTAAAACATGGATCAAACGAGTACCTCGATAGACTCAAAAACCTCATCTTGATGAGGAAGTTGAAGAGTTACCAGACCCCCGGCTTGTCTGCTTTTACCCCGTCCACTGGCTTTCCGCAGAATGCTTACAGTATATGAGATTTTCCTTCCTTCACCGGTTACTTTGTTGAACTTTGGTGCGTCCCACCCCGACCTTTGACACAATTGATGGAGAAATGCCTTAGGGACCTTTTGCGCCTCACCCTGTAAACTTTTACATGTTAAAGAGAGAGTCGAACAATTAAAAGTGCCCAGCTAATAAAAGGAGCAGCGCAGGAAAAAAAACAAGCTTACACCTTGTATACAGGAATTAAATTCCACATCTACTTACTGGATCAGCATATGTGGCAAAATGAAAACTTAACACACAGGCATAAACACAATAAAAACATTGATAAAATGAAAACTAAACAAGCAATCATAAACAAAATCAAGCATTAAACACCTTTAAAATGTTATTGTATTTTGTACCTAAAATGTATTTATCCTACAATCTTGTTCGATAAAAAGTTACCTTCTTCCAGATGCCCTCTAGTTTCCCGAGATTTTCCTCACTGCGTAGTTCTCTCATCTTTTCCTTCTTCTGCAATTCCAAGAGTTCATGTGGCGATGCTTCATAATGCGGGACATCTACTGAAAACATATCGTCAAGCGCCAAGTACTCTGAATTATCATCCGATGCAACTACTTCTTGTCCCGGGGAACATGAGGGAAGATCTTTACGTTGATTTTCCTCAGATCCACAATTCTCAACAGGATTTTCATCCAAGACCGGTTCATCTAACGGCTGAATAGAGTCAGCATCTACTGCCTCATGAACAGTATCGGGCATGGGAGAGGCTATTTCTTTTTCTGTAGCATCTTCGAAAGCATACTCACGCTGAAATTCAGATTCTAACGTTGCTTCAGATATTCCTGCAAAACAAACACGTATAACACATGACATTCTGCACCTATTAACATGATTGACAGACTGATTACTCAAAGATTACACTTAACCAAGAGCAGCTATCTCTTGCTTGAGCTTTCGAATGGCTAAGCCTGCTTGCTCTTGTCCTTTTTTATCACGCTTATCCTTTGCTTTTATAGCATCTGATCTTGCCGAATAGTATTCTTTAGCAATCACATCAAAAGCCCTCGGACCGGATGCCTAGTATGAGTTGTGAAAACAAGATATCACAGCAGAGAACGACAATAAAATCAGGAACCAATATGGTTCTGCAAAATTAATTGACTGAAGTCTGTAGTGTAATATGATCATCATAAACAAATTCAGAAAGTTTCCACTTCTACCAAATGTGAAAGAAAATATATAACTTAGCAGGTTCCGACCAGCAGAGCCACAAAATAGCCATGACAGATTATATACTAAGCTTAACGCAAGTAATATATTTTCAGCAAAACAATAATTCGTGATCTCAATTCAAGAGCTTCCAAATATTTATCGTTTTGTACGGTGAAAGCTTTATCTTCTATCGGACCAAAATAATGAGGGAATATTTATCCTAGAGTAAGGAGCATGAAAGATAACATGCAAGAAAACAGTGAAAGTATCCCACATCAGTGACGGACATAGTCTCACTAAGTAGTCAACTATTACATTCCATCAATGATGGAGAGGAGCCTAGAAAAGAGTTGAGTTACCTCCCTGCTGGAGCCAACACCATCTACCTCATCTTCCCAAGATTCCAATTCCTCCTAAAAATTTGAAGTCAATGAGCAAATTCAATATTATATTGGCGCTACGCTAGAACTATAATGTATCATGCTTTTGGAAAGTTGAACCATTCTAATGTGTACCTCCTCCTGTCTTCTCATATACTGACGGATCCAATCAGCTTGCGATGATTGGTCAGAACGAAGAGCATCCTCATCTTGCTTCCCCTTCACTTTAACCAAAACTTCAGGTTCCTCCTGCTTGAGCTCGACTGAAGAGTCAGAAGGCTCATTCCAATCTTCCCTTGAGGTCAATATCACACCTACAGAACCACCTGCGACACCAATGGGAAGGTACAAGATTCAATACAACCTTCAGAAGTGTCCATGGGTGTGACTATTCAATACCTCCGGTAGGAAAGCGAGAAGCTCCGGTGGAAAACTTCACCGGCAACTCATGACTCGGTAAGTTCAAGCAGAGCCAATCAAGTGCACTCTCAAACGTTGCTCCATCCTTAAACACAAACACACACATCGTATCAGATACTCACACTATTAAACCTAAACTAAAATTCCAAAATTCCAATAAGTGCGAGCGTTACTCTAAGAGAAGAGAGAGCGAGCTCAATCTGATCATCAACGAATCCTTCGCAAGAGAGCTTCTCGTAGACAGTATTGAGTTTCTTCGCCTTCTGATTTTTGGAAAGCGCGCTGTGGATAGGTGCCGGAGCCGGAGGAGCGGTGCGGCCGGAGTTGAGCAAGAGCCGTCGCAAACGGTCCTCGTTCTCCGCCGAAATCTGAAGCTTGGGACCTGAGGAAGGTTTCGCTTTCGACGACGACGATGATGATGAAGAAGCAGCTTTGTTGCTTTGCTTCTGAGGTTTCTTCTTCGGAGCCATTTGCTTCGTCTCCGATCAGTGAACTGAGAGGGGCGGAGGAGAATATTGAAATTGGGTAGCGAAACACTCCGCGGAGGGAATAAATATTAGTGGGCCTAATGGGCTTTATTCTCAAAGCTCAAGTATTGTTTTCGATACAAAAATAGTGTTCATTTCGTTTTTTAAATGGTACTTTGACCTGCATGCCTGCACTGGTGTATTTTTTTAAAAATATGATGTTATTTATTTATTATATCATTATTTAAGGTTGGATACAAAACTCAAATTCTAAAAACTAAACTGATCCCAATTCGAATAAGAAATACCAAATCTGAACCGAAATTGATTAAATATATAAATTATTCAAAAATTTTGATATTTGAAAAACTAAAACATAATCCGATCGAACCGAATTTTAGGTATTCAAAATAGATTTGTATACTTATATATATATATACTATTTTTAGATTTAATATATATAAAAACATCCAGAATATATATGATATTTTTAAGTTCATTTAAATACTTGAAAATATATACAAATAATCAAACGTAAATATCTAAAATCGTTAAAATATACTCAAAACTTCAAAAATACTTAAATAATTATTAATTATCTATCCAAATATTTAAACTAAACCAATTTATATGTTAAGTGCTCTGTCATATGTAATTCAAATTTATATGTAATATATACTATTGTTTATAGATTTTTAAAAAACTAAAGCATATAATAAATTTTAATTTTTTAAAATAATTTAAATTGGTTATCCAAATTCGAACCGGATCCTCAAAGATCTGAACCGAACACGAAATTCCAAACAGACCCGAAAATGAACCCGAACGCTCACCCCTAATTACTATTATATATCATATATGTGTCATCATAGGTTACAAAAATATATGTTATCATATATTAATCGTATTTTATATGTACCATCAAATAAGTAATCTTATAATTAATAATCTTTTATATGTACAATCATATAAATAATCACATATATTATATTTTTAAATTTTAATGTGAAATATAAAAACCATAATTTAAGTTGGTGTTTGAAATTGGGCTTTGTATTGTATTTTTCTTATATATATTGAAAACATTTTTATAATGGTTATTGGAAAATATGTTAGTAAAAATCAAATTTTGAATATGTGTATATTTTTTAAATAAATTTTTGATATAAATCAATTTTAAAATATTATTTTGATTTGAATATGTATATCAAGTAACATAAGCTCATTACTTTTTAATAATGTAATAGACTTCTAATTTTTTTAATAGCATAAGTCCATTATTTTTTTTCTAACTTACTTCTATCCGTATTTCCAAACAACACTAATTTTTTAACTACTATCTAAGTTGCCAAACAAAAGTTTAAAGTACTTCTGGTTTAATAAGATAAATTCATTTCTGTAAAACATAAGCTGTTCATTTATGTCCAAACATTTTTTTTACAAAAGAAAAACCATAACATACTATTAATCATATGTAACTTATATGTGCGATATATGTATTAGATTTATAAGTTATAGCTTTTTATATTTTCGATTTATCAATGATTATAAAATTAGAATATGATATTTTTGTTATACTTTTAATTAATATATTTTTTTTGTACGTAAGTAAAACTTATGAAAAAGTAAAATATTCAAATTTTAATAATCATGATATTAATTCAAAATTATGCATTTAATATTTAATTTTTTATATTGGATTTGGCAATCAAAAATATGTTTCAAGATACTCCAAAGATAGTTTTTTTTTTTTTTGACGTCACTCCAAAGATAGTTTCTTACTGATTTTATTTACTTTTAATATTTAAATATAAATATAGTTAGAATTTTCATGATCGGCTTGTTTGATTACCTCTTGATCTAGTTTAAATGGACAGCTAACAAAAAAAGTCAGAATTTTCAATCAAAAATTTGTAGCAGTTAACTCACAAAATATTTTTCCCTAGTATCATGTATTTAATATTTAATTGTAATATTTTGTCAATCAAAATGTTCTTTTTTTGTAAAAAGGTTTTCAAATTAAAATATTAAGAAAACATACAATGTATGGTGGCAAAAGCATAAAGTTTGAGAAAGTATGATGAGACATGCTTCTTATTCAACCAATCATTAGCTTACAAAGGATAAGTCAATCAAAATTTTGTTTCAATCTACTTGTGATATTTTGTTTTCTTTATCATTCAAATTTACATTTGATAACAATATGTTTCATAGATTATTATTATCATATAAACATTATTTTTTGTTAGAACTAATCAGTTAATGTTCTATTTCATATATTATCATGAAAACTAAATTATCTAAAGACTCATTCCAATTCAGTGCCATTTATTTTCAAACTATAATCATATTTAAACAACACAGACCACATGTTTATACATCTTCCCATTGATGAACATAAGTTTTAAGACTTATAGGACATTTTCAATAATCCAGCAAACCTTCACATTTTGAAATTTTTCGTTCTCTAAAAATATCTTGAAATCCTCAAAATTTAAAATTTCAGTATTCAAAATTTCAAAATACTATTTATTTTTTATTTTACTCCTTACAGTTATGTATTTTACGTATAATTTTACTAATATTATTTTTTGTATCACTTTATCTTGGAGTCAAGTTGTTCTTTTTTTTTGGTCAAAAGGAGTCGAGTTGTTCCAGCAATCATCAAGAAGAACAAGAATTTCAGATACTGCAATCTTTCCTTTCCTTTTCTTACAAGCGCCACATTTCTATTACAGTTTTTTTTTTGAACAATTTTCTATTACAGTTTAAGTTCATGTGACAACCCGTCCTGTGGACTCACCCGTCCCGTAGATCCTAGACTGTCAATTGGTGACAGATTGTTCTGTAGGAATGCTATTAAAATGTGAGGTTATGGGTTCGAAGCGCACCAACAACCTAATTATGGAGTTATTGAGAACTTATAAGGGAAGGGTTGGGGTCAATACGCTGCAGCGCTGTGAGTCTGGGATCTACGGACGGGTGGGTCCATGGGACGGGTTGTCACATATAAAGTCGATTTTTTTGTGACAACTCATCCTGCTCACTCGGAATCCGGCTCACAGCGCTACAGCGCATCGACCCTAACCCCTCCCTTATTAGTTCTCTCTGACTCCATAATTAGGTTTTGGTGAGTCTCGAATCCAAAACTCACCCTTTAACAACACTCCTCCAGAATGAATTGTCACCAATTGATCCGCAGGTTGTACACCGCAGCCTTTGACCTTCCAGGTTTTGTCATGGACTCTGAACAGAAAAGAAAGCTTGCTCAGAGTAGCTTCTTCGGCTTCAGGGAAATCCTGGTTTAGAGAGAAATAATCTTCAAATATATAAAGATGCTCTAAAAGCTCATATCGAGTTGGTATATGATGGAGCTGGTTTGATCCATATTGGAAAATGAGTCCATTCTGTTTACCCCTGACGCAACAAGACACACCCGTCATCAATAAATTCTCATCATCGTCATCATTGTGATCCCCGAGATTAATATTGCCTTCTGCCAGCAAGACCCGTCAACTTCATTGTCACTAACAAAAACAGAAGCTATCCATTAAAACAGAAAAGTAGCTATACATAGTACACAAGTGAGAAGTAAAAGTGAACGAACCAGTTGCTGGAGTGACAACCAGCTATACCCGCGACATCTTTCAAAGCTGTCCTCCATGCCTGCTTCACCTCTTCTGTTTTTCCCACACAGGTTTCATCAAAGGCTTTTCCAAAATCTCCGGTCTGTTTCCTAACATCAGATGGATCCACTTCGTAGAAATTGGTCATCGCTGTTTGACCAACCTCTTCCCTGCACTTCATGATTTCCACCAACTCATCTAGACACCAGCTTGAAGAAGCGTAGTTACGGGAGAGCAAGACAATGGCTACCCTTGATTGTCTGATCGCTCCTACAAGCACGTGACCGACAGATTCGCCTCGCTTGATCTCGTCATCAATGAAAGGTATGATTCCCTTGCTTTTGAGCTCTTTCAGAACGTGACTTAGGAAGCCTTTGCGCACGTCTAGTCCACGGAAGCTTAGGAAGATGTGATACAACCAACTGCGAGACAGAGATGAAGAAGAAGAAGCCATGGATAACATCAAAGAAAAAAATGATCACAAAGCTTTCAGATCTGAAGAAGAGATAAAAGAAAAAAAAAAGTTTATTTTTATGTGTGTGGCTCATAAATCATGACCCACGTAAAAGAGTAAAGACGTGTAGAAGAAGAGTCAAGGAATCCAATGATCTTTTTATAAATTGTTTGTAAAAAATCTAGCAATTTAGTATTTTTTCAAACAAAAAAAAACTCTAGTAATTTAGTACTGGTTCAATATTGATAACGAATATAATGATTAGAAGAAAGTTTTTCTGATCGAATGTATTTATACCCGAGTTGGTAGAGTGTACAATGTGTGTTTATGCCAAGGCATATACCGGGTGCATGTGTTACACGCCTAGCTTCTCAGATCAGAGGCTGCTGCTTGACTGGCTCAACCTCGTCTTTACTCGGTCTTGATTGTTCTTTACTTAGTTTGGAGTTTGCTACTTCAGACTCCAAGTACCCTCTTACATACACGAAATAACTGTACTTGGGTGATTGGCCAATGAATATTATAGTGATGATTTCTTAGTAGGAGGAATTTATTTCTCTTCACTTAAATTTTGAGACCGGAAGACAGTCTTCGTGAGAGTATTACTGAATATTTACAAAGATTTCGAGGAAACGAGTTTGAAGTTCATTTGTGGCGAGTACACTTCTTGAGTTCTAGCCTTCTAGGGTCAATTTAACAAGTACACTGCGCAAGTTTATGGATCAAAGGATCAAAACAATCAGCGATTTATTTCTCTCAAAGTGACCTTATTTCCTAATTACAAGCTTAATATGTCCCACTCTCCTAAGTCTCTCTTAGACTAATGCTAGCATTGTTAAGAGATTTGGACAAGACCAAAAGTGATTTAAGTAAACACAAGAAGTAGTTGGCGAGTCAACTTTCAAAGTAACTTAGTATATAGTCTTGTCTTCACCTTTACACAACAGTCATCAAGTCTCTCCCCATAATTTGCTGTAAAAGCAAAGATACCAAACCGATATCATATCTTCACCCAACAAACCAAACATCACCAATACATCACACCTTCTTCTCTATCTATTGTTCCTCCATGGAAATGGAAGCGATGGAAGAAAATAATCAAGTCGAGCAACAACATGTTGACACTTCTCGTCCTTTTAGCTCGGTAAAAGAGGCTGTTGCTATCTTCGGCCAACGGATTATGCTACCAGGACAAACTCATACGGTAAACCATAGACCGGTAAGTCCTGCTGCTGCTAGTCCAAGAATCACCCACACAGCCTCTTTGCCATCTTCGCCATGGAAGCAGCGCCCTTCCTTGCCCTCTTCTCCTCAAGGTCCAAAAGAAGAGTTCATGGACGTATTGAAGAAGCTTGAAGCCGAGATAACGGAGACAAAGTCAGAGGTGAGGAAGTTGAAGGAGAGAGAGTCAGAGACAGAGGTGGCTTTGGCTACATTGAACGCCGAGTTGCATAAGAACATGTCAAAGATGGCTAAAGCCGAGGCTGATGCTGCAGGGAAGAGCGCAGCAGCAATGGCCAAATCTGTGAGCATCAAGGAAACAAAAGAGAAGGAAAATGGAGAGGACGAGAGGAGGAAAGAGCTGATGAGGAAGATGGCGAAGGAGTATCCTACATTGGCTCAGATACTTGACAGTAACAGAGGAGACAGAACTGGGTATTTTGTAAAGAAGAAAAAGAAGAAACCTATTGTTCCTCTTTTGGGAGATTTCTTCTTCCTCAAGAAGAAAGGTTCTTCTACTGAAATCTCTGGACCTCTTTACACTACCTCTTCCACTCTGCGCTTTTAGCTGAAACACCTTAAATCCAAATAAAATCATATACACTGCAAGTGTATAATATATATGTATGTATGCACATAGATGTCACCGATATCTATGTATATGTGTGTGTGTTCTTTATTTGTTTGTCTCTTTGATTCTTTGTTTGGATTTTGTATGCAAAGCAGCAACGTGTGTTCCCTCTTTCAGCCTATTAACAGTTTTAATCTAATAACATCACATATTAAAGAAAAGTAAATAGTGTAAAAAACAACTCCCACGGTTACCACCATTGCAGAGAAACCAAACATAAATGATCAAATCAGTATGAAAAGGATCAACTTCACTTGCCTTTCTAGACACAAATAACCCCTAACAGCGAGCCTGTCGTGAGCAGCAGGAAAAAAACAGCATCTTTTATTTTCTTATTATTGTTTCTAACAGATAAAACAACAATGTGTAGGATCCATACAGAAAAAGCAAGGTAAAAGTTACAACAGCAACGAGAAAAAAGAAGACAGAACTATTAAGTTGACAAAAAGGTACCAGCCCATAGATTTAAACCAAAGGGTTTTCTTAAAACTTGTTCATCTTATGCATCTTCTTTACCAATACATTTAAAGTTTGAGGTTTGTAAGGAGTTGACCCCATCTTGGAGTATCCTCATCAAAAATGTAGGTAAGAGGTGAAACTAATACCCCACTGCCTCCAACCTGCAGTAACATTGGTGAAGGTGATTAGAGAACCAACAAGCAATCCAACATTGAAGTGAAATTAGTAAGCAAGAGACAGCAGGAATTACTTACCGCTCTGAGTTGCTTCACTGACTCGTATAAGGCCTTCTTTGGCACACAAATCACAATGGCATAGTAGTCAATCGATACTTGTCCATCTTGTTTACAGTAAACTGGGCTTATTGTTGGTCCCTGCTCATTACAAGGAGAAGCCATAAACAATCAGTGGGAAACGCTAAAGCCAAACCTTCAGAACTCCCCACCATTCAGAAACATTACCTGCAGTCCTGACAATGATGGTTGGCTCAACACACGCTCAGCCACTTCCTCAGCACTATTTCCTCTCATATTGGCAACAACCTGAAATGAAAAATATTAGAGAAACGAAAGTGAAAGCAAGAATAAGTGGAAAAAAAATCATCACTAAGAACAAAGTGCGTACAGTGAACTGGCCATCTGCCTTCAGATGGGCCTCCAATCTCTCCAGAATCTCGTGTACTGTGTTTAACGCTCCTTTTCTGTCGGTCAATGCTCTTCGGCTTGCCACAAGTACCGCCTGAAAGTTTTACAAAGAAATGATATGTAATAATGACAAGTAATAGATTATATGCAGATTCCAGTAAAAAGAAACTTCACATCACCTGACTTTCCAGCACAACGCCTCCTTCAATCTCTTTTAAGTTGTTCTCTTTGAGTGTTGTCCCACTACTCACAAGATCCAATATGGCATCAGCTATACCCATCTAATTAACAAGAAAAATATGTGTCAACACAAAAGAATCATATCTAAGGCTGCTTGCACGGCTAGAAAAATATTTCACGTCACAGCCTGATAGTAAGATTATCCTCCAGAAACAGCACATAGTCTTTCCATTATTCTAAGTTCAGACTAGACTAGAGGAATAACCTCTAACAAACAACGAAGGTTAGAGATAGCAACCATGTAGATGGATCTAACACATTACTACACAAGATGTAATCATGTCTACGCAGAAGTTGACGTCTTTTATATTCATATGGAAGACTTGTTATCAGCCTAGTGTTGAAGAAAGACTTTAATAGAGTAATCTCACCGCAGGAGCTGCCTCCAGGGCTCCGTCTGCAGTTGAAAAGGCCACATGCTTTATACCATTTTCTTTCATAAATTTCGGTCCGAGCTGCAAAAACCAGTTGAATCATTCCCAAAATATTATTTTGAAGCTAGATAACATCCTGAGAGAAAATTATTGACAACGGCGCACCAAAAGGAGAATCTATAACTCATACATAAGTGAAGCCAGTAGCAACGCGCAATGGTCTCTCCTCACTCCATTGTGGCATTTCTGCTAGCTCCTTCAGAGAATTTATATTCTCGAAAATCCCATAGTTAGGTATCTGAGATCATTTGAGATACGCAATAAGCTAACCATTTGCAGTAATGAAACATAGACTACAAACACAATAGATAAGAAGAGCATACCGCAATGGAGAGATGGCAGTCTCCAAAGTTGAGAGCTTCATGGACAACGATAAGATCTTCATCTCCCTAAAAAAGGAAAATTCAAACATCTGAATTATAAAAGCTCTTACTAAGTGTGTCAAAGCTCTTACTAAGGAAAATTCAAACATCTAAATTAAAAAAGGAAATCAAACAACTCAAAACATGATATCAAAGCACTTACCTGACCATATTCACTAAGAGTGTCAAGACCAACGATACCGAGATCCAGATCTCCTGAAAGTAACTTCCTGACAATGTCTTTTGGCCGTTGGAACCAGACTTCAGTGTTTGGTAACTGGAGGAAAAGTAAACATTACAAATATAAGCCATCAAACCAAACACAAAAACCATAAAAATGCAGGCACTGAGTTTGAGTTTTGGTTTGAATGCACACACCTGGGGAATTTGTGCAACGTATTGCCTAGGATTGACTTGTTTGACAAACAGTTGACAGTCCTTCACATAAGAAATAAACAAACAAATAGGAAGATTCAGCTTCTTCTAGCTTCAACGAAGTAGCCAAGATTCGATCTTTTAAAAACACCAATAATCGTAAGCACAAACAGAGTATTAGAATCATAACGAGGTTACTTAAGCAGCGTGAGTAACTGTATCAAGATAATCACTATTCAAAAACCATACAAAGATCCATTTTGACTGATCCTCACTTTGAGAAGATCGATGGCGTCGGCGGCCATGCGACCCTTGCTAGGGAGACCAAGACGAATCTGGTCTCTCTCGACAACAACGGCGGCGGGAGCGGGAGCGGAGCCGATCGCGACGGAGGACTGAAGGGAGGCGACGGAGGAAGTGACGAATCTGAGGCATCTACGGCGAGTTCCGAGGAAGGAGAAGGCGGAGGAAGGAGACGAGGAGAGGAGTGGAGGGGAAGGGGAAGGGGAGAGGGAGGGAGAAGGGCATTTTTGTAAATTGGTGGGGAGAAGGATAGACATTGTTGTGGTGGTGAGAGTGAAAGAAGGGAGGCGGCAGCCGAGAGCAGATACTGATTACAGATTCTTGATGCCTCACTCTAGAGGCTCTAAAAACAAAAACAAAACAAAAAGTTTTGGATCTCTTATATTTTGATTTATTCAAAATCATTATTTTTAAATGAAAAATACAAAATGTTTTATTTTATGAGCCATTGGCAAGAAAAATATACAATAAGTGCAAAATTTGCAAAAATGGAAAAACACAAAAAAACATGGAAAAACACAAAAAAACATACTCTTTTTTTTTTTTTTTTTTTGCCAAAAAAAAAAGAGTATTTTACTATTTGCCCCTTACTCTAACTAGCTAGTCTAAATTAATTAAAAAACCAATTATATTATAAAGTATATATATATATACACACGTAATGATCGATCCAAGGCAAGCTTGAAAATCAGGGATGGAAGGCTTCACCTTAGCATGAAACAACTTCTTTGCAACCAAAGTCACGAAAAAAAGAATCTGGTCGCTTATAGTCAAAACCAAAGAACCTAAAGTAGTGATGTTCATCTTAAGCACTTCTACAGCTATAGCCATAAGATCTTTACACAAAGAAACTCCGATTTTACTATTATCGTCTTCTTCTTGATACACATAATTGAAAGTTTCTCATTGGCTCCTTTATGAGAACTACCGGCTTGAACTATCTTGTACTTGGACCATCCACGCTCACTAGCCTTGTTATAAAACCTCTCAGTATATAGTAACTATGTGAGTTAGCTGGATATACTCTCATATATATGGATAATTTTTAAATTAGCTGGATATACTCTCATTTATATGGATACTTTTTAAATTAGCTAGATATAGTCTCATTTATATGGATACTTTTTAAATTAGTATTGTTATATTCTGAATTATCTGGATATTTTACTTGTTAGCCATAAGATCTTTACACAAAGAAATTCCGGTTTTGCCATTATCGTCTTCTTCTTGATACACATAATTGAAAGTTTATCATCGGGTCCTTTATGAGAACTACCGGCTTGAACCATCTTGTACTTGGACCATCCATGCTCACTAGCCTTGTTACAAAACCCCTTAGTATGTATTAACTATGTGAGTTAGCTGGATATACTCTTATTTATATGGATAATTTTTAAATTAGCTGGATATACTCTCATTTATATGGATAATTTTTAAATTAATATTGTTATATTCTGATTTATCTGGATATTTTACTTGTTAGCTGGTATGTAATTTATATTTACCAACTATTTGATCAATTGATGGTTGTTATTTTTTATCAATTCAGATAAACAAATGACTAGATTACGTGTTCGGCTAAACATAGAATTAACTCTTTAACAAATTGCAGTACATATGATTAAAATTGTTGTTTAGCCGGATATAACTTTATAAGTATAACTATTTTTAATATTAGTTTTAATTCCTAAACAACATATAATTCTTATTTGATGTCTCTTCGGCGACATCACCGATGTAAAGATTTTCTGCCAAATCTGATCTCTCCACTGTAAACGTGGTTTACACTTCCTACATCTTCACTGTTTCTTACTCTTTGTGGCGAAAATCAATAGTTGACTACAACCTCAATCTCATCATTCGATCTCGTTTTTTTTTTGCTGTTCTCTCTTCTCTTCCGAAGGACTAGACGTAAGAGACGTTGTTATTAGAGAAAGCCATCTCGATCATGAATCAGAAAAAAATGAAGTTCTAAAAAGAGAGAAACCAAGAACAAAATCCAGAAAAAAAGAAAAAAACAAAGTTGTAGGGAGATACACAAAAAAAGAGAGAAGAATCACAATTCTTGAGATAAACGAATACATTACATTGCTTCCATGACAATGAAGATAAGAAAGACAAAGATTTAATTCAACACCACGAAAAGTAGAAAGAAAAAGAGAGTATGTTTTGCTTTAGATGAGTAGGGGTAAAATGGCTATTAGAAAAAAACAGATCATCATAAAAGTGGGTTTTCCATTTTTGCAAATATCATGGTTATCTGTGTATAGGAGGTGCAATTACTCTTATTTTATCCATCTTTTTTTTTTAACAAATTCAACCACAATAACTCAACTCAGATCTATATTAAGGGCTTTTCAACCTAAAACCTAACATAATCTTTATCTAAATAGCTCAATTAAAACAGATTATAACAAAAAAGGTTTCAAACAAAAACTAGATCTGAAATCTGGTAAAATCTACTGATTATATTTACTAAATACAAAAAAAATTAGAGATTACGGGTCTCTTTTTTTTTTACATTATAAGGGGTCCTAGGCAAATGCCTATTTATTTCTAGATGGGTTCTAATTATAAGGGTTTGATGTTTGCTAATGTCGTGATGTCGTGCGTTGGGTTTATAAATGACTAAACCTCAATCAATTCAAATATTTTCATTTAATGTTTTTCTTAAATATTAAAAAATACTTTAAAATATAAAAAATTTATCTTTGTGAAACAAGTAAAAAATCTAAATCATTTTACATTCGGAAATAATATGGCTTGTAGACGTTAAAAATAGGTAATGAGGAAAAATATTTGTTTTAGACTATTAAATCTATACTATTATTTATGAAGTAATTTGGCTTATTTATCATATTCTCCATGATTTTATTTAATTTGCTTACTTGTCATCTTTTCCATGATTTTAGGATAAATCATTAGCTTAATTAAAATTATTATTAGTTTTTTTTATTTTGATATCTATATTTTTATCATGATATTTAAAATAATTAATAAACCCGAATCTATTTTACCGATATATATACTAATATTTTTTATAAAATATATTTTAATATATAATTATCATGATTTAGGACATTTAATTAATACATATCATCATTATTTTTCTCTCATTTTATAATTCTAATGACTAATATTATAGCTACTTCTCTGATTTTTACTGAAAATATTGATCAAATACAGATTATTATAAAATTTATATATAAGTATACTAATATATATGAATTAATCGGTTTCCTTAGTTAATTTTCTTATTTTTCATATTTCCATAATTTTAGGATAAACCATTAGTTTAATTTATATTATTATTTAATTTATTTATTTTGATATCTATATATTTATTATGATATTTAAAATAATTAATAATTAATCTATTATACCGATATATATATACTAATATTTTCTAAAAAATATATTTTAATATATAATTATCATGATATTTAGGAATTAGTAACTAGATATTAACAATATCTACCAATAATATCATCATTACTTTTCTCTCATTTTATAATTTTAATGACTAATATTATGTTGTTTTTTTAAAATAACATCCTCGATCCTTCCAAATCCAGACTATTTTCTCTATTTGGGTTTGGTTCGTTTTTGAATGGTTCGATTTTACCATATTGAACATTCTTAAACTATTGTTATTTTGTTAATGTTTTATATTTGTGATTTTTTTTATAATCTTTTTAGCACCACATGATTTCTTTTCAGTCCAAATATAATATATGTTAGTTTCAAATACAAAATTTCCTAATTTAGTTATTACTATAAAAAAGATTTTGATCCAAAGTCTACATCACATAAATAAAAATATGAAACAAAATAACATACTTTAATACATTGATTACCAATATGAATATTTAAATTTATAATTTATAAATAATTTAAAAGTTGTATCTAATTTAATAATTATTATTTTATAAAAATAAATTTTAGAATTAAAAATTGTTAAATGTATAAATATATTAATTCGCAGAAGGTGCAGGACATCAACTAGTATAAAATAATAATATTAAACGCCTGAAACAATCGAATCCGATGGTAATTGTTGTCAATTCAGTAACCACAATTAAATAATATTATCTTGAATTATAAGTCTAAATATTCAATCATAAAGAATCAATGCTGAGGTTTTCTTTTTGTTTTTGAAAAAAATCAATGCTAAGGTTTTTTTTTTGTTTTTGAAAAAAATCAATGCTGAGGTTGCATGTTAAAATAGTTATAAAATTCACATGCGTCGATGAAACCCATGTCTCGAACCACAAAGATCATCTAATCCTACTATATAAAAGGGACTAAATCTCTCATTTCTAAGCCCTGCCACATAGGCAAAATATTGTGAACCAACCAAGATGCCATGTCATCCGGACTAGGCTTGAGTTAAAAAAAAAAACTATTTTCAGAGCCCATTCGACCGATCTCGAAGCCCATTCCCGAACCACTCTCTCATAAGCATAATCCTATGTTCTAAACATCCCGTGTTAAATTTTTTTAAACACTCATATCTTAGTAATAGTTTAGAAAATATCTTTATATAAATGTTTTTTTCTTGAATAATATTTAACTATAATTTTTTGTATCTTTTTAACTTTTATAATAAAAATATTGTTTTTAGATAGCAACAAAATATATATAAGAATTATCTTATTTTTCAAATTTTTGATAATTTTATTATATTATTTTAGAATCAATTATTTAATATTAATATAACATATAAATTTTATATGATTAAAATAAAATTCGTTTTTACTTATATATAAAATTCATTAAGGGTATTGTTTTAATTAACATACTAGCGAATCAGTTAAAAATTAATAATAAATCAATAACCTATCTAAGAGTCTAAAACCTAATAAAATATGACAAATAAGAAAAACTAACTAAATTTTAATATAAAATAGAAATTTAATATTACTAAAATAAAAATCATTTTTAATATATATATATATATATATAATATTAATAAATTAGTGACTTAGCTAAAAATAAATAATAAATCAGTGATTTAGCTAAAACCTAATAAAAACATGACAAATAAGCAAATTTACTAAAATTATGGATAATATAAAATATGATTGATTCTTTAATACAAAATTAAAATAAGAGTTTTGTTAAATAAAACATAAGTTTGCCGTATTGGTGTTACAAAAAAAACAATCATTAATAGTGTCGTAGGAATTATGTCCTTCCCATTAGCGAATAAAATTAAAGCAGAGTATTGGTGGATAGCTCAACGTATAGACGAGATTATGGAGATTGATATGGGAGTTGAGGTAACGGACACAACTGTTCCTCCGCAAAGAAACGCTCCTTCTAGACATCCTGGATAAATGAAAGAGACATATCTGGACTTGGCTTTGTGTTAATGGATGGTGACTTTCCAATGTTATTTGGAGCAAGGGCCGATATACACGCCCCAAATCACCACTGCAAGCGGAAGCTGAAGGTTTGCTATGGGCAATGCAAGTAATACAAAAGTTTGGACACAGAGAGATGGTCTTTCAATCGACTGTGAACAACTGGTTATACTCATTCAAAAGGAGGAAGATTGGCCTGCGTTGGACTCGGAGCTCGACGAAATACAGGCTGTATCCAAAGAATTTTCTGAATTTTCTATTGCTTATATTCCTAGATCTTTAAAATTCCGTACGAATAGCCTAGCAAAAGATGTCTGATCACGCGCATCTCGATCAGCTTTTGTAAACCCTTTTGCACCAAGTTGGCTATCTCCACAAGCTAGCGCGACGGTGCCAAAAAAGAGAATAAAGTTGAAAGTGAAACCAAATATCTCAATGAACAAATTTATCAGAAGTCCATATTATGTGGATGTCTATATGGGACAAACAATTTTTTAAGACAATTACAGAATATAGTCACAAAAACCAATCCTAAAATATATAATTAAAACAAAACCATTTAAACAAACCATCAAAATTTTCAATATTATACCAAATAAAAATATAAAGACCAACTATATTCTCTTCATGTATAATGTGTTGTGGTAAGATTCAAAAAAATTAACTTACTTTACAGTAAGGGAAAAATAGATTTTTAATTCCAAAATTACAGTAATAACATAACATTTTATAAAACTAAACAATTGACATAATAGTACAAAAATATGAAAAAAAATCAAAATACTATCCGCGCGTAGCGCGGACAAGGACCTAGTTTTTTTAAAAGCACCCAAAAAGCATCTCAATTGTGTTTTGATTGTTGTTAAATAATCAATTCAGGAGTTGAAAAGAGAAAAAGACCAAAATAGCACTAAATCAAGTTTTTGTTCCAAAACTAGCATTCAAGGCCAAAAGTCACAAAAATAGCACTCAAAGGGTGGGGTTTAGGGTTTAGAATTTAGGGTTTATGGTTTAGAGTTTATGTTTTAAGGTTTAGAGTTGAGAAGTGAGGTTTTGGAGATAAGATTTCAAATTTTAAAAAATAAAAAATTTAAATTTTTCAAAAGATAAAATGCTATTTTGGTCATTTTAGTTTTTGAGTGCTATTTTTGTGATATAAACTTAGAAATGTGCTATTTTGGAGATTTGCCCAGTTGAAAATAGATCAAGTTGCGATTAAATGCAACGGTCGTAGGATTTTTCTAATTTAAGCATGCAAAACTAATCCTCGAAAATATAAGAAACACAGAGAAAAAAAATCACGGGTCCCATCCATTATTCCTCCTATACAATGAAAACATTCTCTTCTCATGAAACAATTCATTCACACACAAATTCTTCTCTAAAGACTACTAGTACTACAACACACACAAAACTCGAAACAAATAATCAAACTTCACACAAACCTCACAACAAATATTCAAACCGCTACAAACGTTTTAAATTAAACTCTTACCAAATTCAATACTTCATAAGATTAGTCATCAATCACCCATCGCTATTTGAATTCTCATCTCTACTATCATCATCCTGATCGCTCTGTTGTGGCTGCTGCTTCTCTTGATGTTCCACCGCATTGTTCACTTGTTCCGCGTTTGCGTTTCCACCTCTCGGATACGCCGCGTTCAAAGCGGCAAGCACCCCAAGATTCGAGTCCGGCATACTCAAACCTATATTCTGATTCGGTTGCTGCGGCTGAGCCAAGAAGGAACCTAACTGAAGCGGACTTCCTCTGTACTGATCCATCGGAAAACTAAACCCCGTTCCCGCCATAAAATGAGTCGCACCTCCTCCCCCAGCTCCGGCGCCGCCGCCTCCAAACGGCCACATATGCGCACGGTTGGTGTTGCTGCTGCTCTCCATAGCAGCTGGCTGATTCCCGGCGGCGGTGGTTGGCACCGGAAGCATCCAAAAGGTGTTCCCACCGGCGGACCTATTCGTCGGAGCCACCGCCCACATCGGCGCCCCCGTGGCAGCCGCCGGAGGTTCGCTTTCCTTCAAAGACTTGCTCTCGTTCTGCTTCCCTTCACCGTCCTCCTTCGACGAATCAACCGATCTATACCGTTTCCTCGAGAAACTCTCGCCGTCCGGACCCGGAATCGTTTCCGCCGGAGCTTGTTGATGATGTTGCTGTTGTTGATGCTGTTGGAGATGGTGATGAAACCCTAGAAGCGGCGGCGTGTGAGCACCAAACGCCCCTCCTTGCTCCTCGTACTGATGGTGAGTCAGCCCGAGAGCGCCGTAGAGAGGCACCGACTTCGACGGCGGCGCGGAGAGAGTCGAGCCGCTGCTTCGGAGCGAGACGCTCAGAGAGGAGAAGTTCGCCGGGATGGTTCCGGTGCCTGTAGCGGCGACTATCGCCGGCTCGGCTTGCTGGAGAAGCCACTCGATGGTTTCTCCGTCGGACTTGTGCCCGAGCTCTCTCGTTAGCTGGAAAACCCTAGCGGCGCAGAGAGCCGGCATCCGGATTCGCCGCCCTCTTCCGTCGACTTTCGTGTGGCGGTCTTTCGTCGAACGTTTCGTTACAACTCCGGAAGTAGTCGCCGCCGCTGTCGCTGGGGATGAGGTCGTGGGGTCTTCCGGAGGAGTAGATCTGGGGACGATTGAAAGAGAAGGATCGACTAGATGGCGAGAACCTCCTCTGGCGGCGGCGCCGTCGTCGGAGAGATCCATTTGATATATGGTAAAAATGAGAGAAAGGGGAGGAAATTGGAATTAGGGTTTGGTGAGAGAGGAAGAAACGGCCATGGATGCTCGGATTGTCGCGTTCGTATTGCTTCCTGTGTTTTGACTCTTGTCTTCTTCCCTAGAGAGAGAGAGAGAGAGAGAGAGAGAGATGAGAAAAAGGGTTTGATGATGTAAAAGCAGGTGGAAGACTTTTCCTGCAAGTGGAATTATTATATTTGTAAAGCTTTTTTTTTTTTGCCGTCATTAGAACAATAATCATTTATTAATTGGAGTGTTTATCATATAAGCGAAATTTATTAGGTAAGAAAATATTTAAACACTCCTCACTCGACGAAAATGACTTGGCCTTCATTATTTTTGAGTCTCTTCCGAACCAAAACCACCCAAGTTTAAATTTATATTTTGTCTTTCTTTCTCTCTTCCAAACACATTTCTCTCTTCCAAAGGACCAAACACAGATAATTGTTTTCACAGTGATGATTTTTAAGTAACCTTGTTTAAGATTTGATGAAGGGATAGAAATCGTATGAACATACTCAAGGTTCTAACTTCTGAGTCTAAGGGTTAAGGGTGTGTTGTCCACAGTGAGAGAGTTACACTAAGGGACACAATATGACTTTATGTAACGCTCAGAGACACATAGTGAAGTTGAGACACATTATGTGGACAGCTGTATATTTTGTGACAAAATTAACCCTACTTTTGTCTAATATATTTGAGTTGATTTCTCTTTAAGACACATTTTTCTCTTTTTTGACACTATAAGACACATTGTGCTGGAGGCACACATTCACGGTTTTCTAGATGTCTTTTTGACATGAATACTCTTTGCTCAGCGACAGAAAACAAATGAGTGTAATTGTTTCATTTTGTTTTTTTCTATCTAGTTCGGCGTCTGAAGTTATTAAGATTGGTGTACAGGATAAAGTGTCAATTTACGACCATTGCTTTATATTTTTATTATTATTCATTTTCTTTTCTATTTTTGATTTGATTTTTCTCAGATTTTACGATACACAAAACAAATATAATTGTTACAATAAATTGTATTTTCTTTTTCTCTATATTTTAAGATCCATTTTCATATATATATTTTATATATTTTAGAATTTACATAAATAAATGCATGGACATAAAAAGTGTGGATGAGAAAAATCTAAAAACATGTACGGAAAATATATAAACAAAACAGATGTGGACATGGATGGATAAAAAATGTGAAAAACTTTGAACTTTTAACACAAAAATTGTTTTTGTTCGTAGTTGAGAAAGTTTCGCAAAAAAAAAAATGTGGACGAATCTTGTTTTAAGAGGTTGGAGGTTATAACTTTGTCCACCAAAGCTTTTAATGGTTTTTCTTTTCTTAGTCAGTATGCTAAATTTGTGGACATTGATACAAAAAGTATGAACGGACAGCTGCAGAGTTGTTGTGTCCTTAGAACAAAGCAACACAATATCTGTTTTGATATGTGGATGCAACATCTCTCCGGATTTACTTACAAAAAGTCTAGAGTTTGTGAATTTTTGTCTCTTCTCCTCTGTTTTCATGAGTGAAAACACATACTAAATCCAATTAACCAAACAAAAATAGCATGTTCAGTAAACAGAGGGCCGATTGTATTACGAGGCTCTTATGTAAACACGTCAAAATCATGAAGGATTTATAATAGTCAACAAACAAGAGCTTACATCATCCGTAAAATCTCTAATAGAAACATCACAGAGCATATCCACGAACTCATTGTGTGAAAAAAAAAGAAAAAAGAAGAATCTGATGTTTTTAAAGCAAACAGAATCACAAAACAGAATCACAAGCCCATTGTGCTTTGGATTTTATGGATGAAAAAAAAAGAATCTGGGGAAGATGTTCAAAGTGAAAGCTTCAGCGACTGATACCGTAAAAATTGAAAGCCAAAGAACCCAAAACCTTTGTAGCCGAAGGTGTAAAGTGAGGAGAGGATTTGGCCACCGATTTCGATGACAATCACTTACCGGAACTGGCTTCAGTATCCATGGAGGAGCTCAGAGGGTTTGATGGAGGTGAGTTCAGTGACTTTGGAGACGTCACTTTTGATTCGACGAACGAGATTTGGCGACTCCATGGCTGAGAGATGGAACGAGAGGTAAGAAGAGCTTGGTGATGAAGATAGGATTCGAGAGAACAGAGCCGGACGGCGACGCCTCCACTACCAGTGGCGTCAATAGAGCGGTTGCAGGGAGAGGAAGGAGAGGAAGAAAAGAAATTGTCACGATTAGGGTTCATAAAATTGGGAAAGTGATTTTGAAAGTCAATCGTAAATCAAAAAAGGAGAGAGAAAAAACCTTTTTGTATATTTTTACTTTATTTGTTTGGTAACAGGAGAGTTTGTGTTTAGTTAGGAAAATAGAAATGTGTTTTGGTAGCTTAGTCGAGGGTAGAAATGACAAACCATCTAGAGAAAGTGTGTGTCATGCAGGAAGTGTCTTTATGTGTAAATGGAAAGTGAAAATGTGTCTGTAAATGTAAATTTTTCAACATATTTTGTAGACAGCTGTAAAGAGAAGTGTGTTGTAACTAGGTATATGTGATAAAATGAATTGTTTTTGGACCACACAATTAGAAAAGTTTTTTTTTTTATTCCAAAGTTGTTTTTCTTTTATATTTTTAGATTCTTCTACGGGACTGAACCAGTGTCTCTTTCCTCCACTTCCATTTTCATTATCATTATCACCCTTTCAATCACCACATCCATCATCATCTTCATATCCGCCATCACCACCTCCTCCACCCGTTACCACCTTCGTTTTAATTACCACCTCCGTTTGAATCACTAATTCCACTATCTCGTCCATCTCTCTTACCACTTTCGTATCCACCCCCGAGATCTCTATCCGCAATTCTTCCGCTCACATCAACAACATCAACACAACCACTGACCATGAGATCCCTGTCTACAATTATTCCGACCACATCAACAACATACACACACACAACCATGAGATCCCAGTCCACAACTCTTCCGACCACATCAACAACATCCACACACACATTGACCACGCAAGCTACCATCACCTCCATTAATCACCACCTCCAGTATCTCCTCTCCCTCTATTACCAATTTCGTATCCACCACCGAGAGCCTCATCTGCAACTCTTCCGGTCACATCAACAACATCAACACAACCACTGACAACGAGATCCTCATCCACAACGAGATCCTCATCCACAACTCTTCCGACCACATCAACAATATCCATGCACACATTGACCAAAAGAGCCACATCCTCATCCACAACTCCTCCGACCACATCAACAATATCCACGCACACATTGACCAGGAGAGCTACCATCACTTTCATACCTACCATGTCACCACCGCCTCCTCCATAACCACCACCGCCTGGACTATGGTATCAACTGCCATCTCACCACGGTGTCCACCACTGCTTCCATGGGACTAAGCGCCACCTTTCATAGCTACCACCGCCTTGTTCATAGCCATCATCGCTTCCATGGGGGGTAGAGAAGACCGATAGATGTATGCTCAAGAATAGAGATGGAGAAGATGTTGGCAGGGAGAAAGGGGGTTAAGGAGAATTTTGGATCGAGAAGATTACAGTTTGTTTCCAAAATTCGATTTCTAGATCGAGAAAATGTCGAGAGATAAAGGGGTTATGATTACTTTTTTGAATTTGAGAATCTGAAGAGATAAGATTATTTGTTTTAAAAAAATGGACTTTACTCTTTCTTTTAGAAAGGCTCACTGCTCTCAACTTCAGTCTCAATTTGAATCTTCTTGACGGATTAATTGCCTTAGTCACCGGAGCTGGATTTTGGAATTCACTCTTCTCTGTGATTTCATTAAACTCTCCAAATCTCCTCTGTCCAAGCCCATAAAGCTTGAATCTGCTTCTAGTAATAGCCATGGTAGCTTATCCACGGTAAATCCCAAGCTTATCACAATCGATTTATTTACAAGGTTTGTTTCATCACACTCATCGATTTGGATTAGGATCTGAACATTTGGGAAAGTAAAATGGAATGAGGAGAGAGGGTTACAAAAACAAAATTAGGAGAGATGATGAACTTCCGTAATGAATTAAAAAAGAAGAGAAAAGAAAAAGTAAAATTTGGTCTAAGGGTATTAGAGTCTTTAGATACATAGAATGTGTGTGGAAAGTTCAATGTGTCTCCAAGTGTAATTGGAAACTCATAAAGTGTCCTTGGGTGTAAAATTTTCCTTTTAAAATAACATACAGCTATACAAATATTTTGTAAAGCCAAAAGTCCAGAACAATTTTTTGGAGCTTTCCATAAAATTCTAAAGTAATAAAATCTAAAACCACATCAGATTTTTTTCTAAACCAAATTTTTAAAGCTATAACCATTACAATCTGATCTAAGAGTTAGTTTTCAAATCTCTCAATTTTAAAAACATAGTTTGATTATGTAGCTATCAATCGATTACTAAAATTAAATACATGATGCTATTAATTGATGAAACATTTTCATTAATTGTTGATTTGTTATCAGACATGAATAATTTATTTTAACAAGGAATTATTTTTTTGAAAAAAAAGTAAACTATGAATAATCATATATGATTAGTTGTATGTCTTTCATAATGTTTCACAATGTTTTTAAGTATACATTTCACATAATTAACGTTTCAAATTAATAATATTCCATATAAACCAAGGAGAATTATTCCCTAGAAATACCTGAAATAATTTAAATTTGCTACAATAATACACGAACTATTTTGATTACCCATTTAATACAATTTATTTTATGAATGCATTCATATTTTCCTAAATTGAACCCAAATCATCATAATTATTAAAAAAAAAACTATTAAACATTAAATCACTTCAAACATTTGGTTAATGGAGTATATTTTATCAGATACAATTTTATATTGACTAAACTCATGATGATACATAATTAATTATTGGCTCACTTAAAGACAATTTAATCCATAGAAAGAAATACACAAGCAAATGCTGATTTTTTTTTTTGAACAACTACAAATGCTGATATAAGAAGTTAACAAAAAAAATGCTGATAGAAGAAGATCCACCACCATTTTTAGCAAAATAAAAAAGAAGATACACCATCACTTGGTAAGATTGCCAGGTACACTGTCAAATAATACATGCACGTTAGAAATTTACCATATTCCAAGTTGGGCTGCCTATACTATACTTAGAATGAGCGATGTGAAACAAATCGGAAAGGAAAAAATCCTCTCATAGACAGTCACTAAACGATCCTCATCCTCCTATAAATAACAAATTCAAAGGAGGCTCATGGGAGAGGTACTCACCACCAAATCAGAGAGGTACTAGTTACATATATCAATAACTCGATGAATTCTTTAAAAGAGACTTTCAACCCACTAACCACATATGAATATAGAATGTCTAATCTTCGAACATGATTTCTCACTTATAGATCTCATACCTTTGGGGATATATTACTCTCAGTGAAAACGCATGACTTGGACGTCACAAAGTTTTAGGTTGAAACCCAATGGCGGACCGAGAATTAAATTTAACCGGGGTCAAAGTATATATATAAAAAGAAAAAACAAATAAAATGTGTCACCAAAGGGATTTGAACCCTGGTTTGGGGGGTCAAATGCAGAACTTAACCAAGAAAGCTACTGTTTCTTCATTGTTTTTATGGACAAAATCATATTTGTTCAGATATATGGGGTTGCAGATGACACCCCATTGGTGTACATAGGTCCGCCACTGTAATGAAACCTCCAAATTCTTTTTAGAGACTTTGAGTTAATTTACATGAGCCATATTATCAATATGCAATATTCAAAATCATATCCGAAAACACTCTTTAAATGTCTTGAGTTTAAGGTCCTTGTGATTGCTTTTGTTAATTCCTTACTTGTTTTAGAGGATTGTAGAAAATTTTTGGGTTTATTCTAAATCCTTTTTTTTTTGAATTTTTCAGGAATTGTATATAAATATATGAATTGTTGGGTTTGTTCTCCATGATTAACCTAACAATGATAATGAAATTTTCAATATATAAACTATTTGGATACAGTAAAAAAAAATAGACCTTTTATCAGAATTATTTACACATTTTGGTGAATTAGCGATGTTAACTATTTTTGAATTTAAATTCAAAAGTAGATAATATCTATACTATTATTTGCGAAGTAAATTTTCACAACGGAGCTCTCACATTAAAAGTTAGAGCGGTTAATATCGTTTATATCCTTAATGAATTTTTATATATAATTTATTATATAATTAAAAACGAATTTATAGTTAATAATATTAGATTTATATGTTATATTAGATTATGAATTAATAGTGTCAAAATCAAAAGATAAATCTTATATATATTGTGTTATTATCTGAAAATAATATTTTTAATTATAAAATTTAATAATTAAGATATAATTTTTTTTTACAATTACATATTAATCAATCAAAAAAATTTGTATACATATATTTTCTAAAATATTTCAAATAGGCGAGTGCTTTTAAAATTTCAACACAATAATAAGCATATATATTTTGTATGAAATTTTTTACCATATATAAAAATTTGATGTTTTTAAAAATTTTAAGAACATACTAATAATTTATTATGATTATTTTCAAATTAATAAAATATAACCAATACATGTTCAAAAGAAAATTATGCCCGCATATGCGGACAAACCACCTAGTAGTACATATTGGAAAAAATATGATATATATTCGTTATGTACTTATGGTTTGAGTTTTCGAACCATTTTCAATTGATTATATTTGTTGAAAACGAAATATAATAATTCATATTCAATCGTATGGTGTCTTTCCAAAAACTTTACAACAAAAATACGAATTTAAATTATTCAATTCCTATAATTATATAGTCCGTACAACAACTACATGCATTCTAAGTTTCTAACATGAAAAAAAGAAAAAGAAAATTGGGTTGAAGTCGAATACATGTATGTAATATGTGACATATTATATGTCTATGGAAGTAGAGGGACCCAGAGAGAGAAAGAGATACAAACACAAATGTTTAATGGATTTGTCAAAGTGAGAGAACAGATGAGCATCTTTTAGACAGTGAAGCGTGCGTTTCTTTGCAGGTGGGGACAGCTCATTCCAATCTACCTCCGTATCATTCACCTTTTCCTTTGATATTTTTCGTGTTAATTTATTAAATGGGTATCCGATACCTTTTGTTTTATTTAAATTAGGTAAACATCATCAATTTGTTTTATTAGGTAAATATCGTTGGAAATAAATTACAAATGCACTTAAAATTGTTGCTTCGTGTATTACATCATATGTATATAAAATTAATGTTTTATTATTATTTTTTTTTTGGTCAAAATGTTTTATTATTTTTTTCTGTTTAATAAAGTTTCAAATTTTAAAGTTCAAAAAAGTTCCAGATTTCTATATACACATACTTATGTTTTTTTAAAATCATAAGTATGTGTATAGTTTGCTTGAGTTTACTATTTAACAATAACTTAAAATACATAAATATTAAACGAATATTTAAACAAAATCTAACTTGATCAAACAATTATTTTATCCCATAACTTCTTTTAGTTTATTTGCATCATAACTTACAAAGAAATGTATTTAAGTGTATTTAAGATCTAAGAAAAATTTGGATTTAGTTATTTAGGATTGTATTTTATCGATTTATAACTGATTCTTAAACAGTAACAAAAATTTAAGAGTTTCATAAAAATATATATATATTTTTTTTGAAAATAAACACAATCTATAATTTAATAGATAAATAAAGTGAGTCAAAATATTTAATTTCGTGTTATATAATTATTTCAGTGAATGAATAACTCTTTGGACCCAAATATCTTTTATAAATTTTTGTTTATAAATTTATTTTTAAATAATAATATTTTTAAAAAATTTATTGATATTTTTAAAATAAAATTTATTGGACTCGCTATTTAAGGTATATATTCTTACAATATTTATATCTAAAATATATGTTTTAATTTTATAATTAAAAATTATATCAATAGAAATATCCTATATAGTCTCATATATATATATATATGTTATAATAAATCAATATTTTATTGAGCTATTTTTAAAATATAAAATAAGTAGATACATTTTTTTAATTTTTAGTGAAAGTTTACTAAGAAAGAAATAATTAATTATAAATAAAATATACTGATAATAAATTTAAATGAAAAATAATGATGAATACTAGACCAAAAATCTTATAAAACAATTTATATTAGAAAAATTTAAAATTAAAATGATTATATGTATGTATTTGTTTGTAATATAAAAATTGAAACATGTGTGTTCTTGTATTTGATGGTACCTGATTTAACCAAATAAAATAACAAACAGTAATAAAAACTATAAATTAATAGAAACTTTAAAATATATACTAGATTCATAATATATAAAATTATAAAAAAATATTTACATTCTAATAAGTATAAATTTAAAATATAACTAACTGTATTTATTAAATAAAAACTTATATTGTTATCTCATGTTTATTTTTGTGGAAAATACCGATTGAAGTGAAGAGTCTCTTCGAACAACAAAGAGCTGTTTTAAATTCTTCATGTAGTTTTTGTAAAGAGATTTGTGCATAGTGCCCCATAGCAAGATTGAAAACTTAAAACTATTATAAAATATGATAATATCATCTTTTTATTAATAAAGCACAAGTCACTTATGAAATTAAATATAGACATATGAAAATTTTGAAAAAAATGTAATAAAAGTTAGAGATAAATGATATATTTGAGTCTCTATTTTCAAGAAGAAATACTATTTCATTTATATAACGAAAATTTAGCTTATATGGTATTATAATTTTATCAAAGCATTGCATACGATAAAATACATATACTAATAATAAAATAACAGATTGAATTTTAAATATTTTAAAGAAAAAAACAAATGAAGACAATTTTGTAAAATCCACATTTTGGTTCAATGTAAAATCCACCTTTTTCTAAAATTCTAGACAGAATAGTGAAAAAGCATATAAATGAAGATACAAGTACCAAGGCAAATTCTGAAGCAATAAAATATCTCGACTCGACACTTGAAAGACCTTACAACAGAGAATGTCATCAACTTTACATGAAGCATTCACTCGAAGGGGATGCACCATTTTACCAGTAACAAAAAATACAAACAAACAAACAGGCAGTAGATATATCATAGTACAACTCCACATATCAGTGTTACTACTATTGTCAGGGTTCCGATACATTCGTCCCACAGCACAAGTCGCTACAACAATCACCAGATAAATGAAGTCGAGGTGTCTTGATCTTCCAACTAAACCCACCTCAAGCAAGTGCTGGAAATAATACAGGAAACGGAAAAAGTGATTGACCTGCTCTTGTTGAAACGCCAGGCCCTTAAAGATCTAATGAACCAGTTGGTGGTAGAGAGAGATTCATTGACTAAAAGTGAAATTGACTCGTCACTGATACAGAGTCGCGGCTAGAGTTGGAATCCTTGCTGTTTAAGGAAAGACTCGAGAACTGAGAGTCGAGATCTTTGCTACTGGCACGTTTGTGACTTGCTTGTGGTTGTTGAGTTTGTTGTTGTTGCTGCTGCTGATACAGAGCTCGTAGTCTTCCAATTTCCTTCTCCAACAGCTCCTGTTCCACTGGAGAATAAATAACTCATGAGTTGATTAACTAGATAACACTTCAAAAACTCATGCATCGGATTAGAGAAACTTACTTTGTTTGATCAGCTTCTCCTGAGCTATACTTTCTAGACGCTGCTTAAGAGCTTTATTTTCCATACTCAGAATAAGATTCCGCTGATTGAGAAAATCAAGATCAGCTGAAACTTTTGAGCCTTCTGCCTATAGTTTTTACCAACGAAAACATACTTTAGTGCTCTCCAAAATTGTTTATTCTCGAATTTATTTTAAAAGCATTACCTGCAATGCTTGTACAGTCCTTTCTAGTTCAGATATGTACTGGAGCTTACGGACCCGTGATCGTTGTGCAAATTGCCTACAGCAAGCAACAATAAATAAACCATGTTATGATAATGGGAAATATAGACAATTATCAATAAGACCAATCAAGGAGTAAAGAGATGACATACTGTTTGGCACGTCTTGTATTGTCAGCATCACAAGTCACAGGCTGAGCATTGGAGTGTTTTTGCTCAGGAGAGAACTTTTTAGCGTCATGGGAAAGAGTTTTGGCGTAGTTCTTTGTCTCCGGTGCTTCTTGAGGCATATATGATGATGATCCCATGTGTTTGCCACCAACACTCTCTCGAGTGAAAGGTTGCCAAGAAGGACGAGGACCAGATGCTGCCACCAAAGAATCCCTCTGTCGATTCGTCTGATTTAGAAAATTAGAATCAGAGTAGAACGCAGCGCCCTGAGCATTTTGGTTCCAATCAAGCTCATGAACCCCTCTTTGAGAGGAGGAACCTGTGTTCCTATAGCTGAAATCGTTTTGGAGAGTCAAGCTAATGTTTTTCGCATTAGCCATGTCTAGGTAAGCGTAAGAGTCACTGGACGAACGCCGATGACCGCATTTGCGAACAGGACTCTCTGGCTCATTGAGAAGATCATCTAGCCAGAAGGGAGGCTCTTCTACCAAATCGCTCTCGGAGGAAGTCCGCTGATGGTGGTGGTGGTGGTGCGGTTTCTCATCATTAAGTTTGTGACCGTGGTGCCTTGAACCAAGCGGGATATACTCTGAGTATGGTGCTGAAACGGTAGGAAACGGAATCTTTGGAGGGAGCAAAGCGTTTTTGCCTGGGTGCATCAAGTCTTTCACACTCTGTGTTCCCTTGGAGCTAGCCATTGCTCTGCCTAACAACACCCATAACCACAAAGCTTTCTTAAATCAGATCTGAATGGTACCAATATATATATATATATATATATATATATATATATATATATCTATATGTTTTTGTTACTATTAGATCAATGCAGAAAATCTTAAAACTTATGTTTAATGAATTCTCCACAAAATTTCTTTTTTTTTTTGGGGAAATAAAAAGGTGACATTTACAGCACATCGAAATAGCAGAGACGCATTCAGACCAGCTCATCAAGTGGCTGTCTCATTACGCTAGATTAACACACACACTTTGTTTTCAGACTCGTCAAAGTGATTACAAGCTCTCTTAGTTATCTAAATCAATTAAAAAAAAATCATTTTCCAGCAGTCAAACAATCAATCAAAGACAAAAGAATCGAGAATCCATAAAAAAAAGTAAGCGAAACCCAGAAATGATGTAGATTCGTCTTCCATTTACCGATAATCGATTCTATTTCAAACAAAAAAAAATAAAAGAAAACTAACCAGTCGGAGAAATCGAGGATTGAGAAAATGGATCCGAATCGAAGAAGTTGAGAATGATGATTGGGGAGGGGTTTGGTCCGTACAAGAAGGTCGTTGGGGGTGGTGGAATCTGTAATGAAACTCTGTTGCCTATCTGTCTCTTATCGTTGATGATGGAGAAGTATCAATTGACTCTCGAGGAAGAGCAATTTTAGTTCTGGAATAAGGAAACCAAAGGCTTTCTCTTTTTTGACCTCGGCCCTTTTTTTTTTTTTTTTCTCTTTCGGCCCTTTTATCTCAGGCCTTTTCCCTTTATTTTCGTTATTTAAAAATCCTCCCAAGTACTTTTATCATATTTACTTTTAACCCCGATGTTTTCATTCTCGCGGTTTTGTGATTCAAATACAAATGATTAATCAATAATTTAAAAATTGGAACGAACATCAAACCGGATATGCCTTTGGTTTGCAATTTGCATAGTGTTTGTCAATTTGGGAAGCCCACGATCAAATAAACCCGCATCAGTCGGTGTTTTCATTTGAGCTTTGAAGTGGCTGAGCTAAACCGGTTTTTATATTGGGAAAAAATTTCAAGCGTTAAAGAAACACTTTTGTTTAGGGCTGGGCATAAAATCCAAAAACCGAAATCCGAACCGAATCCGAACCGAAAAACCCGATCCGTACCCGATCCGAAAATTTTAAAATACCTCAATGGATCTTATAGGGTGTTATGAAAAATATCCGAACCCGAAGTGTTATTAACCGAACCCGAACGGATAACCCGAAAACCTGAAAAACCCGAAAATCCGAAAAGATGTCCGAAAAAACCGGTCCGAATGTCCAAATTAATATATAATATAAATATTTGAAACATAAATATGTATTTCAAATGTTCAATTTTATATTTATTTAGATATGATATCTAACAATAAGTATTGAAAATTTAAATAAATACCTTAAATACTTCATTATATACAAAGAAAGATATATTTCTTATGTTTTACTTTTAAATTTCCGATTTTACTTTGGATATATCTGAACTGATCTGATATAACCCGAATCTGATCCGTACTTGTAAATTTACTAGAATGAGACCTAGGAGGTGTTACAAAATGGAACCGAAATTCGAAAAACCCGATCCGAACCCGAACGGGTACCCGAACGCCTATGCCTACTTTTGTTTATCAATCTCACGTCACTCCATAAAGGTGAGGTAGACTTTGATTTTTCGTGGTATGATTCAAACATAATACGAAACTTATGATGAAAAGTTATATCTTTGCTTCATATGAACTCATGTAAAGCTCTGCAAAACAAAATTCCGTAATTGACTTGGAGTTTGAGTTGAGGAGTATCCTAGAAAAAACACAAGGAGCAGAAAGGTTTTGGAGTTTGAGGGAAGGAGTATCCTAGAAAAAAATACAAGGAGAGCAGAAAGGTTTTTGGAGTTTTTTTGGCGAGTATGGTCTTAACCAAGGAAACTATAGGCAGCCAAAACCTTTGACTCTTTGAGTTTGGTGTAGTTTAGGGTTGTGCCAAAGAGCTACTGGTTAGACGATTATTGAAAAAGAACTGGGGTGGGTAGGCTCAGGCTGTTAATGAGAACCGTCTTGAATGTTCTAATGTGACTCATTCAATTACCATATAATTCATGACATTCATAAAGTTTTTTTTTGTAAGTCGATATGTGATTACACTTGCACATTTTTGGTGTTAAGGAAGACTTATCGGTTTTGGTTAGAACTATCTGTCGGTTCGATTCCGTATGCACATTTGGGGCTGTATGAGGTTGTTCATATGGTTTTACGTAAAGATAATTTTGTATAAGAAAAGTCACGCTCAGCCAATAAACATAGTCAAAACAGATACACTATCCACGCTCACCTTATACCCCCTATAACAGAGTCAAAACAGCTAAGAACTGGAATGAGTTAGTACTGATGTGGACATCCTAATAAAGGAGGGTGGTGAGGTTACTTGCAAAACAAGTTTTTAACCCATGATCAATTTAGAGGAAATTATCTTAAAATAGATAGAGGCATGGCGTAAACAAAGGCTTAAACAAAACAGAAAACCCCTTTATATTTTCAATCTAACTCTCTCTCACTTCTTGCGGAACAAAAAAAACTTAGGCCTCAAGAACTCACAGAGATCAATTCAACAAAAACCTTTTTTCTGCTCTCTATCTCTTTTTCATCCCATATGTTGCTTTCTTGAGTTTATCTTAAAAGAATGTAAAGCAACATCTGAGGATTCATTGAAAACCAGACATAAATTTATATTTAACCAAAAAAAAAAACATATATTTGTGTGTGTCTTAATGATGAAATAGCAGATTGAGAGTAAGAAAGAGGTATAACCGCAATGGCGATAGAGAGAATGAGGCAGTTGATGTCCCTTTGGTCTAATTTGAAGAGTAGCCGCGTTTCTCTTACCGGTGGGAATCATACAGCCGCTAGGTTCTGCAACCGCTAGTCTCGCCTTTCTCTAACCAGCTCTTCTCTCTCTCTCTCTTTTCTTCTTTTTCTTTTATTCTTATAATTCCTTTTGATTCTCTTTTAGCTTTCTCTTCTCTTCTCTTTTTCCTATTAGCTATCAACTTCACTTTTGGGCACGCTCCCCTTTGTCTCTCAGCTTTTAAGACATAGCAAAAGCATAAAAAAAATGGTGTTTGTTACTGTCCAAAACATTCACTCAGTGTGTCAAAAGCATTTTCACTACCTCTTGAAAAAGAAAGACGGTTCGAGCTATGCTATTGGCTCTGAGGATTCTTCCCCCAAGGCTTCTCGCTCTGAATTCTTGAGTCTCTTTATGAGATCAACCCTTTTGGCTTTGTTGTTTCTGTCATTTACTTGGTTGAGTCTGCTTAAGCATGAAACTGATGCAACCGCTGCATCTAAATCGGTTGAACCCGACCACCACAGGCTATTGCCTTCGCTTCTTAATGACTTAGAGAAGGAAGGACTCTTTAAACTTGGAGATAAAGTACTCCTCCTTAGCGAAGGAGATGGTGAGGTCACTGGTACTTCATACTCTCAAACAGTCATCGAAACCGAGGTGCTTGTTGTATCTGCAAGCGATGAGGAGATGAAGAGAATGGTCCCAAGCGAGACCTTTGATTTTGCCTTTTCACATTCTCGTCACATTGACTCAGTTGAGTTTCTAGACAGGACTCTCAAAGTTGGCGGTATCCTCACCGTCCAACTCAACCATCATGATCTTCCTACACATTTCTTAAAACATTTAAACTACGAAATAGTCTACATGAGGAGCTCCGACTACACGGTGATGGCGATGAGAAAAACAGAGCAAAAACAGAGCATAGGCGCCACTGGGAGAAAGCTCCTCACTATCACAGATGAGGAGGCCAAGAAAAAAGCTTTGAGTAAGCTAGAGGATGTTCTCCTTGAACCACCAAGAGCAGCTTCAAGGAAATCAAGAACCTACTTGAAACGGACAAGGTACCTCCCGGACCTTATGGGAGATAGTTTGGACCTAGAGAGCTACTCGAGGCGGGTATTTATCGATGTGGGTGATGGAAAAGGAAGCAGCGGAACAGAATGGTTTGTTAAAAATTACCCAACAAGGAAGCTGAGGTTTGAGATGTACAAGATTCAGACAGTCAACGATGAGATGAGCATAGAGTCTGAAAATATGGGGATAACGGAGTGGCTGAAAGAGAATGTGAAGGATGAGGAATACGTGGTAATGAAGGCAGAGGCCGAAGTGGTGGAGGAGATGATGAGGAACAAGTCGATAAAAATGGTGGATGAGCTTTTCTTGGAGTGCAAGCCAAAGGGTTTAGCGCTAAGGGGAAGGAAGATGCAGAGTAAGAGTGGTAGGGCTTATTGGGAGTGTTTGGCTCTATATGGCAAACTTAGAGATGAAGGTGTTGCTGTGCATCAATGGTGGGGTTGAAGTTAAAGGACAGGGAGACTGACTTGAGAGAATATTCATAAACCAGTCTCTTTTATTCTGTTATATTTATGTTTTCTTTCTTTCTTTCTTTCTTTATCTATTGTCAATTTTCTTTTATTTTTCTTTTGTTAAATCTTGTGATCATCAATGTATTGTTGTGTTTAAAGTATTTTATGATGTTGTATGGTTTGGGGATCTAATGAGTTTAATTAAAGTTCATTATAATCTCTACTAAAAGTATTGTCTTAAATTAGAATATACGGATTCACATCTCCATGAGATTCTGTAGACTATAGTTGCCAATTGAAACTAAATTCTTGTTTTTTTTTTTACATCAACATAAAAAATTTAATCAAGACTCGATTGAGTCTGTAAATAGTGCAAATTAGTTAATCATTATGGATCAAAATGATAACATGCAGAACAACTGCACTGCGATTCTAATAGTAATAATAACATATATATATATATATATATATATATATATATAGAGAGAGATTTTGCGGTTTAATGGTCACCATTCGAAGGCCCTATGTTGTTGCGCAAGATGTTGCTATTAGTCTCATTGAGAGAAACACCCTCAACCAGTTGCATATGCGAACGAATGATACAAAGAGGCATGTCTTATTGACAATATAAAATATATGAATTATTTTATTGACATTTGATGATAAAATATATACTTATACAGAGGCAGATAGCCAAATATATCTTATATATCTATTATTATAAAGAAGCCTTTGTCCGTCATCAAATAGTGTTTCCAGAGGTCGACACGTGTCCTTATCACCTATACGCATCGTTTCATTTAAAATATCTAGACAAATTAGAGCACCTCCAATGGGGGTTCTACCCATTGAAGTTCTTAAAATGCATATGTGTGTATGTATATGTTATATGTGTGTATATAGTTATGGGGTCTACTACTTTTGTGAAGAACCCCATCCAAAGGTTCTTAAAACAATGTTGTTTATGATCCGGATGAGGATGGAGTGATTCGATTTTGAATTTCATATTGTGTAATCTGACATTAGAGAAATTGAACTTATGATTGGTGATGTGATTGTTCGATTCAGAGATGCTGAGTCATCTGGAATCATTGATTGCTCTGCCAATTATTTCGTTGCCGACCATGTCTCATTGAGACAAGAATTGAATGTACTATCTTACATAGCAGTAGGAGATGCTGATGTGTATTGTTTCTTGAATTTTTGTATGTACAAATAAATGGACATGCCATTGTGAAGCTCACCTTTGAGAGAAGATAAAAGTACATGGAACTAAAACCAGAACAAGAAGGAAAAACAAGGTTTATCTTTCTTTTTTTTCACATCCGACCAACATTTCTCTCCACATCCGACAAAGCTGATCTATTTTCTTTGTTTTCCTTAAATGTTTTCATCGTTGATGCAAATTTCGCCGCATCAGCTTCATCTAGGTAAGCTATAAGCTTTGAAGGTATTCATTGTATTTTTTTTGTGTAACCGAAAATAGTTGGTATCAGATTGGATTTAACCGTTACTTATACACTTGGCAGGAGCATATGATGAAGAGGCTGCTGCTAGAGCTTACGAACTTGATGCCTTGTAATACTGGAGATCTGGGACACTTATCAACTTCCTAGTGAGTTTTCTATGGTAGTATGCTTTAAACATTTGATGTTTAAGCTCTTCAGTCAGATGCCTGGATCTGAATACTTTAGTAACATTCATTGAGATTCTAATTATATTTTCACCATCTTTGAAGATGTAAAACTTATTCTCCTTGAACAGCAGGAGCAGGTGATGATCGAGGAGCAGAAGGTGACTTTCTTG
Source organism: Brassica napus (assembly GCF_020379485.1). Lineage (NCBI taxonomy): Eukaryota > Viridiplantae > Streptophyta > Magnoliopsida > Brassicales > Brassicaceae > Brassica > Brassica napus. Next base: position 11,588,109 of record NC_063442.1, on the reverse strand, counting down.
GCAGCTTTTATCTGACATGATACATAAAGTGGCGGGGAGTCAATAAAACCTTTCAGTCAGAATCTTCATCAAAAGCATCGGAGGATGCAAAGGTTGAAGATGTTGGTACTGAGCTTAAAACACTGGAAGACACATCCGAGGAAACAGAGCCATACAAATCCCAAAACATTGGCATTACTCAAAGCAAAGAGAAACAATCATTGTTGTCTTCTACCTCTTCTGCCTTAAGCAATTTTTCCGTGTCACCTGCTTACAGGAGCCTAGAGGAGAAAGTGGTAAAGATCCAAGCACTGATTGTTGTTACTACAAGCAGATGGAGATGTTCTTGAAGATGATAACCTGACCATACCATTCAACCAAGCACGAAGATCCGTTTACGTGCCAAGTTTTAAATTTCTGAATTTCTTTTATAATTATCCCTATTCTGTTAAACTTTTAATGTTTCCAGTACTTTTATTTAATATACACGGATCTTAACTTGGTTATCAAACAAAATTTGGTCATACACACTCAAACTTGGACTGTAATAATTAAACCTTCAACCGTAATCATATAATAATTCCTTGCAATGCAATGCAAGTTAACATCGTAACTTAGAATTCCACAACACACACGTCCACACTAACTAGCATGAGCCCATGCATCACAATCATAACAAAGAAACATTAAACCCACAAAGCACTCAACGAATTTTGAAACATAATATACAACAATTCACCCCTATATTTAAATATAAAAAAAATATTAAGAAAATATAGACACAAACAACAAAATAAAACAACAATGATATAATATATGTATCATGTTAAAAGTATATAATGTGATATAATTTTGGATCAAGTTACATTCATTTATTGAATCATTATGTGGTATATAATTGTTGTTTTATTTTGTTGTTTGTGTCTAATATATATTTTTGTTCCATAATAAAATTATGGCAAAATTTTAAAATAAAGTAATAGATTACTCAGTATAACCAATGAAAAATACAGAAAATGTAATAGAATAAATAAGACAGTCACTCTTTATAAGCTGAAACTGAATAATAATATTGTTAAATAAATATTCTAATCACTTTCGATGGTATAGTTCATCTAATAAATCTTTTAATACAATCTACCTCAATTTAAAAAATAGTTTTACTGTGAAGCAATTATATATTTTTCTTATTAACTAAAACCAAAAGATTTAAAAGAAAATATATAAAATAAACTAAAACTCATAGTGGATTAAAAAAATTACAAGAAAAAACAATTCATAATCTATAAGTACAATCTCAATTACAATTCCCAGTAATTTAATTTAATTTACTGATTATAATGATGATAGAAAAACATTCAAAAATGAAAATAAACCTACTATTTTTATGATATTATTTTTTATTAGTTAAACAAGGTTTTTTACAACATAAATAAAAAAGATATCAGTTAATATTATTGTCAATTGTTTAGAAATTTTCTGTAGATAAAACTGATCGCTTAACATAATCACACTCACAACCAAATGAACATACAAGAAAAACGTACACAAAAATAATATATTTGATATCAACAAATACGTCACATCCCAAAAATAAGATGCCCTACATGTCGAGACACAATATTTTAGTCAAAATGTTTCCCATTTTCAGGTACAAGAAGTTGTACTCAGTTTGTCCATTTAAAATAATATATTTGTCGCTTTTTACCTTTTTTTATTTCTTATTCCTCCATATTTTCCTTATTAATAAACTTATTTGTACGATTAATTACATAATATATAATCAAATATAACCAAATATATCATACAAAAGAAACAAATAAAGGCTAAAAAACAACAACGATTGTTAATAATATCAATTACTAACATTCCACAAAAACTTTAATAACTTTGACAGAGAGTTCCTCTAAACAAAAACCTCATTCGCCACTATTTTATAAACCCTCACAAAAAAGTATGCAATGGTATTAGAAAACTCGATCTCATTCTCTTTTGATCGAATCCGATTGATTTATGTATTTATAGTGTTATAAAATTTAAAGCACTATAAAAGCTTACAATTCAAGATTAAAACAGCAAAATACTAAGGATTCGATCATTTTTAGTTATATAATTGAATTTTAGTGTAGACAACATAATCATGCTCACACTTAACTTAACGTAAAAAAAATTTACACAAAATCATATCTTTTAAAAAACTGATCCATCAAATCCCGCGCGTAGCGCGGACCTCCCTAGTATATTTAATAAAAATATTTAAGATTTACTTGAGGAGAAGCATATAGCTTAGACGAAGTAATCACAAACATGACATAATTTGCTTTGTTAATTGTTTAATTCCATGAAGAGACATCTCAAAAAAATTTGATTTGTTATTCATTTTTTTGTTAATTCTTTTCAATAGAGAGTCATCTCAAATAGGATTTTTACTATTTTGTTGTTTGAATTTTTTTTGATTTTTAATTCAATTAAAAATCATCTCAAACAGGATTTTAATTGTTTTGTTGCTTGATTTATGGGTGATATTTTAATTCTGGGTATTCTCAGGCAAAAAAATAGTTATAATCATGTTTGAGATGACTATCTTTTGAGTTAAAAAATCAACAAAAAATCAAAAAATATAACAACTAAAATCTTGTTTGAGATGTATGTCCATGAAGTTAAAAATTAAACCAAAATCAAATCAAAATAATTATAATATTGTTAAAGATGATTCTCCGTGAATGATTGTTAATTTCTATGTTCTATTTAGCATGAATGTTTTTTTTTTGAATTTTTGTTCAACATTTACAGTCTGAACATGAAATTATGATTTTTCTTAATTCTTGTTCGTAGTTTAGACTGAAAATTTGACATTATGTATAGATTTTATATTTTATTTTATTTTGTCAGTTTGTGTTGAGTTCTTTGGATATGTGAAGTTATTTTAAAATCAAAATATTGCATATTTAATTATAATTTGATCTATTTATGCATACTAATAATTGGGAATAAATATGTTGATTAAGAGAAATTTATGAATTAAATACATATTATTTTGATTCTGAATTTACCATTAAAATGGTACCAAATTCAAAAACACCATAACGTTTCTGTTAAGCATATAACAATTGATTTTTTTTAAAGTCACAATTTTCAAAATCAAATGTAAGTCAAAAAATAAACATGCCAAATACAAATACTTGTAGAATTAATTAAACATTTTCTTTGAATACCAATTTTATTTGTAAAGCAAAATATTATGATACATGAATAGTCCTATAAACTAAATTTTTTTACTTGAGTTGTTCATTTTATTGTGTGAAACAATAACTTTCTTTTTACCTCTTGTAAAAAAATGAAGAAAATTTAATGAAAAATCGATTGCAATTTTCATATCGCATACACTTTATATATTTTTATTTGTTTGAAATCTAATTATTACGTTGACTCTAATTTTTTTGCAACTGGCAAATAGTAAAAAAAATTGCTTTTTAGATTTATGTGCTATCACTAGGTGTGCCATATATTTTACATCTAAGCATAAAATGAGCTTAGAAAATAAATATAAAATTAAATCATTTTTGAAGATATGAAAACAATCAAACATTTTCAGCCTTATCCTAGCATGTTGCTTTACAAAAAGTTGCGGTACTAAAGATACAAATAACAAGAATCTTTGATCTCACTTATTTTGCTATCTACACATCATGTGCATAAATTAACAACATTAGAGTGAGATCATATTTTTGAAATGACAAATCTTGAAAATTATTAGTTATGGAACCAATAAAACAAAGATGTAATATAAACAATATGAAGCATAAAAAGAGTAAGTTTCTTCCATATTCTCACATGTAATGCTTGCAATAAAATAAGTAGGATTGGCTTAGAGAAAGTTTTATCATATACTTCGTTCTACCAATTGTCAATGCACTTTCAAAATCTTCAAACTTTGAAAACACATAAACAAAGAACCAAACATGGACACATATCTGAAATAAGATTTTAGTTATTTTGTTATTTGATTTATGGTTGATTATTTAATTTTAGGGAGAGTCATACAGAACGTGATTTTAATTGTTTTTTGAATATTGGTTGGTTTTTTTTTATTCTATGAAGGACATCTCAAATAGATTTTATTGTTTTGTTGTTCAAATTTTGGTTGATTGATTAATTTAAGGGGGAGTCTTCTTAAATAGGACTATATATAATTGTTTTGTTCTTTGATTTCTAGTTGATTGATTAATTTAAGGGGTAGTCTCCTTAAATATGACTATATATAATTGTTTTGTTCTTTGATTTCTAGTTGATTGTTTAATTCTATCAAAAATTATTACAAATAATATTTGATTATTTTTTACTTTAAATAAAAAAAGAGTCATTTCAAACAACAACAAAACTAAAATCATGATTGAAATGATTCTTTATGGTATTAAAAAATCAACAACATAACAATTATAATCATATGTAAGACTCTCATTAGAGTTGAACACAAATTGATATGAATCTTCATGTATGCTTTTTTTTTTATGTTTTGTTTAACTTGAATACTTCTCCCAATTTTTGTTCAACATTTGGACTGAAAACATGAAATTATATTTTGTATTGTTTTTTCATCTTTTAGACTGAAAATGTGAAGTCAAATATATTTTTCTCTATTTTTGGTTAATGTATGTATCAATTTGTGTGAAATTACGTTCTAGCTAATTTATTGATTTAATTTTAACTTGATATATTGTCTTACAAGTATAAAATTGATTTTAATTTATGTTAATTAGCATTTAGTAAACAATATAGAAAAACTTTGACAAATGTATTGCCATCATTAATATGAAACACACCTAATGATGGCAATACACTTGTCAAAGTTTTAGAAATGTAATGTAATGTATACATGAAATACAATTCAGCTTTAGAAAAGAAAAAAAGAAAATTCAATCATGTTGAGGATATAAAAACAATCAACTATCTCCAGCATAATCATTGAACGTGTTTTTATCCAAAATAGAATATAGATACAATAATATGAATCTTTGATCATAATCTTTATGTTATCTACATAGTTTACGAATAGATTAACAACATTAGAGTAATACAAAAATAATTTTAAAACAAAAACTTTTTAAATCTTTAGTTAAGAAAACAATGAAAACAAAAATGAAATTAAAAGAAAGAAATTATGAAGCATACAAGACTCAAAGATTCTTCCACTTTACAACATGTAATGTTTGCAACAACCAAATTTGCCGAGCCTAAGACATAGCTTAAAAAACCATGTTACTCTTCACATAGCACAAATACATCAAAAAGCGAATGTTAACACACACTATTACACTATATTATTTTTCTTAATTGTACCAATTATCAATGAATTTTCAAAATCTTACCAATATTCAAAACATAGAATCAAAGAGGCAAACATGTAGAGTAATCTCAAATAAGATTTTAATTTTTATTCGATTTTTAGTTTATTATTTGATTCTAGGGAGAGTCATCTTAATCTTTACGTTTATTTTTTTAATGTTAGAATGTTGTTGATTGTTTAAATCTAAGAAGATGCATCTTAAATATGATTTCAATTGTTTTATTGATCAACTTTTAATACTTTTTAAATTTCAAATAGGATTTTAATTTTTTGGTCATTGTTTATCTTAATGGAGAATCATCTCACACATTGTTTTAATTGTTTTTTCGATTTATGGTTGATAGTTTAATTCTAGAAAGAGTCATCTCAAACAACAAAACAATTATAAGCATATTTGAAATAAGTTTCCTTTGAGTTAAACAATCAAACATAAAATCAAAATCAATAAGTTTACTTTTATTGTTCAAACAAATAAACTAATAAATACTTATTTGAGATGTACCCACAAGAAGTTCAACAATCAACATAAAATCAAACAATTAAACTAAATTTTTTTTTTTGAAATTTATCTTCATAGAGTTAAACAATCAAACAAAATTCAAATAAAAATAATCAAAAAACTTGTTTGAGATGATTCTCCGTGTTTGCTTCTTGCTTATGTTTTGTATTCGTTTTTGTTCATATTTTGGACTGAAAAATGAAATTATGTATTTCCCTCTCCTCTCTTTGGTGAATTTGTGTGGTTGAGTTTGGTTCAGTTTGGTTAATAAGAGTTTTATAAAACTCCAACCAATCTCCCTTGAACTAACTTTGGATTGGTTTGAGTTTATTTCAGTTCTGACTAATTTGATTTGATTTGGTATGAAACATAAAAAATCTTAGCTAAAAATAAATCCATAAAAATAAGTTAACAAACATTCAATTCACTAAAAATCCGTTCATTTAAAATTTTCAAAATATAATAGGTTTCATTCAAGCTATGCACATTATGTAGTAAAATATTATTTTGATGTTAAGATAAATTAATATAATACTTTATATACTAAATCACAAGTCACTTCACAAAATCAAATCCTGACACATGGAATATGTTTCAAAAAAAAATTAAAATCAATAAAAAAGAAAATATATTTTTGATTCTAAATTTTCTAAAATACTAATATATAACAAAAATCTTTTTCTCCAATCACCCACACCATCAAAAAACTATCAACACCACGTTCAAAGATAACCACCATAATTAAACTTGTTTTATCTTCTTCCATATAACTTTCAATCTATTAATTTTTACATTCTATTTGATTTTCTCTCTCTTGATTTTCTCTCTTTCTATCATTTTCTTCGTTTCCTTATTTAGATTTTTTACCGATGCAAAATAAAAAAAAATCATAAAATTTTATGAGTACAAAGTTTTGCACCAACAAATAAAATATATGATTTTGTTTATTAAAATTATTTGATTTCAATTGTGAACACGGGGAAAAACTATATAAAGGGAAAAACTCTTCAACGCTCAAATTATAATTTATATATAGAATTTCTCTTTTCAACAACGAAAATATGAAATTGTTTTTTTATGTTATTCTTCAAAAATCTCTATTGTTTTTTTTTTTGGCTTTGCATGCTTAACGAAATTGTATTTCATAGCAAATAAATTGTGATTGACTGATACAAATTTCAAAATATGTGGAAAGAGAAGAAAATCTAACACTATCCAAAACTACTATCAGCAAAAATGGAATTACATGTATAAATGTTGTAACTAACTCTTTTAACATAAAGAAGCATCATATTTTGTTTGGTTTGCTTCATATTGATATTTATTTATTTTATGGGAAATTTGCCAAAACAAAAATCCAGCCTCCTTTTCCCTTTGGTGTAAAACATTTTTGTCCCTTTTTGTCCTTTTTTACCCTTTCTATTTTTAAAACTTAATGAAATAAATAGTTTTATGAATAAAAAAATTATTAAAAATAGAAACAATTGATTAAATACCCATATACACAATCTGGTATTTTTTTGGGTTGAAAACACTTGTTGAAATATTTTTTTAAAATTATGTTCTACAGAAAATAGATTTCTTCTTCTATGAAAAATGGCATGGTAGAAATTGAATTCTAGATTAAACAAGTTAATATACTTTTTCTAGAACCAATATTCTACTTTTAAATAAAATTCTAAATATGAAGAATGCAACGTCTACGCATTGTAAATGTAGCTACATTTGTCCTGGAATGCAACTTCTACTTTTATGAGCGATTCTATAATTATAGGAATATGAAATCTTGACACAATTCAAAAGGCTACATATAGTAGAATCTGCTTATGGAATTGTTGTCTGATTTCTACGCAATGTAAAAGGTACATTATACATATAAGAAAACCTGATTTCTGAAAATTTTGGAAGTTCAGTTATGACAATAGTCCAATTTTTTTTTTTGTAATCTTCTAACTTTCCTACAACGTGCAGAGGCGATTTCCTTGTAAAAAAATCAAAAAAATCGATTTAACCTTTTATTCTTCATCAAACAATGATTTCTCCATAGTTTTTCTTGTGATTTTCACAAACTCTTCTTCTATGATTCATATCTATACTACATGTGGTGTATGGAATTAGGTGCAACAACGGGATGGATTTTTCCCGCTGATGACAAAGGGGATATGTTATTGTTATTGGAATTGAGCTCTACCTTAGAATATTTAAAGAGAATGGTTTTGTAACAATGGTGACAAATCAAGTAATATGTTTGCTGAGATGCAGAGCAAGAAGAAGAAAGAAAAGATGAAACAAGTGGAAGTTGATAGGGATGATTATGATGCTGACACCATGATTTATGGACTTGTTTTAGGGTCTTGTTTAGGATCTCGTTTAGGGTTTGCTTAGCTGTTATGGTATTCGTTTAGGGGTTTGTTTCAAAATCCATTACATATGCGGATCTCATTGTAAAAACCAAAAAAGAATAAGAAGAAATTCATCAACATAATCATTCTCATTCCCATACACCAACATCTAAAACAATCAAATTAAGCATTCTTGTTAAATCAAGTTACATAAACAATGACAAAAAGGTAACAACAACAAATGGTCTTCAATGCCTATTGACCCCAAAAAGATGACAAAGAGTAAAACAAATAAAACCATACACTTAGATCACTTTTTAAGCTAAGGGTGTACGTCTGGTGATGAAGGAAGCCTCGCCAACACTTATCTTCGTGGCATCCAAATAATACAACTTTACAAGTCTCACGCATTTTCTTAATTTGCTCAGGCGTTTTTATCTACAATGCAAGTATAAAACCTTGCTAGTTGTAGAAATAAAGATGAGTATCAAATGAAACAAAAAAAATTCAGCCAAGGACATACAATATTTGAAACAATAGCTCATTCAAGAGACTGATTAAGCATAAGCTAAATGTATGAAAGCATCACTAAACTCAACAGTATTTTGGAGCTCACTATTTGGTTCGATTGTGGGAGTCCCCTAGATGTGAAAGTCGTGGAAGAAAATTTGTTAGAAGCATATAACAGGGGATAGTTAAAGCTACAAAGTCATTGACAGGCAATCGAATTGTTACATAACATTAACAGCTCATGTAAAATTGTCAACACTAAGCCATTCTCAACTAAAGGACGATTCCATTATCAAAAAATGAGTTGAGCCGTGTTCAACATTGCTAGTAACAGAGTGACAGGGACTTACATCAATAGCCCCAGACAGGTTATCAATCTGAACAGGCATAAAATGCTTGGTAGATATGGGGTATTGACGGTGTTTTGAAAACCGGACCGGACCGACCTGTGACTCGGTCTTCTAACCGGTTACAGGTTGTACTAAAAAATGGATTTGAGTTAAACCTGCAAACCTGTTCAAAAACCGGAAAAACCCTATAAAACCGGTGACCCGGTTCAATATTTGAATTCGGTTTTCTCAAATTCAAGTAAAAATATTAAAAACTGCAAATTTTAAAAAGATTTCATAAAAATCATATTGTTTTTAAATATCTATCTAAATAAATTATTTTTATTATATTTTATATTATTTTAAAAGTTTTCATTTGATTTCATATCATTTTTAGATTCTAACAATGATATAAAAGTTTATAAAACATAATTTTATAATCATATATATATATATATATAGTTACTTGATCTAAAATAAAATTTAAATTTAAAAACCTTGTTGAAACGGTTGGACCGATCCAACTATTGACCCATCTACAATGCTGAGTAAATGTACGGTCCGCTTTTCAAAACATTGGGTATTGATTTAGGGGCCTACACTACATAAGAAGAAATAAGAATAATCCAAATAAAAAAGAAGTAACAGCATATGCAATAACTAATCAACAATTCAAGAACACAAAGACTCTTGATTACAAACCTAGTTAAATTAAAGTGAGGAAGCTTACGTGTTCTAGCCTGCCCTTTCCTTCTCCGAGAGACTAGATCAGAGTTCTGATCACCTGAAAGAGAATTAGCAACTGAAGACAATTGAGCTTTCACATCTACTGGCATGTGCGAGCTTGTCGATTACTCCATAGAAACCGATAGAGAAGGTAAAGCTTCAGATTACTCCATAGAAACAAAGAACGAAACCGAAAACAAAGAAGAAATAGGAAGGAACAATGTCGAGTTTACCTTCTCCGAGAGACTAGATCAGAGTTCTGATCACCTGAAAGAGAATTAGCAACTGAAGACAATTGAGCTTTCACATCTACTGGCATGTGCGAGCTTGTCGATTACTCCATAGAAACCAATAGAGAAGGTAAAGCTTCAGATTACTCCATAGAAACAAAGAACGAAACCGAAAACAAAGAAGAAATAGGAAGGAACAATGTCGAGTTTACCTTCATGTGAGACCAGTGTCGGAGGGAGAAGAAGGGATTTTAGCCAAAGATTCGATTATGGCCAGTTTGGCGTAGAGAGAGTTGGACCGGATTCGACCATGAACCGGTTATATAGTCAGGTTGGGTCTAGTAGTTGGTTCGACCATGAACCGACCACATAGATGGATTGGATTTCAAACTTATTAAACCGATAAAAGCCACAAAAACTATCAAAAATCTATAAACAATCTATTAAACATAAAACTAGGTTATATTTATAATGTTTTATGTTTAAAATTTATTTATATTTTAAATATGTATTATATTTAATAATATTAATTTAAAATTTACATACTAAAATATATTAAACCAACTTATTGAACCAGGTTTGATCCGGTCGAACCATATTGAACGGTGACCAAAAACAATTTCGGTTCAGCTTCCGGTCCGGTTTTAAAAACACTGGGATTTGGAGATTTTTTTTTAGTTTCTAATTACTTTTGTTTTTAAATTAGTTTTTGAATAAGTTTTATATACATAAATTAGTTTTTTTTAGCAATACATAAATTACTTTTTAAAGTTAAAATCAATGGTTAAATTGAGTTTTTAGAAAACAAATCTCTATAATATTATTTGAGAAGTCAGTTTCTTATGTGTTGCACTTATGTTAATTCTCACGATGATTGATTACACTGATACCGTTAATGAACTAAAAATATTACAATTAAATACTATTATTAAATTTTTTATTAGGTTTCCTTTTTAATATTTTCCAAATAAATAATAAAAAAGGAAACATTTATAAATTTTTAAAAAAAAATTTAAAAACGAAAATATATGTATATAATATGATTTCATTAAAAATTAAAGTTCACAAAGTAGAAATATTCCATTTATTTTTTAAATAACATAAAATATACTTTTGAAGTATAAAATATTTCTTTATATCTATATTTTCTTAGATGAAAATATATATTTGCATATAATGTGATTTCATAAAACAACATTCAAACACATAATCTTGATATTAGAAAAAATATTATTTCTTTTAAAACATAATTTTAAACAGTACAAAAAATATATTTTCAAAGTAATAGAAATAATTTTTATATATCTATCTATTTTCTTAGATGATTACATAACATAATTAAGTAACATAAACTGATATATGTCTAATTGACTAAAAATAATTTATAATTAGTATTTACTGAAATGCTTTATTTATTTTTCATATATTTAGTTGAATTAATATTTTTCAATTAAAGCAAAAAAAATCTATAAATTATATTTTAGTTATGTAATATGATTTTTAAAATACAATCACACAATTTTTTTAAACTGGTTATTTTTAAGAGACATTAAAAAAATAAAAAAAATAATTAACATGAAACATCTTTTGATAAAATAATTTAAAATAACATGACACTATATACTTTAACAAGGTAGGTATATTATATTTTATCATTATTAAAATTATTTGTTTTCATAATATTTAATTTGCTTTTAAATTTTATGTTTTTATGTTTGTGGAACTTAATATGACTATAATTAAAATATCAAAGCAAATCTGAATTATCAAATTTTAAAATTATTTAAAATAAATTTCAGTTAACCATTTAATAAATATAAGGCATAGAATTATTTAGAATTTATAAAATATTTTAATTATTGTAAATATTGATATGTGTTCATGAGCTTCAAAAAATGTATTAGTTTTTTTTTTTTGATGAAATATCAAATTTATTGATCAAGCAAAGAATGTTATTTACATAAGTATGACTACTCTACTATCTTTATGTATGAACCAGTGCTTCTTCACATACTAAGCTGGAACCAACGGCTGAGTAATCCTCCATATTTGTGATCGAACCTGTATTTGAGTGATGAGATTCTGTTTCTCACTGCCTTATCAATGCGCCGACGCATATGATCAGTGGTGACTCTGCTTTGCTGATGACGCCTCCCATTCCTTTCTCTCCAAATGTGGTAAATTGTGGTCTGCAACAAAAGCTTCACCAAAACAGTATCAGCTTTCCCTTGACTCATTCTTTGTATGCGATGCAGTGTCCATTGCCAATCCGGATTGATGCTGATGCCAATAAGTCTCCTAGCCAGACTCTCCCACACTGTGTAGGAATAAGGACATGCGAAGAACAAATGATCACGCGTTTCATCTCTCTCTCCACAAAGTTCACAACTCTGTACCATTCCCCATTGTCTCATACGATCACCAGTTGATAGTCTATTCTTCACTGCTAGCCAAGTTATGAATGAGAATCGTGGGACCCCTTGTGTGAACCAGATTACTCGACTCCACTCGACTGTAGGCCTCCTAGACCTCACTTGCTCCCACGTACTAGCCGCAGAGTAATGATCTCTGTAATCATCACTCCCATGCTTCCACAATACTATGTCCTTGCCGTTCTCTGGTTGCGGAGGTTCTCTTTGTAAGATACTATTTCTCAGCTCGTGGAACCTACGGCTTCTACTTCCTCGTATGCTCCACTCTTCCAATGTAACAGCATCGCTAACCTTAGCGTGTCTCCTAATGCCCAAATAAGTAGTGCCTGTAGGACCTGTGATGTCGATCAGCTTCCCTTGCCCCAACCAATCATCAAACCAAAAGTGACAGTTGTTGCCATCTTGGATATCAAACCTCAAAAATTCATAAGCCACATCTCTCAATTTGAGTAACTTCCTCCATATCCAAGATCCCTTTGTGTCATCTCTTACATCCCAGAATGAATTATATTTGAGCAAATAATGCTTAACCCAGCTCACCCACAGTGAAGTAGGTTGAGTGAAGAGACTCCAAATGAGTTTCAGTTTCAGAGCAAAATGTATTAGTTAGTTAGTTATGTATGTAACTTCATATTGATCATCTCTTTATTTTATGATATTTTTTTTTCTAAAAAATCAACATATAATTTGATAAATATTATAAAACTACATGCACATTTAAACAATAAATAAAATTAATTTGATTTTACTTAATTATAATAAAAATAATTATATTTCAGCTTGAATTTGAAAAAGAAAATATGTAACTACAATAATATATCTAAAACCATTAATTTAACTACAATAATAATATATAACTTTACAATAATAATTTATTTTATAAATGGAAATTATAGGATGAAACATATAAAAATAAAATATTAACGAACTTTCATTATTTAGTTATTTTGTAAAATTTATATATATCCATGAGCTTATAGAATATTATCGTTATGTTAATTTATGTAATTTGGAATCAGCCACTTTAGTTTATTTTATATTTCATTCTAAACATAATATATCTTAAGTTACCAATTTAAATGCAAATACGAAAATTAATCATAATTTTAATATATTTAAAATAAAAAAAAATTATAGTTGAATTCAGAGAAATAGTGCAATCAAATATATTCAAATGATAACTAAATCGACTGTAAAAAAATAATAAAACCGACTGTATATAACATATCTAAAATCATATGTCTAATTAAATTAAAGTAATATAATATTATTAATATAAGTTATGTATACAAATATAAATTATTTTAAAATTAAAATAAATAACAATTAATTATTATAATATATTTATATTCATGCATAAGCACGGGAAAATCACCTAGTTATACTAAAGGGACAAAAATAGATTGGTTTTATATTAAAGAGACAAACATGTTGAATTTTTGTTACATTTTGGCAAATTTCTCTATTTTTATTCTGATTAAGATAAATAAAAGTCATGATGGTAACATATAATAATACTTCTTGTGATTTATGTTTGAATGCTATCTAAATAGCAAAACACACTATTTCAACATAATAAGTTAAATTTTATTTTCCCCTACTTAGTAGGAGTAGTATTGTATTATACAGAAAAACATAAAACACACAAAAAATCTGATGGAGATTGTTTTAGTTGTTTTTTGTTGTTTCTTTTCTTTTTAAATTTCTTTGTCGTAAGCCAATGTGTTTAAAACTCTCTTTTTGATAGACCACGTTTTCTAAAGCTAATAATTATTTCTATTATTTTGTTGAGGTAAAATTTTGTTCCTAGTGTTGAGGTTAATAAATAACTAGAGATTGACTCGTATATCGCACGAGTATTGGTTCTTATATATTTTATACATTGATATTTTTTCATAATTAATGTTATATATTTTAAATAAGTCCTAATATAATTAATTGTATTTAAAAAACCTGGACCGAATATGGTAATATGATTATTTTTTGTACAAATATCCGAACCCGTTTCAAATACATTTGTTATTTAGATATTTTTAGGTTCCTATACATCAGAACCGAACTCATCCATACCCAGAAAGACCCAACTCAAAACCCACATAAATTTATAATATTCAAACGGGTCCTAATTTCAAAAAAAAAAAAATTATACCCGAAAAAAACAATTCATACCTAAATAGATAGTCAATGTTCATGCCTAACTGATTTTATAAACTAATAAAAAGAACTCTTTCTATATGTTTGGTTAAAGTAAGTGAAATAAAAAGAGTTTTTTATTTAGTAAAACAATTATATAGAGTGACAAAATTGAGTAACAGTAAATGTAATACATTTTTATTATTTTGATTTAAGTTATTATTTTATTCACAAAACATGTCTTTGAATTATGTTTTTGACTATGTAATTTCTATCGATTGAAACTAAAATAAATAAAAAAACTTTTAGTAAAACAAACTGAACCGAACGTTTAACCATATGCAAAATCTAGTTATTTTACATTTTTGATTTTATAATTGCGTTGATTAACTAATAAATAAAAATTTGTACTATTATTATTATTATTATGGTAATATAATTAATGATGTGATGTATTATTAAGGTAAATTTTTTTTAATGAAATTATTAAATTGAGTGAAATATGCAAATACAATTAATGTAATTATACTAATTAAATTATTAAAATGACACTATTTTTTTATATCGTTATCCATGTTCCAAACAGTTCTCATTAATACTGTTATACATGTTTCTAAACAGTACTAAAAAGTACTGTAATATTAATAATATAGATAATCACATTGAAAGGAAATCAGAAGAGAGCACTTGAGATTTTTTTTAAAAAAACCGGTTTTTTTTTAATTGGTCTCATCTTGTTTGTTGTTTGTCAAAGGAAACATCCTAAAAATGAGCTTAATCAAAGGATCCCACCAAAATACTCGGACATGTCCCGGACAAAGACTACTTCTTTGTCTGATCCTGAAAGTTTGTAGTTCTAGATTTTATACACATTGATGAATCGGTCATGTTTGAGCCTTCCTCTCCTTCTTCTTTAGGACAAAAACATGTTGCAGAGAGCAGCGAGCAATGCGTATTCATGGTGGTGGGCCAGCCACATTCGCACAAAGCAGTCCAAATGGCTCGAACACAATCTTCAAGGTACGTTCCATTGTTTCTTGATTCACATTTCACCTAATAATAATGTTCTTGATCCTCATGTTCCATTTGCTTAATCCAATAAAAATGGCTAAACAAAAGAACTATCTTGTTGTTTTAGATATGGAAGAGAAAGTAGAGTATACTCTTAAGATCATAGATGAAGATGGAGACACTTTTGCCAAAAGAGCTGAGATGTATTACCGTAAAAGGCCAGAGATTGTCAATTTCGTTGAGGAGGCCTTTCGATCATACCGTGCATTAGCTGAACGCTACGATCATCTATCAAAAGAGCTTCAAAGTGCAAACCGCACAATCGCCACAGCATTCCCTGAACATGTTCAGTTCCCTTCGGATGATGATGATGATGAAAATGAAGATTACAAAGGGAATCCAAGGAAACCTCATCTTCATCTCATTCCCAAGGGAAGCAACATACCTGAAGTCCCGGACATTCCAAAGAAAGAGTTCAAAGGCCAATCTATGATGTTGTCAAGAAAAGGACCAGCTGGTCCTTCTGCTTTCATCAAGCGTGAAGCAGCGGTTGTTAGTTCTGGATTGAGTAAGGAAGAGGGCTTGGAGGAGATTGATAACCTTCAGAAAGGGATCTTGGCGTTGCAGACGGAGAAAGAGTTTGTGAGGAGCTCATATGAAGAGTCTTATGAGAGGTATTGGGATTTGGAGAATGAAGTGGCTGAGATGCAGAAGAGGGTTTGTAACTTGCAAGACGAGTTTGGTCTTGGTGCTGCGATTG
The DNA here is from genome assembly GCF_020379485.1 of Brassica napus. NCBI lineage: Eukaryota > Viridiplantae > Streptophyta > Magnoliopsida > Brassicales > Brassicaceae > Brassica > Brassica napus. The sequence continues at coordinate 11,571,811 of NC_063442.1, read as the reverse complement.
ATGATAGTGAAGCTAGGACGTTGATGGCGAGCACGGCTTTGAGTTCTTGTAAAGACACAATAGCTAAGCTTGAGGAGAAACAGAAGCAATCTGTTGAAGAAGCGGAGATTGAGAAGGGAAGAATCACTATTGCCAAAGAGAAGTTTGATGCATTGAGGAACAAATTTGAGAAACCGGAAAGTGAGAATCATGATGAGCTTATTGAGACAGAACAAGAAGTAGCTGATGTAGTTCAAGAACTTGAAGCTGATGTGGTTCAAGAACTTGAAGCTGAGAGGGAAGATTCAAATGAGAATCTCACTGTTGTGAAACTTGTGGAGAAGATTGATGATCTTGTGCATAGAGTTGTTTCATTGGAGACTGATGCTTGTTCTCACACTGCATTGGTGAAGACATTAAGATCAGAGACAGATGGGTTACATGAACATATCCGCGGTCTAGAGGAGGACAAGGCGGCTCTTGTTTCGGATTCCGCTGATATGAAACAGAGGATAACCATTCTTGAAGACGAGCTGAGTAAAGTTAGAAAGCTGTTCCAAAAGGTGGAAGATCAGAACAAGAGTCTACAGAAACAGTTCAAAGAAGCTAACTGGACTGCTGATGATTTATCTGGCAAGTTACAAGATGTCAAGATGGACGAAGATGTCGAAGGAGCCAGAACCTTCCAAGAACAGCCAGTTGTTTCAGGATCAGAAGATGATCTAAAGTCCATCTCAAAGGAAGAGACAGAAAGGAAGAAAGATCCCACTGAAGTTACTGAGAACGAAGACAATGAAGAAGAGAAACCTGAGACTAAAGATTCATTTGCCTTGTCAGAAACAGCAAGCACTTGTTTCGGAACAGAAGGAGAAGATTTGGTAACAGAATACGAAGACGAAGATACACCAAACTGGAGACAGATGTTACCAGATGGCATGGAGGACAGAGAGAAGGTTCTGTTAGACGAATACACATCAGTACTAAGAGACTACAGAGAAGTAAAGAGAAAGCTAGGCGACGTAGAGAAGAAGAACCGAGAAGGGTTCTTCGAGCTTGCATTACAGTTGAGAGAACTCAAGGATGCTGTTGCTTACAAAGACGTAGAGATTCAAGCTTTACGTCAAAAGCACGACACGCCAGGGAAAGATTCTCCTTCTCCACATCATGTAGAAGGAAACAGCCAGCTGGAACATGATCAAGGACAACAGCATGAGAGTGTGAGCATCTCACCAACTTCTAACTTTTCGGTTTCCACTACGCCGCATCATCAAGCAGGAGAGGTGAAGAGAACACCAGCAAGGACTAAGTCAAGTGAGGTTAGAGTGAAATTTGCAGACGTTGATGATAGCCCGAGAACAAAGATTCCAACGGTGGAAGACAAAGTGCGTGCAGATATAGACGCGGTCCTGGAAGAGAATCTAGAGTTCTGGTTAAGGTTTAGCACATCGGTACATCAGATACAGAAGTACCAGACAACATTTCAGGATCTGAAATCAGAGCTGTCGAAGCTGAGAATCGAAAGCAAGCAACAGCAGGAATCTTCAAGAAGTGGTAGCAGTAGTAAGCACGCAGCTGCATCAGAGGCAAAACCTATCTATAGACACCTTAGAGAGATTCGAACAGAGCTGCAGCTATGGCTAGAGAACAGCGCGGTTCTTAAAGACGAACTCCAGGGAAGGTATACATCGCTAGCTAATATCCAAGAAGAAGTCGCAAGAGTCACGTCTCATTCTGGAGGTGGTAAAATAAGTGACTCAGAGATAAGTGGTTACCAAGCTGCAAAGTTCCATGGAGAGATACTCAACATGAAACAGGAGAACAAAAGGGTGTCAAGTCAACTACAATCGGGCCTTGATCGTGTGAGAACGTTGAAGACTGACGTTGAGAAGATTCTTGGTAAACTGGAAGAGGATATTGGGATCTCAAGTGCAACGGAAGCAAGAACAACTCCGAGCAAGAGCTCGTCGAGTGGAAGGACGAGGATTCCGTTACGGTCGTTCTTGTTCGGTGTAAAGTTAAAGAAGCATACAAAACAGAAGCAAGCTTCAGCATCTCTCTTCTCTTGTGTCAGTCCATCTCCAGCTCTGCAAAGACAGTCTAGTTACGTTAGGCAACCTGGAAACCTCCCTGAATAATCATCCGTCTGTTATTTTACCTTTTCAGTTCCTTTTTTTCTAGCTTTTATGTCAAATCAAATCAAACTGTATCTTCATTCTTTCACTGTTTTCAAGAATTTGAAAATCTACTTTGGAGTTTTCGAAGTATATTTAGATTCGTACTAATTAGTAGTAGCAAGTACTACTGTACATCATCACATTCTTTCTTGTCTTATTCCTAAGGAAAGAAAAAAACATTAATAAAAGCACTAAAACAATGCAGCAAATAAAAACTACAACTACTGCTGCTCGGTCCCTGTTACGGTTGCACCATCAGGACTTTTTCCTTTACTTGCTTCGTCCTTGGGTTTTGGTTCAGGCTCAGCCACAACAGAAGGTGGAACAGTTGAACTACTCAGTTTTTCAGGTGGTTTAGCCAAAGAACTTTTATCGGTGCAAGTCTGAGGTACTTGGTCTTTTTTAGGCATAAGACTAGGAGGAGTGTCCACTTGTGTAGCCACCGGCTTTCCTGCGCTAATCACTGAGTTTGTTGAGCTGGTTTTATTTGGCTGAAGTGTTGTTGTAACCAAGGGGCTTGTTCTGCTTCCCTGAGTTTGCTCTTTCTGTACACCAACCGGCTTGCTAGATGAGGTAACTGCCACTCCCACACTTGGATTTTGTGGCATTACAGTAGTTGCATTAACTCTCTGTGTGGGAGCCAACCTTGAAGACGCAAATCTAGAAGGAACTGAAATATTCTGGATTGTAGGACCTTTGGAGAAAGGAGCCATAGGGGAAGGCTTATTAAAAGGTCCATTAGCTGCATTCCTTGCACTCAAAGGTCCAACCACTTGAGTTTTAGCAGCAGCAGCAGCAGCAGAAACACTCTTTAATGGCTCACCCTTTGGTGCTGATGGCATGCTTTCTGGACGAGGTGAAGATGCTGCAGAAGCGGTTTTCATAAGCTCAGCCTTTGTTGATGATGTGATACCTGATGGACGAGGCAAAGAGACTGCATGACCGGTTTTTACAAGATCTGCCTTTGGCGCTGATATAATACCTGATGGCCGTGGCAAAGCGGCTGCCGAAGCGGTTTTAACAGGCTCAGCCTTTGATGATGATATAGTACCTAACGGACGAGGGAAAGAAGCTGTCGATGCGGATTTTACAGGCTCGGCATTCAGTGTTGGTGATATACCTGATGGACGAGGCAAAGAAGCTGCCGAAGCGGTTTTTACAGGCTCAACATTCATTACTGATGATGATATACCGGAAGGACGAGGCAAAGAGGCTTGGGAGGATTTAACCTTTGCCACTAACGCAGGAGCAGCACTCTTTCCTGGTTCAACCTTTGGCACTGATGCAGCAGTTCCCAGGCCAGACATACAGGCTGCAGTAGCTACTGAATTTGCTGTTACCATTAGTTCTGCTCTCAAAGTGGAAGTTGGTTTCCTTGCGGTGACTCGAGATTTTGCAGTTTGAACGGCTGTTGCTGCCCGGGGAATTGCTTGAACTACTGGCTTAGCCTGTTGTTGACCTTGCAATGAACTACCATTGCCTTGTGCTCCTGTGGTGCTACCGGATGTAAGCACTGGAGGTATACCTAAAGAAACACACAGTCGAATCTAACTGACAGAAGCTTTGGGACTCGAACAATTTTAATAAACTAACTTATAAATAGTATAATACGCTAGAAAAGATCTTTCTGTTACTCATACCTACTGCAACCTTTTTTGAGGGAACTCGATTCCCCACAGCCAAAGATAATGCACGATTGGCAGCTTCTGTTCGCTGTTGGTAAGATTGAGTAGAAGAGTTTGATAAATCACCCCTTCTCCTTATAGATCCCCACCGCTGCAAATGAAAATATCAGTTTGTTACCACCAGCCCATGGAAAGAAATATGCTAAATAAAAAGCATTACATATTTACATATGCCAATCCAAAGTTGTCCACATAGATCGTTCTTCACACTACTTACAGGGTATACATGGAACCATCATATATAATTTGACAAGAAAATATTCACAAAAATGGTGAACAGATAAAATATCGCCCTCAACGGCGGCCTCTATGCTTGTCAATAGATTTTAATCATATCATTTAGAGGTGCATGAGCAGGTGAACAAAACAGGGAAACTAACTGCAAGATGATGAACGAGGGACGGCAATATGGTTAACAGAGTAAACCATCATACTCATACTCCTGTTACTACTAAATGGCTCTCAGCCTGATAGAAAGATATTACTATGCATATGCCACGGACAAATAGACAGGAAATCATGCATAAACAACACAAAAACGCTCATGCCTGCTGATACGAGAGGATGCACAACGTAAATGAAGATTATTCAATGATACGAAACAATGTCAGCCAAATGAAATTATGACCTGAGAAAGTTGTGCGACAGTTATCTCTCCCTCATATTCTTCCTTAGAAATAAGGGCCCAGCTGCCTTCACCATGTCGTTTCACAGCAGCGATCAGCTCCAAATCCTCCTCGGCTGACCATTTTTTTCTTTTCTTGCGAGGACCACCCATGTTACTGGCTAAACCATTTCCACTATGTCCCTCAGCTGCTTTCTGAAGAGAGATTGGAAAGGTGATATTCATCCCTCTTGACGACCAATACGAGTCTGACGGTTCTTGAGGCCTCCTTTGCAGGCCATAAGGTATGTTAATGGTCAAGGGAGCCTCACAAATTGAGTCTTCAGGGATGTCGGACTCACTTGGCACATAGGAAGCAGCAATCACCTAAACAAGGAGACAAAAAAAACATGAAATGTAGTATTTGGATCATTTTTTTTTTTTTGATCAAAATATTTGGATCATTTAGGAACTAAGAATAAGCAGACAATAATATCCAAGAACAGTAACCACAACTTAATTATTAGGAAGACACAGCATGGTAATATTTAGACCACTGACTAAGATCTTTAGTTACACATACTCCACCAATTATTTTGGAAACTCAAATATCTATCCATCTCCAACTTACTTTAACATGCGCAACAGCTTCCGTTACCGCATCAACGCTGACTGCAGGGGAAGCTTCCAGTTCAAACTCCATGTCACTATCATCATCCTGCACAAGCAAGACTTTGCAATAACGTCATCTAATGCTTAGCCACTCATCAGATGCTAACAAGTAAGAATCCCAAAGTACCAAAAAATTCAAGAGAGTCCACTAACATAAACATTAGCAATGCAACAAAAATGTGAGAACTTTGACACTCAATTAAGCATTACTGAAACAGACCTGAAGGAGAGCGTTATCGTCCATGGGAAGAAGAGAATCTCGATAAGCAAGATGGCGCCATAGGAGCTGGTACTCTCTAGCACAGGTGATTCCAGTACTAGTCTTCTTCACCAGCTCATTCCAGTCCATCTTCGGCTCAGCGTAGTAAGCCATCTCCTGAAGCAGCTTCAGTATCGTCGTGGTGTCATATCTACAACAAACAAAACACATATAAAGAGTCAACAACTAGAGAAGCGAATAATAATAATTAAAAAAAAGAAGAAAAGAAAAAGGAAAGACCTTTGGAGAAGAGTGGCCATGTCTCCTTCACTGATGAACTCTTTCCTCTTCTTATTACTATCTACCATTTTTGAGGGAAACAGCAATCACATGTCACGATGAGCTCACAATCCAAATCTATCGATTGCAGTGACGGAACCCTAAATTAGGATTTGGGATTTGAGAGACGGCAGTGGAGGAATGTCCTAGGGGTTTGGGAGTTGGTTCAACGAAACGGCCCAGAAAGCGATTCGATGATCGGAGTGAAGACGATGCTCGAGACTGGTGGCGCGTGGAAACGCACGCGTACGCCTTTGGGTTTAATGTTGTGAAGGGAGAAAATAAAAAAGTTTTAAGAGTAGAGAGGAAGAACGGTTGCAACTTGCAAGTCAGGCTCGCTACTATATATTAAAATAAAACAAAAATTATGAAAAAAAATTGTTAAAAAATGATTTTTGTTCCAGTAAGACCGACCACCTCTAGGGGTGTTTTTATTGTAGAATTCGAATTATCGGCATTAATATGGTCTGGTCTAATATAGGTTATAGAAATATATCTCTATAATCAAATATTGTCTCCCAGAAAGCTTTCAGTCCACGACTCCAACACTTGGTGCCCACGTTTATACGCTGGAAGCAAATGTTTCATTCTGTTCCTTTTCTTCATGTTTAACGATATGGTAATTGTTGTGCTGATGCTGATTTATTTGCTAACAAGTCAATTTATCGCAATATTCACAAACAGATTGGAGTTTGTTCCATTCATGTACAGTTAGTTGTACACTAATGTTTTATCATTTGATAGTAATCAATACACTTATTTGAACAAATACTGTTTTTCTATTAATGAAAAACATCTTAGAACAAACAAAAAACACATCTATATTTCAGAAATTTTTTATTTTAAATGAAAAATAGAGACAAATCGAAGATTCTCCAAAGTTGTAACTAGTAATTAGTAAAATGAATAGATGGGTAATTATTAATGGAATGAAATTAATATTCCGTTTATTCTAATTTTTTATTCAGAAATAGTTTTTCAGAGAGATATTTTGTTCTGGAATGCTATAGAATAAAATAAAATACTCATTCTATTTTTTTCAATTTAACTTGTAAACATTATGAGTATATAATGAAATTAAGTATTCATGAAAATTTTATTCCATAAATATGCATGCTGGTTTCTTTTTTTTTTGTGCAAATATTAAAATTCATACCATTTTTGAGTTTTTTACATTGTTGCAAAGGCAACTTATTACATAGAGCATAAATAAAAGAGAGAAGAGGGGATCAAGAACGAGTTACAAGCTAACTAAAAAGATCAACAAACCAAAAATAAAGTTCTAGCAGCGGGTGAGCTTGAGAGGGATCCAGGGGAAGAGATAGTAGCCTGTCACGCAGAGATCAGTCCACCAACTTGAAGAAAGCCAAAGGAGAACGCGAGAGATTACGGAAGATACGAGCATTTCGTTCACGCCATATGTTATATACAATCACCTGTAAGAGTAACCTGAAGAGAACCTTCACCTGAGAAGAATGAGAACCCTGGAACTGAGCACATAACAACACCATTGCTTGGAAATTAGCAGGAGGCGATGAAATAAATCTGCCACAAAACTTTCTCCATATCTCCACCGCAGACAAACACTAAAAAATAGATGATGATGAGACTCCCTACCAGCAAACACAAAGTATACAAGAATCTGGAACCGTTAGACCCCAAGACAATAAACGATCCCTTGTTGGCACTCTGGCCAACATGGACAGCCAAGTAATAAATGAGCAACGAGGGATTTCCTCCTTGAACCAGACCACATCACATCATGGAACCGGAGGGGAAGTTACACGGAGCCTGTCTCACGTTACCCTAGTCGAAAACTCTGAGACAATTATGAGATAACCATGCAACCCATAAAAAGCCAGAGTTTGAGAAGAAATTCCAAAATTTCTCAAGTCTGAAAACCAAATCAAACTCTTCCAGCCTCCTTAGACCAAGGCCGCCCTCCTTCTTTGACCTACAAATATCTGCCCAGGAAACTCGAGCTCCGGCTGACGGCCTAGTGGAATTATTCCTCAGAAACTCTGCACACAGTGCATCGACTTTTGTATAGAAACTCTTTGGAAGAGCAAAGACCGAACTCTAAAAGTTCACCATACCATAGATAACTAAATAAATTAGCTTGATTATACCGGCAAACGGCAAACAAAAGGCACTTTACAGTACACGAGTGGAGTTTGGAAGTGATCCTCTCCAAGAATGGTCGTAGTGTGGCCATGTTGATCTTTCTCGGGTCTAGTGGGAGTCCCAAATACCAGCGTGAGAAATGAACCTCTTTGGAAACCTGATAAATCCGCCATTACCGTGAAATTTGGGAGCTCAAACTCTGGCATTTCCGGGCCATGCGGGTTAGTCTGGTATGTCTTGATCTCTCGAAATACAAGAAAGAATCCACACATCAAATGAATAAGATCAAAACAGTTCATATAAATAGTAGAAAAGTCTAAATCTCTTTTCTTTCATCTATCTGCTATCAGCCGTCTAACTCATATTTTCCAGTATCCTATAAATTAAACTTTTAAAAGTTTTTACTTATTTGTATCCTTTCTTCAACGAGAACAACAACATAAAACCATCAGCCATTTGCACTTGCACGAAGCTTTTTATGCAAATTATGTGAGGACTGTTTTGTAAACCGTGAAGAAATGCAAAAGATTGATAGTGTGTGACCTCTGCCTAAAAATTCTTTTTCAATATACCAACGTCTGTACAATATTGTTGATCGCTCTTCCTCCCTCTCTCCCTCAATATATATATTCTTTTTTCATTCCCCTATTGCAGCCGAAAAAATACAAAATTTACAAGAAAAATCACTTCCTCCCTCAGCTAAGGATAACAATTTTGATTGTCCGGTCAGAATGATTTTAATCTCGAAAATCCTCATACGGTGAAGTTCCGCTTGAATAGCCACTTTCAAATGCAGTGGCCTCTCTCGGAGATGATGGAAGTGATTCTCTTTGCTGGGAACTCGAACCTAAGCAGAAAAACACACAAAGTTATAATGTTGGGATGTCCAACGAATAAGGAGAGTTTTAGTTACGACCAATGTGACTGTTGCTCTCACCTCTTTGAGGTCTTGGGCGGAATTTCTTAGTGTGGCGTTTGATGAGCCTCTTAGTCTTAGATTTTGTTATAGTTAGTTGCCGAGCAAAAGGAGACAATTCTACATCACTGTCGCTCCACTCCCCGTGGAAGTCATTCTCTGCTTCACCTCTCATAGTTCTCATGACAAATGCTTTGGCCTTGCGCCTTTGCGTATTGAAGAGTCCTTTAATAGAAGTAACAAACCCATCACCTGCTCCATCGCTTTGACGCTTAAACCATGGTACTTGATTATCAGATTTCCCCGTGTGATCATTGTCACTTAGAATAAGTTCATTGTCAGCAGATTCACGGTTGTTCTGAGATTTGTCTTTGAATTTCTTCCCCTGAAAAAATTCGATATGTTAGCTTTATCTTGTGCTCATAGTCTAGAAGTGGATTCATAAATGGACTATTCCTGACCTGCATTCCTGTAACAGACTTCAATACCCCCCAAATGATGTGTTTCTTAACACGAGAAAAGAGTCTTCTCCAGGTACCAGTGAACTCCTCACGGTGAAATGTATCCATCAACAACTTGAGATCATTTACAACAAATCTTGAGCCCTCATAGGTCACTAGAAGCTCCACCTGAAGATGAAAAGATGTAAAACCGATTCAAGCAACACAATTTCTGACCTTAGCTTACGAAGTAGCAGTCGTAAAGATTAGCCCAACACACCTGACTTATTCTAATGTCGTGAAACTCCATCATCCTTCTAGGCCTAGATTTCTTCTCCTCATGTGATTTTCCAGCCTTCTTTTCTTCATGAGAAGAGCGGCCAGGCTTGATGGTTTTTGTTTCTTTGGGCTTCTGTTTAGAGGAATCCTCCTGTTGTTCCACGGAAGAAGCATGCAGAACGAGTTCATTACCTATGGATTCTGCCATATTTTCTCCCCCAGTCCTGTCGAAAGAAGATGTTCTCAACTCCTGAGCTGAACCACCAGTACTACACCTTAGGCTTGGCGTATTTGATTTCTGCAAACAATATGCAAGAAAATCAGTAAAAAGAAATACATTCAGAACTTTCACTCAGGTGAAAAAGCCTACTTGAACAGAGTCAGCATTGCTTTGTGACAGCGTTGTCGCAGAAGCAGAGAGTGATTCAGAACTCCTGCGAGATGCTTCAACAGCGGAGTGACTAGTTGTAGAAGAATCACCTGCTAGCCCTTTCTTTACACGTTTTGAGCCAGCTGTCGTGGAAATTTTCCAAACTTCCTGCAGGAAAGAAAGTTAACCAACAAACATTCAATACAAACTTTAATAATTATCAGCATTTCCATAGAGAAGTTGAATTGTGATGCGTTTGTAACCTGTCGCATTTGTGAATCCTGCTCTTCCTCTGGGAAGAAATACTCCCACATCATTCTGTACATTGTTTCTGTCAAATGGATCCTTAGGGGGTAAATCTCCACCTACAAGATTTGTGGGTATTATCCAACAAATTTTAAATAGCACACAATAAGCAGACATAGTTCAACTAAAAAATATAATACAGCGTCATAACATAAAATCTCCTAGCGAATCATTGAAAGAGAAAAAGATAATTACATGGAAACGCTCAAGAGGATAGTGTCCATCTTTTGGTGCTCCTTGCTTTGCATCAACACGAAGCATGAATTTCCTGCAAATTAAAATTAAAGGTCACTTCTAATGAATTTCACTTGTCAGAACTCTAATACAAAGTTCGAGTGCCTTTAGTCTCTTCGAGCATATGTGGGAAGAGACAGGAACCACATTTCCAAAGTCAGATGTCAGAACCAGCGTCAAATTAACAAGTACTCAAGTTTAAGTTTAAGCTGCGTAGTTTGATAGCCCTACTATTCCATTGATCTATTTTACGCTATCAAAACCTTTCCCAGTGCAACTAAGAACCCATCATCCAGAATTCAAATGCTTAGCAAAGCATGTGATATGATAAGCACCAAAAAAGAAACGTACCTTCCCCACTCGGTTGGAGGATTCCATGCTGATAAAAGCATATCCGACTTTGCATGAGGCAGACAGTTCCTCAAAACAAAGGACTTGGTCGTGAATCGAGCAACGCCAATGTCCTTGTAGTCTCGATCAAAGTCATAAATCTGCATATACACATTCATTTAAATAGACTAGGTTAAGTCAGAAATGAACTAAGTTGATTGAGGAAAGATTCTAACCAAATTTCTCGCTGACTCTCATCATTCCACATTCTAAAATAGTGATGGTGAATAACGAAACATGATATCCATGAACTTACCAGGTCATTTATCTCCGCTTCAGCAAAGGATTTACCGTCTACAAGCATGCTCCAAACAACCTTATTGATCTGCAAGGAAATGCACATAGCGTATGATGGACTTTTGTTCTTTTCTTTCTCCATCAGTCGCAGCTGTGCAGCCTTCTGCAGTGCCATTCTTAAAGATACAGAAGCAGCCTTTCTAGATTTCTGTGCATATAAGAGCTCTTTCTTTAATCCTTGCACCTAAAACAAACAAAATGCAACATCAAGTGTATATTGTCACAATGAAATAAATTTCACATAATTATTTTCAAGAATATCAAAAGAAAACAAAAAGGATGACGCTTAGGACGAACTAAATCTCTTTACTGAATAGTTGCACACTGTCAAAAACAGAGTTTAATGGCTAAAACGGAGGTTTCTTCACACTATCATCGTTCTATATTAATATAGCTTCTAAATATACTTCTTTCTGTGGAGTCTTACCAGTATGGATCTTCTGGTACTTATCATCCACAATTCACCTTCCCTTTCCATATGTGTGTCATCAATATTGTCAGAACAATAAGACAATTTTCTAATATCATCAAGAAGCAACTTTCGCGCTCGCTCTTTCTCTTCAAGGTTGATTTTAGCAAGTTCTACCTCTTCAACTCCATATGGAACTACCTCATCAGCCTCCTCTTCAACATCTTCATCTTCAGTAGGACACTGGAGACTACTTTTCCGAGGCCTGAATTATCAAAGAATACCCTCCTTAATGCTAGAGAACTTCAAAAACTAAACACGGCTAAAATGTACATGAAGATTTTCCCTAGTCATTGGTGGATTGAAGTGATATTGATTCTAAAAAGCACTTACGGAACATACGTTTATTTCAAGCTAGTTACGGCAATAAACAAGAGAAAGTGGACGATATTGACATGAAATCTATGGGTTTCCCCTTTAATTTTATTCAGGTTTCAGAACTCACTTTGGAAGCCTTGCAAAGAGAAGGTTAGTCAGAACATCCAGCATAACCTGGAATTGCCGAGACGTCATCGTAGCGGTTATATCGTGTGAATTGAAAGTGAGCTCTTTTAGTGGTTTCACCTGCAAAGGCAGAAGAATTAGGTTCTGAAAAGATTCTGAAACGGAAGTTCAAACACTATAGGGAAATTTTAACCTCCCAAAAAAATACTATTAGAAATGGCGTTACCTTTAAATCAGGATTTCCACCTTTGTGTCTTGTATACCTTAAGAACATGTCACAAGGCATGAAGACCCTTTCAAGTAAAGCACCAGTACGTTTCACTTTTGGCGAGTTTCTGCGAATTTTTGGGAGCCACTGCAACCCAGCACCTGGGTCAACGTCAGTTGGAGCAACATGGGCCTGCACATGCTCTAACATTACAGAAAATTCCATCCGAGTCCAAGTCATTTCAGGACTACATTCTGGAACCTGGGCACTTCCAGTGCCAAGAGCCTGCTCAATTACTTCCACACCAACACGCATAATGGAATTAAAAGATCGTGCTAGAACACGACCACTAACAGCAGCAAGCAGAAAGCGACCCTGTTATTCATCAAAGTGAGGTTTATCAGCCGGTAAGAAAACTCTTTTTTAATAACCATGAATATCATGTCAGTTTTGTTGGTTAACTATATGCATCACACAGCTTGTTAGCTCTAATATATGCTACGAGAGAAGTTTAAATGCCAGCTAGATTAACCTAATAAGTAAATACTAATACTGTTCCAACGCTCTAAAGTAGGTAATGGTGTTAATTGTGCATTCTTATACGACGATAATTACTTACATTAGCATCTTCTGAGTGAAGATTAAACTGTGGCTCAATGACATTCACCATGAAGTGACGAGTCCCATCTTCCTCAGATTCACTGGTCTCAGGATTACCTAGATCGAGGTCAAATGTGAATAAGTAAATAACATCGTTATTGAACCAGCAAGTTCTCCGAGAAATTTCAGTTCTTTGAGAAATGAGTAAGAAAAAAAAAACAGAAACCAACGTTGTTAATTATTAAATCATGACATACCAGCTCTGTCGTATGATTTCTCAATTTTCACTGAATGCGACGGTGATGAAAGAGGTTCTTCCATCTCCATAGGCTGAGAAGGGAGGTTCCTACCTGGGCTTGGAGAAGATTTCAACGTTTCCCCTTGATGTGTTTCCAGACAAGATTCCTCTTGACTCTCTTCAAGAATCTTTCTCTGTGTATACTGACGAGACGGAGAAGGTTTCGGTGGCTCAAATGCTTTCGATATTCCACCAACAAAAGACCAAACAGCATCTCTATTTGCAATTGTCCACAGGAGTTTGAGGCCATAAACAAAGACCCGTTGACAATTGTCAGCAATGACAACATTGTATCCATCATCATCACTAGGGTCTGATCGTATATGTTCATCACTCTCGCTTCCATTCTCAAACTCAGACCTCACATACGTCATCTCCAGATTTCTTCTTCCAGCCTCTTGCCATGCCAATAGTCTTTCAGGATCAGCTTTTGGGGCCTGCCTTCTGATTGTAAAATAATCAGAAGACAATAGAAACCCTTCATCGCGATGCTTCTCATTCCTCTTATGGTCCTTTCCAGAGGGTACTCTGTCTATCAAAGCATTTTGGGAGCTTTTTCTCAAAACCTGAATGCCTGCTGGAACGTAAGGATGCTCATCTTTGTTAAGAAAAGCCTTAGGCACGTGAAGATCAAGACCTTGATATACAAGGTCAAGCACATCTCGCTTGCATTCAAATGTATATTTTTGCTTCCCGCGACTATAGCACAGTTCGTATTTTAGCTTTGACATGTTAAAACTCAATCCTTTGGCAGGATCGTCAGAGTCCCAAGGCATGTAATTTATCAAGGAAGGAGTGGCATCTACACGGAGCATAAATTCCGTCATCACCTTGTCCAGAGATAAATTTCCTGATCTTGCACTTCTTGCGACACCAAACCTAGGCCATCTGGAGAAAGAACGTAACTTATGAGGAGGATAGTAATTTAAACCCCAGAACTTAAGTATCCATGCCAAATCATGAGCTCCGAGATTCATTGTTGGTGTCTCAGGCTGGTCTTGCGAGCTGCAGAGAACTGCAGTGTCTGTTGGATGCTCAGTACCTGAGGAAGACTGGTGAAACTTTTCAGGTCTAAGGGAGAAATTCCACCGAAGCGAGAGTGATGTTGATCTGAACGGATCAAAGACCTTCTCACGAGGCTTTCCTTCAGATGGAAATGCATATAGGTAATGATTCAAAGAATCCCCAGACTCACATTCCCAGTCCATTGTGACTTCAAGATTAAATGCAGGGGCTTCAATAAATGCACCTCCAGAGGTGCCAACTGGAATTTTTAAAGAGTGTCGGCTAATCAAACTCTCCAGACTGCTCAGCTTTATCTTGAAGTCTTTAGCATTGACAAACAAACGACCATCTGACTGCTGAAGTTCAATAGGACCAGTCACTATTTGAAGTTTATCAAGACTCTCATATGGATCCGTTGTAGCAAGAACATCCCATTTTGATTCAGAAAAAGATAAACTGATATTGCCATGAACATAGTTTCTCATATCATCCCACCAAGGTAAGCTTCGTTCTTTTTTAACGGTGGGTAGAATACCTGGACCTCTATGACTCAGATTCGCTCTCCGAAGAGCAACTGTGAAAGCATAGCTAATGTCTGCAAAAGCCGGTTCATATCCAACTCCAAAGGAAACTTGTCCTTGTTCAAAGTGTATGCGCAGATCTGAGTAGGTCTTCATCGGTGGAGTTGTCCCAGTTGCTGACCGGAACATTCGCACTTTTCTCCATCTGCCTACAAATACGTCTTGGGAAATTTGTGGCTGAAAACACGTTGCCTAATTTAAAAGAACAATAACAAGCAGTCATGAGTCATATAATCAGTCAATTGAGGTCATAACCAGAAAGCTGTGGGTTAGAAAAAAAAAACTAAAACAAATAACAATCATAAACAGAGATAACAAATCAAACATATTGCATGGGAAACGAAAAGATAACAAGAAAATAACCATACCTGCTGAGCCAGCACAATACGACCTTCACATTTGCCAGAAGTGCCAGAGAGAAGAGGAAGTGTGTAATCTCTTAGCTGAACTACCAAGCTTCCAGTTTTCAAGTCAACATTGCTTCCATATAACCTTGAAAAGGGTATGTCGTTTTCTTGACATATAGGATCAAGCTTCTTCAAGACTTCCATCAAACCAGCATCACCACCATGAACTGCCGTCACGCTTAAATCAAAATCTGTGGCACAAACAGAGAGAAGAGAGGTTCTAGCAGTACTTGGCTTAAAACCTGCCTGGAATCCTTCCGTACAGGCACCTGAACCCTCTGAGGATGCTAAACCCTGGCATGCCTGATAATACGATTGAAAAGACCGTTTATGAATCTCATCCTTCACTTTGTTAATAGCTGAAGGATCCTGGACATCAATTTCAACCCCATCAAAAAGCATCTTTCTTTCATCTGTAGGATCACTTGTTTCAGCACCTTTAGGAGACTGGGTAGCTTTTTGGATAAAATCTTCAAGAAATTTCAATCTGACAGCCAACTCGCAGGCTTCCTTCTTCACCAGATGATAGTGTTCATCAAGCCAACCTTGAATTGGTTCTTCCTCAATATATGCGGTTAGCCTGCGTATGCCAAATCTTATGCGGCCAAATTTTGGGCTAGATTTCTTGTTCTTAGGCTTCGAGCTTTCTCTCTTTCCTGGAAACAGGTTTTTACTTTTCGCTACAGTTATAAGTCTCAAGGCTCGCAACATGTCCTCAATCGAATCATCTATGGCACGCAACTGTAATTTGTATGGCATACAAATGTGCACATCAAGACCTTGTACTACCCAGTCCCAAGGACCACTTGTCATTACAGGGACTGCATCAGACACACTAGACGAGGCAGCAGGGATTCTTGATATTTGCATTCTTGTAGTTTTCAACACTCGAGATCCATTAAAAGCAAGCATAAGCCCCTCAAGAAGGACTCCTATACACGCATTCTCAGAAAAAATTGATTGCGCCTCCAATTTAACCTCTACCCCATCTCCTACCTCAGCTGATATCGTCAAAGTTTCCACATCAATAGCAAACATAGATTCCTTTTTCTTCTGCTTGTCAGCAGAATTGGATAGATTTCTTTCTTCACCCGAGCCACCATCTTTCACACTAGATCTGCCCACCCTTTCCTGTTCCTTAAGCTTTTGCGCATAAACCAGGGATTTCAACCGTAAAAACAGTTCATAGAAAGATAGATGAACATCAGGTTCCCAACCCAGTGAAATATCAGTAGCACTGAAGAGAGAACACACATCTATGTCATTAAGACCACCAGATCGACGTACAAGCTTTGCGTTGTGCATATCAAACAACTTGACCTTTGAACAAGGTTTATGCTCCTCCAAATACTCCTGATAGATGGATACTGCTCTTCCAAGATCCATTTGCACCGAGAGTTTATCCTTGTTGAGACAAAGGCTAAACTGTGATATTTCAAGAGAAACCGAGTACTTCAGTCTTTTACATTCTTCAGAAGCAGTAGACGCTACGTTCGCTGTGCGTGGTCTACCATCAGCTAATGAACTAAACGTAACTCGGCCACCTTGTGATCCATAATTGACGGTTTTAGGGTCTTCAATAACTGTATTATCCAATCCTGTGTCGTCACAGAAAGTCACACAACAACGTTCAAGATTCAGATTCACTAGCCTAGTTCCTTTCCCAGATCCTTTGGCTGGTTGCACTCCTCCAGTTTGATTCATCTTTTTGCCAGCAACAGATAATGTCTTGAAGAGAGCTTTGAAGGACATAGCATTTGTTATGACAGATTCAACACGCTTGAAAGAAAAGTATATACCCATTCCTGTCACGTCTACTGAGAGTACCAATTTACTTCTGCAACTAACCTCGTCAGATGATGTTCTGTCTCTTCTTCCCCAATCCAAGCTAAGCTTTGCTATATGCATCAACGAACCAGAGTTCGGCTCTATTCCGAAAAGGTTTTCTTTAAAGCATTCCTGGTACTCATCTGCCAAATGCAGATTCAGTTCACCAAGTTCAACATGAATTGCTGTGCCCATACTCGAAATGTTATTTGCAAACACATGCGACGACTGCGAACAAAACTGCATATCAAACACCAAGAACAAAATACTGTTTAGCATATAGTAAAACAAAATTCATGTTGCATAACTAAAGAATTAAATCACGCAAGTGAAAAGGCTTACTGCAATTTCTCATGACTGCATTTAAGTTCACTTATCTATGAAGTCTAAGTTTAACCAAAATTGTGTAATTACGTGACTTACATGATACACCGGTAAATCATCAATACCATAGAGTATAACAGCCATCTCAGGGGCTGAAACTGTGCCTGTCCACATAATGGCTTTCGTATCAGCAGCTTTTGATTTCTCCAGTGTGTGAGTGGGAACATGAAGCACCAGTTTTTTCTTTTTCAAGAAATGAAGACGCAACCACGGCTGTAGCCTAGAAATGAATAGGTTGCATCGTGTACCTCCCAGCTTTATATCAACTTCAGCTCTTACTGGCAGAACCGGCTGAAAAGAGAGAATATGTAACAGTATAAATTTACAAGCTTTCGAAAGTATAACTCAAACTGATGCATACCAACAAAACAGACTTCCCGTTCTGGATGAATACATATGATACAAACTAAAACTACAAACAGAAACCTAAGTCAGTTGTAAGGAAACAAGCAAATAGACCTAGCATTCACAAGTCAAGAGTATTGATTCAAATGCAAAGGGCTTTTAAAAATAGAATAAAATATGTATACTTTTCATAAGATTCCAAACCTGAATTGGGATGTAGATAAAAGAGACCACATCAACTTTCATTATCTCCAAAACAGAGGACTTAGCTTCTCTAAAAAGCTGCAAGAAACACAAGAGCGCAGCATTAGTAGATAAAAAAAAGATACAGAAATCATATATCTGAAAGAGCTAACACAACCATACATGAATCTCACTGAGTTCCATCTGAACATCAAGACGTGTACTCTCCCCTGTGTCCTCAAAAGATTTTGACTTAACACTCGTAAGTTGGATTCCTGTGATGTTATTCTCAGCAACGAGATCATGTTCTCGATTGACACATCTCACATCCAGTTTGGGTAATATGAATAAAACCTGGTCAGTAAGACCACACCGTCAGTGGAGGTTAGATAGTTTCAGACTCAGAAGACAAGTAAAATCTTTTCAATAATGCAGACTCACAGAAACGTAAAATATTTGGCCAAGTTCATTAGGCAAACTAACTAACCTTTTCAGGAAAAGATGGAGAATATTTTGCAAGTGCTGCCACCAGCTTATGCTCTTTATCCGATTTCTTGGCGGATGAAGTAACACTAGTTGACCTTACAACATCATCTGAATGGACAGTAGATGATGAATGTTTGCTCTTAGGAAACGAATCCTCATCAAAAGTCAGAGTTACATCTCCAGATACAATTTCCACATTTCGTGAAACAATTCCTACAGCCCTATTTCAGAAAAAAGAACAAAAAATGAGTAAACCACTGATTGAGTAAGGATTTATCTTCTGAAACATAAGACGACATGAATCTAGACAAGTGCAAGTATCCAAAAAAGTCTACAAAGTAGTCCATTTAAGCAGGTACCTGTCATGTCCAAACTCGGTAGAAAGAGAGAATTCATCACAAAATAATGCAGCAGAGGATCTGTCTGATGTGGCAGAAGACGTTTGGGAAGCAGTACACCTTTCAAAGCCTATGCTAGAAGACTCATCAGACATCATGCGTGATTCACATAAGTGAACCAGAATCGGTATTACATGCAGCTTAACATATAGATTGGGCTTTGTTCCACCATCCTTAGATATATCTAACTTCAGTTCTTTGACTTCAACTATTGCCTTTCGGGTCTGCATTACACATAGTTTATTACAAAATAGTTTCCACATATCTCTACCAAAAGACAATCAAATCTCAGTACTGCATACGAAGAAAGATAGTTAACTCAAACTAATTACCTTGACAACCATATCTGCGACAGAAACTGAAAGAAACCTTGCAACATTAGCAACCACCATCCATTTTCCCCTGCCTGAAGTACGAGGTTTCTGACTTTTGGCTTTGGGTACATTTTTTGTTGAAGTCGATGACCTCATTACAACTTCAAGATCACATATCAAGACTTGCACTTTTGGATCTCTAGAAAGAAAACCAACGCCGAGTTTGACCAAGGACTGTCGTAAACTAAGTTTAATTTCACCAGCAGACACAGACTCAATAGCACCCTAGAAAAACACTCAAACCAGAAGAAAATCATCTTTGAGATAACTTTACAGTCGTCTCAAAACAAAAACATTAGCAACGAACCATTGTCCAAGTAGAAACAATCATGCAAAAAAGTTGATACTAACAAGACGGTCTGCTACAGAATGTAAAAAGCAGAGATGAAATAAAACTACATTGGTCTTCCACAGAGACAATCTTTCATAGCTACATTGATTTGAATCAATCAAGCTGCTACAGAAACAGTTCTGTTTTTCCTTGGCAATAGTGCTTTAACGAAAAGTTTACAGAAACATTCTTTCTTAGCTACATAGAGAACAGATTCAATCCACTAAGCTTCTAAAGGAACATTTTTGCTCTCTCTTGACAATAGTGCTTTGATGAATAGTCCACAGAAACATTATTTCTTAGCTACATAGCAGAGATGCAACCCACTCTTAACAGATGCAATCCACACTACATTGATCTGATTTAACAGTGATTAGATGATTACACAGAGTTTTCAGGTCTCACCTTTTTAAACTTAACCACGACATCCTTGAGGCACTTCCAACCGCCAACACGGAACACAACAGATGCTCCCAGCACTCGGCTAAGAATCCACGCAAAGAACCTTGAACACAGTCTGAGAAAAAAAAACAATCTCACTACTAAAACACTAAACACCAAAGTAACGTATACAGAATCGAGTAAGCACTTGTAATCAGCTATAAAGGCAAACTCTTGAAGGGAGAGTGGCTCACATGAAGATCATCCACAAGAAGATGGAAACAATCAGGAAGCCGAAGAAGAACTTTGCAGGTGAAGCCTCCATCTCTAGAGCTCACTTGCGCCGGATAAACTGCGAATTCCCCACTAGGAGAGACGAGTTTCACCCGCCGCCGGCACTGAAACAGACGATTTCGAAGCGAAACACCATCTTTGAATTCACGAGAGAAAGCAAAAATGAAACCCTAATCGTTCAGAATTGGAGGAGAGTGCGAGATGTTAGAGCTGCTTCGATAGACGAAAGATCCGATCCGAGAGGTTGTCAAGTGTGATCGCTAGAGAGAGAGGAGAGAGAGAGTGGGTCTGATGAAAGACCATGTGTGTGACTGGTGACGGGTTGAGAGATGGTTGTTGGGATCTAGTGCGGTAAGGTGTAGCGTTTAGGACTCTTTTAGTCAATTTTCTTTCTTTTTTTTTTCTTTTTTAATTTTCTTCAGTCAAATTTCTTTCATTTTTTCATTTAATTGGCCTTTCAGCTTTAGTTTAGCAAAGTAAATAATCAAAGAAAACTAAAATAGTAAAAGAATTAGAGAATTTGTTCGAAATACGATAAATTGGAATTTAAAAAAAAAAAATAGACGCAATCAAAAATAGATTAACATTTAAGTTTAGGATTTAGTGATTATGAGGTGAGATTGAGTTTATAAAAACTTCTATAAAATAATTCTCAAAATTTTATATATGATTTATGAGGGTTAATTTTATATTTTTAATAATAAACTTAAGGTATTACTAGAATAGTTACTTTTACAGGTAGATTTAAAAAGCGGTATCATATTTGATGTAAAGTTAGATTTAGGGCAATTGTCAATAATAGCACCTTTTGAAGTTTATGTCACAAAAATAACACTAGAAGGAGAAAGTCACAAAAATGACATTCATTAAAGGGTAAAATATCCCTAATACCCTTGGTTTAAAATTAAATAAACAAACAAAAATAAATAAAAATAAATAAAATAAAAATTAAAAAAATTAAAAATGAAAAAAAGAAATTTTTTTTATAGTTTCAGATTATATTTTTCAGATTCGAAATTTTTATAATTTTTTTTTGAAATTTTTTTTTCGAAATTTATTTTTATTTTTTTTTCAAATTTTCTTTTTATAATTTAAAAATACTTTTTGAAACTGTTTTTAAAATTTTTATTTTTATTTTAGTATTTATTTTTTATAAAATTTTAAACCCTAATTCCAAAACCCCACCCCCTTAACTCTAAACCCTAAGGTTTGGATTAATTAACCCAAGGGGTATAAGTGTATATTTACCTCTTTAATGAAACCTATTTTTGTGACTTTGAGCCTTGAATGCTACTTTGGGAACAAAAACTTGGTTTGGTGCTATCCTAGTCTTTTTCTCTTAGATTTATTGCTTTCAAAATTGAAGGTCTTAAAAATAAATATATAAGTGTATTTTTTCATCTTAAAAATATCTTAAAACTGCATAGATTTTATTATTATTATTATTTGCTTGTTTCTATTTATTATACTTTTAAGGAATCTAAACTATGTCTTTTTATATAAAAATTAAAAATATGTATTTTTATATAAAAATTAAAAATAGATTTATGAATGTGTGTTTTTCTTATGTGTTCATTTCTATATAGTATATATGCTCTAAAAATAAAAAATAATTAACTTATACAACTAAATTTTCTCTTCCTCAACCAAATTGTTCAGCGAGCTAGATTTTATTTCTAATTCGAATTTTTGGGTAATTCATTTGGATTTTGTTTGTTTTTAACACTTGTCAAATATCAATTACATTATTACATAATCATTTTTTACGTTAACATAACCTCTATTTATATTACATATGATGATCTACTATTTATAACATATATGATACAGATCAACAACTTCATGTACGACGATTCCATGAATGATGTAGCTGAATGATGTAGCTCTACCCGTACATTCGGATCGACGGACGGTTCTACATGTACGACGTGCTCGATGGACAATCTCTCTTTGCAGCACACGGCCACAACAAACGACTTTGCTTGCAAAACTCTATCGATAAGCATATTTCATCCTATAATTTGCAAGAAAATGCATTTTCAAGAAAGCGAAACTCAAACCTAACGTAAAAGCTTTTAAACATTGACCATCAGCCTAGTGTTGAAGTTTTTCTTTGTTTATATATCTTTCTCTTTTTGATGTTTTGTTTCCGATAAAAGTGAGTTTCTAACTCATTTTTTTGGATTAATAAGTTTTGAATTAGTTTCAACTATATTTTGGATCCGAGTGTTATCTCCTCATATCATCGCCTTTTCAATTCGTGTTGATGGCAGAGTAATTTCTTCGTCGTTTATTCATGTTTCTTACTATTGACCTAAGTATAGCTTTGAGACGGGCTTCCATCATGGAAAATGATTTGAGGATGCAAGCTCATATATAAGGTTTGATTTCTTTTAGAAATACAAGATGTATAAATGGTGAGAGACGAGCTTTGCCAATCTCATCTTCTAATTTCCTCTTTGAGATTTTCATGAAAATGAAATTGGACCAACAAAAAATGAAAGTTATTCCTCACTGTTGTATTATACTTTTCTGAACACTACTAAAGTCAATTTTTAGCAAAAAAAAAAAAAACTACTAGGCCAATTAAAAGAAATGATAAGGACCTAAAAACTGAATTGTTATTTTTATATAATATATGATTAGGAACCTGCTTGCTTAGTATAATACAAATGTATTTCAATCACGTATCTCTCCATATATGCTACTTTGCTTGTTAATGGAACTTCACTAAAAAGTCTTAATTTTAAATGTAAAAAAGCTATAAAAAATCGCCTCTAGTCCTATAAAATTCGTTGTTAGTTAAAATATGTTAAACTGGTAAAATAAATTTTTTATTTACTTAATAATTTACTTAATAAACAGATAAATTTTTAAATAAAATTTCAGCAATTAACTATCCACAAAAAAAATTGTTTCATAATGTTGAGTTTTATATCAGTAAGACACACTTACAAATAATTTTGATAAAATATATAAGACACACTTACAAATAATTTTGATAAAATATATATTATATATTTATACCAAATTTCAGAAACATAAATAAAAATGAGTTATTATTATATTTCAAAAATCTTGACAAAAAATTACTTTATGGTTGATGTACAAGTTATTAGTTATTATAATATTTAAAAAATATTGCCTAAAATATAAATTTATAAAAGTATATACTCCCTCCGTTTCATTAAAATAGAAGTTTTAGAAAAAAAATTGTTTCACAAAGATAAAATTTTGATGTTTTCTATACAAAAATTGTAAATTTTAATAAAATTAATTGAATTTATTGAAATATTAGTTAAAAAATAATGACACATAATCAAATCACTTCTCAAATAATTTATAGGAGATATGTTTTTTTACTTGATTTTTCAATGAAAAGATATCATATTTTGTTTGCTATCCACAAATATAAGACTGCCTTAAGATTTCTTTTAGTTTCAGAAGGTGTCATGGAAAATCTCAGAATGTTCGCTAGTGGTTGCATATGAGTTCTTTCTCTTTGAAATTCAGATTATGTTCTTCACATGTCTAACTTTTTTATTACATAAGTCGAGTTAAATTAAGGACCATATTTCAAAACTTAATGATTTGCCTTTAAGAACCACACTTTTGCAGAGCCTTTAACAACGCCAATGGCTTTCGTATTTCATCCTTACTGAAGATTGTGCATGTAATTCTCATGTCCGTGTCCGACAGTCGCTCATACAGATCCGCCCATCCTAGGTACCAACTTCGCTCTCTTTAGGCATGTGGACCCACCATGTTCTGACAGTCGGGGTCGTTAATTTTCAGAGCATAGAAATAATTTTTGATTGTTCCTTCAATCATTTCATGAATTTTCTCCGTGTTTTGGTATCACTAACATAGTTTCACGAATCATTTTTTGGTAGGTCACTTATCCGTCCAATATTCCAACTAATCATGTTTAACTCTGAAGTTTTTCCTATATAAGCGACCAAAAAAATAAATGCACTTTTGTGACATAGAAATAAAAAAATTAGACTAATATACCATTACTTGATAAAAATAAAATATTAAGATTATATCATATTTATCATATTATTGTATGGTATGTCAACTAGAGTTTATGTTTTTACAGTTACAATTTTTACGTGTTATTTCATCAAATATGCAGAATATTTATCAAGTGCAAGAGAGACTAAACGAATATAACAGATTATTTTTATTATAAAACATTAAATTTGGAAATTTAAACATTTTCAACTATAATAAACTGAAGTATGACACTTTAAGTAATAACTATATTATTTCAAATAATAATTATATTAAGAGACAGATAAATAAGTACCATTTCAAGGAGAATTTTTTAAAATTTTAACAATTAAATATAATACTAAGTTATCAAAATTCAATAACTAAACCTATTATATTTTAAAAATCATACAATTTTACTCCAAACAAAATTAAGTGTGTTTATTAAAAAAATAAACAAACCAAACTACTCAACATATTAATAAAATCAGATATTTAAAACAAAAAAAAATATTTTAGTAAATTAATTTTGTAAAAATATTTATGCTATTTCAAAGTCTAGGCGAAGATCTAGTTTTATAGTTATAATAAAATATCTTTAGATTAAAGATCTGACTTATTTACATGTTGTAGTTGCGTGTGCGGATACATGAGTTTGCATATACGGGTAGTTTCAAGTGTTATTAAGCAATATGTACAAATGACATATCGTTAACAATATATGCGTATACAGAATACTTATATATGACTGGTTGACTAATAGATACAATATCAATTTAATAATAAATTAACAATAAAAATATCAAAATCATATTATTATAATAAAATAATATTAAATTAATATAATGAATAATAATATTACATTTATTAAAAAGTAGTTTAGATAAACTTTAAATTTTTAATAAATAATTTTATTCTCTATGAAGATTAATATTTTATTTAGAAATATTTTGTTTGATTTACATTTGTATATTAATGATTAATATTTTACAAAATAATTTTGTTTAAAGCTCTTATAATATAAATTATGAAATTTTTTAGTCAGTAGAAAATATAAAAGATATTTTTATATTTTTATTATAATATTTGAACTTTAATTTAATATTTATTTTAATTTTTGAAAATATTTTTTTAAAGAATGGTTTTATTATTCCATTGCGCCCAGCAAACGTTAGATGGAACGAACTTTTAATTTTGAGAGTTAAGCGGTATGAATCGGTTTACCATATTTTGTGATTATTGTAAATCACTAATAAACCACTATCACCCATAAAGATATGTTTTCCGATGGTAGGGTAAAACAATCACCCTAAGCTGTTGTGTTGTTGTGTGTTGTTGTTTCTTGCAGTCACAACTGGAGATGCTATATAATGTCATAAAATGGATTGTCTGAGAGTGTTTTTGATTGTTTGGAGATTGAGACATATTAATTAAGGATCCTAAGACACTTCTTTATTAATATTTTTTATTTCAGTACTTGAATGGATTGAATTATCATGTTCACATGTTGTTGTGCTTGTTTTACATCTGGCGCTTGCAAAATAGTTAATTATGTACTGATGGGTTTTTGGGGTTTTCCTTGATTTATCCAGGTCCATTAGAATTTGGTTAGAAACAGAGGATGCTCTGTTTTGTTCTTCATGTATTTGTTGTATGTATCAGCTTTGATGTATGATCCTAATTGCTTGGCATAAGGACCTTTCTAAAAAACATTTAATCACATAGCTTTTATCTCTGAACGAACGGAGATGAAACTGAAACATAAATTGCAGTAGATCAAGACTTTGCACACATCAGCCAAAGATGATTGGCTAAGCAAGCAAATTCTTTTTTTCTAGATACAAATAATTCTTAACTTAATGCATATGTAGCCAAAGACGATTGGCTTCACAAACAAATTATTTTTCCTAGATACAATACTTATTCTTAAATTGATGCATATGGAAGCAAAATGAGAAAAGGGAGCCAACTTCTGTTGTAAAGAAGCATATAAAGGATCCATCATCGCTCGGTACAAGAACCGGTTACTTACCAAATTCAAGCAAACCGGTGCCCTTGAATTTCTCTTCCATCAATCCATCGATTCGAGCTACCATCTCTGGAGTCAGGTAGTTCTGCCAGTCTCCTACATTTCCCTTCCTGAAGTAGGCACTAGTCTTATATATACAAGGACGATCCTCTCGGTCTTTCTCCCCTTTGTTGGGTTCAAGATTCTTCAACGTCTCGAAACTGCAAAGACTCACAACTTTCTCAACAACCTCTTCCTTCTCTTCCTCAGCTGTGAATCCATAACCCATAAACTCAGCCAGTTTCTTCACATACGGCAAAGGATCAGATCTCATTTTCTCATACTTGAGGAACAAGATCTGATTTGGATTTTCTTGGTGAGCTTTCCAATACGACAAGACATGATCCAGATAAGGACCATAGCCGGAAAGACCTCGACAGAACATATCAAAAGACTCCTCAAGACTATTGAGAGGGCCATTGTCTACCTTTTGCTTTTGGAAGAAAGTCCACATGGAGATGAAAGTGTCTTTTGGGTCTCTCCAGATGTAAACCATCTTGCAACCTGACTTGGAAATCGACTCGGGTAATAACCCATGAGGCAGATGAGTGGCAAATAGAGTGTTCTCTTTGTCCTTTAGAACATCAATATCAGGGAAGAAAGGGAA
The DNA here is from genome assembly GCF_020379485.1 of Brassica napus. Lineage (NCBI taxonomy): Eukaryota > Viridiplantae > Streptophyta > Magnoliopsida > Brassicales > Brassicaceae > Brassica > Brassica napus. Next base: position 11,545,117 of record NC_063442.1, on the reverse strand, counting down.
CTCCATCTCAATGAAAGGAACAAGCTCGTGAGGGTTACGTTTCAGGAGAGAGTTTGAGGAATCGTCGAAGCGAGAGCGGTTGGCTATAGCGGAAGTGAGAGCTTTGAGCCATGTGGTTCCTGTCTTTGGGTAGCTACAGACAAGGAAGTCAATGGGTCGCGCTTGGAAGAACTCTTGCGCGTGGAGACAGCCTTCAAGGAGAAGCTGAATAAACCAGTGACCACCGTATTCAATCAAGGGAGCTTTAGGTCTCCAGCCTTTCTCATGAGGAAACGTAGCGATCAGGTCTTGGTACCGTTTCTTATTCTTCCCAAACTCTGTCTCGGTCTGGTCGTGCATGGATGAGTTCGTGTCGATTGCTGACTCCATTGGAGATATAGAAAGAGGGTATGAGATGGTATTATTCTTTGTTTGGACAGATGAGATTGGGTTTTATAATGAAGCTACGTAACACTGTGTATGATTACGTATCATGGAGCAAGGGTATTCAACCACTAGCTTCCGTGAAATATTTTTGTCTTTGCTGTCAACTCATCGTATACGACCAATTACTCGACTATAAGCTTCCGTCAAAGACTTGTTGTCTTTGCTGTCAACACAACGTATCCGATCAACCACTCGACTAGAATCTTCCGTCAAAGACTTTTTGTCATTGCTTTCTAGTCATCGTATCCGATTTGAGACAAACTCATAACAGGAAACTAACTTATTTCATAATATTATTGAATTTCAATAGTTAAATACGAATAAAAATGAATATCTAACATTTTCTTTAATTTGCATGGAAAACTTTAAACATATAAACTGAAACAGCTGGAGTATCAAACACTAAAGAGAAACTAATTTACATGAAACAAAAAATGCTCGACGGTTCTTGGTCTTCGATAAGTTTTGGCAAAGGTGGAAAGGCAGAGATGAAGCCACGTTGAAACTTCTCCTCACCACACAAAATTTCAACGTCGAAATTTCTTGCATGGAGTTTGGATTCCTTACGGAAGCTCCTCGTTGATCGATGCCCTGACAATACTCAAGGTCGAAATTTCTTTGCATGGAGTTTAATGGTGAGACTTTCACCAGTCCCTTTTGATCTGAGATGTAGCCAATATGTCTTTTTAGTAATTATTTCTGGTGTCATCATTGTTACACTTTTACCATAGTTCATGACGGCCATCCGGGCTCAAGCTCCTAAAGCATGATTAGTGGGAGTTTTTAGGGTGGGGTTCTTAGCAGAATATAAGAAGCTCACGCTAATCATGCTGTTGCAAGACACTTCAGAGCCATATACAGTGTCAAGATTAAAATGATCTTTATCTTTTTGTATTGGGGTTTGACTTGGGTTTTGAAAGGTACGGGCTTTAAAATCACTTGTAAAATATTCAGCTTTGAGCCAATCAATATAATATAAAGTTAACAAAAAGATACTCATGAAGTACGGTGTACGCATAGTACACAATATAACATGGGAAAAACACATGCATTTTACAAATGTTTCAAATAGTATTCATAAGTTGTACTGATGCTGGTGACAAAAAAAAAAAGTTGTACTTGATGCTTGCGTTGTAAATTATAACAAACGGCGGCGCCTTAGCGTTGGAAGTGAGTGAAGTTACAGCGTATATGCGATGGGATACGCGTAGGACGGTATTTGTTGTCAAGCCACACAGCCGTTCCTTTTGCCTCCAAAATAGCCTGCTTTGTTAATCATATATAATAAGGATTCGAATCAGAAAACAATGAAAAATCTACAGAAGAACTTAAATAATAGCAACAATATTAACCTCTTGATTAGGAATTTTAAAAATGAACTGGTCAAAATAAATGCGCGCCACATATACGTTTGGCTGAATGAGTTTATTATTCAGTATATGAAGAGTATTTATACAAGAATACAAGTAGGGCTACTAGAACTAATAAGTATTTACAAAGAGATCCTTTAGTATAATCTATTTACTTAACATGCCCCCTCAAGATGGTGGTGCTGTAGTAACACCAATCTTGGACCTTGACACTTGAAAAGGAGCTCTTTGCAGTGGTTTCGTGAGACCATCGGCGAGTTGATCGTGCGTCGAAACATGAGTAACACGGAGGAGTCCGTGCTGGATCTGGCCACGGACGAAGTGGTAGTCGAGTGCAATGTGTTTCATACGTGTATGGAAGACCGGATTAGCACAGAGATAGGTCGCTCCAATGTTGTCGCAATACACGGTGGGAACTGTGTTGATTCGAAAACCAAGTTCTGTTAGCAGAGAAGCAATCCATCGAAGTTCGGAAGCGGTATTAGCAACAGCACGGTACTCTGCTTCCGTTGAAGAGCGCGCCACCCCTTTCTGCTTTTTCGAAGACCAGGAGATCGGCTGAGAACCGAGGAAGATAATGTAAGCATTTGTAGACACATAATCATCTGAGTCACCAGCCCAGTCCGAATCGGAGAACGCATGAAGAGTAGGGGAAGACTGTTTTCGAATGTAAATTCCATGATTCAGAGTTCCCGATAGATAGCGAAGAACACGCTTAGCTGCTTGCCAATGCTCCGTAGTTGGGCAATGCATGAATTGGGAAAGCTTGTTAACGGCATAAGACACATCAGGGCGAGTCAGGGCTAAGTACTGAAGACTTCCAACAATGCTGCGATATTCTTTTGGATCAGAGAGGGGTGAACCTGCTTTTAGCGTGAGCTTAGGATGAGCAGCAAGAGGAGTAGGAACAGGCTTAGTGTTGAGCATATTTGCTTTCACTAGAAGATCGGTAATGTACTTCCGTTGCTTGAGGTGGAGACCTTGTGGTGTTCTTATCGTTTCGATGCCGAGAAAGTAACTCAGATTTCCCATATCTTTTATAGAGAACCGAGTGGAGAGAGAGGTGATGACGTTTTGCACAGCACCAGAGTCATTTCCTGTCACCAGAATATCATCAACATAAACAAGTACATAGACCAGCTTCGAGTTTTGCTTATAGATAAAAAGAGATGTATCAGCTAACGAGTTCGTGAACCCAGACTGCAGGAGATAGTCTTTCAGTTCCGAGTACCAAGCACGGGGTGCTTGCTTCAAACCATAAAGAGCTTTCCGGAGCCGACATACGTGACCAGGCCGATCAGAGTCTGTGAAACCTGGAGGTTGCGACATGAAGACCTCCTCCTTTAGGTGACCCTGCAGAAAGGCAGTGTTGACATCTATTTGGCGAACAGGCCAGTCGTGGTTAACAGCCAGGCCAAGAACAATACGGATGGTGGTTGACTTGATGACCGGGCTGAAAGTATCCTCATAATCAATACCTTGCTGCTGATGATAACCTTTCGCAACTATGCGAGCTTTGTATCGATCAATGCTACCATCAGGGTTATACTTAATGGTAAACACCCAACGGCACCCAACAACATTCATCTTTGCAGAAACTTCAACTAAATCCCAAGTATAGTTCTCTGTAGTAGAGTTAAATTCTCTGGACATTGCATCACGCCAGTGCTTGTGTTTCATAGCCTGTTGCCAGGTAGAAGGGATCCAATGTGGATCAGATTGAAGGTTTGCAGTAAGATTGTACCGTGTGACTGGTTTGGTGATGTTGTTCCTCGAGCGTGTTGTCATGGAGTGTCGAGGGTTGACTTGCTGCGGCTGTGCGACAACAGGTTCAACAACTGTAGGCTCTGGAGGAGATGCATTAGAGTGAGCATCAGACGATGAGGACGTTGCTGGCGTTGGAGTCGCAACTGGAGATGGCATAGGGACCGCAGGTGTTGAATCGCAGCTCGTGGGTTCGGTGTTCATAGTCGCAGCCGGAGATTGTACGAGTGGCAGTGTTAAGGGGATAGTGGTAAATGGTGGGGACATATAGGGTTCTTGATGATCAGCGGGCTCACTGGGGGTTGGCTTGGTCATGGTAGGGAATGGATATTCAGTCTCATTGAACCGAACATGACGGGAGATATAAATGCGGCCAGAGGTAGGTTCAAGGCATTGATAAGCACTCTGAGACAAAGAATAGCCAACAAACAGACATGGCAGAGAGCGATCTTGGAGTTTGTTTGGGGCATAAGGGCGAAGCCATGGGAAACAGAGGCAGCCGAACGTGCGGAGCTTTTGATAGTTTGGTGGTGTTTGAAAAAGTTTCTGGAAAGGTGAGGTGTGTGAGAGGATATGTGTGGGTAAGCGATTGATTAAGAACACAGCTGTGGCAAAGGCAAAAGGCCAGTATATGAGAGGCATCTTGGCGGCTGAGAGAAGGGAGAGGCCAGTTTCAACTATATGGCGGTGCTTTCGCTCGGAAAGGCCATTGTGTTGGGGTGTATGGGGAGGTGTGGTGAGATGGGATATGCCATGATTAGCAAGGAACTGACGAAGGGCAATAAACTCCCCGCCATTGTCAGAATAAAGATTGCAGATTTTGTGTTTGAACTTGGTTTCAGCGATGGGTTTGAAGGTTTCGAAGATGGCTTTGACATCAGACTTTTTGGTGAGGGGAAAGAGCCATGTGTACCTAGTGAAGTGGTCAACTAGGACAAGATAGTAGCGATAATTTTGTGGTGATAAGATAGGAGATTGCCAGACATCTGTGAAGATATATTCAAGAGGATGAGAAGAGGCAATGGAACTTTGATGAAAAGGAAGTTTCTGAGTTTTATTAAGCAAACAATCGTTGCAAGGAGAAACAGAAGTAGAGTTTGTGAAACATGGTAAAGAGAATTGAGAAACAACAGCTTTTAAAATAGAAGAAGATGGGTGGCCGAGTCTCTTATGCCATTGAGCAAAGCTAGTTTTGGTGTTTGGGTAGGTAACATGGGAGGCTGTAGGCTGGGAAAGGGACACTGGCCACTCATACAAATCATTCTTCGTGCGACCTTGAAGCAACCGGACCCCCGTGCTGAGATCCTTCACCTGAAAGGAAGCAGGAAAGAATTCCACAGAGACTTGATTAGCATTGCAAAGACGATATACGGAAATCAGGTTTTTGTTTACACTTGGGACACATAAGATATCTTGAAGCTTAAGTGATTTCGAAAGTGCAGGAAGTGAAGCAGAACCGATATGAGAGATTTTCAAACCTGTACCGTCAGCAATGGCAACTTCATCAGCACCCGTGTATGGCTGATGTAAAGCGAGATTGTTCAAGTCGGAGGTGAGATGGTGGGTTGCACCACTGTCCAAGAGCCAAGCGTTTGGATTGTAGAGTGTGGTTTGCGCTGCATTAGCGCGAGGTTGCATTGTCATCTGGTGAGAACCGCCACCATGGAGCTGAGGACACCGTCGCGCACTATGTCCGAAGACACTGCAGATCTGACACTTCCCCTGATAACCGCGCGAGGTGTTCTGTTGCTGTGTTGAGGAAACCAATTGTTGCTGCTGCCAGGTTTGGTTTCCACGGTAGCCTCCACGGCGCGAGTTGTTGTTGTTGTAATTGCCACGGTTTTGATTGAAGGAGCCTCTGTGATTGGTGAAGTTTGCTGTAACGGGAGCAGGAGACACAGGAGAGACAATGCTTTGGAGTTTTGCTTCTTGATTAAGAAGCTTCTCATGGATCTCAGGTAGAGACGGAGGAGTTTCACGACCATCAATCTGATCAACAATGGTCTTGTACTCCTCTGGAAGACCATCGAGTACAAACTCAATTTGATCTTCATGATCAAGTGCCTTGCCAAGCAAGGCGAGTTCATCAAAACGAGTGGTAAGGCCTTGAAAATACTCGTTGATTGATTTGTTCCCTTTCTTCCAGTTCTGGATTTGTTGACGGATCTGCTTGACATGGGCTCTGCTCGGTTTTGCGTAGGTCATTGTAAGAGTTTGCCAAACTTCAGACGCAGTCGACGCAGTAGACAGGATGGGTTGGATCGTTGTGGTGATTGCTCCAAGCAAAGCACTGTAGATCAAGCGGTCTTGTCTTTTCCAGAGTGTGTATGCCGGATTGGTTGTGATGCCATCATCAGTGGTGATCGTCGCCGGAGGCACAATGATAGATCCCTCGATATGGTCATTTAGATCATAGCCATCAAGCAGAGCGTGGACTTGTCTACTCCACATCAGAAAGTTGGAGCTCGTAAGCTTTGTCACGTTTGTCATATTGACATTGAGGATGGAGGTAGTTGCTGAGACAGCAATGGTTTCAGTAGTTGATGCCGGCGAGTTTGCAGACATGGTGGGATGAGAGAAAAAAAAAAAATTTGAAAAAGAAGATGGCGGCTTTAGATTAGGTTTACTCAAGCTCTGATACCATATACGATTGGCTGAATGAGTTTATTATTCAGTATATGAAGAGTATTTATACAAGAATACAAGTAGGGCTACTAGAACTAATAAGTATTTACAAAGAGATCCTTTAGTATAATCTATTTACTTAACACCACAGATGTCCCCGTTATCCCCGTTTTCACCACAAACTTGCAACCACTCTGTTAAAAGAATTTCTATAAAACATTGACAAAATAATATGTGACAAATATTCAATGAGAAACGGGTCAAAATTTCACGTAGAGTGAAATGAACTTAATGGTTAAATCGGACACTGCCAACGCTTCACCAGAACAGGACACTTCTTCACAGTTGACACCGTTACTTTCCATAAATTCGTGTCGACCTTAGTATGATAATGTTTTAAAAAACAAAAACCGATAAGAATGAGATGTTTAGTAAGAACAGAGCTCAACTCTATACGATGATTTATCATAGTTTGAAGCAAAAATATTTGCTACCCAATTAAACTAACCGTGTTGGCAGTAGTTTGCGTAAACAGCATTGTTCACAACACCAAACTGATCCAATTCATAATCGCAATTACTTTAAGTTCAATCTCATGGAATCTACTCATTCTGCCAAACAAAAAATTTGGTGATGATATTCGGGTTCCTACAAATTTCAAGATTAGTTTGGCCTTGGCCTGAGATATGAAATTCAGAGAGATGTATGGCAGTATGTGTACTCATTTCGTCCTTTCTGTTCTACACAAGCATGACGTTTGAAGGTATTTTCGCCCCAAAGAGGTACCCCCCCCCCCCCCCCCCCCCCCCCACAACCCCCATATCCTTATATAATCTACAAATTGCATAAAACACGCTCAATTCAACACCTAGACTTCATGTGTCATCATAACAAATTTAGCAAAAAAATTCCCGATCGAAGTTTGAAGTGTGCATTTTGCTAATTCCACACTCGTTTTTTGGTCAGCATGATTCCACACTCTTATAACACCCGTTTTATCCTCTTAAGAAAACGGAAGAAAACACATTTAAAATTCACTATCTGAAATAAATTACATCAAAAAGTCTGAAAAAAAAGAATCACGATAATCTCAAAAACACCAAATCATACACATATTCATTTACTTGTTTGACTGACCTGAAAAAACGAGAAAGATAGGTAGATAACAAGACAGTTATTCAGTGAGGATGAAATGCTATACATGTATGTCCAAAGACTGTGACGTAGCACTTTGATCCGATAAGCTAGTTATGATATGAATAAACATCATGACACAATATGTCACACATAATAATCAATGTGCTGATAATACATAAGCTTGTTTATTCATCACGTATTTTCTTCGTACATACATATATAACATACTGACCGTCCATGGCTAATGGGTCTCCCACGTCTACTCACTTGGTCTGTTGGCCTCATCTTGTACGATGGTCGCTGTACGATGGTCGGTGCGATAATTTTTTTGGAAGTCTGAAAGTCTTATTTACTGACCATGCAATCACCACATGGTCTTCTTCCATGTTTTGGCTCACACACACAATATTATGAATTACTTTCCAATATGTCACACATTCTTTTACTATTATAGCTTAGGTACGTTTAACTTTGGAGTTCTATCTCGACAAATAACTGGAAAGATCAGTGCAATTTGGTGAGATAGGTAGCCAAATAATTCTATAAAAAAATTCAACATACACCATACACCAGAATGTTACAATTAACTCCCTTTCACCGAGCGCAACGAGGACGTTAGCCCTAGGATTGTAACCCATGTTATTGTGAGCCACACAAGACTACATACTCGTCTGGATTAGGTTCTGATATCACTTGTAACACCCCAACTGCATATGGCTATCGAATCTTCCATGCCCGCTCTGTCGGTCTGTGGATCCCATCCCGTCTGACAGTCGATGCGTTAATTTTTCGAAATCCTGAAAATTTGTTTATTGATCAACATGACATTTATCCGTATTTTGCTTCATTCACTCAGTATCGAAGATGACTTTCCAATAGGTCATTTATCTTTCTACTATTCTAGATTAAGCATACATAATTTTGGTGTTCTTTCTGAACAAATGACTGATAAGATAAATATACTTTGGAAACATACGTAGAAATTTAAATTATTCTACTGAGTTTTTCACCGCATGTTACAATATATTTAAGGATATAATAAGTATGCATAGTACATAATTTTTTCCATGTACAGTACTTTCGTATTCTTCTCATATACGTCGACGCTACAATTAAAATACATAGTTATTCCCTGTACTCTCCTAACTAATGCATGATAAAAAAAATGCTTCCTTATATCCACGCAATCTACACACAAAATGTCTGATAGTGCAAAGAAAGGATTTTTCCGAATATACATTGCTACTCCATCCCTCGGGCTCCTGCCGAGAATAGATCATCAACCTTAGTGTTGTGTTGTTGCCTAAAAGAGAACTTGGTGAGTCGGTGTCAAGTGTATACCATGAAAAACTATCTCCCATGCATGATGCATCAAAACCTTTTTCTAACTAAAGCACTAAAAACTGTAACGACCTTGTTTAATCAAACTGGCTTTGTTTTCTTTCATTAATTAACCTTTAAGAAAACAAAGCTATACACATGTTTATTTATTGTGTGTCGTCTCTGCATGTGTGCTCATGTGCTGCATATATAATTTTATATAGAGACCAAAGCTGTAATCAACGCTGTCATCACCATCTTCATTCCTACCAATTGCCTCTTCTCTAGCTTCTCTCTTAGAAACTCTCCTAAAAATTATCACCTCCCCTTCTGATATTTGTCCTCAAATCATCATTCTTTATCTCCAATGGGTTTATTAACTGTAACCGACACTACCTTACCGAAACAGGAAGAGACCGTGACAGAATCAATTACAGAATTCGAGAGGAATCAAAAACGGTACCAAGAACTCATCGCCACCTTTCCTCACGAGAAAGGCTGGAGACCAAAAAATCCCTTGATCAAGTACGGTGGTCACTGGCTGATAAAGCCTCGCATTGAAGGCTGCCTTTACGCGCAAGAGTTCTTCCAAGCACGACCTAGTGACTTACTCCTCTGCAGCTATCCAAAGACAGGTACCACTTGGCTCAAAGCCCTCATTTTCGCAATCTCCAATCGGTCTCGCTTCAACGATTCAACAAACCCTCTCTTAAAACGTAATCCTCACGAGCTTGTTCCTTATATTGAGATCGAATTCGCTTTCTTCCTTCACATTGATGTTATCAATAACAAAGAGAACACTCTGTTTGCCACTCATCTCCCGCACGGATTATTACCCGAGTCGGTTTCAAGATCTAGTTGTACAATGGTTTACATCTGGAGAGACCCTAAAGACACTTTCGTCTCCATGTGGATTTTCTATAAGAAGCAAAAGACACAGGATGGCCCTCTCAATAGTCTTGAGGAGTCTTTTGATATGTTTTGTCGAGGTTTATCTAGCAACGGTCCTTATCTTTTTTTTTTTTTGATAAAAGATATTCTATTTAAAGCATAAGAGTGCAAATGTTACAGGCTACTACCAGTGGGCCAACAGACCCAAAAGCATGAAACAAGATAGAACATTATAGAACCCAATCTCAACTGAGGAGAGTGAAAGAGACCGGTAATCAGTTCGTAGGAGAGTTAGAGAACCACATTTGGAGTAGAGCTGAAGCCTGAGCTGGTTGAGCGGATCGGAGAGAGGCGATTCTTCGTCTGATGGTGTGATCTATCTCAGAGATGATGGAGGTTGAAGATCGGAAAGAATGTCTATGTAGTCTGCTGTTTCTCTCCGTCCAGATGGTGTATAGAGAGGCTTGCCAAGCGAGGAGGAGAAGTGTTCGGTGTATTTTTGTCCCTTTGAACGCCTGGAGCTGTTGCAGCTGTGCTTCCCAATCACGCCTGGGCGTGAAGCCACATCGGAGAGCAAGCGGCGACCAAATAGCCCAAGAGTAGTCACACTCAAAATAGATATGCGATCTTGATTCAGCGTAGGTGTTACAGAGCAGACAGCGACTGTCCGTTTGCAGTCCCCATTGGAGCATACAGTCGCGAGTAGGGCAGCGGTCTAGTACCATGAGCCAAGTTCTGATTTTGTGTTTTGGGATACCACTCCCGAACCACACCAGTTTGTGCCACGGAACAGTGGGGCATTCATCTCTCAGTGCATCATAAATCAAGCGGGTAGAGTAGGAGGACATAGGCGTACCTTGTGGGCACCAGTCCCTCTTGTCTACTGAGTCAGTTAGCTGGAGCGAAGTGAGGAATGCGTAGATGAGTACTTGCTTTTCAGATCTCGCCGGTGGGAGAACCCAGTGGTCTGTCACCCATAATTCAGCTAAGGTCGTAGAGTAGGGGATTCCCACCGTCATGCAAGATTCCCCCTCCAAGAACTTCCTGATATTTCCAAATGGTGACCAATGAGAAGTCCAAAAGTAAGTTGTTTCCCCATTACCCACAAGATGCTTGATCCAGTTGTAGGCTGTATCTCTGAGAAGTAGAAGCTTGTTGGCTAACCAGGAGTTTTTCTGCTTTGTGTTAATGACCCAGAAGTTATTGAGGTTGCCCTCCAAAACTTCAGTTATGTACCACCGAGACCAAATTGATTCCTGCTTGAAAAAGAGTATCCAAATCAGTTTAAGTACAAAAGCCAAATTCCAAGTGGAGATCTTCCTAAGCCCAAGCCCGCCTTCCTGCTTAGGTGTAGTGACCTTCATCCACGCGACTTTTGCTGCATTGGCACCATCCGTTTTGCCTTTCCATAGAAACTTACTGCAGAGCGAGTCAATCTCATCAACGCAAGCTTGGGGGAGAATGAAAGCACATGACCAGAGATTTATAATTCCAGCTATCACCGTGGAGAGTAGCTGAAGTCTGCCTGCCATCGAGAGTGATCTCACTGTCCAGCTGTGGAGTTTTGTCTTGATTGATTGAATAAGCGGAGCACAGTGGAGCATGGATAACTTCTTAGTGCAGAGGGGGACCCACCTAGGTATCTTACCGGCAGCACGCCTTCAGTGAGACCCGTTGCGGCTTTGAGCTGCGTTAGTTCATGAGGCTTCAGCCCTGCTGCGAAGAGAGACGTCTTATCGATGCTCACTGCAAGGCCTGATCGAGCTTCAAAGTCGTTTAGGATCTCTAGAATATTAGTGACTGAGCGTGGAGAGCCATCTGAGAAGATGAGGAGATCATCTGCAAAGGAAAGGTGAGTTAATTCCGTTCTTTTACATTTAGAGTGATAATAAAATTTCCCCTCCTTGGCCGACTTATTCAATAAGTGAGACAAGCAATTCATTGCTAGCACGAAGAGATATGGAGATAAGGGATCTCCTTGCCGAAGTCCGCGAGTACCCTTGAAGTATCCGTAAGAGGAACCATTGAATCCAAGGGAAAAAGAAGCAGAACAGACGCAAGCCTCGATCCAGCGGATCATCAGATCCGGAACATCAATGCTCCTAAGACATTGGAAGATGAACCCCCAGCGGATGGTGTCGAAGGCTTTAGCAATGTCTACTTTGATGGTAACTCTCTTGGGCCCTCCTTCCTTGTGGTAACCTTGAACAATTTCCGAGGCTAGGATCGTATTTTCAATGAGCAGGCGCCCCTGAACGAATGCTGTCTGATTAGGGAGAATGACTTCTGGCAGAATGATCTTTAGGCGCTTGACCAGCAATTTAGATATTGTCTTGTACGTGGTGTTGCAGCAGCTGATAGGTCTATAATCCGTGATTGCTGAAGCTCCTGGTCGTTTTGGGACCAAGGTAAGAATCGTTGCATTTGTGGAGGAGGGCAGAAACCCGGTTTCAAAGAACTTGCGTATGGAGACCACAGTCTCCTCTCCTACAACTGGCCAAGCGGATTTGAAGAACGCAGAGGTAAAACCATCTGGTCCCGGTGACTTGTTAGGGTTTAGCTTGAGGATTGTCTTTGCAATTTCTGTAGTATCAGGGAGAGAAGATAGTAGGGTCTGTTGAACGGGGGAGCACCTGAAAGGCAGCAACTCTAGGAACCAATGAAAGGGGGATGATAGAGGAGGGAGATGAACAGGGGAGAGAATGCTCTGAAAGTGTGCAAGTGCAATCTCACAAAGTTCAATCGAGTCCGTGACAAGTAGGCCACATGGAAGCTGAAGAGAGCGGATCGAGTTGTAGGAGTTCCTTGCTGCAGCCACTCTCATGAAGAACAAAGTGTTTTGGTCTCCAAGTCGCAGCCAGTTGATCCTCGACTTCTGCTTGAAGAACGCTTCCTCTACCCCTCGCAAAAAGGTCCAGTGAGTAATCAGATCCTTTTCTGCTTGGAAGTTTCCTTCATTCGGTTGATTTAGACATTGAACCTGCACATCTTTTAACAAACTGTTAGTAGAAATAACTCTCTTTTGGATATCTGAAAATTTGTCTCTCGCAAGTGTTTTCATCACTCTCTTTAATCCTTTTATTTTAAAACCCAGGGTCGAAAGATCAGTCGCTACGCTTCCACTCTGAAACCAGGCAGTCTCAACCACTTGCAAAAAGGATGGGTGTTGGGGTAGGAAGTTTTGGAATTTGAAAGGCTTGGTACCAGCATGGGGAAGGGGACAGGCTAGGTCTATAAGACAGGGAGAATGATCAGAGAACTCATGGGCGAGGAAAGAAGCCACACTGTTAGGGAAGGATTCCAGCCACACACTGTTTATCAAAGCCCGGTCTAGTTTTTTAGTAACAGGGGCTGAAGGGTTCTTGTTTGTCCATGTGTTAGCACAGCCTTGGAATCTAAGATCAGAGACACCAAGCTGGTTGAGGTTATCTTTCAGCTCGAGCATATCAGTGGAAAGGTGGTCTACTGTAGGTGATGAATGCCCTTGGTAGTGAGTAATCTGATTGAGATCACCACCTATCAACCACTTTTTATTCTCCAGGAACAAGGTGGTTTGTATTTCAAAAAGCTCTTCCCATAATGTTGTTCTTTCCTCTCTTGTGTTTGCAGCGTACACAGCCGTAAAAGTAAAGTTGTTGTCGCCTGGGAGGGAGACATTACAAGTCATCGACTGGCGCGATTGATGTAGCACGTCAACAACAGCAGGGAACTTCCAGATGATAACAATCCTACCATCAAAGTCAGTGTCATGGTTTGAGACATGATTCCAACCCGGGCAGAGAACTTTTAGGATAGAAGAGAGATTGGGTTCTTTAATGTGAGTTTCCAAAAGGGCACCCATTAAGGGTTTATGGGTAGCTAGCCATTGAACAAAAGGTCTATGCTTGTCCGTCTCATTAATACCGCGGACATTCCAAAAAAATATATTAGTACACATGATTAAGCAAGGGTTTGAGTCACCCCAGAAGGAGCAGACTCGGGTAAAAGGTCAAAAGAAGAGGATACGGGAGTTGAAAATTTGGGGGATGATGGGGTTATGGTTTGGGTTTGGATGGGGGAGGGTTCAGTGTTTGAGGAAGGAGGAAGCAGCGCGGAGAGAGGAGGGGGTTGAGTGGGATGATGGGTGGGAGTATCTGATGGGAGAGAACAGAAGGGGTTTAGGGAAAGGATTGAAGGCTTTTTAGTGGGTAAGAGGTTGTTTGAGATAATGATGGGTCTATCTTTGAAGACTGCCGGGAGGGCAAGGACAGAGGCTTCAGCAGATGAGAAATCCATGTCAGAACAATCAATGATAGTTTCTTTGGTGGGACATGGCGAATCGATTTCCATGGAAGGAGGATCAATTTCAGTTTCAGGTTGGAGAGAAGAGACGGCAGGAGTAGAGGGAAGAGAAACGGGAGGATTTTGGCTACGATCAGAGGAAGTAGGAACGGGTGTGGGACCAGACTGTGAGTTAGAGGTGGGGATGGGGATTTTGGCTAGAGGTGGGGTGGTTTGGGAATCAACTGCGGTTGGTAGTTTCCTTCTGTTTACCAGAGTCCAGTCTTGAGGGCCTTTACGACAGTTATTCATGAGGTGACCCATAGAACGACAGGAGAAGCAAAACTTAGTAGAGGGGTTGGCCTTTTTAGGAGGGTGAGAGGATGATGAGGGTTTAGCGTTAGGGTTTTTGGATGGGGGATTCTGTTTGGGAGTGGGGGCAGCAGGAGGGGGGAGGAGAGGGCAGTGACGTTGGATATGACCTACTTCTTTGCAATGCGCACAGGAGGGGGGCACCCAAGGGTATTCAACATCTACAGTGACAAAAGTTCCATTGGACCTTCCTACTTCCACTTGAGAAGGGAGTGAAATGGTAGTATCAATCTCCACTTTGACATGGGCAGTACTGATGCTTGTCAGACATAGCGTCCAATCATCAGTTTCTCTTGGGTCACCTATTTGGCCAGCTATATGGCTTAACCCAGCATCATACATAAGGTCAAAGGGGACACCTTTTAGGTGAGCCCATAGTTGAATTCTTTGGAGTGATGGAGAGTAGTCTTCCGGGTGCTCAGACCGCTGAGATACGTAGAACATGGAGGTGTCTACATACCAGTATCTTTTTTGCAGCACCTTCTCCCTTATGAACTCATTTTGTAGTCTTACTAGAACAGAGTTTGACTGGGGCAGCATATGTATCTCAAGATGCTTTCCTTTGCCCCACAAGTAGTTGAGAACATTTTGAATGAGACTATATGCCGGAACTCTACCAAAGAATCGACAGACAAGGAAATCCTTGTGTAGTTCAGCCCCTTTAGTATACACTTCATCAGGGATGATAACACGGGGGATGCCTGACGGAGAAAAGTTTTGGGGAGATAATCGTCGGAGAAAGCGATTAATGGTAGCTTTGGTTTTTGCTGCATAGGTAGTTTGGGAGGATGAGGCAGTGGTGGGGGGGGACAGGGGGAGCAGGAGGGGTTATAGTGGTGGGGAGTTTGGGGGGAAGAGGAGTAGGAAGGGTTACCGGGACAGTAAGGGAAAAAAGAGGGTTAACAGTTTTCAACGAACCTTGGGGTACTGTAGATGAATCAGATCTAGGGTTTTCAACTCCACAAAAGAGAATTGAGGAAAAAGCAGCCAGAAGTTGGGCCGCAGAAGAGGTAGTAGATGGCAGAGAACCAAAGACAGGGGACTCTGCAGTGCCCAACGACAGAGAAGAAGTAATTGGAACAGGGGGAACAGTGGAAATGAGGGGGAGTGGAGAGAAAGTGCGACGTTTTGGGGGTTTTTGGCCACCAGAGAGAGGAGAAGGGAGAGGGGGAAATTGGAGAGGGTCGGGAGGGTCAGGGGGATCGGGCTGGGGCGGCGAATGGCTGAGATTGCCAGCCGGAGTCGGAGGTTTCAGAGGGGGAGCAAGCGCTACAGTCAACCAGGGGTTTTCCATTTTTCTTTTTAAAAAAAGGATTTATGGGTTATGGATTCACAGCTGAGGAAGACAAGGAAGGGATTGTTGATAAAGTTGTGAATCTTTGTAGTTTCGATACGTTGAAGAATCTTGAATCCAACCAAGGGGAGAAGAATATGGAGATCCGTCCTTCTAGTTTTGCGAATAGTGCGTTTTTCAGGAAGGGTGAGATCGGAGATTGGCAGAACTACCTGACTCCGGAGATGGCAGCTCGAATCGATGGATTGATGGTAGAGAAATTGAAGGGTTCCGGTTTGCTTGAATGGTATGTAACCGGTTCTTGTTCCGAGTGGTGATGATGGATCCATTATATTGTTTCTTATACAACAGAAGTTGACTCCTTTTCTCATTTTAATTTCACGTGTTTGTAGGTTTTGTTTTAGTTTTTGGTTTTTGCTTTTGTAAAAACCATTTTTTATCCAATCAAGTTTTTAACTATTATTTTTTATTTTTGTAAAAACCATTTCACTTGCCAATCAAGTTTTTAAACAAATAGATTCCCTAAAATTCAGGAAAACTATTTTTTTCAAAATTTCAACCAGTTTGTGAAGAAAAGCAAAAACCAACTTTTGTGGGTTTTCAATACAAAAACAAATTTTTTTTATTTTATATAAAATACTATATTTTAATTAATTAATAATTAAGTAAATAATGTTTTCATAAAGATAAAATTTCCATACAATTTTTTTATCATTTAATATTAATGTAAAATATTTATGTGTTTCATATATGTAAATAAATATAGATAATTTCAGTATTAGTTGTAACCAATTACTTATCAATATCTATAAATAAATTATTGAATAATTTTATTATACATACTAAACAACAACTAAAAATTATAAATTTAAAAAAAATTATTAATACAATATATGGAGAAAGATATGAAGGACCGTCCTTGTAGCTATGCTAATAGTGCGTATTTCAGGAAGGGTGAGGTCGGAGATTGGCAGAACTACCCGACTCTGGAGATGGCAGCTCGAATAGATGGATTGGTGGTAGAGAAATTGAAGGGTTCTGGTTTGCTTGAATGGTAAGTAACCGGTTCTTGTTCAGAGCGATGATGGATCCTTATTTGCTTGTTTACAACAGAAGTCTCCTTTCCCCATTTTAATTCCACGTGTTAAGTTAAGAATAAATCTTGTTTCTCGTTTTGATTCGCTATGTGTGAATCTGAATTGGCTTCTTAAATTTGTCGTGAACTTTCCGCTTTGAGCTTATTCCTTTTGTTGATCTATGCTTTATCTTAATTTACACTCAAATCGTAAACTGATTAAATCCCCTATATATTTGAGAAACATTACAACATTTTTTTGTAGCTGCATGTCATCACTAGAATGATTCTTAGAATCTTTAGAAAAATAGGTTGATCCATCTAAATATATAATAAACTTTTTATTAAGCTAACCATAAATACATTCTTAATGTACTTAATTATTTCCATAAATAAAATTACGGAATTACATAATATGGCTAAAATATATATGACAATTAATGACTTTGAATAATAAAGATTTGATAAAAATAAGTGTATGTTATATTATATTTTTTTAATTTTAAACTATTAAAATAAATTAAACAATCATAGTAACCATTTAATAAAAATTAAAAAATTTCTTTATATGTTGTATTTGGTATTTTTAAAAACGAGTATAAATTACTAAAATCATTAAAAGTTTCACATTCAAATTTTGTGATCTATGGTTTAAACTTTTTGTTATGACATGATACAAATAATTAAAAAATCATATAAGTTGAAAGTCTCATTTAATAATTATTAAAATTAAATATATATAAAAATATATATGTATATGTATATTAAATTATATGTCATATAAGAAAATAAATAAATATCTTAATTTTGAAATTTACTTTTAACAATTTTTTTTGAAAAAATATTGACAAATTAATTTTTAAAAATATTATAAATTACATAAACTATTAATCCCACAGTAAAATTTTGTTATCAGTAATTTAAATTTTTTGCTATAACAGATACAAATGATAAAAAAACATGAGCAAAAGCATAATTTAATAAATATTAATATTAAAATATACTATATATATATGTTACTATCATTTAAATTTAATTATATACCATATCAAATAGAAAAATAATATTCTTTTAGATTAATAAAATTTATTTATATGTTCGCACCAACTTAATTATATAGGTAATAGTTACTGACTTTTTAATTATTAAATATATTTTTATTATTTCATAATAGGTTAGAAACATATAATATATAAAATAATTTATATATGTAACGTTCATTCCGCGCGAGGCGCGGATCTTAGCCTAGTATCAAATATTTGATCAAATTCCAATAATAAAGATGTGGACTGGTCCAGAATATTTACTAAAATTTGACCTAGAAAATAGTACATTTTTAGGTGGGGCTTATTCCCAAGTCACGTGCCTAGCTTGACGCTCCAACCGACTAATTTCCTAAGGGCAACATTATCAATACGTCCCCAAATGAAAGTCCCCAAATGAATAGTACAAGGACTCATAAGGACTCACCTCATCCGTCCTTTATTTAGGGACTTTTCCTCTTCTTTTTTCCTCGGTCCTGATGTTTTGTGGTCCTTCTCCTCTTTAGGAACCCTTAAGGAACTGACTGATAATGTTGGCCTAAGAATCTGTTTATTGACGCCAGATAGACCAATGATATATTTGAGATGGTAAGTTTTGAATACAGGACATTTACCACTTTTTTTTTAAATCCGTCGTACCGCTCCACATTGATTGTGTGGTTTGCCCAGCCTTATTTAGTCTGGCGATAGTGCATGTGGCTGATTTGATCTCTTTTCCCATGCATGGTCTACCATTTGAACTTTCTAATAATTTCGTAACTTTTTCCATCTGCCCGAAACAATTGTTTCAAAACTTTCACTTACAAACTTTTTTTTTTTGACTAAATTTTCACTTACTTAATCAACTCCCTTAATTTACTGTAATCTATTATTTATGAACCCCCAGGTTCTCTGTTTAAATTGTATCCAGCTGTGTGATGTTTGATCATAGCAGGTTTTTGATCGCTTTTTAACTTCTAGATCACTTAAAACTACGAGTATGATTTTTAACAACTTACTAGATATTGACTGCGCACCCACGGTATATTGGTTCTTATATTTTATATATTGATATTTGTTTTTATTAATTAGTGTTATATATTTTAGATTAGTCGTAATATAACAAATTGTATTCAAAATACCTGAAATGAATCGGGTAATATGATTATTTGGTACAAATATCCGAACCCGTTTCATATACATTTGTTATTTAGATATTTTTAGGTTCCTATACATCATAACCAAACTCATCTAGACCCAGAAGAACCTAACTCAAAACCCACATATAAATTATGATATTCAAGCGTAGCCTAATTTCAAAAAACAAAAAAAAAACAATATCCGAAAAGAACAATCCGTACCTAAATGGATAGCAAATGTTCATTCCTAACTAATTTTATAAACTAATAAAAATGATTTTTTCTATGTGTTTGCCTAAATTAAATAAAATATAAAGAGATTTTTGTTGAGTAAAATAATTATATGGAGTGAAAAATTAAGTGACAATAAATGTAATATTTTTTTATTGTTTTGATTTAAGTTATTATTTTATTCACAAATACATATCTTTGAATTATGTTTTTGGTTACGTAATCTTACACCGAATTGAAACTAAAAAAACGTTTTAGTAAAACAAACTAAACTGAACGTTTAACCATATCCAAAACCTAGTTGTTTTACAATTTTGATTTTATAATTGACACAAAGGTATTGTTGATTAACTAATAAATAAAAATCTGCACTATTATTATGGTAATATAATTAATGATGTGATGTATTGCCAAGATAATATAATTAATGAAATTGTTAAACAGAGTGAAACATGGAAAATAATTAATGTAATTATATTAATAAAATTACTAAAAAAACAATATATTTCTTTTTTATACTAATTTATGTATTTTCAAACAGTTCTCATTTATATTTAGGGATGTCAAAATGAGCTGACTCGCTCAACTAAGCTCAGCTCATAGTGAGCTCGGGTCTTTCGTGAGTTAGCTCAGCTCATTTATTATATGAGCTTTCGTATGTAAACTCGAACTTAGATCATCTAGATCATGAGTTAAATGAGCTAACTCGCGTTCAGATATAAAAAATAAAAATTATATATATATATATATTTAATAAATAATATTTATAATTTAATTTAAATTTTAAATATTAAAAAACTAAAACATTAATATTAATACTGAATAAAACCAAAACCTAATAATAAATAAAATAAAAGCTAAATTAGTGATCCAAAAATGTATTCCACATAAAAGTCTTAAGATGATTCATTCAAAGTATTCTTCTATTCAAATCATAAAGATATATATTCCGCATGAAAGTCTTAAAATTTTAATTCTTGTTGTTAAAAATAACATTTTAATTGTAAAGACATATGATATGAAGATTGATATCAATATTCTTTTACATTATATATATATATATATATATATATATATATATATATATATATATATATATATATATTAAAACTTTTTGATTTACATTTTAATTTCATAAGATAAATATGATTAATATGGAAATTATCTTTTCTTACATAAGAAAAACAGAAGTCATCCACACACACACATATATATATATATATATATATATTAAACGACTAAGCTCATGAGTTAGCTCGTGTTAGTTAAAGATCGTTTATATAACTCGTGTTCTAATTTCAGCTCGATATTAAGCTCATTTATTAAATGAGCCTAAAAAATAGAGTTCATACTCATGAAAAATTGAGCTGAGCTGAGCCTAGCCATCTTATTGCTATCCATGTTTCCAGATAGTATTAAAAATTACTTGAATTTTAATAACATGGATGATTTTTGATCCAAATTTATGATGTTTTTGATCGCTTTGTAACTTCTAAAATTTGATCGTTTTTAACTTTTTCCATGATCCCAAAACATTTGTTTCAAAATTTTCTCTTATTAAACTTTTATCTCTTTAGGTGTGGGTCATAATTCTTTTCAATCTCAGATATTTAGCACACCTTAAAAACAAATAAAATAAATTTTATAACTTCACAAAATACATAAAATATTAAAAATATTATTTGTTTAAAACAAAAATAATGCTGCGTGCTATAGTAGGAAATTAAGAACATAAACATAATATTTGGAACATATATTTTAATTAAAATATTTGTGAATTATATAGTTCATTTTTGGTAAATAAAAATATATAAAAATGGAGATTGTTGAGATACGTATATGTTAGGTGAGATTAGTTGTGCATTTTTCTATTTCTGAAATAAATGAAAATGGAGATTAGAAAAATATATAAGAAGAGAGATTAGTTGAAATATGTATATGTTAGGTGAGATTCGTTATGCACTAAAATGAGATATGAATATGTTAAACGAGGTTAGTTGTGCATCTTTCTATTTCCAAAATGCTCTTAGTGTATATAATCAATTATTAGGTGAGATTATAAACAACAAAAGCGAATTATGCAGATTTACAGAGAAAATCATTCGTAAGATCTTCGGCAAGGAGTAAAGAGTACCGTCAGACATTGATCTCACAAGACGGTTCAGGATGATGCAGTCAGACGTGAATCTTCATAAGGTAGGTAGAATTGCCGGCTGTAGAATCACCTTGTAATATTTCTCATAGTTTATAATAACATAATTAACCGTCGACAAAAAAAATGGTGAGATTATAAACAAATCATTAGGTAAATGAAAATTATGACAGCTTAATTAAATGTGTCGTTTTGTTAGGGAATATTTCTTTACTAGTTTCAAATAATTACAATAATATTGTTTTAAATTAAATAGCAGTTGTACTGCTGTAAATAATCAAAGAAACATGGGGACTTATAAAAAAATGTCTCATGTTTTGATAGGCCAGTAGTTAGAGATATGTATTGTATTTGATTTTATAGTGTAACCAACTCTTTTAATGAATGTTTAGCAGTCTTTTCTAACTTTTTGCAATAAGAAACTGTAATCCTCCTATACATTAAAAGAGAAGTCATTTTAGTGATTTCTGCTGACATGGCATTAATATAGAGCTTCTCAGAAAAATTGTTATAATTCTGTTGGTCGATTTTTTTGAATTTTATTTTTCATTTATTTTAATCAATCGTTGTAGACAAACCCAAAACTGTTGTCGATTTCGTTAAGCCCATATATAGCTAGACAATAATAATTATCGATTTAGTTTAGCTTTGGGTACCCGTTCGGGTTCGGGTCGGGTATTTCGAATTTTTGGGTATTTTGGTATAGAGGTGTAGAACCCGTTCGGGTATTTCTGTACTTCGGGTCGGGTTTGGGTATTTTTAGTTCGGATTCGGTTATTTTGGATTGGGTTTGGATATTTAGATTTTGAAAAAAAAAATTAAAATTTTCACTTCTCAAGTTTCTTATATTTAAAAATATAACTTTCAGTTAACTAATTTTTTATTTTTAATAGATTGAATGGTTAATAGATTTGGACAAAACATTTTAAAACTAAAAAGACATTAATTTAGTTATTTTTTAAAAAATTTTGGATGTAACTTTTTGTTAATTTTTGGAATAAAAAACTTGACATGCATTTTAAGTGAGTAGCAAATCATTTTTTTCCGTAATTGTATGTATATCATATGAACTTAAAGTAAGTGTAGTATCATTATAAATATTTTATATAAAATGAGAGATGTAAACTAGAAATATAAGGTTAATTATACATATGTTCGGTTATCTTCGGATATCCATTCGGGTTCGGGTATTATTCGTTCGGGTTCGGGTATCCAATCTCTCCTTATTCAATACCCGTTCGGGTATTTTGCTACTTCGATTCGGATTTCAGTTCGGGTTTTTCGGATCGGGTTCGGGTGCCACTTTGGATATCGGGTAAAGTGCCCACCCTTGCTAATTAGGTTGTTTGTTTTTAATAACTTACCTTTCTAATATGAATTACTTGCGCAAGTTGAAATCATTAAATATGCAAATAACTTATTGACAAAATTTGTTTTTATTAACTTACCTTTCTAATATGGATTACTTGCGCAAGTTGAAATCATTAAATATGCAAATCACTTATTCACAATATGGATTACTTGCGCAAGTTGAAATCATTAAATTTTATCGATTTAGTTTACCCTTGGGCAAGATTTAGAATTTAGACAAATATTAAAAACTTTTCTTATTATTCAAACGGTAAACTTGCGCATGTTGATATCATATTTATTACATTGCTTACAAAATATTTTAATGTTTCTAATTAGGTTGTTTGTTTTTAATAAATTACCTTTTTAATATAGATTACTTGCGCAAGTTAAAATCATATCATATTCAAATCATTTTTTGACAATATACATTTAATATCTTTCTTTAAACGATTTCATTATTTATTGTGCAAAATATTGTGCGTCATTAATATGAGAAATAAATCGACTGTATATATATAGGAGACGCCCATAGTCTTAAAATACAAACATTCTCTTTTCATTCTTTAAAGTATTATTCACAAATCTCTCCTCTCATACTATTAAGGTATTACGACGATTCTGCTTGTGTGCTAAGAAAAATGTGTTTAGACGCAAAGGTTCCTCATCTTTAGAACCCTGAACTCAACTCTTTGTGTCTTGTCTCCAAAAATCATGACTGATCTATTTTTTTCATGTGTTGAATACTGGTAACGACAATATGGTCTTCTTTTTTTTATATGTAGACCAGGTCGTGAGAGTGATAGTGATCCAGGAGACCTTGAACATGCTGAGAAGCTTCGCCAAGTTAAAGCAGTTCTTGAAGAGGTTCTTTAGTACTTTCTCTTTTTTTGTTGAATATAGTCCGGGGAAAGTATTACATAGTTACATTTTGTAATACTATCTTATATCATTTTTTTTGTTGAATATACTATTTTATAAGTAAGCTAGCATTATGCATTTTTTATTTAATTCATGAGGTCATTTTCTCACAGCAGAGAACCTTTTGGAATGGCGCAGGGAGGAAATTTCTCAGGAATATACATGAAGGTTCAACTGAAGCCGCTGAAGTGGGATGGTGAAGGCGAAGAAGAAAGACCTGTAGAGGCCCTTATGATTCTTAAATACGGCGGTGTTCTAACTCATGCTTGTAGAAAACATGTGTTTACATACTCTACCATTTAATTTGTCATTGTTATATATATATATATATATATGTTTTCCAAATATGGAAGAATTGTTTAACTTATTGATGTTTGCTTCATCTGCATGCAGACAGAAGAGCTTGGTAGATATAATTTTTTGTAGGTTTCTAATTGAATTTGCTTTCTTTATCGAGAAATGTACTTCATAATTTATATTTTTTATGGATAATATTTTGATTTTTATTATATTTTCTTTTAATATATCTACATAAATGTTTGTTTATTATTTATGGAAAAATAATATTATTCACCTAAAATAAAGAATTATGACACATATACAATACAATTCTAATTAATGATAATATAAAATCTGTTACTTATAAAACTATACACTCTTTATTCCATTTTTTGAATGAAAGTATCTTCGTAAACACATAAAATATTTTGTGACGTTGCAATTATACATACACACAATATCTGCCTCTTCATACTGACGTTATTGTATTCCCTCTCGTGAGGTGCAGACCGAAAAGGAACACAGGGTGCGGGCCGGTCATGTTCTTATGCCCGCACAGGTTGCAGACCGGTCACCTAGTAACCTGGTTTAATCAAACAGGCTTTGATTCCTTTAATTAATTATTAACCTTTAAAAACAAATGTATATACCCATGTTTATTTATTGTGTAGTGTGTGTCTGGTCTGCTGCAGACCTAATTATACAAATAGATACAAATAGACCAAAGCTATAATCAACGCTGTCATCACCTCTTCTCCAGCTTGTCGCTAGAAACTCTCCTAAAAATTATCACCTCCTCTTCTGATATTTGTCCTCAAATCAGCATTATTTATCTCCAATGGGGTTATTAACTGTAACCGACACTACCTTACCCAACCAGGAAGAGACCGTGACAGAGTCAACAGAGTTCGAGAGGAATCAAAAACGGTACCAAGAACTCATCGCTACCTTTCCTCACGAGAAAGGCTGGAGACCAAAAAATCCCTTGATCCAGTACGGTGGTCACTGGCTAATGCAGCCTCGCGCTGAAGGATGCATGTACGCGCAAGAGTTCTTCCAAGCACGACCTAGTGACTTACTCCTCTGTAGCTACCCAAAGACAGGTACCACTTGGCTCAAAGCCCTCACTTTTGCTATCCGCAACCGATCTCATTTCAACGATTCCACAAACCCTCTCTTAAAACGTAATCCTCACGAGCTTGTTCCTTATATTGAGATCGAATTCGCTTTCTTCCCTCACATTGATGTTATCAATAACAAAGAGAACACTCTGTTTGCCACTCATCTCCCGCACGGATTATTACCCGAGTCGGTTTCAAGATCTAGTTGTAAAATGGTTTACATCTGGAGAGACCCTAAAGACACTTTCATCTCCATGTGGATTTTCTATAAGAAGCAAAAGACACAGGATGGCCCTCTCAATAGTCTTGAGGAGTCTTTTGATATGTTCTGTCGAGGTTTATCTAGCAACGGTCCTTATCTAGATCATGTCTTGACGTACTGGAAAGCTTACCAAGAGAATCCAGATCAAATCTTTTTCCTCAAGTATGAGAAGATGAGAGCTGATCCTTTGCTGTATGTGAAGAGACTGGCTGAGTTTATGGGTTATGGATTCACAGCTGAGGAAGAGAAGGAAGGGATTGTTGATAAAGTTGTGAATCTTTGTAGTTTCGATACGTTGAAGAATCTTGAACCCAACCAAGGGGAGAAGAATATGGAGAACCGTCCTTCTAGTTTTGCGAATAGTGCGTTTTTTAGGAAGGGTGAGATCGGAGATTGGCAAAACTACCTGACTCGGGAGATGGCAGCTCGAATCGATGGATTGATGGTAGAGAAATTGAAGGGCTCCGGTTTGCTTGAATGGTAAGTAACCGGTTCTTGTTCCGAGTGGTGATGATGGGATCCATTATATGTTTCTTATACAACAGAAGTTGGCTCCTTTTTCATTTTAATTCCACGTGTTAAGTTAAGAATAAATCTTGTTTCTCGTTTTGATTCGCTATGTGTGAATCTGAATTTGCTGCTTAGATTGTCCTCAACCTTCCGCTTTGATAATGCTTATTCCTTTTGTTGGTGTATCCCTGTATGCTTTTTTTATAGACTCTTAATTTTACGAGTCAGGGTTTTTAGACCATCTGCAACGGGGGATTATAATGAATCCTTAACACATACTCCTAAGCAGTTAGGATTAGAATAATAATATAACACCTAAATAAGCTAAGGAGGAGTCCGTAATTAAGGATTAAAATCAGTCGGTCCTTGTTGACGTGGAATCTCCGTTCAAGCCTGACGTCTTCAAAGGCAAGGTAGCTCTCATCACCGGAGGCGGATCCAGAATCAGTTTCGAGATCTCTTCTCAGTTCGGCAAACATGGAGCTACCGTCGCCATCATGGGACGCAGGAAACAAGTCCTCGACGCCGCCGTCTCTGATTTCCGATCTCTCGGGATTCAGGTAACTTTTCAGAGAGGATTTTCGTTTTTGATTTGGGATTGAAAAGTATTCGATTGCTTGTTGAATTGGCTCAAACTTGTCTCTGCTTGTTGTCAGATTAGGTTTGTGACGCAAAACTCCCTTTTGAGTATAACTCTTTTAATTATCTAATGCCTTCTCTGTTACTTCATTGATTCAGATGTAAAAAGCCTATTTTCACCGCATCTCAACTTGAGCAAATAGCTGAAATCCTTGTTTGGCTGCTCTTAGATCGTGGTCTTCAAGGTCTCTCGCTTCTCCTACAAGAGAGCTTGATATCTGTTAATGAATCCTTCAAAGAGGAAGAATGGGTTTCAAGCTGCAAAAACATAGCAAACTCTCTTGCTTCCAGGTTCGAACCTCCTTTTTTACTTGTAGCCATTATTACCCTTGTGCCGTTTGTCTTATCTGGTTTTGATTCATTTGCAGAGTGCCTCGAGACATGAACTGTTTGAGGATAGTGGAATCCGTAGCAGGTGTTGATGCTCGAAGCAAGCATTTGAGAAGTACCATCGCTAATCAAATGCTTGTTGTTTTACTTGAACATAAGGTAAGCTATCTACCAATTCAAAGCAAATTAAGTCTCTGAGTCAATGCGTTTATACACAGTACTCTGGTCTTTGATTCTCAGGAGAGCGACGAGAATTTGATGAGCTCGCTCTGATGTCTATCAATCTGAAGGAGAAGAGTTGCAACCTCTTCAGAAAGTACATGATGTTGGTTTTGTCAGAGAACTGGCTATTGTCAAGTAAGTTGGTTGAGGAAAAGCCAGTACTGAGAGACATGTGGGCTGTGTTTCTCAGAAACTGTTTTTGTCAGATCAATAGCACCGATCTTCGGCCTTTTGCATCAAAAGTGAGTAGAAAAATAAATAAATAACACTTGTCTTCTTTTGCTTTGATCCTAGTCTTTAATCTTTGTTTTGTGGTTATTGACACAGGTTCGTACCAAAGCGTCATATCTTCTTCAAGGATGCAGAAGCGATTGAAGTGGTAAACCTGAAACGTTAGCAGCTAGTCTCCAAAGTGAAATTTAGTTATAAATAAAATTTTAAATTTTTCATGTTTTTTAATTTAATTTTTTTTAAGCTAAAGACTCCAAATAGGAAAACACCATTGGACATACTATTTTGATTAGAATCCTTAACTATTCTAAAAAAAAAAAATTAGTTTAATAATCATAAGGACTCCAATGGTGGTAACACCATTGGAGATGCTCTTACACTCCAAGTGTAAACCCTGAGCCACTAAGCGAGGAGCAAAAATCTGATAAAATAATAAATATGTTTTTTTTTGTAAAAAATTAAATGATAAATATGTTTTTTTTTTTTTTGTAAACTTGGTAAATATGTTACTGACTAATATCAAATATTTGATCAAAATCCCAATAATAAAGATGTAGACAGATTCAGAAATATTTATTAAAATTTGACCTAGAAAATACTACATTTTTAGGTGGGACTTCTGACCAAGTCACGTGCCCAAAACAATTGTTTCAAAACTCTCTTATCAAACTTTTATCACTTGATCAACTCCCTCTTTTGCATGGAGTAATTGTTTCCATGCAACAAAGACAGTTATCGTGCCGCAGTCAAGGGTTTTGCTTTCTAGAAACATATATACACGCATTCATCAGGCCACCAAAAGAAATCATCGTTTCGATTTTTTCTTATTCGATCTATTGATTTATACGTTAAAAGTTAACTTAAGTTTTCATTTTACTGGTCATTTTTTTCCAGATATTGAACGTGCTTTATACACCAGACTCAGTTCTCTATTATCTTATAAATTGTCGAAAACCGCACTCTAATACAAAGCTGTCTTCGTAAGCCATTGACTAGATCTATAGTCTTTTTTTTTTGGTCAACTAGATATAGAAAGTCTATTATTCAAGACTTAATGAAAGACTATACCTTTATATAAACTTAAGATTTAATGCAGGAGTAGTACATATATACAAACAACTCCTCTGGCTTTCTCCTACAACCCCTAATTTCGGATCTCAATTTTGATTTGTGTATTGTAAACTCATGACTACAGTAAGATTTACTGTAACTTTCCGCTTCCCTGCGAGTCCAAGACTCGACTGCGAGAGCTATGCTGGTCTGAAAGCTAGGACGGCGAGGGTTAGCTATCCCCTAACCATAGCCACTCGTCGACACCATCTTGTCCAAATAGCAAACGAAGATCGGACTTTGGTGGTGAGAGCTGCAGCTGGGGAGATACCTAACAAAAGGTACCCAGGAGAACCGAAGGGGTTTGTAGAGGAGATGAGGTCCGTAGCGATGAAAATGCACCCGAGAACCCAGTCAAAAGAAGGAAAAAGAGAGTCCACAGCTCCCCAAGACAGTCCTGTGGCGACGTGGGAGTTCACAGTGGAAGGGTACTTGAAGTTTCTCGTGGAAAATAAACTTGTGTTCGACACTCTTGAAGGGATTATTCACGACTCTACCGTCCCAACTTGTGAGTTTTCTAGTCAGTTTCCTTCTTATAAATTGAAATATTGGTAAGTTTTATAGCTATTTTTAAAACATGTTTCACTCTTTCAGATCTGGTTCAATTGTAATCGTTTTCAGCTTGGACATAATTAAGAGTAGGCATGGACATTTTACTTTGACTCAAAAATTTAAACTAGATCAATCTAAAAAAAATTAGCTTGGATCGGCTTTGGGTATATACATTTCAACCAATTGGTTATTTTTATTTAGATCTGCGGATAGTTCCAAATCCTATCCAAAATCCGATTGGAACCCGAATAGTTCAAACATTTTATATGTATTAGGTAATTTTGGTATTACATATATTTTTGAATTTTGGATTCAAATTTTCAAATTAGATTTTGGATCTTTATATGTTTTTATAGGTATTTTGGTATTTTGGTAATCTTGGGTATTTAATCAACTTTTTGGGGTTCATGTACTTTTCGGATCTTTGCGTATAGTTCAGCTACTTTGGGTACGTAATACCCAAACTATAACTAAAAGTTTTGGGGGGTAATTGGCGGTTCTAAAAGCTTAGATCTGAAAAGATAAGAATCAAATCTGAAATTGACCAAAAATTTACAAATACCTATATGGATCCAGATCTTTAAGAATGGAAGGATCCGGATTTGATGGGAATCGATCTGCACCTAAATAAAAAAAACCAGAATGCACATGCTTGGCCTAATTAAGAAAATAGTTTTAAGTTTTGAGACACCTTGGTTTGAGACATATCTTCGATAGTAAGTTTTAGGTTATAAGTTTCAAAAAAAGTTTATAGCGTATAAGTGAAGCGATCATTTAAATTATTATTATACATATTAAATAACAAGGTGTGCGCAAACTAAATTTAAAAAAAAAAAAGAACCAAATCTATATCTATATATAAAGTAGATTTTTTTCTTTTCTTATGACACGTAAAAAATAGTTTATTTACACTCCGTCCTCGTATTTTTTTTTATATTTTAGGTTCTTTGTTGAGATTAGTGCAATTTGATCCTATACTTTCTAATTGTGCATGATTTAATATTTCTCGCACTAACCATCATCATTGAAGTTTGATAATCTATTTTATTGGTCATTAAACATTTAAAATATATTTATTTTATTTATTCACAACTAAAAATAACATAATTTTTACTATTTTATTATTTTTATAACTATCTGTTATTTTATTTACAAATTATATATTTATTTTACTATTAAAAATCATAAAACAACCAAACTAAAAAGAAGCAATTAGAGCACTACACATAATTTAAATCAAAAACCTCAATAATTACAGAGAAAAATAAAATATCATGGGAACACTAACTAAATAAAAGTTCAAAGATGAAAGGATTGAAAATCAAAGACTAACTTATCTCACCTGACATAGAGTGTCTTGAGCAAAACAAGTAGATGTCAGAAAAACTTATAAATATACCAATCTTAAACAAAGTAATTTTTCAAATACAAATGAACGCGATCAAAACACCAAAGCAAAGAACAAAGACGAAGCCCAAAGTCACACGAAACAGAAAGACACATGCCTAAAGCACCGGAAGCACAACCACCAGCTAAGATATAAGAAGCACCTTACAAACTAAACAAACACATACAAGACACTCATATGCTAGCGAAGAACCACAAAGCTCTGGATAGAAGCGACCAAAGCTCTAAAAGACTAACTACGCTTACCTATACCAAGGGAAGCAAGGGACGAAGAGAAATAACCTAAAAAGGGAGAATGGAAGCCAACAACTGAGAAACAAAAGCCTAAGCTTGAGACCAGAAACAACCTTACAAGATCACATACCATACACAGAGGAAAAATATATTCAAACATGGCGTGGAAAAAATGGCGAAAGGGAGAACCACCAGAGACACAAGCATTGATGAAATCTGTAACGAGATGAGAGAACAAAGAGGGAATGTGAGAAAAAAAGAAATCAGCAAACTGTTGAGCCGTCCTCGAGTTATGAAAAAAGCATATGAATCAGAACACCAAAAACCAGATCTTGAAAACCAAGACAAGCATGGACGATCGAGCTGACGTAACAAATTAGGCGACCACCTCCATGGAGGTGGTCGACAGGGTTCATAACTACTCATCTTACTACATGACATTTATATTCACCTGTTTGGTTGGACTTCTATTGAATTGAGAGTCGAATACCTTTTCATTCCTTCCGCAAGTTTGTATCTTAGAAGAATCATCCCTTGTCTTTTGCCCGCGGGTGAGCTTCTGTTTTCTATTCTTATTCTCTCAGCAGGAAGACCATAGATTAGGAGAACCACTAGAACCGCTGCAATCCCAGTTGCCAGTTGACTCAACAAATAGTGTTATTTAGAGCAGTTACACAGCCCCTCTCGAAGAAAGAAGGTTTCATTCAGTCTCATAAAGCAAGCACCTCTTTAACGCAAGACGCATGCAGCTAATTAACGTAGTCAACTTATAGTTCATCTTCTTCGACATGTATCTTCTTTTTTTCTGAGAGAAATCAAAGCAAGACCCCCCTTACTTGATTCATAGGAGATTAACGGGTGTGATCGCTTTCTATTAATCAACAACTTTTATGCGAAAAACAAGAAAAGGAAAACTGCAGCTCTGCGACATAACTAGTCTTTCAGAACTGGAAGAACGAATTGACTCGACAAGGAAACCAAATCAAAAGGCGGCAAGACAACGAAGAGGAAGACAACATCAAAGACGACTAAACTTTGATCTAATCCAAGGAAATGTAGTTCCTAACATCAGTCAAAATCTAAGGAAGAAGAAGAACACCCAATATTGACCGGAACAGCTTACAATGCTGTGAAAAACAACCGCAACTGGAAATTCATAAACTCGTTCTAAAACAAACACCAGATAATCACACATGAGAAGAAGGCGAAGAAGAACAACAACATGAGATGAGTCTTTTTCCGGTGATGATAAGAAGCTCTTCACACCATAAAGGTAAACGATACATATAGATGATGATGGCCCAAGGTTGGAAGAGAGCAAAAAACATGTTAAGATAATAATGTTCAAACATATGAAAGAAAAAATATAATTTTGACGCATAAACCGTTAATCTTAAAAGCAATAGATGCCTAAATGCAAAGTTATTGAAATTCAATATGATTTACATCAAAGGTTCACTTCACCATTAACAAATACTACAATACACACAACAATACATTACTGAAAAAATACATAATTTATTGACATATCACCCACTACCATATAAAAAAATAAAAATATTAAATAATGTTCTTAACAAAACAAATAAAGACAACCACATAACATCAAAAAATCATATTTAACAACAAAAAAATAATATATGCACGCCCCTAATAATTAATAAAGAAAAGTAACTTAAAATACCACACAAATTTTGATTCTACATCACAACATATGTAAATCTTTTAAACTAGCAAAAATCAACGTGTGAAAATTTGTATATATATATATATATATATATAAAATAAAAACTACTTACAAAATGCAAAATTATATTTGGATTTATCAATTACAATACACGGCTTAGTTTTCCTCCATTTGAAAAGCATTTTAGACGGTTTCAGAATATTTTAAAATGTTTTCTAGTTTCTGCACCAATACTTGAATTTCTTCTATTTGTGAGAGCCCTATGTTAAACTGATTCTTTTAGATTGATACTACATATTTAGGTGATTATTCTGTATTCTTGCATGGATATAAATATTTACAAATAACTAAATCATAATAATTAGCTAGTATTCTATTTATTTATAATTTTTTTCTGAATTGATATATAGTTAATTATCATTAAATATTTTCAGTTTTGTTTTTAAAACTTTTTTTTGTAATATTGCTTATATTTCTATTTGAAAAATATAATATGGTACGTAGTGTATATATATATTCAAAGGAGTTATTAGAGAATTTGTTCAACAGTAACATAATAAATTAAAACAAAGCATGCATCATTCATGTCATACTGAATATGATAAATTAGTTAGAATAATATTTCAAGTTTTAACTCAAGTAGTCGTAGTTGTTGATAGAATATTTTCACACTAATAAACTTTTGTATTCTATGCTACATAAATATTGCATGTCAGGAAATTTAGTTATTTAAAAAAAAAAAAATCTTATGCTTTCGCATTACGTACGTCATGGTTATGTATTAGATTAGAAATGTATACCAGTATGCAAAAAGTTTGTCCTCTTTCTTGTGTAATCCTGTCAAATTCTGTGTCTTTTCGTGTGTAGATGCTGCATTCAAAAACACAGGATTGGAAAGGGCAAATAATTTGGCCAAAGATTTGGAGTGGTTCAAGGAACAAGGTTACGAGCTTCCTGAGCCAAAGGCTCATTGTAAAACATATTCTCTGTATCTAAAGGATATAGCAGAGAATGATCCACCAGCATTCATCTGTCATTTCTACAACATCTACTTCGGACATAGCGCTGGTGGTGGTCGAATGATTGGGTCAAAGGTAATAAAAAAACACTATTCACTAAATACTCACTAGGAACTTCTTTTTTTTTTTTTTTTGAAAAAAGGCTTATCACTAGGAACTTCTTTTAAAAACAGGTATCTGAGAGGATACTCGACAATAAAAAACTCGAATTCTATAAATGGGACGGCGACATTTCCGAATTGTTGACGAACCTGAGTGAAGAATTGAACAAAGTCTCTGAGGTATAGAACATACCATTACTGTAAAGAAAGAAATTAAATATAATATGGTAGATTTCTTAAGCATATTTTATGTTTGCATTGGTAGTTGTGGACGAGAGAAGAGAAGAATCATTGTTTAGAAGAGACAGAGAAAGCGTTCAAGTGTTATGGGCACCTTCTTCGTTCCTTGGTCTCCCCTGATTTGTAATGACCCTGCGGTGGCAATACAAGTAGGTGGGAAGGCCATCAAGAGTGAAAATTAAATTAGAAATAATTGGACTAAGTCTCCATTCACATATTTTCTTTATTGCATAATAATATATGAAGTCTATGTTGTGGTTACCAAAATATGGGAACCTGACTTCCTTGGTTGTTTCTTTTACATTTCCAAATTTGTTGCAACTAATTAAAGTTCCATCATTTTATCATTTGTACTAGTACAACTTTAATGATAGTCAAAAACTAGTCGATAAAAAAATTCTAATTTAATAGAGTAGATAGATACAAAATGTTAAATTAAAAGACAGAATACATAAGGATTATAGACTGAAACGATACTTATAAAGGCAATTCTCTCAAATAGACATTTTTTAATTTTTGTCATAAAAATAACATTCAAAAAAGAAAAATAGCCAAAATAGTTCTTTTTTATTTTTGAAAATTTTTAATATTTATTTTTTTGTTTTGTAAAAATTTGAAACTCTATTCTCAAAATTATACTTTTAACTCTAAATCTTAAGTCTAAATTAGTTAAGCCTAAAGTTTAAATGTATTTTTACTCTTTAATAAAATTTCTTTTAGTCATTAATTTCTCCTCACGTGAATTTGGAAACTCAAACTCGATGAAGTAAAAAGATACTCCCTCTGTTCTTTAATATTATATATTCTAGAAAAAAAAATTGTTTTAAAAAGATCTATTTTTTATATTTTCAAGACATGTTTTATTAACTAATTGTAAATTTCAAAAAAACTTAATTGCATTTACTGAATTGTTATTGGCTTAAAATTATAAAACGAAGATAAACACAAAAAAATATGCAAATTTAATGTGTTTTATTAAAATGTGTGAAAAATCTAGAATATGTAACATTAAGAAACAGAGAGAGTAAGAAATACCAAATCAAAGATTTGTCAAAAAAAAAGGCAACATAACATTGCTGGCATTGGTGTTTGCGTCAACAGAGATGCTTTGGCAGACGAAATCAACCAACATAAATAACAGATTAAATTAGTATTGCCAAAAAATAAACGAAAGGAAAAAACACATTTCTCTATACTGCATGAACCAAAGTTTATACATTTTACACATGAGTAAACGGTACATGGATCAATACCGTTACACTCAAGAGTCTATGAAGCACAAAACATGCCACAAAACTCACTTATCTTCACAACACATCGACGATATATAATGTTAGCTGAAGAAACAGTCTCTTGTACACAAATTAAGTGAATCATATAGATCCCCAGCTTAAGGTGTAATCTTTGTATGTCAAAAGAGATGGAACATCTTTCTTATGTTTTACTTTTGTTGTCCCGATGTCATGGCCTTTAGCTTCTCCTCCAAAATGTCCTTCTCCAGACCGTACATTCTGTTCAAAGCATGCATGTTCTCAAGGGTCTCGCTCAGCGTTCTACTGTCACTCCCATCACATCTCAAATGCTGCATTGGACCATGCAAGAATCTGTTCACAATACCTCTGCTCAAGTCATCAACCGCTCTCGTCGTTTTCTTGTTGATGTCATCTCCCATTTTGGACATGCACTTCTCCAGCTCAGCCATTCTGATTCTCTCTGCATACGCTCTCAACTTCTTGATCGTAGGAACAGTCTCTAACGAGTCCCTCCATGCTTCAAACTGGTTTGATTCCTCTGCTATTATGGTCTGAGCTTCCATAGCTTTCCTCAACCTGTCTTCTTTATTAGCAGCAACCACTTCCTTGAGGTCGTCCACATTGTAAACCCGCGCGGTTTCCACTTCATTGACGCAAGACCCGACGTTTCTCGGAACAGAGATGTCAACAAAAAGCCTCACCCCTCCGATCTCTGGACAAGCTGGAGGGAGAGTCTCTACATCCTCCTTCAAGAACAAGGGCGTCTCAGAGGCTGTGCTTGTGAAAACAACATCCGCCTCAGCAGCAGAAGCTAGCATCTCATCAAGAGGTCGGTACACAACCTCAACACCAGGGATCTCCTCACGGATAGCTATAACTCTCTCTTCGCTTCTGTTAACCACCACCATTCTCGTGCACCCTTTCGCTACCAAATGCTTTATCACAAGCTTCCCCATCTTCCCCGCACCGATGATCAGCATCCTAGCGGAGGCGTGCGAAGATTCCGGAAGCTTCATCAGAGCAAGCTCGACAGCTGCTGAGCTAACGGACACAGCTCCAGCGGCGATGTTTGTCTCCGTTCTGACACGCTTCCCGACGGTTATGGCGTGTTTGAACAGCCCGCTGATGTTCCTCCCGAAGCCGTTCACTCCTTGGCCGACTTTAACAACTTGTTTCACCTGCGCAAGGATCTGACCTTCTCCTAGGACGAGAGAGTCAAGACCAGCTGAGACTTCGAATATATGCTGCGTCGCGTCCTTGTTGTAGAGCAGGAAACGGTGCTGACAAATCTCCGAAACAGGTATTCCACTTGTCTGAAAAAAGACACAGCATTTATCAACACTTGATACTGATCGTAACACAGCTAAGATAATATATGGCTCCAAATGATAACACCGCACCACTCTTGGGTCTGAATGGCAACATGCGGGATGGTGCCGTCGTAATAGTAACAAAAACATATAGATACAGTATATGTAGATATTTTTTTACTACTAACTGGTGCGGTTTGTAAACATTCGGAGTTTTACTAGTATATATATCTATACGATTTTGTTACAATTAGAACTGGACCGCAATTGTTCTGCACGTACCATATAACTTCAATTCTTATTTGTGTTCGGTTAACAAAGACAACTCCAATGTGCCATATAAAGCGGTAGGGGAGTAAAAAGAGGCACACCTTTGACATCCATTCAGTGACTTCTTTGACTCCACGGTGCTGAGACAGAGCCAAAACATAAATCTCCATACGGTTACAGGTACTGAGTACAGCAGCCTCTTCGATATGGTTCAAACCGCACAGTTCAGCAATAGCTCGTGGCCACTCAGCTTCAGGGATAGCGAGCTTCTCACGCATCTCAACGGGAGCTGTGTGAATGCTTAGTCCAATCACCACAATACTGCTCCTTTCCTTTGTATATCCTAATAAACAAAAAAACAGAGACTTAGAACAAGAAACTTAATGACAAAACCGATGAACGGTCGTTTTCAGACCAAAACATAAACGTCTTACTGTCAGCTGCAGAGTTCTTGAGTTGTTCGAGAGCTGAGATGTTTGCGGCATTAGGTGCGGATTCAGAAGCAGAAAGCTCGCAACGAGCTCTCTGGATCAGACCACGTCTGCTTCTGTTGTTGTTACTCGGAAGAGCACGAACACCAATGAGACCAAAAGGAGTCTCGAGCTTATGGTGGTTGAGTACAGTCTCGAGCTTTGGGCAAGCAACGAAGGCACTCGAGACAGCCATATCGCTTCTCCCAGATCAGGAATCGAGCAAGCAGAGAGGGATGGGGTGCGATGTGGGGAGAAGGAGATCGTTGGGAATATGATTGAAAAGGTGAGTTTGGGTCGGGTCAAACCGGTTTGGTACAAGTTGGGTTGAAATTGGAGGTTCTGATTGGATGGAAATCTTAAAGTGGAAATGGAGAGATTTTGATTGGAGGGTGGAGAACACGTTTTATCCACACTCGTTCTTGATTTGGTGGCATTTGTCATTCCACGGCAACTTTTTTTTTTTTTTTAGTTTGTTATTTTCTTATTAGACTTGTGACTCTTATGAGACAGCGTATGTTTAAAACATTTTACCTGTTTTTATGAAGAAATAAATTGACTTTTTTAATTAAAAAGAAACTGAAATATAATGTGTGCATACAAATGATCCGGATATCTGAAAGGAATCTAACGTAGATTTCAGATAAACCATATGAAGGAGAAAATGAATATTTCCACATAAATTTTATTCATTGTGTCTTTTCTTTCATAAACTTTGCAATAATGCATATTTTATAATAAACTAAATAAAAATTCAAAAAGAAGTTAGGTGAACTCTTAAAATCTTACTTGTATATATTGACCGTCGAAAATGTTATTAGCCAGCCAATAATTTATCATAATGACGTAATTTTAAATAAATATATAAATTATAATAATTAATTTAAATTTATAAAAAGGATTCATAAATTTAAATAAGAAATAATTCCAGATTTATTTGGTCAAACTAAAACAAAAAGTTTGATTACATTTATTTGATAAAAACGTATATTTATCTTAATGCCACTTTACATCATTAATACAAGAAAGTTATTTTGGTACAACGGTTAAGATGTTTCTTACTTGTGTTTCAGTGCACTAGTTTGAGTCACATAAGTGATAATTTTTTTAATTTTATAGAAGTTATCTAAAACGATGTTGCT
Source organism: Brassica napus (assembly GCF_020379485.1). NCBI lineage: Eukaryota > Viridiplantae > Streptophyta > Magnoliopsida > Brassicales > Brassicaceae > Brassica > Brassica napus. The sequence continues at coordinate 11,507,379 of NC_063442.1, read as the reverse complement.
TTGATAAATGAACGGTTGATTAACATTTGACATCCAATGTATATATATAAGCACAATTTTGAGAATTTAAATAGTTTAAAAAAATTATTTATTTCATTATGAAATATGCACTATTACAAAGTCTTTGAAGAAAAATGCATGATACGTAAAGTTCATGGTGAAATAGACTTTTTCCATCGTATAAAAGTATTAGAAGTCCAAAATAAACAAGTAAATTTTGAAGATTGTCAGCTAAAATAAAAGTTAAATAATCCTACTTTTAACTTTTTAGTGAAAGTAAAAATTTACTCACTTCAAAAATACTTTTATAATAACTGCCGCTTTGGTTTAAAGTTGAAACAAAAATTCAGTTCTATCCAAAGTATTGAGAGTTGAAAAAACATAGCATTTTTCTTTTGTAACTTGGGCTAAAAACATAGCATATTGATAGAAACAGAGCTTCACTTGTTCCTTTTATTACTTTTTTTCTCAGCGAACCACATCACCATGGCCCTTCCATGTTGTTTGCGACCTACTTCCCCCCAGAAATGAAATTCGATTGCAAAGTTATTTACCAATGCATTGTTGAGGTAGCATTGGCCCCATGTTTGTCTCACCAGTCGCCTTCTATGTCTCTCCCAGCAGACATAATATATTGAGATTTGAAACACATGACATGGTAAGAAGCGTGAAATTTAACCAAAGAGAATCCAACGATCAACTCTAGGATGCGGCTCCAGTCTTTCGGATAGCTAGTGCCCAGTAACTGTGAATGGGGCCTTTCCAAATCTCTTCTGTAAACAGACATGAGAAGGATGAAGAGTTACAAGACCGATGTGTGTTTGGTGGATATTCTTTTGGTGACTGTGCTTATGGCATAAAGGTTGAGTTAACAGTTGCGAGATTGATGTGTATTTATGAATATATGTCGGGTGTACATGTTCTTGGTGGAGAAACTATTGGTGAATAGTATGATAAAATATTGTCTATGTTGACACATATAAATATTTATAAATGAAAAGATAACTGAAGAATAATTAAAGTGAAAAAAAATTATTTTTAAGGAAAGGAAGAAATTTGAAAAGGCGATGAGAAAAAACACCAAGAGAGATGGAAGTAAAAGTGGTTAGTGTAGTTGAAGATGTTGAAAGACTATAGAGTAATGTTACAAGAGTTAAAGTGTGTTGCATGGATAAAGTGCCTTTAAATGTAACAAGTTCTGAAAAGTGTCTCTATATGTAAATGTTTCTTGAATTCAGTATAGATCGATTGATAAGATACCGAAAATAAATATAAGACCCGTGTTCATTTTGGCTCGACCTGGCCTGCGTTCATGGCTTAGTATGGGTTCGCTCTTTCTAAAATCATCCAAAAGTCTTTAACTTAGTTAGAAATCCTCCACAATTCATATATGCCATTTTATGCCTTTCAAGCATAAGATAATATTTTACATTCAATATTACATGTGAATACACTGAATGATAGTGTTTGCGATGATGCACCGATCACTCGCTCTCATAATTCGATCATTCCGTGAAATAAATTTATGGGAAGTTACTTGGAAATGCACAGATGCACCATGTTTTAACATTGAACTTCAACATCATAACCTTATAAAACTGAAAACACCTGTTTCAATAGGCAAAATTTTCAGTTTCTGCTTTAATTCTTGGTTTCTATAGAACGATGGAAGTTTAGTTGGAACAAATATCCAAAATGTAAAAGAAACAACCACAGAAGTGAGGTTCCTACATTTCGGTAACCACATAGACTTCATACGTTATTATGCAATAAAGAGAACAAAAGTGAATGGAGACTTAGTCCAGTTATTTGAGATTTAGTTTTTTTACTATTAATGGTCTTCCCGCTTGTGTTGCCACTAGAAGTTACAAATCAGGACACCAAGGAACGAAGCTCCCTATAAAAGTTGAACGCTAGCAAAACTTAAGACGTCGAGAAACTGTTTTGCATACATAATTAGAAGCACTGTGATGGACTATTGAAAGCATGATCCAGCATTCGATATGTTAGAGCTTTGGAACGGACAACAAGGATTTTATCGCAATGATAAAGAAGTCTCATGCATGGCCAAGTTTTACAACATAATTGAATGCAATTTAGAATCTCCAGCTATGCTTTCCAGCCTTCAAAATATCTTATATATCGCGACCGCAAAATGAAATTTCTGATTCTTTATCTAGAACTACAAAGTTTTTCATAGAATTATCTATTTTATTGTTTGTTTTATTCTGGTCAAATTACTTTAGACACCTCAAATTTGAGTAATATAAGAGCCTTTCTCAAAAAAAAATCATGGCAAATTTTCGTAGATATAAAGGCTAACGTAATCAACTTTGCCAGCGGTTTTTGGTTTGAAAACATTTTCATCTCTTTTCGAAGTTAGTGGCCAATTATCTCTATCACTTTCAATCAACTTAATTAGTTGATTAGTTTTGTAAAATATATTCATTATGTTTCATAATAAGTGTCATTCTAATATTTTTTTCTTGTTACAAAAAAAAATCATTTTAGAATTCCAATGCAAAATATATTTATTTACATCTGAAAATTAATTGCACACTATATTTATTTTATAAATCATTTTATTTATCTTAAATACTATTGATCAAATATATGTAATTAATAACAATTTTAATATATTTTATTCATTTTTTAATCCATGTGGAAAATGTCAAAATGACATTTATTAAAAAAACAGAGGGAATAAAATTTTTCATAATGAAATAGAAATTCTTTCAATATTGGAAAAGAGGAAACAGAAGTTACCACAATTTTTTTCTCGGTGGATGCCTTAAAAAAACAAGTATCAAAGCACCATCTTACCCGCGTCGGGATGCCAACATATACAGTACTTTGAAACAGCCAAACAGGCTTGCAAATCACATAGACGATATCACACAAAATGATCATTAAAATAAATATTGTATTTGCAACATCAAATTATATATAACCATTTTTTATTTATTTACGACGCTAGTTTCATTACTTGCATTAATTTGTGACGTTCATTTCTTCAGCGGTCCATGCTTGACGTTACAAACGGTGGCGTAGTAGTGTTCGATGTTCCTTTCTCAATGTTTCCTTCCCACCCTTTTCCAAAGTAATAAAAATATTTATTATTATTGTTAAACTGCTACTAGTAACTAAATTTTGTTTCTGTTGATCAATAGATATGCTAATTAACTATAGTCTTATGGAGTATCAAAATTTTCTCACACCTTTGATTTCTTTTGATAACTCATTTTAGGATACGAGATCACATTTGTTTTCATGAGTCTATAAACGATGTCAAAAACCAAATTTTAGCAAAAAAAAAAAAAAACGATGCAAAAAAAAAGGAGAGTCTTTACAAACCGTTACCAGTAGCTTTTACTCATCAAGTTATGATAATACGGTGCTAATATCATATACTCCCTCTATTTCTAAAAAATCCATATTTTAGAAAAAAAATTCGTTTCAAAAAGATACATTTTTTATAGTTTCATTAATGAATAAACTAATTGTAATCTGTAAACTTCAAAAAACATAATTGTGTTTTGTAAAAATTCTATTGGTTAAAAGTTTTGGGAAATACTTAACTACGAAAAATAATGTATTAATAACTAAAATCTCATATATTTTCTTAAAAAATGTGAAAATCCTAAAACATACTTCTTTCTGAAACATAGAGAATATCAAAAAAGTAAAACTATTTCGATTCATTATTTAAAAATTAAGCTTTGGTATATAAATTTCTACCCATAAATAGATATATGCTAATTATTTTCGCATAAGATGTACATGCAATTTACTACTTGGAATTTGTACACTAACATGATAAATATATTTACCCTAGCCATTCTGTATTCCCAGAAAATTCACCGGAGTCTTTTTCTTCTTTACACTTTTACCAAAAAAAAAAAAAAAATTCTGTATTCCCAGTCTTTTTAATATGTAACTACGAATCGATAAATCAACTATGTCATTATACACGCTCGAGACATATAATTTTCCTATGACTTGCAGCAGCTGGTTTCCTGATATATTCTATTTCTAATTTTCTATCTTATTAAAGTCGTAGTCTCTGTAAAAACAGATTAATTAAAGTCTTGTCTTAGTCGTTCTTAACAAACAAACAAATAAGTCTTTTTTTTAACAAAAAAGTCTTTGTCGTTTAGTTTATTTGTTTTCTACATAAATAGTGTATTTTAGTTTGCAGAATTTCTTCAAACAAGAATTTAATACTAATTAAAGAATGTCAATGGCCTTCCCTAGTCCAATTTGTTTGTGGTGGCTTTATGTGTTGAAAAGCACCCTTAATCAACTATTATTGACAGTCTTTTCTCACCATTAGAATAAAAAAAAGTATCTAAAAGTAATAGAGAGAGCAAATAAAGTTTCTTTTATTAGAAATCATAATACATATACGACATTTATATACTAATTCATTTTTAAAAAGCAAAATAAAATTATATAACTAGATATTATATTTTTTATTTTTCTGAAAGTATATATAGTCTCTATCATTACTGGTGCCCTTAAATTTTAAAATAGCATCATTGCTAAAAAGAAGAGAGAATAGAGATTGGTTACCTAGAGAGGGATCAAGACCTCGATATTTGAGTTCGCGGTGTTCTTGAGAAAGAGCACACGAACAGCAGAAGAAGTGGATGGCGCCATCGGAGCAAGGCTCCTCGGGCAAGGAGTATTGGCGCCTCAATTTGGCTCTGTATGTTGAAGCATAGTACCATCCACATCCAATGTGAGACATTGCCACCACCATTAATCCAGCTAATCCTTGGCCTTAATTCCATATCCATTAATTAACCAATTTGTTAACACGTATTGTATATACAAATACATTGCATATAAAGGTATCATGATGAGAAAAACAAGTTTTTACTTCTTATCGTAATCAACGATGTTTGAAAGTGATATATGATATCAACCCTGTAAAAATAGCGGCAGTCTATATTGTTTTTTGGCGTAAATGTCTCAGACTTTCATTTTTAAAATAATCATCATTTTCTCAAAATGATTATTCATTCAGAATAGTAAAATTAATCTAACCCGTATTTATTATAAATAATGAGATTTTAACTATAACCATTTGACAATGATTTAAATACATAGTTATATAATATAATTTTATAAATAATGAGATTTTAACTAATAACCATTTGACAATGATTTAAATACATAGTTATATAATATAATATTTTTTGGCCACAATTGTAAAAGTGTTAAATGGTCCAGAAATTTTAACCCAAAATAGAGTTTACATGTTTTTTTTTTTTGTAACTGGAGTTTACATGTTTTGGATTAGGTTTCATCTCATTAGTGATGTGAGAATCTATAATAGTAGTATAAAAAAGATCATACCTGTTTCGCCTTTGTCAAGAATCTCAGCGATCCTCCCAAATGCAACGCAAGGACAAAACCATGTAAAGCAACCTTTATAACAATATATACAAGCAAAAACCAAAAAGATAGTTATGACTAAACCATTTGAATAATAAATAGGTATTTTTTTTTGGAACACGAATAGGAAATAGTTATAAAGCTGAATAATGTTATTACATGTAGGGATATCTTCGGAGAAGCAATCGTATAAACCGGTGGTCCATTGCCCTTCAGTGACTTTCTTCACATCTTTTCCTTCATGTTCAGACATTTTTGTGTTGAAAAGAGAGAAGAACTTACTGAAAGTGGTGTTTTAGATAATCTGTTTTCCTATAGTTATTTATAGATCCTCGATTTAAATTGATTTATACATTCGGTCTCAGCTTTGAATATTGACTCCAAATTTTATACATATACTTTTGCTGGTCAGAAGAAAACAAACTTGCTGGTCAACAGAGGCATATATATTTTTATAAAAAAAAACTTTTTCATATATAAATAACTCGATGTTTGATTTAATTTTTTCAAGAATATTTAAATTAATAAAATATAAACATTCGTAAGAAGATTATAGCCGCATATGCGGAAAAGCACCTAATTGTTAAAATTAGTAATACAAACTTGGTTTTTGAATTCGTGCCTTTCCAATTTTAAGTTTTTCATTTGAGTTTGTTACAAAGGAGTAGAAAGAATAAGAAGTTTAAGATTTTTTTTTGTCATCGACATAAACAGACTCTTGGAAGACTTTCCAAACAGAGAACTCCGCATCCATGTGGACGACAAACGACGGCTATAAATATCTGGGGAAATCTTGAACGAGCTGCTGAAGATTTTTTTAAATAATCTTAGGGTTAAAACATTGAATTAAGTAAAAAAGAAACTGAATTCTAAATAATAGAAAAAATATTTAGTGATTTTGATAGTTATTTTCTTGAAAATATTATGTATTGTGTTATTATCCAAAAAAAATATTTTCCATCACAAATTTTTAATTTAAAATATAACAAAGAAAAAAGAAATTAAATTATAACATAAATTTTTTTTATTGATTAAAGTTATCGATATACTATTAATAAATATTAAATTTTAGAGTGCCAGAATATCACATTCATAGTACTATTTTTCATGTTTATTTTAACTACTTTTACCCTCACTTTTAAAGATAGAAAAATACATTTATAACTTTAGTGTTTATTAATATAGAATTAAGGTTCAAAGTTGATGGGTGCAGTAGGGTTTTTGGAATGTGAAGTTTAGGGTTCTAATAAATATATAAATGAAAACTTAAAAAATTAATTTTTTTTTTACAAAATAGTTTCAAAAATAATTTTTAAATCTCAAAAAGAAAATTTAAAAAAAAAATCAGAAAATTGAAAAGAAAAAAGAAAAAAAATTATAAAAAAGTTCAAATTTGAAAAAATATATATCGAAAACATAAAAATTATTTTTAAATTTTTTATTTATTTAAATAATTATTAATTATATATATAAAGTAATGGTATAAGAGTCTTTTGCTTGAAGAATGTCTTTTTAAAAATGTCTATTTAGTGATGATAAGCATGTATAATGGTACCACCGAAGTGGTAACATGAAAATTCCCCAATTTTATCATTATATTATTAACCATAGATTAATATAAGAGCGATTTGCACCGTAAATATAGAAAGAGTGAGAATTTGCGGAAATGGAAAAATGTACAGCCCAGAAGTAAGGCCCAGCTTCGATAGGTGAGAAAAGACATTGATAACCCTATAGCTATTCTTTTTACACCGAGAAGCAGAAAGGGTTTTGCAGTTATGGCATGCAAGTAATGATTAGGAAACATATATATACAGCGGACCGTTTATAATTGTTTGGGTCTATATTCAAAAAATACTATTTTATACAAATTATTATTTTGTTTTCTCTCTCTCTTCTCGCTTACTTTTCTCTCTTTTTCTCCATTTTACACATGAGCTTTCTAATCTCCTTCTTTCAAAAAGTATTATTTTATTCAAAATTTCTTGTTCTCTCTCTCACCACAAAACCTCCGATATCGCTTTTTTCTCAAACCTTAAGGTTTCGAATGACATCAAAAGATTATGATCACACTAACTAATAGTCTCGCATCACATTACTGTTCTGTATTTTCAAAGCAGATTTTCTTTATCCAGTTCGTCTTGGTATCCTTATGGAGATCTGTTAGATACGAAAAGATAATATAATAATTAACCATCTAACATGAGTTACTAATGTTTACGTATTTGTTAGTTTAGCCGGTTAACATTTGTTTGTTTAGCCGGCCAACAAATATATTTTTACATATTCAAATCAAATCTTTTCATGCAATATATTTGTTAGTTTAGCTGGCTAACAATATATATAAACAGTGATTTGCTAACAATAGCTATGTTTACCGGCTATTTGAACACTAAAAAAATATTTTATTTTATAAAAATATATAATTTAAAATAGTCCACGTACGGTCTATATAAAAACATGTATGGTTAAATTTTGTGAGAACATCAATCATAAGTTAGCAAGGTTATCCTCCGACATAACCGTACACTCAATGTTTAGCTGGTTTTAAAATTTGTGTTATACGGTTATTTGAACAATTGACTGTCTTTAATTTGAAATGGCAAAACTCATGTTTCAAGAGACGCATGTTTTACTTCACATATATCACAGATACAAACATCTTTGGCAACAAAAAAAATGATAAGAAGAAGATGCTCCTCTGCTCTGAAGTTACAAAGCAAATGAAACCATCAGAAATAGACCATCACATGCTCAATATTTTTACATATTCAAATCAAATCTTTTCAGGCAATATATTTGTTACTTTAGCTGGCTAACAATGTATATAAACAGTGATTTGCTAACAATAGCTTTGTTTACCGGCTATTTGAACACTAGAAGAATATATTTTTTTATAAAAATATATAATTTAAAATAGTCCACGTACGATCTATATAAAAACGTGAATGGTTAAATTTTTTGAGAACATCAATCATAAGTTAGCAAAGTTATCCTCCGACATAACCGTACACTCAATGTTTAGCTGGTTTTAAGATTTGTGTTATACGGCTATTTGAACAATTGACTGTCTTTATTTTGAAATGGCAAAACTCATGTTTCTAGAGATGCATATTTTACTTCACATATATCACAGGATACAAACATCTTTGGCAACAAAAAACATGATAAGAAGAAGATCCTCCTCTGCTCCGAAGTTGCAAAGCAATGAAACAAAATATTTATCTGAAACAAAATCCACAGAAGAACTAAGCAAAAGGTGTAGATTCCTACGAGACTGAAGACGAACATAAAGCAAAGCAGATGAATAAACTCAGAAACCTTATCAGTAAAGTGAAAAACAAAAAAAAACAAAACGAGAGCAAGGATCTACCTTTAAAATTAAAAGGGCTAAAGTAACAGTTTTTTTTCTGAGATTCGATTCATTCTTCATGGCTTCAGGAAAATGCTAAGAAAACGGAGAACAAAAGAGAAGCTTTTTTTTCTGGGAAAATGCAAATCACTTTCCTGACACAGATAAGAAAATAATTTGGGGGGAGAAGGGAGATGAAGAGAGTCAGTTTCTAGAGAATGCATGTATCGATTATCGTGCTTCTCCTGACACAACACAGTTTCTCATGCGTTGTAAATATATATAGACCAGATAGTTTTGAAAATATAAATAGGGACAGTATGGACAATACGAAAATACACGACATCAAAAAAGTATACTTTCCATCGCTGCAAATTAAGGGGTTATGTTTGTATATGCAATGCAATTTCTCTTAATATAATACGCCTCAAAAGTTGATAATGCATAATCAAAGCGTCATTCTCTCAGCATGTTTGAAATAATAGATGAGACTGGTGTTACTGAAAAAATCATTATTCAAGAACTTTTGTCAGAGATAGCAATCTTTGTTCATCCGTGGACATCTCTTTGAATTCCAATGTAATTGATCAACATGACGTTTCAAATCTTAGAAACCCATTTTCAAGATGATTCTTAAATTCATGTTGAAATCTCCAATCATTAAGTTTCTCAATTTCTCACTGGAAATCTTGTCTTTAACGCTAAAAAGGTTCTAGACTCTCTGTTCTTACCCATGTCATGGCTACGCTTTATGGTCGCTTCGCTCAGCTAAATTAGTGATCAAAGAAATAAGCTCTCTGTTCTCACCCATGTCATGACTCCGCTTTTTGACCAACATCTGTGTGTAGGCATACTGTTACCATAGTCGCTTCAGTCAGCTAAACTAGTTGTAGTTATGTATATGCATTAGTCGCTTCAGTCAGCTAAACTAGTTGTAGTTATGTATATGCATTTTACTCATCATTTATATAATTTGTTCGATGATGCATAGTCCATGATCAAAAGATGAAATAGTACTTATCACGGTATTGATTCCGTTTTGTTATATCAGTTGGATTAGTTGTATAAAATAACCACTGCTTATTATTTCCAAAGTAGAAAAACATAATAGTAAATCTCTCAGAATAACAGAGATGTTGATAAAATGGAATGATGCATAATCTCATCACATTCTTTTCTTCCCATTCAACAACTTTCTGAACCATTGAGCTGATTTCTTTGGGTATCTCTTACATCCATCCTTGAAATCCACATAAACCAGCCCGAACCGAACCGTGTATCCCATTGCCCATTCGAAATTGTCTAGCAACGACCAAGCAAAAAATCCCTTCACATTTGCTCCAACAGAGATAGCATCTTTAACCATCTCCAGATGTCGAGCGTAGTAATCAATCCTATCACTGTCTTTAAGGAAAACTTTACCGGTACTAGCTTCATCTCTACCGTTTTCGGTTATGTACATGACAGGATCCTTGAACTTGTATTTTGCATAGAGGACAAGATCACGAATTCCTTTCGGATATATCAAAAGCCAGTCCGATGCAGCCTTTGGACCGATGGGAACTCCGTTTCTTTCGCCTGTGACGCTTGCACAAGGATCAGAGAACATTGTAACGTTTTCAGTGGAGCAAGGGACATCCTTTGCGTATGATGAAGAGTAATAATTTATGCCAATGAAATCATAAGAGCCCTTAAGCATCTTAGATTGCTTTGCCGTGAATGTAGGCAAGCGACCGCCTTTCACATTGTTGACCATGTCGACCGGGTATTTACCGGTCACAAGTGGCTCCATGAAGTAGTCGAATGTGAAGGCCATGGCGCGTGCCGCGGCTAACTTATCCTTGGCTGATTCTGTATAGGGCAAGTTCCAACCAGCGTTCAAAGCAATACCGACTTGACCTTTTTGTAACGCCTGTACGTTATACAACATTCAATAGCATATGTTTTTTTAATATATAATCAGAACTGGAATAAACATACTAAGATCGGGTGATTCATAGAATTATACACAGTCAATTTTTGTAACTTGTCTAACAAGAAAAACCCGGAAATTTATTGACACTGACCTTGTATTTTTTTCTGTAGACCCTGACGGCGGCTCCGTGAGCAAGGATAAGGTTGTGACCTACGATATAAGGCTCGGTGGCTCCATCCCCGGCCGTACAATTAGGGTTGGTAAATTTGGAGCATCTTCCCGGAGCCATTACACCCGCAACATACCCTTGTTGCACTACTGTCAATGGCTCGTTCAGTGTCATCCAATGCTTCACCCTATCTCCAAAATGTTTAAAGCAAATATCTGCATAATCGCGGAAATCATTCACAATCTCTGCGCCACGGAATCCACCATAAGCATCTTCAAGGGCTTGCGGCGTGTCCCAATGGAAAATTGTGGCAAAAGGCTTGATTCCTCTGGACAAAAGCTCATTGATTAGGTTGTTGTAATAGTCAATACCAGCCTGGTTGATTCCTCCTTTTAGATTCCCACGTGGCAAGATCCGAGACCATGAGATTGAGAATCTGTATGCACTGAAACCAATTTGATGCAATAAAGCCACGTCTTCCTTGTATAGATGGTAAGAGTCGTCTGCAACAGATCCATTGCTACCATCTTTTACCTTCTCTGGGTACTTTCCAGAGAAGGTATCCCAGATACTTGGTCCTCTACCATCTTCATGAGCTGCTCCTTCTACCTGGTAAGCAGACGTTGCAGATCCAAAAATAAAATCTTTTGGGAAATCATTTCGTTTCAGTTTAGGTGTTGAAGAGCTGTTCTTGGCAATGGCTTCGTTACAGGCCAAGACAATCAGCACCACTAGTAAAGAAAGATATTTACCTCTCATTCTTAATTTTTCTTTTGATGTTAAATGTAATTATATTACAAGACGATTAACTAAGTCGGTATTTATACAGGAAGAGAGCGCGTATTTGGAGAAGGAAAGTGAATCTTTTAGAGCAAATTTGGAAAGATAATCTGATAAGATAGAAAGTAATCACCAGTTTTCTAATTTCTAGTTGTTTCTCAATTAGTAAAATATATTCTTCAACTAATCTTATCTAGTTATTTTCAAATCTCCATCTGTTCTGTACTTTTAGTTTTTCAACAAGGTTGATCGATTGTGTAACTGTTCATGTTTATCCTAAATTTAAAGAGAAACTAGATTATGACCCGATGGTCTAGAATTAATCTGGTTGTATATCCTTATTGAGAAACTAGTTCAGGACACAAGTTTATACTTCCTCTATTTTTGAATAAGTATCAATTTAGCATTTTTTTCTTGTTACATAAAAAAACGGTCATTCTATAATTTTAATGTAATTTATAATCATTTTTAGCTAAATATTAATTGTAAAATGCATTAATTTTATAAATAAATTTGTTTATCTCAAATATTATTGATTAATTAGTTATAATTAATGAAAACATAAATACATCTCAATCATTATTCTTAATATGTATGAGATATGTCTAAGTGACAATTTTTATGAAACAGATGGAATAGTAGATTTATAGTTTATCTGAATCATATTACTGGTTAATTAGTTATAATTAGTGAAACATAAATACATCTCAATCATATAGTGTTGTTATCTGAAATAATATTTTAATGAAAGTTAAAAATTAAAAAAGAAAAGAAGAAAACCATCAATAAATATTCATCAAGTAAATTCTTAATTTTATATAATTGAAAAGATGATGTTTTTAAAAAAGGAAGATATTTCCTAAATATACTGTAATAAACAAAGAAAATTACAAACAATTATAAGACATAATAATTTTTAGATGAAAATATAAATTATAATATTAATTATAGTTTTTATTTAGTAATGAATGTATTAATCAGTAGCTATAAAATATTTATGCCCGTATCTGCGGGTCAAACACCTAGCTGATATAAATTTACATATTCTATTAAAATATCTATATTATTAAAAGAGAAATACAAAAATAAAATACCCCTTAGTTTTTAACTTATTATCAATTGTATACCGCTGAAGTTATTAATTAACCTACTTTTTAAGATTTTTTGTCTTTTCCTCTTTAATTTATACATTTTCAAAATTACCCAGAAATGACGGAGTCGGACTCGAAAAAGGAGTGACAAGGAGAAGCCTTTGATGAAGCAAGTGAGAGACGAGGACTCGATCAGACGTCTGAGTCGTAGACATGGAGCGAATCGCCACAAACCATTCAAACATCAGATTGACAAACAACCGGATGAAGGATCGAAACGAAGAGCAGGTAAAGACATCTGCAAAGGAGATAAGACGCATGCAACTTGAAGACAAACCTCCACCGTAGTATCGGTTTTAGCTAATTTTTCTACTGTTCAAAAAATAAAATAAATTAAAAGTTATATTAAATATAATAAATATTTTAAATAATATTTAATTTTAAATTATTAAATTAATTTATGACACTGGTAAAAAGAATTTTGGATCCGCCACTGCCGTAGATGTTATATTCTGCTGATAGTAGTTGAAAGATAAAATAGTAGGCATGAGTAAAAGTGTAGACGACCAGATCTGCCGTCTTTTAGAACATAGTACAAATAATAGATTGAATATTCTACGAAAGTAGATGGAAACATATGCAGCATATTATGTTTTTTAGTTCCAGTAGATTACTGTGTTTTCTGCTAATCGTTCTTTCAAATTTATCGTAGATGGAAGATCATATCTTCTACAACCTTTAGACAATTTTTGAAATGGCTCTTTTTTTACAACAATTTAGTAACAAATATATTTTTCCTAGATGCACATGTATATTACCATCATACTAGATGGTGGCTCGCACACTTGTGCGGACTAATATATATTCAACTAATTCAAATTTTAGCATGATTTTTAATTTTAATCTAAATTATTTAACTAGTTTCAAATATTAAATTAAGTAGAGATATAATTTACTTTTTCTATCACAGGACAACATAAATAATGGTTGGTATTTGTAAAATCTTTTATTTATTCTATCACTAAACTACACATGTAAAAGTATCTTCATTATAATTATCTAATAAAGTTTTATTATTACTTTAAAAATAATATAGACTGTAAATCTACAAATAAACCATAATTACCAAATTATTGATGAAGCTTATGAAATCAAACACCTCTTCATCAAATTTTTAATTGCATTTTATATGAATTTCTTCTTCCTCGGAGTTCATATTGACACCTATTAACCAAATTTACAATAATTAAAAACATACTTCTATTTAATAAAAAATTATCAACTAAAAGTAATAAATTATATATATCTAGTAAAAGGTGTATTTTTTTTTAAATTTTTAACTGCGAGAATTTATATTTTGGGACTTATATTTTGATTCATAAGATAATTCGGTGGTAAAAAAAGGAAGCAAGCTTCATTTTAAAAATAATAAATAAAACACTAAAAGATTTAATATCAAAAGTAAACATAATATGAACAAAATTATAAAATTAATACTCGTTAATAATAGTTATCTATGAATATAATGAAAACATTTATTAAATAATCACTAAATATGTTCAAAACTAACAATTCACAAAGTTATTTATTGAAACTAATGACTGAGCCTAAATTAAATCATGGAATATGACAAATAATATTCTAAAAGTAATAAAACATGAAAATAATAAAATAACTTAAACTTATGTAAAATATGACAAGTAAGCAAAACTAAAATTACCACCTAAAATTATTTTAATTATGATAAATAAATAAAATTACTAACTAAAATTATAAAGAACATAAAAATAATAAATAAAAATAATTATGGAGGATATGAAAAATAAGCAAAACTATAATTATTGAAAACATGACAAATAAATAAATTATATTAAATTATTGAAAAGATGACAAATAAGCAAAAAGCAATGATAAATAAGTAAAAATTGGCTAAAATCATGGAGAAGAGGACAATTAAGAAAAATCACTTCATAAATAATAGTAACTAGGTATTTGAATTTTCTTTTTGTTCAGATCGGTTCTTTTTAGTTTCAGGTCAGTTTGAGTCAATAATTCAAGTATCTGTAAAATTTACTATGTAATTTGGCTACATAATGAGTCTAGCTCCGTTCGAGTATTTAGGACCCTTTCATTAAAAAAATATCTAATATTTTAAATATATTTTGAAATTTACTCAAAACTTGAAACTATAACAGAAAACGTGAATCCAAAATTTACAATAATATTTTTATACTCATAACATATATAAACTACTCAAATATACATAACATGAACAAAACATTCTAGGTACTTTGGGTACTCGGAGTCCAACAGAGACCCGCGTGTCCAAAAAATCTAATAGGTACTTTTTCCCAATCCCGAACCTCAACCTGTATTTCGTATTGGTTTGGTTCGTTTATCAAATATAGGTAAAATTTTCATACTTAAGAAAGAGTTACATAAAAGTGTATATAAAATCTCGAATAAACCTATTCATAAGTTATATAATTTTAAATAAATTTATGTATTCGATATAATACGACTTTATAACATAATAATACACAATATACTCAAAATACTATCTCATATCCAACTTCGTATATAACCCATAAAATCCGCGCTTTCAAAGCGCGGGTCAAAATCTAATAGAGTTTAAAACATCTTACATCATATGAAAATAAGAATTGGTCCTATCTTTTTTAAAATAATAATAATTGTAATTCCAATTAGAAAGTTTGAAATAGTAATGTTATTTAAATTAATGAATTAATGATTTAAGCTAAAAACTAATAAAAATCTTGTGAAAGTTAAAATAATTATAATCATAATTCCAATTAGAAATTTCAAAATATTTATATTATTTATATTAATAAATTAATTAGAAATCGAAATATTCATATTATTTAAATTAATAAAATGATGATTTAATCGAAAAACTAATAAGAATATG
Organism: Brassica napus; assembly: GCF_020379485.1. Lineage (NCBI taxonomy): Eukaryota > Viridiplantae > Streptophyta > Magnoliopsida > Brassicales > Brassicaceae > Brassica > Brassica napus. Next base: position 11,491,743 of record NC_063442.1, on the reverse strand, counting down.
ACAAATAAGCAAAATTAGCTAAAATCATTGAAAATGCGACAAATCAGCAAAATCACTTCATAAATAATAGTATAGATTACCTAAAATCATGGAGAAGAGGACAACTAAGCAAAATTACTTCATAAATAATAGTATAGATTTAGTATTTTTCTTTACTTTTTTGACTTCTCATTAAATTGATATGAATTTTTACAAAGTGCAAGGATAGTCATTGTCTAAAAGTGCCTAAAGTTGATTTTATTTTAAGGGGACAATATCTAAGATAAGTTGTCATTTTTTAGCAAAATTCCCTAAAAATTATCTTAAGTCTGATCAATTTGGGTTCGGCACTTATGCCCCAACCCCCAACCAATGGCTCTTCATCATAAATCTTAAATGACATAAATCCATGTATTGCAGAATGTTAGATGATGTCATTATTTCAACGGAAAACTAAACTTTCATCTATGCTAAATCATCGCTTCAGAAATAGAGCCTCAGTTCCTATCTGCAGCAATTGGTTTGTGAACATATTAAATCATAACATATGTTTTTGTTTCTCGAAGATGATGCGAAGACCTTTGCATGATTGCATCAACCACCTTATAAGTCAACAACAACCAAAGTGCTCTTAGTTTCAAGCATTGACAGTTTTTCACAGAGTCAACTATGCGACCTTCTAACCAGAGCTTATATCGTTTATTTACAGTTAGTAATTCTCATATATCTTTTATTTACAGTTAGAACGCATGTGTTACCATTTTTTAGGTATGATGTATTATCATATATTTATAAAAATATGACATATGTCAAAAATGTTAACACTATAGTATATGTTAAGATACTTATTTAATTACCAAGTTAAGTGGTATATGTAGGCGTTACACAAATCAGTAACCTGATACAAGTTTTTATAATTCAGTATTAGTTATTAATCCAATATATAATTTATCATGTAACAAATAATTTAGTTACTAAAATATAAGTTATGGTATGTTAGAGTTATGGTACGTTGTTAATAATTAATGTATCACTTAAAATTTATAGTAGCTCTTAACATAGTTATTAGCCGAAACTTTTCTTGTAACACATATAATAAACATACATATTTACATAGATATAATATTCTTTTCTACACGGTAATTAATATATTAGTTGTTAAGCCTCATATTATTTTTCATTAGAACATAAATCATGTTTTGATGTAGTGATTCGTTATAGGCAATTTATGAATGTAACACATTAAACTTTACTATTATACCTTTAACAGTTTTAATAGAAATAATCTAACTATTTCATATTAGTTGGTATCAAACTCAAGTCATTGAATTGATTCACTTGTCTAACGTTGCGTTTTTTTTTAAAATGACTATAAAATGAGATGAGATGAAAGAAAAGGTAGGAGAGGAAAGAAAAATAGGAGAGAAAGTGAAAAATAGTTAGGAAAAAAGATGAGAAAGAATTAGGAAAAAAAAGGACTAAAAATGAGATGAGAGAAAGCTAGAGAGTAACTTATGTGTTTAGGGGAATGAATCAAAAAACAGACATGCACAAATAGGTTTCAGAGGAACACTACTGACCTATGGATGTACATGAAGGAATGGCAAAATCGTCATACAAATATTAATATCCACTCATGTGTATAGAGCTAATTAGGGACCCGATTATGGGCATAGAAGCCAATTAACTCAAATAACATCATGGGAGGGTGATCTCAAGTATGTTGCAAAAATTTACGTATTACGGCCTAAAAACCTAATAATGTAATATCAAACATAACTGGCAGCTTTTCGGGCCAGTAGATTTTAACAGTTTTTTTACTGAAATTTGATAGGATTTAAGAGATTTTAATATCTTTTCGTCTGAAAGTATCAACCAACCCATATACTCAAAAGTCAAAACCTCGGCCTCAGAAGACATACACAAACGTGTGTGATTGTAAAGCTTAACTAGAGTTTGATCCGCGCACCTGCGCGGATATTAATTTTTTTTATAAATGAATATTTATTAGCATAAGTGGTAATCTATATTTTAAAATTTATCCGTTAAAAAAATTATTTAGTATGAAATTTCTAAATACAATAATTTTATAGTTTATACTGAATATTTTTATTTTATCATGTAAACCTTTAATTATATCATCTATTTATTTAGAATATGACCTGTAAATTAGCACAAATGTATTTTTCTTTTTTATGGATCAAAATTTTATGATAATATATAATAAATTTTTTGTATATACTATTTTTATGGATATAATTTTTATGATTATGTTTAATAAAATTGTTGTATACTATTTATTATGTATATGTGGAATTAGTAAAATAATTACCATATAATGTGTGTATTAAATTACGAAATGTATATATGGAATTAATTATTTTCAAACATATATATATATATATATATATATAATAAAATAAGAAAAGACAAAGAATACTAAAAGCTAGGTATATTAATTATTGTTGGCATAATTTTTAGTTAGAAATTAATTTTGGAAATGTATTAATTAAAGAGGAAAATACAAAAATCCTAAAAAATAGGTTAATTAATAACTTAAGTGACATACCATTGTAAATAATTTAAAAAACTAAGGGGTATTTTATTTTTGTACTTCTCTTTAAATAATATAGATACTTTAATAGGATATGTAAATTTATGTCAATTAGGTGTTTGGCCCGCAGATGCGGGTATAAATATTTTATAACTACTGATTAATACATTCATTACTAAATAAAAAATATAATATATATTATAATTTATATTTTCATCTAAAAATTATTATGTCTTATAATTTTTTTGTAATTTTATTTGTATATTACACTATATTTAGGAAATATCTTCTTTTTCAATTGTATAAATTAAGAATTTACTTGATGAATCGAGAAGTAAGATGGTGGAGCACAAAGTTTGAGGAGGTTACATTTACATGGACCAAGCGTACGGGAAATGAAGTGGCTGATAAATTGGCAAAAGCTAATATACCCAATGATGTACCGTATGAATACTAATTCTATATTCCTCATTTCATAACAGATGCTTTAGATAAAGACTTTGTAAACTCGATTCATTAATATAAATTGATGTTAAAAAAAAAGAATTTACTTGATGAATATTTAATTATGTGTTTTATGTTTTTTTTAATTTTTAACTTTTATTAAAATATTTTTTTCAGATAACAACACATTATATATATGAGTTATCTTTTTATTTTAATATATATTTTTGATTTTGGATAATTCTTATCATTATTAATTTTAATCAATTATCTAAAACAATTAAAATTCATTTTTATTTTGTGGTTACTTTATATATTTTATTTATTAAGGGTATAAACCATATTAACAACTCTAACTTTTAACGTGAGAGCTCGAATACGAAAAATCACTTCGCAGATAATAGTATAGATATATGATGAGTTAAAGAGCGTAACAAACCAAGTAAACCCCAATTATAAGAATTACCCTCAGTTTTTATATCTCCTTAATCTCTCCGCCTTCTCTCTAAAAGTTCTTCAAAACTTCATCTCCGTTCTCCAGCTCCGGTTGCTTCCTCAGAGCCGGAGTCGGGTTTCGTTTTTAGTTTTATGTTTCGTTTCGCTTTTGGTTTTCATCGGGTGGTTTGCATGTTGATTTTGATGGTGGTAAGCTTAACCTTCAGATCAGTCCTTGATCTGCAAGAACTATGGTGGAGGTTTGTCTTCAAGTTGCATGTGTCTCATCTCCATTGCTGATGTCTTTGCATGCTCTCCGTTTTGATCCTTCATCTGGTTGTTTCTCAATCTGATGTTGGAATAGTTTGTGACGATTCGCTCCCTGTTTACAACTTAGAGGTCTGATCGAGTCCTCGTCTCTCACTTACTTCATCAAAGGCATCTCCTTGTCACTTCTTTATCGAGTCCGACTACACGTGGGCCTCTGATCTACGGTGTCCTCTATAACCTACTTATAGTAGAATCTAATTTCTACTGGATGTTTTGAAAAATTTAGTTCAAAAACAGTTAGTAAATATTTAGCGATCTTGAAAGTATTTTCTCTACTTTTGTGAAGAATCTTTTAAAACTCTTACCTCAAAAATAAACATACCCATTATCTTGATATCTTCATGATGTCACCCAAATTACACTGGAGTTTAATAAGATTTTACAAATCCAGCACGTCTGGTTCCTCAATCACAAAATGTGAGAATTTAACAATTATGAAATTTAATTTAACGTTGAAACAGTTTTGGTGAGGTGTTTGCGTTTGTCTTCACACGTATATATACACATTGGTTTCACACATTTCGTAATTGATATGTTCTCGCGGCTGAACAAAGAATCAAATCCAGAAATCGAGTTAAGATCATTGAACACTATTGTTGTTAACTCGAAACAAAACCGATCAAGCGTTTAGAAAATATTGAAACAGAGACAAATTTGTGAAACACTATTGTTTGTGCATTAGTAGAAACTGACGCCATCCAGCGAGAGAAACCACCACGATTAAGTTGAGAAAGATAGAGAATTGAAAACCCAGAATGGAAAAAAGCTCAAACTTCACAGGCCGGAAAGAAGGCTTCGACAACGACGGAAATCACCTCTTCCTGGTTGGTTGGATGGAGTGGTGAAAAGAAGTAATAGGGTTAACGTCGATTTTTTTTACCTAAATCACTTTTATGTTTTAACACATGTAAAAAATTAATATATAAAATTTATTTTTAAATAAAATTTATTTTGAATAAAAATTTAATTGTACAATTAGAGGATTAGAATGGGATTAACAATAATATTAGTTCTAAGTGGACAAGAACTCCTAAAATGATTATAAAAGGGGACAAAATGTTAGTTTTTAATTCCTTTTTGGCAAAATTCCAAATATCTTTATATGTAAATATAAATAAGAAAAAAAAGCATACAATAGAAATAGAAATATTACATTAAACATCTATCATAATATTACTATTTGATATAAAATCAAAAAACCTATAATAAGTAAATATAAAATATAAGAAATAGAAAAACTACATTACACATCTATCAAAAATATAAAATATAAAATATAGGAAAAATAAATAGTAATTAAATGTACTATATAAGAAAAAATACTACATTAAACAAACGTCCTTCGTCGTTCACATGGATGCGGAGTTACCGATCTGGTTTACAGTGTCAATATGAGTCTGTAAATGTTTGCTGTAAAAAAAAATACTACATTAAATATCTATCGTAACTAGAATAAATAAATATACAATATAAGAATAAATTAATAATAAGTAAATATACTATATAAGAAAAAAATATTACATTAAACATATATCGTAATAAATCATTTGATATTAAAACAAGATAATTAGAATAAGTAAATATACAATATAAAAAAATATAAATAATAAGTAAATATACAATATAAGAAATGAAAAACTACATTAAACATAAAATGTATTGTTCTCTGGTTTTTTCTAAGGATATATATGTAAATATATAATATGTTTAGATACGTTTTGATATATGTTACTCCTTGTGCCATTATTTTCTATATCCAGAAAACAATTAATAGTGAAACCTCAATATAACTTAGGTTAAGCATACGAGCAACAACAAAATTGAAACATCGCAGAGAATGCTCACGTCAACATTATAATACATTAATTTTAACCTAAAAATTATGAAAACTTTTTATTACGCAAATCATAAATACTAGGGGTGGGCACTTTGGTTATTTTTTCGGTTTGGTTCGAGTTCGGTTTGGTTCGAGTTGGTTCGGTTAGTTCGGTTCTACTATTTTTCCAATTAAAATAAACCATAGTTAGTTTGGTTTGGTTCGACTCGGTTTGTGTTCGGTTCAGTTTATATTCGGTTTGGTTTGTATTCGGTTCGGTTGGATTTATTTTTTGGATCAGTTTACTTAGGTTCTTCTTAGTTTAATTTTTTTAAGAGAAATTATGTTTTAAAGCATAAATTATGTAAACATATATAAGAATTAAAACAAATGAAATTTAACTAAAAAAACCAACATCATTAGTAATGTCTCTTACATCATTATTAAAAAACTAGCAATGAATCATCTTCCATGTGACGCTGTGGAGAAAAACTTTTGCTTTTAATAAAATTTGCTTTACGTTTTAGGTTTAGATTTAACATTCATGTTTACATATATAAGAATATAAAGATACATACTTTTCTATTTTTTAAATGAAATATTTTAATGATTACATATTCGGTTAGAAGAATATATGTTAATAAATGAAAAATGGAAAATACGTGGTATGGTATTAGAATTTTAGTATATTGGTATTACTAATATTTTTAATTTAAATAATTACAAAAATACATCGGTTTCTCAGTTTGGTTCGGTTTAAAACCGAACCATTCGGGTTGGAGAAATCATCAACCGAATGGTTTGAAATAGACTTTGGTTCAGTTTGAATCGGTTTCGGTTCGGTTTGACTCGGTTCGGTTCAGTTGTTTTGCCCATCCCTAATAAATACAAATCCCTCATGTATTTACATAAACATATAATTCATAACAAAATAGCCAAAATAATACTCATATAATATAATACTCATATATTTAGTTCGGAGTGTTTTTCTTAAATCTGAATATACTAAACCCTAAAAAACAAAGCAAAAACCGAAGCGAAAATGCCTAGTAGCTAGTTGCCACTAATGTGAGCGTGTAATACTCGTGCACTTGAGTTAAACATTATGAAGCTATTGAAAACTCATTCTTTATGAGTACTTTAATAAAGAAAAATCGATCCAAATCTTTGTCGCACCATATGAGCACAATAAGTACATACGGAATTGAATTGTCGTCCATTATAGTTATTGAACTTTCTTTACTTTCTGGAATTCTCATGATATTACGGATTATAATTCGTTACTGCGTAGTACAATACTTAGTGCACGGTTGCTTCATGATTACTACATGTTAAAAAAAACAGTTGTGGGATTGAAGAAAGAACTGTTGAAAGATGCAACTTCTGCGATACATGTCGGAAAAAAACGGTACGTAAAGATGCTTCTTTCTGTGATGCAAGATTTGGTTTAGAGATTGGGAAACCACCCAATTGGCGCGGAGGAATTGGATTCGTGTGTGCAGTTTAGGTGATGGACACCCTCGATGAGACAATTTTTTTTTTTTTTTTGTCTAAATAATTGTATGATTAAAATTAACTGAGGCAACGTTATCATGTGCTATGAGTACTAATTCGTTTTTGCTTTTCAGGTTTTTTCACTCTTTGCTTTTTAGTCTGGTAGAATAAAAGCATCTTTGATTTGGTGCAACGCATCTCCACTCTACATCGAGCCTTTGATGCTTAGTTTTGTACCAACGTGACAGGTTCTATATGTCTAATCAATGTAATATTTAATGCTAGTGATTTTAACTTAGTTGGTCCTTGTTTATCATTCCACTTTGTACGGTTCTCTACTGTAAAACTATCGTATTTTACAACTATTATCAATTTTTTTTTCTCAAAAAAAAAACTATTAACATTTTTTTTATCAAAGAACATGAGCAGTAGTAGTTGTAAAAGTTCCGTAAAAAAACATGCGGTAGTAGTACTAATTACATATATACCTATTTTCTTTCTTTTGTCAGACACATATACCTATTACAAACAGAACAACAAAGTTGGGTAGAAAATCATGTTTTCGTGTAACAATCATTTTAAAATAACATATCCTCTCTTATATATATATACACATTTTTTTCTTCTTTAGTTAAAAATGAAAACTTGAAGAAATCCATAAATTATAGATAATCTCGTTCTTTAAAATATAATTATCATCTGAATAACCGACCAACAAAAAAGTAGCATAATTAAATTTGTTATGAAAAAACGAATAATTTAAATTTAGTTTGAAAGTTAAAAAAAGAAATTCAATAAAACTTAAAAACGTAAAGAAACATTTTATATAACGGAACATATAGAGTATGAATAAACTAAATTGAAACATGTAATAGATTGTAACCTCAAACCGGGTTCTTCCCAAATACTCAATTCATAGCATTATTGTTCGTTGAATGTAGGCAAATGGACATCACATCAATATATTTAAAGAAAGGTTCGCATATTAGGTGTGGCTTGATTAGTTTTCCAGAAATGTACATTGTATACCGCCAAAATTTTATAAAGTACGTCGCATAGCTACAAAAACTAAAGAACGCAAACATGCATTAGGAATAATAGTTTTGCATACCAAACATTCGTTCTTTTTTGTGCTCAATTCTAAACATTCGGTTTTCCAATCAGCAGAAAATAAAATAATTATTTGTTAGTTTCGATTGATAACGACGCTAATTATGGAAACTAATAATTGTGTTTGAATAAAATCATAGCGTTCTAATTGTTGTAGAAAGAAAAACCTCAATGGATACTATTAGTAAAAAGTAAGGTTACAAATTACAATCATTGTAAAATTAAAAAAAAATGTTAATCTTAAATATTGGCCTTTTATGTTATAATATTTTTAATCATAAAAATTTTAAATGCATCTGTTAATGATTATCAAATCAAGATTCAATTTTATACATTACAATTGGACACAAATAATAACTTAGTTAAAACGTATTTTCATCTATTATATTAAAAGAGAAGTCATGACTTCATTCATGTGTGATATTTTAAAATGGACTGTTTTATAGAAAATTAACTAAATAATTGTATTACAGTTTTACTTTAGAAAATCGAGCCTTTAATTATATGTATACATCACATGGCCCATTATATCTAAACGATTGCATAACAATTGTTTTGCAAGGTGGTTATACTAACCGTATTTCATAAAAACAATTTTCTTATGATATGTTTAAAGTGGTTATTTTATTTAATCTTTCGTTGTTAAAGGCTTAAAGCACAAGCCATTGTCCAATCTTTTGTCCCCAATGCATACAACTCATTGTGAATATGAAATATGTATTTTATAATTACTTTGACATACATGTTTGTTAATATATTTTCTTATATCTTACATTAAAGTTTGATGTATTTCATAAATCACAGTGGGTTACAAATCATGTTTATAACCATTATAGTATACTCATAAAAATCGTCTCTTTTGAAATCAAGATATGACTAAACAATTTGAAATATATAATTTTTTCTTTTTTGACAATTTATAAATTAATTATTTTCTAACAATATTTTAAAATATACAAAATAAATACAGAGTGTATAACCACCTTGCAAAATAGTGAGTGATGGGTACAAAATATACAAAATAATAATTTCAGATTGTCTTTCCTAAATTAAAGCAAAATATTTGAAAATTTTAACGGTATTACTTGAGTAAAAAACTTAATAATTAGGGCCAGAGTATTCAAAATTTTGTTAACATATTCGTTAATATTTATATGTAAAATATTTAAAATAGATTCCCGCGTATCCTAATTATACACTATTTTTAATATTTAAAAAATATAATCAAACTAACAAAAACCTAAGCTAAACAATATCAATATATGACTCCAAAAATAAAAATATAATATGTTGGTAAAACGGGTTAACATTAGCAAACTATATAATACATGTATAATAATTAGCAAGTATTTCACTAAAACTAATAAATCTTTGTGACTACTACTTTAATCATGATATCTTTTCATTTTAAATATAATTTATATATTATATTTTAAAAATTCTAATAAATCTGTTGAAAAAATATTTTAATAATATCTTAATTTTCAAAACGTTCATGTAAATATTTTCAATAATTTCGTAATTAGCAATGAACTATTATTATGCATTAATATATATATATATATATATATATTAAGTTATCGTTTATATAATGAAAATTTTAAAATTTTATCCTATTTTTATTTACTTTATAATAATAATCATCATGTTAAATACTATTATTATATTGAACTAAACAAGAAGTATAAAATATTTATGTTAAAAATATAATACGATGACAAAACGGTTTAACATTAGCAAACTATATAATTCATGTCTAAACATTAACATATCTTTGACTTTTTTATATATAATAATATGTTATCTAAAATGAATAATCTTAAAAAAATATTGGTAAAAAGAAATCCAACTTTGAAAGGTAGGTCAAAATTAAGCATAAATTAAATACAAAACAATTTTCAAATATGTTTTTTTATGCAATTTTTTTTTGTAATAACTAAATGCAAATACAATAATATATATAATAAGAAGTGACAAATACATGCTGATTATTTATAACATGTAAATTAAAAAACTATTGTATTTGAAATAATTATATAAGTATATAATTAGCGTTAAAAATATATATCTATAATGATTATCTATGTATATAAAATCGAAAAAACACCCGCGCGGTTGCGCGGATCAAAATCTAGTAATTAGTTATAAGAATCATTCCCGCCCCTAATCTTGCGGATCAATCAACATTTATGTTTAACATCTACTTTATTAAAATAGAAAACAATTTTGGATTGGTTTTAAAAAAAATTAACATCTACTGTTTAATTCAGAAAATTAATTTTCTAGATATTTTATACATAAGTTTTATTTTGTAAATTTTAGATTTGTTTATATGATATCCAATAAAAGCAGTCATATAATTTACGGTAAAATGCAAAAAAATCATTCAGTATAGTTAAACAAATTGTTATCTTTTAAAATGTTATATTAGTACGCACATTACAAATCATGTATAATATTTATGACAAACAAAGATTAAAAAACAAAAATTGACACCCGCTCGGTCGAGCGGGTCAAGGTCTAGTTTGTCTTCAATGAGTAATTAGTCCGATCCGTAGCCATCGATTAGCCCTCGGATTATATGACCAAAACTTAAAGAGCAGAACCTCTTTGACATTTCATTTGGTATAGCGCCTCTGTAAATATTGGACCGGCCCTTAATTCACTAATGAAAAGGTTGATATGCATTATTGTGCATCTATAATCTTTTGTTGTAACGTTTCATCTTTAAAGATAGAAAATGCATGAGATCTTTTTTATATCAATGTCACAACTGAAAATGTTTTCAAAATATCAATTTGTTTAAACGAAAAACGCTGCTTTAGTAGGAATCGCATATGTACAACTTCAAAGATTAAAAAATAAGCTTTTGTAGTTGTCAGGAAACAAGGGATAGTGTTCCAATTTGGAACATCCAGCAGGCAAATAATGGAAATATTCGGTCATAACTTATCACAAAGAGTGGCAGCAAACACATATAGTGGATTCTGCGAATTTGCTCCATAAGCTTCTGGACAATGTTTTTTTTGTTTTTTAGTTTCTTTTCTCTTTGTTTTTAATTCATTTTATACGTTTCTTTTCCATCACTTCCACTATTTTGACGTACACATATTTACTATTATTTATTAGACTGCACTTGTAATATTTCACCCTTTTGATAAGTCTTACACATTGCAGTTTGAATCATTTATTTTATTTTATTTTATTGTGGCTGCTTTGTGAAGCCGACAGAATCACTCTTCTGATTTCCACTATCAGAACATTTGTTCCTTATTAGAGATAAGGAGGAAAATATAATATAGAAATACGCATCCAAACTGACATGGCACTACGTATTTACAACTCTCATAAGGCTTCTCTTTCACATTTTCTTAGACAAAAAAAAACATCTTCTTAGACAACCGTTCAAATGTGGTATATGTCCAAGATCATACAAGAAGTATGACGAAATCTGTTTACTCAGTCTTAGCCCACTATATATCGCTTTGGTATCTAACTTCAATTTTTAAAAAGCCACCAGATTGTTTCGATATATGAGAAATATTTTGAATGTTTTTCTCTTTTTTACACTGACCATTCCTTTAAAAAGGAATTGTAGTTATACATAAAGTTTTGTTTGTCACAATGGTCCAGGAGAAGAGTGGATAGAAAATAAGAAAATAGTGAAGATAGTTGATAAGGCAGCTTTTGTTTGTTTATTGTTTTGTTTCTTTATTATAGTTTCGTTGATTTTGTCTTGTATCCCAGTATGTTTTTGCCCCCAGAAGAAGAGGCAAATGAATTAGTCTATCTCTCACAGTGAAACAATTTTATTTCTGTTCACAATAAAATAATGGCTACTGGATTGCATTCTATCTCTCTCCACTTGTCTTTGTGTTAAATTATATATGACACTAACTACCTACTTGGAATGCATATCTCCTCGTAAAAGTTATCCTTTTCTAATTGATGTACTATTGTTATGAGGACTTACATTTTTATTGGTCTAGGTGTTTACGGTACCACATGTATTTTAGCACTTGGGTTGAGACATGAATCTATACACTATATGAACTGTCCGATTCTATGGAAATTCTAGCATTATCTACCTTATGTTAAATTCATATAGTGTACAGATTCATGTATGCAACCAATAAAATATAGCTAAATTCAGAAAACACAACCATTAAAAAAAAATAACATTTCCAACGTTAGTGAAATGGTTTTCAAACTGAACCAAAAGCATTACCTGCAAGAGAATATGACCTGCAAAAAAAAAACAGAGTACAGCTTATTCCAATTGTGGAGCTCTAATCGAGACCATAAATGTAAAGTAATGCCACTTGTAGTTTGCTGATCACCCTAAATTACATTATAAGTGTTTGAACGCATTTAATTATCATACTTTATCTTTAATACTCTTTAAGATGTTTTAAAAGAAGAGTAGATAGCCAACAATTTATATATCATATAGCGTTGTCGTATATCACCTTTACGTAATATAAAGTCACCATATTATTCATGTCTTTTTTTCCCTGTAAAACCATGATTAAGAAAATATATTTTCATCTCCATGACATAGATAATTTCTATTTCACCCATTATGGACTAAAAGTACTAGAGAGTCTAGGTTAAGTATTACCTTGATATTTCCAAACCGTGGTTAAATGTTGGTTGTGCAAGCCTAAAACTCCATGGCAAGTACTAAGTACTAACAATATAAGAAACAAGAAGAAAACCAACGTATTTATATATTTTACACGGCATATAATTTAATTAAAACGATATTAAATATTTATATATATATATATATATATATATTTAATTTGATATATATTAAATGATACTTCATATCTTATCATTTTATGGTCAATTGTATTTTTTATTATAAAAAAATTTAAAACAATTATTCATAAAATTTTCATTGTAAGACTTTCAACACTTTTAGTAATTTATAGTCGTTTCAAAAACTTTAAAATATAACATATAAAAAAAAATATAAATATTTTATTATATGGTTAATGTGATTGTTTAAAATTTTTAATAATATAAATTAAACAAAAAGGATGGATGATACAAATTTTATTATCAAATTTTTATTATTCAAAATTATTGATTCATATATATGTTAATCATATTAGGTAATTCTGTAACTTTTATTAAATGAAAGAATGGTGAATATTTTTTATGCATTACTAATAAATTTCATATTTAATTTAATAAAAACTATAATATATATTTATATGGACCAACCTATTTTTCTAAGGATTCTGAAAATTATTCTCGTGATGACATGTGGCTACATTTAAAATTTTTAATGGTCCTCAATTATTATATAAGGGATTTTTACATATTTTTATTTATTTTGTATTCATTTACTTATTATAAAATAATAAATATATTGAATAATTAGAGAGTAAATATTATGTATAAAATTAAACTGGAGTAAGCACGTAAATCAAAGCAAATAAATCAAAGCAATCAATTTATTTATTTTATATGATATATATTAAATTTTAATGATATTGACATAAGTATATAGTTTATTTAATATGAAAATTTAATTGAATATTTCTAGTTCCTACTCATATAACTTTATTGTGAAATGTTTAATAGTTTTAATAATTTATAATCGTTTTAAAAGATTCAATGTAAATTTGAAAATTAAAATATTCAGGTCTCAATGCATTTTCAATGTAAACTTCGAAATTAAAATATTTATAGATTTTTACACGGCATATAGTTTAATTTAAAAGAAATTAACCAAATATATATATATAATTTGAATATCTATTAAATGATACTTCATATATATTCATATAATTTTATGATCATTTTTATCTTTTAATAGTTCACAAAACTTTTATTGTAAGACTTTTAATAGTTTTAGCAATTTATAGTCGATTTAAAGAAAATTAAAATATAACATATAAAAAAATGTATTTTTTATTATATGGTTAATATGATTGTTTAAATTTTTTAATAATATAAATTAAACATAAAGAATGGTGGATACAAATTTTATCATCAAATCTTTTTTATTCAAAATCATTAGTTGTCATATATATGTTAATAATATTATGTAATTCTTTAGCTTTTATTTACTAGTGAATATTTTTTTATATATTACTAGTCAGTTTCATAGTTAATTTAATAAAAATATAATATATACTTTGATAGACTAAGTTATTTTTTTAAGGATTCTGAAAACCATTATGGTGATGATATGTGCATATATTTAAAGGTTGTAATGCTCTTTAATTAATATAAGAGATTTTTCTGTAGATAAATTCCGACTTCTCTTTTACTGCGTTCTCCTAGTGGTGTGAATTTTGCGATAGCCGTCCAACGCATAACTTGTAACCATATGTGCAATTATAAACTCAATAATGGCTCATTTTCATAAACAATTCGTTTTTCATACATAAAATAATCAGTTTAGTATTTTTCACTCAAATAAGCTTAGGAAAAAAAATCAGACATGCTCCACAGATCTTATATCTAGAATCATATAAAGTAACAGTGAGAGATTTTAGAATCTAATCGAATCCAGATTATGGATACATAAAAAAACATATCATATAATTAACCACCACCATTAAGAATCTCTATGGTATAGATAGATAACAATAACATAATAGTTAACTAATTCTTCTTTTTCGTTTTCTGATGAAGATGTCTTTTGTTGATTAATTAAATGTTGTTGCTATTAACGTGCTATATTAGAACAATAGAGCTCGTCGGCTCGTCCTATGTTCCTAACCCAACTATTATATAATGATATCTAGAACTATACATATGAAAGCTATGCGACACATCATGACACTTATTAAAAATTATTTATGCGCAAAGGACACTAAAATAACGGACTACAGTCCAATGAATGAAACAACACCGAAGATTATGTTTTTATTTGCTTTGTTCAAAAGAACACGGAACATTATGTTCTTTGTTTTGTTCTCTTTTAACCTCAAAAGTCCGACCAAACCACTTCTTAATTCTTGAAACGTTTGGAAGATATACATAATTTTGCCATGTAATGTTTCTTGTGGCCAAACATAACAGAAAACTCAAACTCTGAGGCTTTTACCAGTACTTGTTCGAAAATTGGATATACTGTTTCGATTATCTTGTAGCATAGTTAGGTTTAATGGACATGAGAACTATGTAGCATCCACACCAAGGGTTCAAATCTTTCTTGTTTAAGGCACCACAGTAATATGAAATCAGCCCCTTTGGATTTTTACCTAACACGAAGATAGTAACATTGTTCTTTCTTTTAATGTCTTTTTGATCACCTTGCGATCTTTAAATCTTAAGTAACGAAAGAGAAAATATTGTATCAATGGGACCAGAAAGATAGTAAATGAGAGAAGCATGTCTTGTTGTATTATGTGTTATGCTCGCCACTTGAATGTTTCTTGAAGACAAGAAGAGAGTGGATTTTGTTCACATCGATTTTGTTGCTCACTACTCAACGAAAAATTGCAGTGTTTTTTGCCTGTCAGCACGAGACAGGCAGCACTTCCCAAACCTTTTACTATAATGCCCCTTGTCCCTTTCCCTAATTGGAACTTCTCTGTCATACTAGATAGAAAAAGGATCTTTCATATTTCCAAAAGCATTCATACCGTTATACAACGAGGGGCATAAGCATGAGATTTTTTCGTTTCTTTTAATAATGGTTCATCTATGTTCTTATAAATTTTCGAAGAATTCCAAGAAAAGGTGGGTGTGTATCAAACTAGTTTAGGGTCTGACTGGTTCAACCGCAGCGGTTGCGGTTGCGGGAGTTTGCGGATGCGGGTGGTTGCGATTTCTAGCGGTTTTAAGAGATTTGTACGACTGGTTCTGCGGTTAGAAATTGGTGCGTTTGCGGGATACTTATGACTGGTTAACTACCAAATGCAGCAGTGGTTAAATAATAAATTAACAATATTTACATTTTATACAATTATAAAAATATCAAAAATAATAATATTATAATAAATATAAAATTTATATTTAGAAAGTTATACTTTAAATTTTTTAAAAATTATAGAAAATATTTTTATTTTAAAGTTTTATAATATTAATTAAAATATAATAGATATATTTTAGTATTTTTATAATTCTAATTTAATTTTTTTATTGAATATTTTTATTTTTGTATTTATATTGTTTTGGAGAAAAAAATAATTTTTTTTTATTCTCCCGCAACCGCCCGCAACCGCAAACGCTAGCTGAAACCAGCTTTTGAATTTATGAGGTTCAGAGCGATTTGGAGCGGTTTGGAGCGGTTTGAGCGATTGTTGCAAAACGCCAACAACCGCTACCAACCGCAAAAGCTGCGTTTGCGGGTGGTAGCGGGAAAACCAGTCATACCCTTACTCTAGCCTCTGGGATATGTGATTTATTAAAAACCGTTGTTAACATCAAGGAATAAATAACTAAAACATATGACAAAACCATATGTTATTTCTGGATATATATTTGTCTTGACGGGTCTTTGCATGAGACGGGAATGTCTGTTTCCAGCTGAAATATATAGAGTTGGATTTCCCCCACTAGAGGAATAAGGAATTTACTTTAAGAAAGCTTCCAATCTGTTGAGTTTCAACACAATGAAAGAGTTACTTCGAGCTGACAAGAGGATATAAAAGGGGTTCTTTTCCAAAAAAAGCTTTGATGCCTAAGCCATACATCAATAAACGATTAAGTATATTAACTCCGAAAATGAGTATGGGTTGTTATATGAGGAGTCCCGTCTGAGGATCAGGACTCTCATCTGTTGGAGGAGTGCAGTTAGAATTCTCCTCTGGCCGCCCATTCAAATATCATCTATGTTTAGAACCACATTAAGCGTTAGCCAGGGCGGTCGATCAGGATCCAGCAAGATAATAAAAAATGAAGACTAATCGGTGTTTTGTAATCTTATATATTAAAACAGAAGTTACAACTTTGATTCATGTGTGATTTTTTTTTAAATGGACCTAATAGACCTATTACTAGAAAGTCATGTTACATTTAATCTCTAATTTTATTATTTAAATTTTGGCCTACCAGAAATTTTTATTGGACTATCAATAATTGGATTTAAACAATAGATAATCCA